>NC_069390.1:15832500-16457500 GCF_027475565.1 Acinonyx jubatus
AACACGGAGGGACAGCAACCATCTCTGCCAACTGTGCCCACAGGCCTTCTAATGGGTGAGGGAGATCTCAGCCAATGAGGGGCACTGAAATAGGCGACCATTCTCCCCACCAACTCTGAAGCAATAGAGAACCAAGGTCTAAGGGACTTTACTCGATAGACGCCCTGATTACAGCCTGATTGCTAGGAGGAGCGGGGAAAGAAGCAGCCTACAAGTCACGTACCTGTGAATCACATACCACCTACCTGCTTTCATTCCAAATACCCCCCAAGAGCAAATTTGGGGTGGGGCTGACAAAGAGAGCCTGCCCCAACTGGGCCTGGGGAGTTGGCAGGTATGGGAGATTTGGGAATAGGAAGGGGCATTTGTTCCTTACTCTGTTTTTCCAAAGCTTTTTGCTTTTTCACTTCCTGGTGCTTGTTCCACAATTCTACCCCAGATGCAATGTAAGCAGGAGAGAAAGACAGAGAGAGTCAGAGGCTGGTCAGACAGACAGAATGGAAACCCACCCAACCCAAGCTGATTCAGTCTCAGGCACAGGATTACATATTAAGAGATAAAAAGAGATCTTCATTTTGGGAGGTTAAAAAATCAAGAGATCTAATGCCTTTCCCCCACTCATGAATTAAAGACTCTAAATTCCTAACCCAAACCTTAACGTGGTAGTAAAAACCTTGCAGAACGTGAGAGATGGAACTGCCTTGGACCAAGCTCCTTCCTTTTGGCATGAGAAAACTGATCCTAACGAGGCTGGAGCACTTGCTCAAGATCATGTAACTTAGGATCACCTGGGACCATGCTTTCTCTGCCAAATGAGCTGGGAAACAATTTTTAAAGATTCTAGACAGATGATCACCGCAAGCAGCCAAAGGGGTTCAGAAGTGTGAGCACAAACCTGGCTGATTCACGGGAGTGGATAGAGGCCACTCATGCAGGTGGTTAGCATCCTTCCTTGTTGCTACCAAAAAATCCAATTCACCCTCAGTATTAGCATCTGCCCTGCCAAGTGACCCGTTCTCAGCTAGTCATCTGGAAAAATGCTTTCAGTAAAGGTGACAGAGAACACTAAATGGTCAAGAATAGGATCTTCATTAGGGTAAAGAAGAGAGAATACTGATCATAGCATTCTTTTCCTGGAAGAACTTGAGTGCCTACTTAGTCCAATCTCTTCATTTCCCAGATGAGGAGACAGAGACCCTGAAAAGAGGAAGTGCTTTGCCCAAAGTTTCATTCCTAGCTGGGGGGCAGATACAGGACTAAAACTCCGGACCTCCAGACTTGCAGGCTGGTGCTTTTCCTAGAGCATCGCATCATGTGGGAGAAAGGCTGGGTTAGCTGCCTCTAGGACACTATTCTGCTGGCTAGAGAAGTGCAGTTCCCCAACAAAGGAAACTGGTTCCTCCTCCCCACTTTTGGGAGCATAAGACAACTGCTAATGGTGTGGCAAAGAAGCATCAGCTAGAAGCAAACTGCCCAGGGAAACAGAACCAGAAAAAGAAAGACACAGCCTAGATGGCTCTAGGTCAAGTGAGTCAAATGGAGGTGACACCCAGAGAGCTCACTAAGGCATTGCCTCAGTGGGAACAGAGAGACACCAAACGTAAACAAGCTCTTGGTCGAGTCCAGTGAGAAAAGGTTTGAAGAAAAGCCGATTCAGAAATCTATACCTTGAGGTCCAGCGCCCAGGGAAATGGGGTTGCTGGATACACCCCAGGAAAGCAAATTTGAGGGTAGTGTAATGGTTGGACGGGAGAAAACTGGCCAGACAATTATAATTTTATAGGCCAAAGACGCATCTATAAACTTTCTTATAGCTTCCTGGACCTCACATCTGAAGAAATCCAGATGTAAATAAAAAGTGGGACAAGGAATATAGCTCAGACTCCCTGCACTAAGCCTCACTGGCCCCTCGAAGCAAAACTTCCATTCTTCCTCTACGATGTAGGTGGGGGTGCCTGTAAAGGAAGCATAAGCGATAAAGAAGTACAAAGAAATTCCATTAGAAATGGATGCAGATCTATCTCCCTCTCTAGAAAGCAAAGCATGGGGAAAAGAAAGGCAGGATTCTGAATGAATTGAAAGGAGGGAGAGGTATTTTAGAAGCCCGAACCCTCCACCACACCAAACACAGTGATACATACCAATAGACGCTACAAAATTCTCTTCCTTTAAACTTCTGGTGTCTAGCTCTTTAGGACCCTTTCCTGCAGCACTTGGTGCCCGAGGTCCTAGCTGGGGAACTCTCAGCTGTGCCATAGCCTTTGGGTCCCCCCGCCCAGCCAGGCCAGGATCCTTGCCAACTGGTGTATTTACGCTCTCTGTTGGACTTCTCTTCCGCTTGTCTGGTTCTAGGAAAAGAGGGAATACAGGAAGAGGTCAAGAGAGACAACGAGTGGGAATCAAGCTGCGGGAACGAAGTGGGAGAAGCAAGGAGGATACAGAATGGAAAAAGTGCAAGGAAAGAAAAACAGACATCTTATTTTTCATGACAGAAAAACACCCGGTATGTATAAACACGCATTAAAAAAGGAAACCCCGAAGCCTGAGGGGAAACAGCCTGGCACTGGGAAACCTGTGAAGAAACAAGCCTTCTTTGGAGATGAGTGGAAGAGTTGTGGACAGCGCCCGCCCAGCTGGTGCGATCCCTACCTTTACTGTAGTAGTGGGTCTGGGCAATCTCCAGAAGCCCAAAGGTGCTGGCCATGCCTCCCAGGCCCGCGTGGGCATAGGACTGCTCCAGGCTGAGCACCGTGCACTTGAGCAGGTCTAGCATCCCCTTGTACACCTTTCGACTGACCTCCTGCAACAATAACCCAGGGGCTGGAGTGGGCAAAATTGCCTTCGGGGTCCAGGTCCCTCCGGCAGTTGATTCCAGCTCCTCACCCCAGACACTGACCACATCAGGGATGACGTCTTGCCGGGCGTCGTCCTCCGACTGCACTGTGCGGTTCAGCTTGCTCAGGACAAAGACGCGCAGCTGCTCACTCTCCAGCAGCCGGCGCACCTTTTTCATGTTGAGCCAGCCAACGCCCTGGCCGTCCAGCACACTGTGCACCACCTCCTTCAGGAACTGCTGGTTCTCACTACGGGGTCCACACACAGCTTCTGTGGTCATCGGCTTCTTTGCAGAGCACCCCGCCTCTTTCACCAGACTAGATGTTTGCCTCCAGGGGCAAAACGCAAAGCCAAGTCTCCAGGGGTGCAAGTCCCCTGCACCCCCCACCGCTCCGGATCGCCTGGTGTGCCCACATACCCACCACTGCTGTTTCATTCTTCTCACCAGGGTGAGCTACTACTGTTGCATGGGAAGTCAGAATGCGCAGGGCTCCCAAGAATTGATTTCATCCACCCAACTGACAGGTTCTCTCCCACTCCTGAGCCTCCCTACAGTGTGGTACAGGAATCGCTACCTCTATCAGAGATCTTTTGTAATAGCTCAGCCATGGATTACCTAGAATTGCTGGATCGACCCTGAGGTGATGGAGGCTCTCTTTTCACTGTTGGGCTGTGTTTAATAACAGATGACTTCTGGTCCACTAAGGCCCTCCTGTTTCCTATAGCCAGGAAGGTAGGAATGAGAGACATCACTACTGTAGTCCAGCAGCCTTGTCAGCACAGCCCTGGGAAGCCACGTTCCACACCTGTTCCCCAGAAGGGCCGGGTGAGGGTGACCCCAGGGCACCACACATAGGTAGAAACCAGCCATGGCAATGTGGAGGAAGTGGGGATGAGACTCAGGCCACTCCACATGCACCAGCAGCATGCCCCACGGGCAAGCACGGGCGTCACGGGGGACAGGGCAAGGCAGGTCACCCATGTGGTACCGCTTGCTCCATGAGGAGGATGGCCCTCAGGCAGGCACAGAAGATGCTAGGAAAAAAAGATCATGCACAGCTCACGGGCAAGACCCACCTTCACCACTCCCGGGGCCGGCTTCAGTAACAATCTCCATTAGAGTATTTAGCCCAAATACTGGGACACAAAATACACAATTAGTAGGTGCACCATGATACCACAACCCCTATATCCCTCGATGGAGCTGTAAGTCAGATAGTCTGAGGATTCTCCCAAAGCTTAGTGCACATAACCTTAGTTCTCAGGCACCTCAGAGCTGGAAGCCAAGAGATCAGGAATCAACCAAGGCTCTAGGAAAGACCATTCTTAAGACTATGGCCTCTCAGAGCCAGGGGCAGGGTACATGACACAAGGGACCTTCGGGTACTAAACAGGCACATGCATGAAAGAAGGACCGCTGGTTTTCATGAAACATCTAGCACAGGGTCCACAGGGCTTGCTGGTATGCAGAGAGAGGAGACCCATCTTGCAGATGCTGTCATGGGACGTGGGGTTGGGGTGTGAGGATGGGAGGTGGATGGGAGTGGGAAGTGCACAAATGAAGCATCAGCATGCAATGAAAGCGCTTCAATTTCTCCCCTCCCCAACTGTATCAAATGAAAGCCGGTGACGCTAACACTTTTCTACCCCTAACCTACAGAGTCAGGTGCAGATTTACGCCACAGTGCTAGTTAATCCCCTACGCCACTAGCTATTCTGTCCCTCTGCCCATCTATCCTATGTTCCCAGCCCCACCAAAGAACACTCCTTAGATTCCTGGGATTTTTAATCACTGGGAAGAGAAGTCAGGTGAAAAATATATGGAGCTGCTTCTCACTATGCTTTCTACTGTAATTAAATAGTTCAGCACAATATCTAGAGAAAACAAACAAAGTCAGAGTAAATGCAGAAGAGCTCTTCAAACTCTCAGCAATCACAAATGAAAATCAAATAAGGTCTTAAATGCCCGGAGAAGCCAACCGATCCTACCTGGCCCACCCACAGGCCCTACGTTGACAGGAAGCCAAAGAGGCTTCCTGACGCTGTAACACTGCCAGGCTCTCTATGAGCATCTCTCAGTGGGCCAGCTAATCGGGATGAAGCTTGTCCTACATTCATGCAGCAGGCACCTGGCAGATCACTGGCAGCAGCTGACGATCCCTGTGTTAATTACGTACACCTGACAAAGCTCCCCCTAAGAAGCAGCGGTGATCTCAGTTGCTGTCATCCTAAATGATACGACAGGGCCGTCTCTTCAGCTACAAAGACACTTTCCATCTGAAAACGAGTAGAGCCCATAATGTGCAATGAAAGCCATGAGAAGCGGTATGAGGGGCAACAGCCAGATCAAATGATTCGTCATACGCAGGGCTCCTGACAAGCACCCGTAGGCCTGAAATATCTTCTGGAGAATCCTGGTATGGCAGAAGGAGGGCTGTAGTTACCTTTCAGACTGGGGAAGGGTGTGGTCTTCTCTCGGGCACCTTTGGTGGGCAGCGTGAGGTTTGAAAGGCTGAAGCTTGTACTGTGGTTCCGATATAGGCTGCCTATCAAGGGGAGGGTGTGAGAGCGAGGAGTTAGGAGCATAAGTATATCATCATCTCCGTCTTTCTCCTTTTCAAACATAATCCCAATACCTCTGATCTACCTTAGAGAGGACCAAGTCTAATTCAGGGCAAACATGGGGGCCACTGTCAGGATAGCTCAAAACCCAGTAAGAACTTTCTCTGACTACCTCCCATGGGGACGGACAAGTGTCCCATCAACTGCTAACTCAGCATGAAAGCCAGACAGTTAATGCACTTTTGGTCAAAAGTTGGTGCTGTCCCTGTCTGGCTTCTGAGAAAAACTCACAATCATAATTATACCCAATGTTGGCTTTCTCTGGCCCCTGGGCTGTCCTCAACCTTTAACTGATACCACCCCTCATTTCTGGAAATATTCTCTAGGCACAAAAGTCACCTCATATAGATTTCAAAGCATGTTCATGAAAAAGTCCTTCACCAGGCAAAAAAGGTATTAGATATGTACCCAAATCAAATATGACCAGAATATTTCCACAAGATATATGTACAAGTGTATGATTTTTAATATAATGACTATCTTTCAGTTGACCAGCTGTCTTACCCGAAACAGACTGAAATCTCTGGGTATAAAGATAGTGACTACTCTGTCTCTGTCCTTTATTGACTTCCCTTGGAAATACCTTATTCACTATCACCGCAACAACCTGAACTGGGGCTTGATAATGCCCACCCAGTTCTACCTCTGAAGTTCTAAGCAGCATCCACCATAGTCAGGCCCCACTGCATAGAAAACGGGATAGAGGCATGAGAGCAGAAGGCACTTACTGGCAAAAGACATGATGCCCCCGAAGCCCTCGGTGCTGTTGTTGGAGACGGTGGAGGTGGGAGAGCTCGCTCGAGAGTCTGATTCTGCGTCTGAGTCGCTTGCCAGTTTCAAGCTGTTGGGCCGCAGCAGCTTTTGAGCCCTTGAATGCACAGTGGCACCTATGAGCCCCAGGCAGGGGTACCTACTCTTGGAAGTGTGGGCCCTATGCTACACTGCAGTCACTGCTCCCTTCCCACAATTTCTATATGCCTAGATCAAGGCACCACCATGGGATGGCGGGACACAAGAACATTCAGACTTCTCTTTCTGATTAACCCTCACCCGGGGTCCTCTGTGGTGAGGTCCTTCAGTCACCCACCTAGAAGGAATCCCCAGGCTCTCACCGATTGCCATTGACATGTTGGCTGAATCGGGGAGTGTAACTTTCCCCCTGCTCATCATCATCTTCCTCAGGGGGAAAGCCATATTGGGGCTCGAAGTATGGATTGTCATAGGTTCGCCGGCGCACTGACCCCTCTCCAATTTCTGTCTGACGCCTGTCCGCGGTCGATTTGCCAATGCTGGGAGGCGTGGTAGGGAGGGGCTTGGAAACGCCTACTGCTGCCTTATCGTCCACCTCCATTGAGTCAGCAGGTTCCTAAAGGCCATATTAAATAAAAACTGGTCACCTGGTGCCCAGTGATACCTACCTACCTCAGTTTGGCAAGGCCAAGCCAGGTCTATTAGATTCCCATCTCCTATCCTAAGGGAATGTGTGAGAAAAGATCTCTATGACACTCCTGCTCTCTGTTCCCACAAACCATGCAAAGGGGACCTTAGCTAAGCCCTGAACAAAGCCCGACGAGTTCCTTCTGGAGTCAAAACTACGTCTCTTAGGCTCTAAGCTATGGGATGTATAGAGAGGAAGACAGGAAGACTATGAAGAGGCAAATTAACAGCTTCAGCCTCGCCTTCCTAATGGAGGTATGACCCACATAAGTAACAGTTCTCACTTATCCGCCCTTCCAAGTCCTCACGTACAGAATTAGCTCCATGGACGATGGTGCTGGGGCTACTGCTGGCGGTGGTGCTGGAGCTGGAGCGCAGCGGGGGGTTTTCCTGAGGGTTCTCGCTGTCTGGGCCAGGTTCCTCTGATTCCTTCTGGTTCTGCAGCTCAGCAATCTCCACCTCACTGGCATCCCCCAGGGCTGCATGCGTCAATGGATCCACATCTGCCAAAACCCAAGGTGGCAGGTACAGACCATACCATCCCAGAGCCTCCAACCCCTCCCAGAGCTGGCCCATCTTCTCAAGTACACTTACTAGGAGTATCACCATTGATGTCACATTTCATCATTTCACTGACAAAGTCACCAAGGGAGGAGTAAGAAGAGCTTGAGTCATCATAATCCATGCTATCACTGCCACTGCAGAGTGAGGAGCACAAAAATAAAAATAAAAATAAAACAGAATGAAGGGGCAGGAAAAGTACCAGCAATCAGCATTAGGAAAAAAAAAAGGGGAGCATTCTCATACACACACACACACACACACACACACACACACACAGGACTATTACTCAGCCATAAAAAAGAATGAAATCTTGCCATTTGCAACAACATGGATGGAGCTAGAGTGTATTTTGCTAAGCAAAGTCAGAGAAAGACAAATACCATATGATTTCACTTATATGTGGAATTTAAGAAACAAAGTAATCGAACAAAAGAAAAAAGAGAGAGACAAACCAAGAAAGAGACTCTTAACAATATAGAGCACACTTGGCTACTGGAGGGGAGGTGGATGGGGGGATGAATGAAATAAGTGATGGGATTAAAGACTACACTTATCATGATGAGCACTGGCTAATGTGAGAATTGCTGGATCACCATATTGTACACCTGAAACTAACATAACACTGTGTGCTAACTATATTGGAATTAAAATTAAAAACTTAAAAAAAAAAGAGGAAAACTCTTAAGGTCAGGGAACAAGATAAAATAAGGAAGCTAACACAAAACAATCAACCAAAATATCATCAAGGCTTCAAACACTAATGTTTAAGTCCTATGAGGTTCTGCCATAGTGCTCAATAAGGACTAGCAAGAGCCTCTCGACCTTAAAAAGCGGTTTTGCTGCTGCTCACCTGTCATCAGTAGGGTCCGAGTCAGAGTCACGCTCTGGTGGCACACTCAGTGCCTCCGCCAGCTGGGAATTGCTATCATAGACTCGATAATGGATAGGCTGCAGCTGATGGGCATACCACTTTGGCTTGTCACCAATCAGGGCTGGATCAAACATATCTACCCACAGAGAAAAAAAGAATAGAGTTAGCAACAAGGAGGAAAAAAAACAAGCAAAACATAGAAGAAAGGTAGGGAAACGTCTAAAGCAAAATAGGAATGGAAGGGGCAGATCAAAGATGAGAAAAGGGAAAAGCAAAGGGAAGAGCCATCAGGAGGACAAAGAGGCAGGGGCAAGTGGACTCACTGTTGTGAATTCGCTGGAAGGCATAGTTGGTGGGGTTAAGGACCCATTCGCCAAAGTACTCCACAGCCTGAGTCCTGGCCAGCTTCTCAGCAAAAGGAGTCTGTCGGGGACGTGAGGCTAGAAAGGAGCCAGCTTGAAAAGCTACCACAGGCCGAGGGAAGAGGCGCAGGGTACGTGTGTGCATCTGAAAACCCTGCAGCACGTTGGGGGAGTTGAAGAAGCGGACCATGGCCACTCTGGGGAAGAAGGGGATGGTGAGATAATTCAAGTCCCACACCCTGCGCTAGAAGGATTCCTATGATCCAAGGTGTCAGACCACCTCCCCAAGTCATCATTTCACAGGCTTCCAACATCAAAGGGGAAGGGATCTTAAAGAATCATCAATCTCTTTCTTCACTCAAGGCCTAAAACGCCTGAGAGTACGATGAATTAATTCTTCTTTGCTTTTACTAAGGTGACAAATATACCTAATGAGAGAGCAGAACCCAATCTAAGCACCTGTGATGGTCTAGTCGACTTGGTCGTACCTGGTTGCGACATCCACAGAATCTACATCATTGCCATAAATGAGTGGGTTGAATTCAGTGGAAGGTGTGGACTGCAAGTCGTTAGAGGGCCTTCCCAAGAGAAGGGGGATCTCTTGGCCTTCATGGAATTTCTCCAGATTGAGGATGGGCTGGGTGTTGAGACTCATGCTGGCAAGGGCCTGTGGAACAACAAGAAATCCCCTATAGAAGGCAGATTCCTGGGCAGCTGGCCAATCTCATCTCCTAGGAAAGAGCCTTAATCTTTGAAATCAGAATCCAAATACTGTACTTTAACCTTTAGAAGATGATCTGAATTATGTAGCCTTGCAGTTTAAGCCAGGTTGGTTCAAGGCAACCTGATCAAATCTGAAGTCCAGGGCAATAATTTTCAAATTTATTTTAGCCATGAAATGTTCTTTTTCAACAACATGTTGAAATCTGTATGAAAATATAAACAACTGAGACACGTAAAAGTAAAGCTTCTCTGAAGGACATAAGGAACCCAGAACCTCATGTGCTCAGTGTTACCAGCCTAAATCAGCCCCTATGAGGCTCCATGGGGTAGTTTGAAAACCACTGGTCTAGACCAGCAGGGCTTCCTTAAATATTCATGAGCATTGGAATCATCGGGAATGTTGTTAAAAATGCAGATTTTTCTGGTTCAATATATCTGGGGTGATTCTGCACTTTTAACAACCGCAGGCAAAAGTAACACTGCTGGTCCATGGACCACACTTCAAGTAGCAGGGGGGAAGGACACAGGATTAAGGAGCCCAAGGATCTTAACTCCTATCAACATTTAAAGTACCATTCTATATATAAACCTCTCCATCTCATTAGTCATACTAAAGTAACCATCAAGAATGAAAACACGGCAAAGGAAGACAGAGAACTTTCTCAACTTGCAATCCTCACAGACTCTGCAGTAACAAGACACCATATTACATCAGCAGGGATGATGAGAGGGATGCTACAAAATGACCCATTTACACCAAGCAGAGGTACTGCTTAGCAACTAAGACAACACAGAGATTCCTGAAGATCCTGAAGATGACAACAAGGATTCCTAAAAATAAATACAGAGCTATCTACTGATGGTCCTACATAACACATACAACAGGGCAAAGGGATGGGGCCTTGTCATATTTTACCTTCAGGTACTGTGTTCAGCATGCAGGAGAGGAAGAAAAGCAATGAAAAAATGTATTTAAGAGATTATTCAGAGAGAGGAATTTTTGAAGAAAGCATTCTTCAGGGACCTAGAGGTCAATTCAGGAGGAAAATATAAAAGGAGCCAGACTATCCAAACAACTAGTTCTTTCCTTACAGGACTGAGAGACCACTCTAAGCCACAAAGAACGGTACACATGACAAGAAACAGAAAATGAAGGTTTTTTTTTTTTTTTATATATATAGTATTCTAAGTATTAGAGGGTGGGAGGCATACAATGAATTAGAAGATACATAATAGCCTTTTTGAGAGTCATCCTGCCACCCAGAAATGTGATACACCTCTTCTTAAGCCCACCCGAGGCTAAGAAAACCTATTCCACCTGAGGTCCGAAGGGAAACGGGCTCTCACAACAGCTACAGCCTCTGCAGTCACTCGGGAGTAGCTACCGCTCCTCTTCCTCTTCATTCTTCACTCACCTGCTTCAGATGCTTTTTCAGCTCCAATGATTCCGGTTCTGGCAGGATTGGTAGCACTTCTGCATTGGTGGGGGCAATCACCTGCACCAGAAAAAAGACAAAAGGCACGACCTTAGAATTAATCGCTCAGGAGTTACTCTTACGTAAGGGTTAAGTGGAAGTTGTATAAACAGTATTTTCACATATATGTGAACATGTATATTATGCATACAAATATATTACATATACACGTGTATTAGGGGCACACATATACACGGCTGTGATATACATACACACCTGAAAAGAAATATACCTCAATGTTACTGGAGACTACATCCAGACAATAGGACTATGATTTTCCTTTTTTTTTTTTTTTTCAAAGTTTATTTTGAGAGAGCGAGTGTGCACGTGTGGGAGGGGAAGAGTCAGAGAGAGAGAGTGGGGAGGGGGAGAGAGAGAAAGAGAGAGAGAGAGAGAGAGAGAATATTCCAAGCAGACTCCACAATGTTAGCATGAAGCCCAAAGCAGGGCTCAAACCCATGAACCGTGAGATCATCACCTGAGCCAAAATCAAGAGTTGGACCCTTACCCGACAGCCACTCAGATGCCCCTGGTTTTTATTTATTTCTTTACACTTATTTGTATTTTCTAAACTTTTACTATAAACAGATATAAGGGCTTCCTGCTGAAATTTGAGTATATTCACACTACAGAATATTACTGTACATTTTAAGCCTGAAAGGCACTGTCTTACTAGAAACCATACCCAGGAAAACCATGAGATGACCTACACCATAGGCAGTGGTCCCACAACCACAACTGCCTACTGTTTCTAGATGCAGGGGAGCACTTCATTCTGGCAAAACTAAATCTTGTACTCGTTTGGGTCTTAACCAAGGGCCTATTAGCCAATAAAGTAAAAGCTAAGCATTAAAAAAAAATGGTATCAATGAGTCACACAAGACAAATCACCCACCAACTGAGGACCTTCTTGGGAATAATCTAGAAAAACAGAACACAATCCTATTCTGGACTCTACAATATCTCAGCCAAGAACCTCACCCTATTGCTGTCCAGATCCACCAGCCATACATCATCAGGCATTTTGAAGTCCAGTTTGTAGAGGAAGAAGCTGGCAGGGACCCCAATGATGTACGGAGTTGGAGCCAACAGTAGCTGTAGAAAAAAAATAAGAGGGTAAGAAACAAAAACTAAACATATTTCGATCACTTATCACATGAGGATTTTTCTTGATGAGGAAATGCAGGTCCATAATCTCTTTTCCAAAACTCTTGAGGCTAGGTGTGTTTTAGTATTCATAATTTTTCAGATTTTAGAAAGGCGACAGTGTATATTCTGTATATTATGTAACACCTGCAGGAGCATGGCCAGTAACCTATAATGATTAACATTTACTTTGATAAATAAAAACCACAAATAACACAAGTTTTGCCATCAAATCAGTTCAAAGTTAGTCATGTTTTGCAGACAAAGAAGTTAGAGTAAAGGATTGAAGACCAGTACTGATTTACAACTTCTTGGCATCGGGCGTTCTCCCTCAGAGCTGGCCAGAGTTGGAAGACAGAGGTGACAAAGCCAGAAAACACCTGAAACTCACCTGTTCTGCCGATGCCATGCAGGTGGGCAACAGTGGGATTACAGGAAACATATACTCCAATGGGTAGATCATCGCCACAAACGCCATCACAGACATGGAAAGGGCATTGTAGTCTCGGGACTGTAGCACCACCTGCCACAAGCCATACCATAAGGATCATTCAATAAGGATCATAAATAAGGTTTATGGGGAAAGTTTCCAATGCTACAATTTAATTTCCATTTCACCATGTGTAGGGCTCCATGAGCATGGCTTCCACAATTATCCCTGCCTCATACCTTACTTTTCTGGCTCTTGTTCGCCCAATGCCAGGACCACTCATTAGACTAGAACTACTGATACTTCCAGAGAATTAGTTCAGTCTAGCTAAGGATAATTCACCTGAGTGGCAAACCCTCTGAACACATCCCACTTAATTCTACTTAAGTACTCTACTGAGTACTGCCGTATACCTGGCACCATGTTACCTCCTAGAGACAAAAAGATGAAAAAGATGTAGTCCCTGTCCTTAAAGATCTAAAAAGCTGGCTCTCTCACCTTGTGCTCTAACAGGATGCAGGTTAGCACCTGAAGACAGGCATCCACACCCAGAAGTTCCAAGGGAAGGTGCAGTGGGAAATCCACTAGGGTGAATCGAGAAGGGTCTGGAAGAGCAAAGGTCAGAGCTTGTTGGAGCTCCTGGGGTAGGACTTCAATGTCTACTCGCTTCTGCCCAGAAACAGGCACTGGGGAGCGCAGCAATCGATAGATCCAGGCCTCAATCTCTCGAAGGTCATGCAGAAGGGCACTTGACTTCTCCTCCACTAGCAATGATCCAGTAAAGATGCGCCACATAGTGTCCCTGAGGAACAGACAGCAGGAAACAGATGCGTAAGCACCAGGAGCTGATACCCCAAAGCAACCCAATGCAACCATAGAGAGTAAAATGCTAACAACTGGAAAAGCCCACCCTTTGGGCTCAGCTAGGACCAGAGAGAACATACAAGGGTGAAACAAGTATAAAAATGTATACACAGCAGGACTTACTGTCCTGTCTGCCATGAAATGTTGAACTCCAAACATTATTATGGCAGGAAGTTTAACTTTGCAGCTGTCTTTCGCTTAGAAAGGACTAACACAAAAATGCTTAAATAGGTATGAAAGACCTCAGGCTTTTTTTTTTTTAAACAAAAGTTTATTCTTAAATATACAACAGGATATAAGACAACACTTCATTCTAGCTATCTGAAGGACCTCAGGCTTTAGAGGCAATTTCCTGCCCCTCACACACCAATTATACCTCATCTCTAACTGCTTCCCTCTCTTCTGCCCATCAGTGGCAAAGTGTACCTTTGTATGCCTCGAGGGATGCCTAGTTTCTTGCCCAGCAACCGCTCACTGCAGCAGTCCACCAGACGTTTGAGGGTGTACAGACATTCTCGGAAGGTGGAGAAGAAGGGGTAGTGGCTGAGCACACACAAGGATGTCAGAGTACTGTTGCGGGAACGGCTTCCTGCCTTGGCCCGGGGTTTGCCCCGAGGAGACTGATTCACCTCAGGGGCAGAGTCAGCATTGGGAGGCTGCAGGGACAAGCCACTCTCCGAGGTCTCAGTACCAACTTCTTCTGAGGCACAAGTGGCACGGGGTCCTTCCTTCCCACGGGGCCCTCCCCCACCTTCCCCCTTCTCCTTAGGCATTCGCTTCTGGAAGGAGCGGTAGAAGTTAACACAGATGCCGTAACGCGTGACTCCAGTGTCCTTGTCAGTGAGGGTGAAGACGAAAGAAGTGTCATCCCGCAGGCTCATGCGTCGCTGCCTCACACTCAGACAGCCCTCTGGTTGGCAGAAAAACACAACGTCTGGGGGCAGGGGAAACTCAGCGTGGTCCTCCAGCGGGTATCGCCGTAGCAATTCGGGAGTCTGGGCCACACTATCACTGCTCGGGTGCCTGAAGAATATAAAGACAAATTCAGCAGCCTGGAGGGATAGGATGTTGTTTCAAATTTTAACCACAGTCCAGAAATAAAGCTCAAAATGCTATTTTGGATAAAGTAACCTAACTGCACGACCTTGGAAAACTTGGGTGTTGCTTGCCACATTTAGCTGGGGGGCCAAATGAGGTCTGCAGTGTCATGAAGATACCCATCCTGAAATGCAAGGAAAATTGCAGCAATAGAATTATCACTAATGCATTAAGATGATTAGCACTTTTAAAAGGTGTATTAGCTAATGAATTACCAAAAGAGCATATGTAGGCTGAGAAAGAGCACAGGGTACTTTTTTTTTTTTTTTTTTTTTTTTTTTTTTTTTTACAAAATAAGGAAACTGAAGTATACAGGGTATATTTGCCCAAGAACACAAAGATGCTAGATAAGAGCAATTCTGTTCTGTCTCTGTTCCTTTGGGCCAATGCTCTCAATCCACCTGACTGCTATTTTCACTAATGGCATCAATGTTCCTATGAGGGTAAAATAATAGAGAAAGAATGAGATATGCAAAGCAATGTGGGCATGGGGAAAGGGAATAATTACAGATGTTGTGGTTATCCCAAAAGACAAGACAAAAACCAGTCTCTTCTTGGTTACCTGGCTCCTACGATCACTAGATAGTCAAGTAACCGAGGACAGAACTTCTTCTTTTGCACCATGATTCCAATTCATCAGTTCATCTCAGAGAAACTTCAAGGCACCGCACAAGGAGTCAATGTTCCCAGGAGGATTTCTGATATTATCTGAAAATTCAAGTCCAATAGGAAAAAAAGTACTGATAAGATCCACTGCTGGGTGTAAGGGACTCATCTCTCTCAGCTTCATTCCAGCCAGGGTCATAGGTCAGAAGACCTTCCATTTCAGTAGTAAAGATGGGGAAACATGACACTTTTCCTAGCCTAGAGCTTGGTCTAAGCTTTTGAACTCACAGGGCCAAATGTCAAGAAGTAGGAGAGGGATGCCTGGGTGGCTCGGTCAGTTAAGCGTCCAACTCTGGATTTCTGCTTAGGTCATGTGGAGCCTGCTTGAAATTCTCTCTCTCTCTCTCTCTCTCTCTCTCTCTCTCTCTCTCTCTCTTCCCCTCTCTCTCTCTTCCCCTCTCTCTCTCTGCCCCTCCCCTGCTCATGCTTACACGCATGTGCGCTCTCTTTCAAAATAAATAAATTTTTAAAAAGTAGGATAAATAATAGCTCACTTCCCCATCCCCACAAACCAGCCCATTTCCAGCCTCACTCCTGGTGCTCTGTTTCTGAAAAATAGAGCCAGTTAGTCTAAACAGGACTGTCATTATGATAATAAAAACTAAGTCACTTCTAGGACAGCTCCAGGCTGAATCAGTATCAAACCAGACTCTAATCAGTACTAATCTATACTCCTAGCTCTATATGAAAACCTAATTATTTCCTGAACCAACATGCTGCATTCAGCTTCATGGGAAACTACCATATAAATTGTATACTTAATGCACTGAGACAACAACAACAGTGGGCTACTGTACCCTGTGCAATCTCACATGAGGAATATCCATGCTCCAACTGCTCCATCTAAACCATTTTTCTTCCCTCTTCAAACAAGAAAGGGGCTCACTGGCTACTGCTACTAGCTCTGCCCTTGGTGCTGAATCATAGTCTTTTTTTTTTTTTTTTTTTTTTCCTCTACTCTAGTCCCAAGATTGGAATCAGTGATACAAAACACACAGATGAGACTTTGTCCTTCTATCTCTAATAGAAATTAAGAATTAGATGCAGAAATAATAGGATTTCTGCAAGGACAGGAAGAGGTGCTCAGTAATTTCTAAACCATAGACCAAAAGTTAGGAAAAGCTTACGTGGTCTTAATTATAATCTATATCCTGTTGGGTGTCCATACACTTCTCTAAATAAAATGGTTCACTCCACTACAAGCTATCCTCGGTGCATACAGAAATGTACCTCTGTGCTCCACACATGGCCACACTAGGACCTTCTTTACTGTACACACAGGCATTCCCATTACACTACACACACACCACTCTCTTCTCTGCTGCTGTGTGCACTTCCATACATAGACATGCACACTCCCTGTATGCTTAAGATTCTATTTGATTTAGATAATGAGAAGCTCTATCTTTTTTCTTCCCTACTTAATAATAAATAGACCGCTCTGCAATACCTCTCAAATCCTCAAAATTCTGCTCCCTCCCTTCTGTTGCTCCCAATAGAGGACCTGCAGGTAATAGGATTCGGGTTTGTCTCCATGGCGACTCTGGCTCCCAGAACTATTTATAGCACAGCCACAGCCCCTCCCCTGCTTGGTGACCGCACAGTGCTAGCAGCTGCTACTCCAGAGTCAGCCAGGGCCCATAACAATTCATTCTCTTTGAACCTAGAGACACTTCTTCCACTGACAGCACCTGCTAATTATTAGGTTATCTTCTTCCCTACCTATCTTTAGTTTGCACTTTGTCCTACTTCTGGATTTTGAGAGATTTCTTCTTTCTACACAACCAAAACCAAGTTTCTAAAACATGCCATATGCTCATTTCTAGGTATCACTAACACCCAAAAAGTCCTTTGGTTCTCTCCAGTGCCATGGAGTCATGAGCAAACCGCAGTAGGTGGGGCACTACTATAAAGTTGATTTCAACTCCTCCCAAGCAGAGTAAGAAGGGGAGGGAAATAGAGAAATGAAAAGGGGCATAGGTAAAAGCATAATTTGTTCTATAATTATGTGCAAAATACTTAGGATGAGAGCCAATGTATCTCAAAACAGAATTTACAGAGCCAGAGCTCAAGGCTAAGCCTTGAAATCTATTTTACACTGAAAATCAAGAGCCCTTTCCGGCCAAAATCTCAAATATCACACCTGAAGTATCTTCTACTGACATATTAGGGCATCAGGCCTCTAGCCTTGGTGAGATCCCAGCCCTCCCACTTGAGAAGCATGTGATAAAACTCAAATCATTATCATGCCCTACAACGTTCATGTCCCTCCAGAGCCACAAGGACCCCAAGATCTTGTGACTATTCTAGTACTAGTGATAGGATAGATGCTTAGCCACACTTCATGTCTCATCAATAGCCACTACCTCCCGTTATTCAGATTGCAGAGATAACCAAGGCTTTTCTCTCCATTCTCCCTCCTCTCTGTAAAGCCTCTAACATCACCTATAACTCACATCCTGTCTTCATACCAACCCAGGCTCAGCCTCTGCCTCTTGCTTCAACCATGTTTACTAAGGGGGAGTCCCTGGTTTCCAGCTCCTATATTCCAAAGGCATCAAGCCCTAAACGCATACCTATCTGCTGAAGTCCTCCATCACCATCCACTCCAGATGCAGATTTGGAATCCACAGATCTTTACGTTCTCTATGTCTTTTCAGCCTACAAATGGTAACGTTAACCAACCCTTTGGATTCGTCCCTCGTTTGGGGCAGAATGTCATAGTAAAACCACAGGAACCGGAGAGCGATATGACATCTTTGCTGACGTGAGCACAACAGGAGGCTCTCTCCCCTCCTACCCAGGCAGTGACCTTGCAAGCGCATCAGCACAGACCGGTCAGCGTAGGGGAGAACGAGAGCAATAAGGCAGGCAATAGGCAGGGTTGGGAAAGGAGGGCGGGGGGGGGGGGGGGGGAGGCCGGGCAGGAAGAGGAATTTAGAGATGCACGAGGATAGGAAGGGAAGCAGTTGCGGCAAAGATTAAATGGTGTCTCGACCCTCCAACAAGCAGTTTTGAAACACTCCCCCCCCCCCAATTTTTTTTCCCCAAAGAACCAAACATGGTCTCCAAATCGTGATCAAATGTAAGATGCACACACACATACACACGCGCGCACGCGCCAGGTGCTTATCCCGGCTCGGCCCCCGGGCTGGACAGCTCTGCCCGCCCCCTCACCTGCTGGACAGTTCTCACCCGCCCCTGCCCGGCCGGCAGGAATCGAGCCCAGCTGCCGCGAGCGGCGCTGGGTCTGGCAGCCCGCACCCGGTCCGCGGCCCCGAGCGTTCTCACTTCTAGCCCCGCCCCCTTCCCTACGGACTCCCCTTCCTCTCCAGACCCCACGCCCTCCCCCTCCTCCACACACACGCCTCTTAGGGCCTCCTCAGAGGCCGCTTCCCCCAGAACCCCTGTTTCCTGTCAGAGCCCGTTCACCCCCGCGAGGAGTCCCGTCCCAAATATCCTTCCAGGGCCCCCGAATGGCCGGGACCTTCCTACCTCCCGAGCCTCGGGGAACCGGCCAGGCCCAGTCAGACCGCCCCTGGCAGCTGAGCGTCGGTCGCTTGCGGGCGCAGCTTCCAGCGCGCGCCAGTTCCGTGTCTGCCCGGGGGGGGGTGGGGGGGGGCGCGTACCACTCCGAGCCCGCGAGGGAGGGAGAGGTTGAGGGGGTCGGGGGCTGTACCATGCACCACTGGGGGGGACAGAGCTGCACCAAGCCGAGCGCTGAAGGGTGGAGCCAACCTCGGGAGAAAGGCGGCTACGCACACACCTATCCGAGTGGGAGTGGGAAGGCGATGAGGAGCGCTGGGCCAGCCCAGCGCCAAGCGTGCCATGGGGAGGACTCAAAGGAATACCTTTTGTTCAGGTTGCACAAAGAGATTTTAATTTGACAAGGTAATAGCGCCCATTTCGACGAAATGTAGATTAATCTGGGAGCGACTTCTCAAGATGAAACTGCTCTTGAGACTTTCTGGGCGTCCCCCACGCCTCACGCTTCTTCCCCCTGCAAGCGGCTTGGAAGTGCCCAGCAGCCGGGGCTGCAAAGCCGCTGCCCTGGAGGTGGAGCCTACCAACTCAGGGGCGGCGGGGGGGGACCGAGGCCGGAAGGCGCGGCCCGCTGTCTCACCTACAAGGGAGCGCGCAGATCGAAGGGGACGTGAACGGTGCCGCGGTGTCCGGTGGGAAATGGAGTCCAGCCCTTCCCAGAAGACAAACCCGCAGCAGGGCAGCCTACACCCTGGTGTCAGGGCACTTTTCCTCCTGTCCCACAAGGCCTGGGGCCCTAGAGGATGGGCTGTTGTACCCTCTTTTTTAGGTGCCAACGGAACACCCGAGGCATTATGAGCGCGCCCACGAAGACAGGTGCATGACCGGGGTGTTAGTTCTGAAACTTCAACCTCCTACCCCGCCCCCCACCTTAGAAAGACCACACAATCCCACCTGGGTCACTAAAAGGGAAGGGGGCATCTAAGCCTCAGCATTTCATTTATCCTCATGGGGTTGGTAAAAGGAAGTCCCCTCTCACTGCCCAGGCTGTCACTTGTGACTTGTCTCTGTTATGCGTCTGGAGGCGGATCCTAAAGGAGGGTTTCCTCCTCTATGGTGGCCGTGCCCCCACCCCCAATCCAGAGATTTTTTTTTCTCTCGTTCTATCTTCTTTTTGGTCCTTCTGTACAGACAGCGCCAGACCTATCAGTGAGGCAGCCCCCAGGCATTTATGGCCAAGCCGCAGTGACAGTGGAGAATTTCTCTTGGGGCCCTGTGGGGAAAACAGGAAGTGGTGGAGGCAGGAGGGGCAGGGCCCTGGAGAACCTTGTGCAAAGTGGCCCCCAGGTTCATCCATTTGGTTGGGTCAGTACGATCTTCAAATGGAGCACACTTCTAGCAGGGCCCTCACTGCCCAGCAGCCACAAAACTCCCAACCCTTTGACTCTCCTTTAATGCCACACGAGGATCTCCTTTGCCCAGCTCCCAGGAATGTTTGCCCTTCTCAGTCAGCTCCACCTGTTGGAGGCAGCCAGGCGCCTCAGCCATCCAGCCCAGAAAACAGAAGATATGGGGGAAGAACAGTCATTCGTGCACATCCCAGATCTCAGAGAGCAGCGGGGGAAGCTTTTTGTCCTGCAGGCGCAGTGCAAACACTTGCTCTGAATGAACACTGCTCAGGGTCCGGAGGCTCACCAGTTTCATTAGCATCCTTGGGAACATCAGTCGGTCCTAGGGGAAGAGAGGGACAAATACAGGTTCTGTCTCTCCCCAGGGAAGGGGCAAGGGTAGGGGAGTTGTGAGAGAGGTACCAAATTGTCTGTGCAAGATGTAGTCAGGGAAGGAGTCTTGAAGGGAAAACAGGTGTGTCAGGGGATAAGCCTGTGGGGAGGAGGAAAAAGGACACCATTGGGAGACTCACATGGGGGTGGTGGATGGAGACGTAGGCATGCAGAGCCTCCACGTATGTGTGTTGTAGCCTCTCTACCTGGAGCTGGTCCTGCACGTTGGGCCGGTCTACAGGTCACCAAGAGAGTCGAGGAGCAAGTCTGGCCACGGTCTTAGTTCCATATCCCAAATCACAACCCCCAAAATAGGGACATTCCGCACCCAACATCTCCCAAAGTAGCACAACATGGGCTTCCACCCCCACAATTCCTGCCCCATGGGGCCTGCAGCCCCCTCTCGGTGCAAGTCTCTTGCTCCCTTTCCCTCCTGCCCCTCCTCACACCTGCAGAGAAGATGCTGATGGCGATGAGCAAAGCAAACTCGGCATCATTGAGCTGCAGCTCATTCATGGCTCTGGAGAACTCGAAGATGGGGTTGATGAATTCCACCTGTAGCCCTGGGGAGGCAGAAGGGAGGCGGGGGCATGCAGCACGAGCCATGGGAGCTTCCTTCTCTCCTCCAACTCCTCAACTTAGGGGAACTATTGGGAACGCACGAAGAAGTCTCCAGGGCTCTGCTGTGTAATGTTAGGCAAGTTTCTTAACTTCTCTAAGCCTCATCTGTGATATGGGAAGCTCATCTGAACTTGTAAGACTGTTGAGACGGCTAAATAATAAAGCATGCAAAGCACATAGTGCTGTGCCTGGCACATAGGAGGTGCTGAATTGAATGACAAGGATAAATTCTTCTATTATTGGCATTTTAAAAAAATGTTTATTTATTTTTGAAAGACAGAACGTGAGCAGGGAAAGGGCAGAGAGAGAGGGAGACACAGAATCCAAAGCAGGCTCCAGGCTCCTAGCTGTCCGCACAGAGCCCAACTCAGGGCTCGAACCCACAAAGTGCAAGATCATGAACTGAGCCGAAGTTGGACACTTAACCGATTAAGCCACCTAGGTGCCCCTATTATTGGCATTCTGGAGGACCCCACATTACTAGAAATAGAGGCAACTCTTATTTTTATTTACAAAGAAAACTTTTCCACTGGCAATAGGCCTTACTTGTTTGAATACCAGAGATAACATGTTTCACATCCCAGCAAGAACACAGCAATAAGGTTGAGGGTATGGACTATGACAACAGACTGCCTGGGTTGGAGCCCTGGCTCTGCCATTTATTGGGTTGTGTGACCTTGGGTAAGTTACTTAAGTTCTCTGGGCCTTGGTTTTTCCATCTGCAGAATGAAGATAGTGATAGTACTCATCTCATGATGGATCCTTATTATAACGTGGCACATACTAGATAAGTGCTTGTTAAATAAGTAATAGATTAAAAAAACAGAGCCAGATTTCTTGCTGAGGAGAGTGAAGTTCAACAAACCATGACCTAAAGTCGTGACATCTAAAGAACACTTCTCCCATCACAGTCTCCCCCCTCCACCCTATCCCCTAAGCTCTCTCAGATTTCTTTTAGCAACCATCTGCTAACTTTTCCATTCAAGGCTTCTTGGTTAGTCACTTCCTGTACTTTCACCCTGATGTTTACCAAGTGTGTGCTGAGACATTTAATGGACATGCCCCATTTTATAAAGCCTTTCTTGTTGAGGTGTTGAGCCTCCAATTGTGCCGAACAGGCCCTTTGTACAGAGAGGAGGCGGAGGCTCTGGAGATGGTCTGTGCACCCTTGCAGGGTCCGCTCATGTTACCAGGCCACATCATTAGTGGCTGCAGCATAGAGTAGTGGATGCAGAGAGGGATGGAGACGTGACAAAAGAGGGCCCCTGCTCCTCCTCCCCAAGACCTCGCTGACAAAAAGAAATGAAAGGCAAATGTGATGGCATCACAACTGCTTATATAAATGAATCTATAAATAGGTGCAGATTCAGATGGCACAAGCCCGCCAGTGCTGCAGGAACACCCGGACATGAGAATGGCGAAGGGTTCAGAAAGGAGGAGGTTAGGAAGGAGGAGGAGGCCACGCTTGGGAACGACCTGGATGATAAGCATTTAGGGAAAAAGGCAGAGAAAAGGAGCAGGGCTGGGTTTTTAAAGCTGGAAAAAAGTCCTCAAGTTGCCCCCATTAGGCGCCTGTACACTCCAGCAGCACACAGGGCACTAGAGAAGCCAGGAGATGTGACAGGCCACTGCCATGCTCTACAGTTAAGGGAGGCCTTCCTAGAAAGCTCAGAGTGGCCTGTATTGGACAAGAGGCATATGAGCTGGTCTGAGTCACCAGAAACCAGACAATGAGCTCTGTCCTGGAAAGCAGGACCTACCAAACCCCAAGAATGGAGTCATAGCATTGGCCCTATTTTACAGACCCACTCACTCAGGTGTTAAACTACTCGGTCTCCCGTTGAGCCGAAGTTGCAGTCCCTCCAAAACACCCTCAGCCGTCCATTCTTGCCCACCCCCACTCCCATGACACAAACATTACCAGCAACTGAATATGAGGAAGCCAACACTGCTTAGCCTACAAGTAAGGATCAAAGAGCAGCGCTGTGAACGAATTCTTGGAGAAAACATTCCAGGTGTAATGCAGCACGGGGAAGGGAGTGTTCACTCTTAACCTAAAATGGCCCTGAAGTTGCCACGTTTCAGCTTCTGTTCCACAACTCATCAAAAAAAGCATTTGAAAGATAGGGTGAAGTCAGTCCACACGTTCCTTAAAGGGCACCACTGAGTTCCTTATTAAGTACTAAGACTCGGTGCAAAATCTTTTCTTTAGGCAAAACATCATCCAGAAGCACAATATTACATGGAGTTTCTTGTTTGGCTCAAGGAAGAAGGACATTCCTGTGCCTCTTTGACCCTCCTCCAGGGTGACAATTCCCCAGAACCCCACCTCAGATTCCTTAGAACAAACACCATGTGAGAACCACTGGCCAAATGCAACAGAGGACAGGGGTCTATTTGGAGCAGCTGAGAGAGGCCGATCACCATTCCAACTTTCTATCTTGGGAAAACAAGAGGAGCCTTCCCTGAACAGCCACCCAAAGCCTGGGCCTGTGTCTCTGTAGTCACTATGAGCCCAATGACCAAAAGTGTCTCTCCATCCACCCCAATCTTTTTTTGATCTCAGTTCTCACCTGCCTTGGCAAAGTCTTCCCGGTTGTAACTGAAGTCCTTGAGGAAGGTGATACTCTCACTCCCAGGGTTGTACCTCCGAGACGTCTCCAGGAGCATCACCTGCACACAACAGTAGACCTCAAACAGGGACTCTGCAGGCTGGTCTCGGCATGAGGCACTTTCAACTCCCCATGCGGCTGTCGTGAAGCCCCTGCCAGAGACAATCCCGCCCCAGTCCTCCCGTCATCCCTCAGCCTTGCCAGCCACCTCAATCGCAGAGGTCTTCAGTAGGGCGATCTGGTCCTCCCGGCTGAGCTGCAGGAAGCCAGGCAGCTGTTTGGCGAAATCAACGATCTCCTGCACAGAGACGATGGCCAGCTCCGTGAAGTGGGCAAAGCGCTGCTGACGGGCCTCCCGGCTCTGGGGATCTGGTGCCATGGGCCAAGGCTATCCAGAAGGGCAAGGACGGAAGACACAAACTATACTGAGTCGGATATCAAGAAGCCAACCATGCCCTGGGCACAGCCATCTGTCCCCAGCTCCCTCAGTTACCGTGACTCGGAGCCGGTCAGAAAAAGAGCGTCTGTTACACTGTTGCTGGGCAGCCACCAGTTTCTCAATCATGCCCCGCTGTTCTGGGCTGAGCTGGGGCAGGACTTGGGGAGGTGAGGACACCCTTGGGGGCATGGATGTGGCCTGAGCCTGTTCTTCCTCTTGTCGCTTCAATTTCTTTAGGCGGATCTGCTCTTCGGACAAGACACCTAAGGACAGGGCCGGACGTGAGGAGGGAGGAAAAGGGGGAGACAGGAAGCAAGGATGGGGCACAGGGGTAGTTTGAGGCTCCAAAAAAGCAGAGAGCATTGAGTAAACATAAGGAAGAGATTTTAATCTATACGTAGGGACCATGTAGGAAGGCCCTGTAGGCTCAGCTGCCTGTCTACCCTCACACCCTGGCACCCCGTTCCCAGAAGCCTCCTCCCCCACTCCTGCCCCCAGACACTCACACTCTTCCCGCATGCCAGCCTGGCGGCATTTTCGAAGGCGACACTCCTGGCACTTGCGACGCATGTAGGTGTCCATGGGGCAGTGGCCCCCACTGTGGCAGACATAGCGCGCTCCTTTGATGACGCTGCGGCGGAAGAATCCCTTGCAGCCCTCACAGCTCAGCACGTTGTAGTGGAAGCCAGAGGCCTTGTCCCCACACACACTGCACAGCTCATTCCCCAGCATTTTGGGGGCTGGCCCCTTTTTCCGTTTTTGCGGACGGAGCTCTGGGTACAGGGAAGAGCCTTAATGTTCTTCTCCAAGAAAAAAGCTTGGTGCCCAGCTGGCCACTGCCCTGAGCACTCAGTGACCTTCATTCCCTTCCCTGTACACTGTCCAGTCTGTTATGAGAAAGTAGCTCTCATATACCAAGTGCTATTATGTCCTAGGTATTGTCTGAGCCTTTATATGCATTGATCCATCCTTACAACAGCCATAACAGATAGATACTATTATTAAACTGGTAAGAACAGATGTTACACTCGCTCTTAGCCAAAAGGCCAAGAAGCGATAATACCATTATTACTTCCATTTTACAAATAAGGAAACTGAGACTCAGACGGGCCTAAGGTAGAGACAAAATTCACACTTAGATCACTCAAGTCTAGTTGAATCCAAAGCCTTTGGACTTAACCGTGATCTTATGAGGTAAACAGCCCTAAGGTACCTCTCCCAGATCCAGGGACCCCCTGCCTCCAACAAATCCAACAGCTCCTCACCTGTAGACTCTGGAGGGGTATCCACCCCAGGGAGCAGGACTATGGGCTCTGTTGCCTCCAGCCCTGCCCCCAGGGAGTCCCCAGCCGACTGGGGCGTGCTGGCTTCCTCCCTGAGGACGCAGTTGCTGACTCCCAGCGCCTGGCCACTTGCATCTTGCGCATCTGGCTCCCACAGCTCCACTGCAGAGTCTAGCCCCAAAAGAGAGGCACAAGGGGGGTCTCTCAGGTCCCTCCCATCCACTTCCTCTGTGTCCTTCTGGGAAACTGCAAACTTGTTTCTACCACTAGAGGGCAGCAAAATGTTGGCTCAGGCTTCAGGCCCCGGGGGTTCATGTGGGCTCTAGGGCTAGTCACTTACAGTCCCCTGTACCTCAATACCTTAAATGAGGATGTTAACCTTTGTCCCCTTGAGGGGCTGATGTGCATCCATTTCAGAGATCGGACAGAATTCTTCAAAGCCAGTGCTGCTAAGCCCTGGACATGCCAGCTGTCCCCGGCAGCAAGCCCAGATTGGGAGGGAACAGCACCAGAACCAGTGTAGAGGTAGTCTGGGCAGAAGGAGGCAAGTAATACCAAGAACGACTCTAGACTGCTCTCTGGGGTATGGCAGAAGGCAAGTAACGAAGGAGGCTGATTCTTGAGGGAGGAGAAGGGCTGAGATGTGGGCTCAGGGGAGAGGGCTGGGATGAAGAAGCTTACCAGGAGAAGCATCAGGCACAGGGGCCTCCAGCCACAAGGACATCTCTTCCTGGAGCCCTGGACATTACCAAGGGACTCTCCTGCAGGAATGATCCATGTTACAGTCTTCAGAACCAGGCTCCTTTCTGGCCTCAGCAACTTTCTCCTCCTGATCTTATCAGTACTAATATATCCGCTAACATTTACTTGCTGTATACGTACATATCAGCCTGTTCTAAGGCTTTATATGCCTTTCTCTCAATATTCCTATGGATGTCGTTACTATTCTTTCTTTTTTAAGTTTATTTATTTATTTTGAGAGAGAGACAGACAGACAGACAGCACAAGCGGGTGAGGGGCAGAGAGAAGGAGAAACAGTATCCCAAGCAGGCTTCGTGTCATCAGCACAGAGCTCCTTGCAAGGCTTGAACTCACGAACCGTGAGATCATGTCCTGAGCCGAAATCAAGAGTAGGACGTTTAACTGACTGAGCCACCCAGGCACCCCAATATCATGACTATTCTTAAGCTCATTTTACAGATCAGGAAACTGAGGTTCAAAGAGATTAAGTAAATTGCCTATGGCTACACAGTTAGGCAATGGTAGAGCCAAGATTCCAATTCTGGTCTGACTCCAAAGTCTTAGCTGTTGGCCACCATGCCACCTCTTCTCCCCAGGGACCCCTCCAGGCCATCACAGAGTGTTTGGGCACATCTGCCCAGCTTCTGTCAGAGCCCCTTCCTCTTACTCCAAAGTAAGGACAGGACTGGGAACAAAGTTGGCCAGGACCAGCTCACTCACTGCTCACTCACACAGTAAAACTCACTGCTTCTTAGACACCCTCACTACTGTCACTTTCCAGGGTCCCGGCACAAACCTCCTGCCTGTGGGAGTCGCTCCAGTTCACAGCCAGGACCCCCCTCCCCCAGAACCCTTCAGAAGTTATTCTGGGACCTAAATAGAATCCTGTTGCTGCCTGGGCTGCCATCACCATTATCATCCTTCAGTTCTCCCCAGACACCACTTTCTAAGATCTACAGGGTAACCTCCCTTCCACCCCAGACTCACACACAGAGCCCCAGGCCAGTGCTGAGGAACAGACCCACCGAATCCCCAGGCCACCGGACTTCCTGGCTGGGACAGTCTCTGGAGCCCCCTTGCTGGGAGAGGAGGATGGTGCAATCCCCTGTCCAGAGGCCTCGCTGGCTGGCGGAGGAGCCGGAGCTGAGCAAGTGAAGGACCGGAGCCCCAGGAAAGTAATGTGGGGAGAGGCTGAGGGGAGGGACTGCTGAGGGGTCGGGCCACTTCTCCTTCCTGCTAGGCAGACTGGAGACGACTGACCAGAACCCTGGCCGCCGTCCCCCACACCCACGGGGCAGCTTCCCTACCATGCTGACTCCTCCCCAGCCCGCCGCCCCTCAGCCCAGCCTCACCCCTGCTTCCCTTCCCCCAACCATGACAGTCGCATTTCCCTGTAGACCAGCCCAGTTCCACGTCTCTCCCCTTCCTCTCCTCACCCCGGTGCCTCTTAGCTGCTTTTACAGAAAGACGGCCTCCCAGGCACCCCCACCCCAATCCCGGCAGCCTCCAGAGTCAGTGTTCCCTCCCCTCCATAGACACCTCGTAGAGCAAAGGTCCCTGCACTGCCCGGAATTGCAACACCGAGCCCCAGCCTGCTTTCCCAGCCTCCCTCCTCCTCTCCTGCCTCTGGGAAAGGGCCAAAAAGCTCTCCCCACAAGCCCCGGGCCTCAGCCAAGCTGGTATCACTCCAGAGGTGGAAAGGCAGGTGCTTTTCCTTCCAGGGAAGCTTTCTGAACGTGGGTGCCCTGCAGGGGGCCACCGAAATGTGAAGAGGCCAGGAGAGAGAGGAGGAGCAATGGCAGGCCTGGCAAGGAGGTAGGGGTGGAGATGGCAGGTGACTCAGGTGCCAGCCCAGGATGGACCTGGGAAGGTACACAGGTTCTCATATCTGGGAACCGTTCCATCTGAAGTGATGGTAGGTTCTAACCAGGATGTACTGAGACTATAGCTGTAGTTGTCCTGCCCTGTTGCCCGGAAAATGAGATACACCCCTGAAGGTAGATACCATGTTTAATTGATTTTATCTCCCCTGTGGCCCATGGAACAGGGCCTAGCATAGAGTAGGCAACAGAGGAGGTACTATGTTCCTGTTTCTTAAATAAGAAAAATAATATGATCCTCTTCTGTACTTGTTAACTCTTGTCAATTTCATCTCAACGTGTTGTTTGGCACCTGAGCTCTGGGCTCAGGTTTTGGGTTCATATCCTGGCTTTGCCTCTGCCTCTTATTAGCTGTCTGATTGCGATTAAATAAGTTACATAATGTTTCTGAACCAATTTCTCTAGCTTTAAAATAGGGATGATACTAATAATGGTTTTAGCTACATAAGGTTGTCATGAGACATAAACAACGTATCACAGCACAATGTGTGGCACATAGTAAGTGTTCAAGAAATGGTAGCAGCTATCATTAACTTCCCAATCCTTTCATCTATAGGTCTTCCCATCATCTGGAATCTCACACTGTTAACCTTCCAGTGCTTGTTTCACTATATCTTTTGGGCCTTAGAGCAACCTCAAGAGGAGGGGAGGGAGAGGGTAAATAACAGGAGCACCATTTTACAGAGAACATTCAGAAGAACTAGCCTCAGAACACTGAGCTCATGGAAGAGCCTTTTCCAAGACCACACACAGTTAGTGGCCAAGCTGGGATCAGAATCCAGATGTCCTCACTCCAGTGAGCACTCCTGTGCTCTTTCTCTTGAATTGGAGTCCAGGATGCTCCTGTCTGGTTGTCTCTCGGGTCAGCTGGACCAATGAAACACTAAGATGGATGGAAGAAGCTGGGGCTGGTGGGTTGCTGTGGGAGAGACAGAGAGCCCCGGTGATGCTTCAGTCCAGATGTGGGAGGCTGAGGTTACTGCTGGTTGTTCACCCCCTGCCCCACTCCCAGTTTCCTGCTCACAGGCTCTTCCTGTTTTGCTGTGAACTCCAGTTCCCATGGGCCCCACATTAAAGGATAGAAGGACAGAGGGCCAGGGCAGGCAGCCAGGGGGATGGAAACAGATGAACAGGACACCAGGGAAGAGAGGAACGGGGACAGAGCGGACAGAGGGTGTGGCAGAACAGGATGGGAGAAGGCCGGGGAAAGCAGAAACAGAAAGAGAGCTTGGTGAAAGATGGGAGGAAGCACAGGGTGGGGTGGGGGAACAGGCGGGGGTTGGAGAGCAGAGGCTTGAGAAGACAGCAGGCTGGGTGGTGTTGCAAAATCTGCCCCCGTATTCACTTTCACATTTCAGAAAAGCCCCTCTGACACCCCCCATCTCAAAGTTCTGCCTCCAGCTTTAGCTCTTGTTCCCTCTTATCACAAGGTCATCCCTTCATGAGGCCACCACCCTTGTCCGAACATCTCTGAGTCATGAGCACAAGGCTCTCCATTCCTCTTGCATGTCTTCCTTTCCAGATTTTCACAAGGCCCCAGCTGTCCTGGAAAAGCAGACACCAGGGACTCCAACCCCTGGGAAACTGGAACCATTCTGTCTCAGCACCCACATCATCCACCCAGTTCCCTCCTCCACCTTTCCCCACCCCCAGAGCTTCAGTGTAGAAGGACAGTCAGAGATGTCACTGAAACACCTGGATACAAGGAACTTGGGATGTAACATTGATCTGGGGCTTGATGACCTACCTTCTGGGAGGTGGGAAAGGCCTCCCTCATCTACTCCTGATCCTCAGCTCCCTCTCCTGACACCCCCGTCTCTCTGCAGTCCAGGACCTGAGACCACACACAAGCCCCATCTGGAGCCTTTTTGACCCAGGCTAGTGCCAGCTGCTGAACAAGCAGATCAGGGCACCATCTCCTCCAAGTCAGGGAGTCCGCTCCTTTATCTCAAGTAGAAGAGAAGGAAGCGTTACCAGTGCTTTACTGCCAGAGCTACCCCTTCAGGTTACAGGGCTTCAGGAGCCTCCCCCCTGTGAAGAAAGAAAGGGAGAGGAAAATGGGAAAACGAAAACCTGTTGGCACTATCGCCAGAGTTTCTGCAGTCCCACCACTGGGACATCTCCCCCAAACCAGAGCAAGTAGTCAGGTGATCAACAGCTGGGGTTACATGTCTCACTTTACCAGACCCACCCGCACAGTAGAGTCCCACTAGCCCACAGGTATTAGGTGCAAAGCCTCCCAGTGCTCTTTCTTTCCCAGTCTCCTATGTTTCTTTGGCTCCTAGAACCTTTGGGGATCTTCCAGGTCACATTTGTGACCCTAGAACCTCCAGAGGATTTTTCCTTGCAGCAATGGGAAACTTGAAGCAAAAACAGAGGAGCATTCCCCAGTCTACAGTCATATGTACTATTCGATAATTCCCTTGAAAGTACTCAAATTCCCATGAAGCAGGCCACAAGGTACAGTTTGGAGAGACAGACTAAGGAAACAGATTCTTGCTCTCTCCTTCACCATTCTGGAAAGGTGCAGAGTGTGGGGGGGTCATCTTGCAGGGCACTCAAACAACTTCTGCCCAACCTCCCAATCACAAGATAGAGAAGAACCCAGGAATTTCTGCTTCTCAGGCTTATGAGTTCAGAGATAATATAGAAGGCAGAAAGGAGAAAAGTAACATTTACTACTATGTATTTACTATTTATCTTTACGTGTATTATTTTCTTTAGCATCATATATAACCCTAAGAGATAGTTACTAGCAAGTGGGTAAATATCAAATTTGAATACAGGTTTAGCTGACTCAAAATCAAACAAAAAAATACCTCACTCCATTACACAAAACCACCTCCCCAGATCAATAAAATGATTAACTCACCTGGATTTAGGTTTACTTCTGACAACACAGTGGAACAGTGGTTTCCAAACCTGGTCTCATTTTCATGGATTCTGATTTATTTGATCAGAGATAGGCCCATGTATCCACCTATCTATAAATCTATCTACACACCTAATTTTTTGCATCTGTATTTAGGAACAAAGGCATGGAGACTACAGAATCATCTGGTAGAAAATATGCAGGAGCTAGGGGTCAAGAAACCAGGGCACACAGGGTGCCTGGGTGGCTCAACCGGTTAAGCATCTCTGATTTCGGCTCAGGTCATGATCTTGCAGTTTGTGAGTTCAAGCTCTGCATCGGGCTCTGGGCTGATGGTGCAGAAATTCTGCACCCTGCCTGAAATTCTCTTCCTCTCTCTCTCTCTGCCCCACTTAGGCCCTCACTCTCTCTCAAAACAAAAAAATAAATAAATAAAAACAAAAAAACAGGAAACAAAACAGGGCTCAGCTCTTGGTTCTACCACGTACTTGTGCTTCTTCACCCTTCCTGGATTTGTTTTTTACTACAAAAAATGGAAATAATATCAGCTCCATCAATCCCTCCTACATAGGATACTTGCAGGCACAAAGGATACAGGCATACTTGAGCAAGTGGGAAGAAAAGCAAAAGTTGAATTTGCTCTACTCACCAAAATTTAGTGAGCCCAAGATTTACATTCCCCCCCCACACCCCCCCCTGCCCCACCCAAGATTTACATTCTGAAATCACAAAGGCCTGGGTACAAGGCAAGGCTATGTCCTTGCAAGAGTAAGGGGCATTTAGCCATGCCCCATTCAACCCAACCAATGTGAGAAAGTTTCATTAGAAATCTCTTTATTGAAGGCATTTGGGGGCCACCAAATATGGCTTAGCAATGCAGTTTGAGTAGCCTGTGAGAAATAGCCCATTATAAAGACTATCTGGGAATCAGAAAACTTGAGTTTTAATCCCTTCTCCTAAACTCTGTGACCTTGGACAAATCACTTCCTCTCTTTTTGTTTTCTTATCCTTTTTTTTTTTTTTAAGAATTTTTTTAATGTTTATTTATTTTTAAGAGAGAGAGAGACAGAGTGTGAGTGGGAGAGGGGCAGAGAGAGGGGGCGACAAAGAATCCAAAGCAGGTTCCTAGTTGTCAGCACAGAGCCCGATGCAGGGCTTGAACCCATGAACCAGGAGATCATGACCTGAGCTGAAGTCAGACGCTTAACTGACTGAGCCACCCAGTTGCCCCTGTTTTCTTATCCTTCTAAAGTAAGGGGACTAGGTTGGATCAGGGATTCAGAGATGCTGAATCAAGAAAACTATTGATGGTCTTCATGAACCTCTTAAGATTATATACAAAATTCCATTTGTGTGTGTGGACATTTTTTCTGGAAAACAGGGCACTAAATTTTCATCTGATTCGTAAAGGTGCTTATGACTAAATAAGAAGGTTAAAAACCATTTGACTACCCATCTTTCAGCTCTCAATTTCTATTCACTCCTCCATAACAATTTTGAAAGGTATATTAAAAATAATTGGATCTGGAGTCATAGGGTAAAATAATGATCCTGCTTTCTCCCATACAGTTTTTTTTTTCTTAACGTTTATTTATTTATGAAAGACAGAGAGAGAGCAAAAGTAGGGGAGGGGCAGAGAAAGAGAGGCGCAGAATCTGAAGCAGGCTCCAGGCTCAAATCCATAAACTGTGAGATCATGACCTGAGCCGAAGTTGGACGTTTAACCCACTGAGCCACGCAGGCACTCTAAGTTTTGTTTTGTTAATGTTTCTTTACTTTTGAGAGAGGGAGAAAGCCTGTGAGCAGGGGAAGGACAGAGAGAGGGAGGCAGAGAATCTCAAGCAGGCTCTGCACTGTCAGCACAGAGCCAGACATGGGGCTCAAGCTCACCAAGCATGACATCACAGCCTGAGTGGAAATCAGAGTCAGACCCTTAACCAACTGAGCCGCCCAGGCACCCTATTCTCCCATACAGTTGTGATCAGGTTTTATTTCTCCCAACCATTTGAGGTGATTTGCTTCCAGTGGGCAGACCTGAATCAAAGCATCCCAAGGGCCTGTGATCCTGGAGTCATTCCAAGCTCAGTCACAAAGCACTAAGGCCAAATTGGCTGCACCTGGATACCAATGGCCAATGCCAAGAGGGTCTCCGATTCTGTGGAAACTACACCTACTCCACTTTATGATACACTCCTTCCCCTTATCCTTATGTATCTCCCCATTGGTCTGAAATTCCTCGCCTGTGGACTCACTGCTTTGATTCTGCAAAGTCTGAACACACTGTCCAACATTCCTTTCGGAGGAGGCATGACATCTTAGAAGACCTCTAAAATTCGGAAGTGGACGTGTGGGAGGGCAGGGAAAGGACTGGAAGGGAAAGTGAGGGGTCTTTTGGAGCTTTGCTCAAAGGCAGGAGCAAGTAGGCTACACTGGGACCAACCTCAAGGACACAGAGAGTCCAAAGAACTGTTGACACTCTGTGCCCTGCACCAAACAGGGCCTCTCCCGGGAACAGGGCCAAGGCTCAAATTCCACCAGAAGGCAGGGGCGTGGAGAAGGGCGCCCTACACTTCCCAGCTCTTGCCCCAATTCTGCAGCAGCTGTGGCTCTGAGCTCAGGACGGGCGGCACTCCGGCCCGAGGGGGCGCTCGCTCTCCCATACACCGGCACACAGTAGGCGCCACCTTGTTACAGGGTCTCCGTGGCAGAGGCCAACCCGAGCTGAGGACTCTCTTTACTAAGACGAGATCTTCAGCTCCTTCTGCCACGCGAGGTCGCGCTACATTCCCACGCTCCTCCGCCGCGGCCGCATCGCATTCCCTCCCAGATTCCTCCTTCTCCCACCATCTCTGCCCCTCCTTTACCAAGATGGCGGCGAAGGCACTTCCGGCGTGTGTCCTTACGGGTGCGTCCGGGCGGCTGCTGTAGGTGCCACGCAGCGGGTTCCAGCCGATTTGCTGCATAGTCTACAGCGGTGATGGCGGGCAGGCCGTTTGCATGGAGCGGGGCAGCTCTTCTCCAGCTCCTTCTTGGCGTGAACCTGATAGTGATGCCACCCACCCAGGCCCGGAGTCTGCGCTTCGTCACCTTGGTAATGAGAGACGGGGTGGCCAAAGGGCTTGCCAGAGCTGGAAGGGCACGGCCGGTTGTTCGAGGGAGGGGCGGGGCTTGTGCTGGGGTCGGGATCTGGAGGAGCGGGAGCCGGTTTAGGACTAGACGACTGGCCTGGAGGGTCGGGGGCCCAGTTCGGAATTGATGTGGAGCCCGAGTTATTTTCGGGGACAGGCAGGGTGTAATTAATTATATATCAGGGCATAGGTCGGTGAGTCTGTCTTGGGACAGGGATGTTGTAGAACGGTAAAGGGACTCACCCTTAAGCCTTTGGTGATTTTTCCCCCATCCCTCCCCCCATCCCCGGCATTGCTTTCATTTCTCCTTTCCTTTCCCATCTGTACCTTTGGCTTCTCTTATGGTCTCCAGTGGCGTTGGTTAGCCAAATTAGAATCTCTGGAACCTGTTCAAAGTTACTGACTTCTGAGTTGGGGTCTTTTGCAGGGGGTAGAGTTAAGGCTTCCTAGAAGGAGTAAGGCATCTCTCCCCAACAAGGGGAGAGATGGGCTCTTTGTCCCTATCGAGGAACTCTCTGACCTGTAGGCAAACCATTTTCTTTCCTCAGCTGTACCGACATGGAGACCGTTCGCCAGTGAAGACATATCCCAAGGATCCCTATCAGGAAGAGGAGTGGCCCCAGGGGTTTGGTCAGCTAACTAAGGTGGGTCACAAGCCAGCCTCCATTCAGGGCGTGCTGTAGAATGAGTGACCTCGAGAGCAGGCTACAGAACTTGGGGCTCCACCAAACTCTCATTTGCCATGTGGGTGCTGACTTTGACCTTAAACTTACTTTCCTCTGTGTCCAGGACAGATGCCATATACAATCAGCCACTTAGTAAATGACTTCTGTGATCAGATTAACCCACTCCTACTTCCAGACAGGGTAAATTTGGAAAGCAATAGTGCCTAAGCCCTGTGGGCTTGCAAGCTGTCCCTTCCCTCTTAACTCTTGAGTTTGCCCACAGGAGGGGATGCTACAGCATTGGGAGCTGGGCCAGGCTCTGCGGCAACGCTATCATGGCTTTCTCAACACCTCTTACCACCGGCAAGAGGTAAGGCTGGGAGCTCCAAGAGGCAAGGGGAGTGGAATCTACTGCCCTCGGGAAGCCCCCTGCCCTCGGGAAGCCTGGGGCACTCTGGCCTCCTGCCATGAGTTTTTGGTAACAACTACAGGACACGACATCCAAGAGCTGTGTAGAACAGAGTCCTAGAGGCCGAGTTGCCCCTCCTTGACTTGGAAGGGGCAAAACTGATCAAGCATCCAATCTCAGACTTTAGGGCCTGGCAAAGTCTTTTCTGATTCTGTGGAATAGCGTAGACTTTCCATCCAAAACACTTACTGAGTACCTACTAAGGGCAAAGTGCTGTGCCAGCACTGTGCGTGTAATGGTGCACCACACAGATATGATCTCTGTTTTTGTGGAGCTTAGAATGAGGTGGGGGTGACAGACGATAAACCACACAGGGCCAAGACGTAAAGGTAGGAGGGAACACACGTAGAGAAGGCATGTCAGGAAAGATTGGCAAGTGTTCCTGATTCTTGAAGCCCTCTTCCTAGAGCCCGGGGATGGTGATGAATGTTCCTCTGGTTACCATTATCAACCACAGGCTGTGGGGTCCTCAATGTTATTGTTCCCTTGAGGGCCAGCTCTGTCCTGGTCTTGCCCCTCCCCACTGCTTCCTCCTCCCTTTGCACAAGCAATTAACTGTTCTCTATTTCCTCTCCCTGATCTCTAAGCTACTTTATTAAGGGGTATATGTGTGTGGTGGGAGACAGTTTCTGCCTTCAAGAACTCTGGTCTAGATAGGGAGATAGGCGTTGTTATAAAAGCAGACAGATAGACCTGACAGCCTCACTGACTGACAGCCTTATACTTTGGACTGGGAAGGCATTTGAACTAGAGCCATTACAACAGGAGTTCTTCACAGAGTGGTGACAGCTAGCCACTACCTGAGCATTTGGCCCTTTGCTGGGAAGAGGGACGAGGAAGGTCAGAGATGGGGAGCAGGGGCCACCATCTGCTGGGTAACCATCAAGAACAGGTTCAGGTTCTCCCCCTGAGGCCCCAATGAGGGGCCAAAGCTGCCCCATCCCACCCCCACAGGTAAGACTTGTGTTGTTGTCTCTGCAGGTTTATGTGCGAAGCACAGACTTTGACCGTACGCTCATGAGTGCTGAGGCCAACCTGGCCGGACTCTTCCCTCCCAACGGGATACAGCGCTTCAACCCAAATATCTCTTGGCAACCTATCCCCGTTCACACTGTGCCCATCACTGAGGATAGGGTAAGACTGGCCAGCGTTTCCCTGGAGGTGGTGAGAGGGACAACTCTGGCCATGGGCCAGCTGATCCCTGACTCCTTCTCAGCCTGTTTTCCCCACTTTGTTCTGCAGCTGCTGAAGTTCCCGTTGGGCCCGTGTCCCCGTTACGAGCAGTTACAGAATGAGACCCGACAGACGCCAGAGTATCAGAATGAGATCATTCAGAATGCAGTGAGTGAGGCTGAGGTGGAGGTCATCACGCTGTCCTTTCCCCAGGGCAGGACTCATCCCCTGATCCTTTTTTCATAGCAATTTCTGGATATGGTGGCCAACGAGACAGGCCTTACAGATCTGACGCTGGAGACCGTCTGGAATGTCTATGACACACTCTTCTGTGAGGTGAGCCCACTTAGGGTCCCAGTGTGACCTTTCTTCTCTCACACCTCGGCAGGCCCAGGTGACCAGGACAAGTGGGACATCATGCCTGGATACCATTCCCACTGGGGAGGTCCAGGCAAGCCGCTTCTTGCGAAACAAGGGAACTTCCCTCATGGGTGAAAAAGAACCTCAGAGTGGGAAATGGTTTATTATCTGTCAGCAGTTCTTGCCCCTCTCCACCCAGAACTCTCGTGCTATCCAAGATTCTGCTGAGTCACGCTTTTCATGCCTGAGCTTCCTTTCCTGTGTCCTGTCCACCATGTCTCCTGGTTCCAGTCCCTCAGCCTCACCTCTCCTCTCCTCTCCCTCCCTCACACACACACAGGCACCTTCCCGCTGGGGAAGAGAGCTGTCCCCGGAGAGGCTCTGGCCTAGGCCTGGGGAGCTAACCTGCCTGCTGCGATACACAGCAAACACACGGGCTGGTCCTGCCGCCCTGGGCCTCTCCCCAGACCATGCAGCATCTGAGCCGGCTAAAGGACTTCAGCTTCCGCTTCCTCTTCGGGATCTACGAGCAGGCAGAGAAGGCCCGGCTTCAGGGGGGTGAGTGACCAGAGCAGCATGTCACTTCCCTCCTCAGGACCCTACTGCATTAACAACCTGCTCTGGAAGGCTGCTCACACACTTCCCTCTCCCCCCATAGTCTTCTCTGCCCATTCAGAACCAGACCTCCCATTAGTCACCGAAGCCTTCCCCCGCCCTCCAAATGCTTATAGCCCCTCTGTCACTGTATGATCGACCACAGTCAGGTTTGCATGCTTCTTTCCTGCCATTCATCTTCTTGAGTCACTCGTGTCAGGAGACCTTCTGTCCCCTTAAATGAATACCTCCCTCCAGAAACCCACCAGGGAACGCTTTGCAAGAAGGCTGAGAATAATACACATGCGCCAGTTTCCTGGTCTGAGCACCCAAGGGAGGGCCAGCTGTCAAACCTTCCTGACATCTCTGTAGTTTTCAGAGCCTGCATGTGCAGAGCTCCCGTATTTGCCACCATCTTATGGGTTTTGAAGCAGTCTTAAGTTTATATCTGTTCCAAACTGGAGTAATTCTTCAGACATGGGCAGGACCTGGTAGCTCACTTATAAAGAGGCAGATCTCTGTATCTGTTGAAATGTACATATCTTGTTTTATCTTGCTTCTCTCTGTAAGTTTCAAAGTTCTTAGAGAACAGGGGTGCTGAAGAGTTTCCTACATGGTTCCCATACACCTAAAAGTTCCCTGTGCAGGTGATCAGGCCCAGGACCAGCAGAGTGTGAAGGGGCTCAGATAGGTCTGATCAAAAGACAGGGGTAGCTGGAGTCACTGACACCAGGATCTCTTCTTCCTTAGGAGTCCTGTTGGCTCAGATACGGAAGAACCTGACCCTCATGGCAGCCTCTTCCCAACTCCCTAAGCTGCTGGTTTACTCTGCGGTAAGTTCCCATACTCCCCAGCATGCGAACGTCGGCCAAAGAGCTGGCTGTCTCCTCTGTTCAGTGCCTGGGGCGGGAGGGGGGCAGGGGTTAGGTGAGGAGGGCTGACAGGGAGCTCCTCTCTGTTACAGCACGACACCACCCTGGTTGCTCTGCAAATGGCACTGGATGTCTACAATGGGGAACAAGCCCCCTACGCCTCCTGCCACATATTTGAACTGTACCAGGAAGATAATGGGTGAGTGGACAGTCTGCCCTCCGGAGGGGCAATTGTGTGGAGGCTGTGGGCAGCCCAAACACTCAGTTATAGGCCCGCTGAGCAGCTTCCATCACCTCTCCTGTCAACCCTCAGGAATTTCTCAGTGGAGATGTACTTTCGGAATGAGAGTAACAAGGCTCCCTGGCCGCTGATCCTGCCTGGCTGCCCTCACCGCTGCCCCCTGCAGGACTTCCTTCACCTCACAGAGCCCGTCGTGCCCAAGGATTGGCAGCAAGAATGCCAGCTGGCAAGTGGGCCTGCAGACACGGGTGAGTGGCTGCCTGCCTCCACTAGTAATCTCCCAAAACAACCTTCGTTTCCTGCCCACCGGTCTCCCGAGAGTTGCTGCCCTTCCAGCCATCTCACTGCATTTCCCTAGACCACCCTGACACCATTGCTCACCTTCTCTCCATTCCTCACTCTCAGGCGATGCCCTCACTTCTCAGATCACTGAGAAAATAACGGTAGCCAGGAGAGCCTGGGCTCATCCTGCAACCAGCAGATCTTCCAGCTTACTTGCTGCTGTAAGCTGCTACCTGAGGCCAATCTCTGCACTCGTGCTCCGGGTCCATCTCTTCTCACCTCCACAGAGACTTCTGGAGCCTTAGTGTTTTCTCTCTACTGGGTCAGTCCCTCCTTGAGAGCCTTACAAAGACCTCTCAGGGCACCATCTTCCTCCAGCCACCAGTTTCTCTGTTCCCTATGAAAGTGGAATCCTTCCTGGTTTGCTTTTTCAGTGCCTGTTCTGTCAGACTCCCAATAGATAGGCTTGTGTCACCTTCCACACCAGTGAAGCCACTTTTGTAAAGGACCAATTACCTCCTCTTACCAAAGCCAGTGACCAATTCTTAGCTTCTCTCATCTCTCAGGGGCATGATATAATCGGTCAGTCCTTCCTTAGACACTTTCTTGGCTTCTCTGCTTTTTCTTCTGACTTACAGGTAGCTTCCTTACTGGCTTTTTCTCCTGACTAAACAGTGGATGGCCCAGGGCTCACCCTGGCCCTTCCCCATGTGTGCACACTCCCAAAACAATCCCATCCAACCTCATGGCTTTACATACCACCTCCATGCAGAGTTCCATCCTCTTATGACTCAGATTCATGACCTTTTCTCTGAGCTACCAACTCACATATCTGACTGCTGATTGGAGGTCTCTCCATGGAGGTCAGCTAGAACATCTCAAAGCTGCTGTGTCTGAAACCAAACACTCTTGGCCCTAAATCCACTCTTCCTCCAGTCTTGCCCATCTTAGCAAATGCCACATCAGTCACCTAGTTGTGGAGCATAACCCTAAGAGTCATCTTGAATACCCTCTTTCTCAGACCCCACATCCAGTCCACTAGCAGATCCCATCGGCTCAACCTTTAAAATACATCCTCCTGGGGCGCCTGGGTGGCGCAGTCGGTTAAGCATCCGACTTCAGCCAGGTCATGATCTTGCGGTCCGTGAGTTCGAGCCCCGCGTCAGGCTTTGGGCTGATGGCTCAGAGCCTGGAGCCTGTTTCCGATTCTGTGTCTCCCTCTCTCTCTGCCCCTCCCCCGTTCATGCTCTGTCTCTCTCTGTCCCAAAAATAAATAAACGTTGAAAAACAAAATATTAAAAAAAAAAAAAAAATACATCCTCTTGCCTCCCTGGTCTGATCTGCGCTCATCTCTTGCCTACACTACTGAAAAGTTTCCCACTGTTCTTTCTGACTCTCTTCTTGTACCTACCAGTCTCACAGTACCACAGAGGTAATTTTTTTTTTTTTTTGATGTTTCATGTATTTATTTCGAGAGAGAGAGAGAGAGAGAGAGAGAGAGAGAGAGAGAATCCCAAGCAGGCGCCTTGCTGTCAGTGCAGAGCCTGACTCAGGGCTCAATCCCACTAACTGTGAGATCACGATATGAGCCAAAACCAGGAGTCAGACTCTTAACAGACTGAGCCACCAAGGCATCCCGAGTTAATTTTTTTAAAACATAAATCAGTTGACATCACTACCCTTCTCAGAATCTTCCGGTGGCTTCCCATGACATTTGGAACAAAATCCAAGTTCTTTCTCATGGCCTTCCAGGCCCTTCTTGGTCTGATCCTCAGTGCTGATCTCCTACTTGCCCCTCACTCTGGTATAGTGATATTGGCTTTCTAGCTGATCCTAGAATTTGCCGAACTTATTTCCCCATCAGGGCCTTTTGTATTTGCTTCTTGTCTACTCATCCCCTCTGTCCCTGCCCCCAGACCCTCTTCTCTCATATCTGAGCATCTCAGGGACTCCAGGTCTCTGGTCAGATTGTCATTTCCTCAGTGATCCGTTCCCTGACTGACCTACCTTTCCATCCTTTTCCCCTTAGTTTGGTTTGTCTTTCTTTCTACCATTTATCACTGACCTAGATATATCCCTATTGTAAGAAGAGCACGTGGTATACGGTAGACAATCAAATATTTGTTGGAGGAACACTGACGTGACCTTTCTGTCCCCCTCCCCAACCTGTGCTCAGAGGTGATCGTGGCCTTGGCTGTATGCGGCTCCATCCTCTTCCTTCTCATAGTGCTGCTCCTCACTGTCCTCTTCCGGATGCAGGCCCAGCCTCCGGGCTACCGCCATGTCGCAGATGGGGAGGATCATGCCTGACAACCACTCAGCCCCCTTCCCTCTGCCTCCTAGGGGAGGTGGGCTGGGCCCTTGCTCCTGACTATTGCTGCTCCCCAGCCCATGGACAGGAGACCCTGGGTTGGCCTCCCTCTGATTACCCTAACCTAGATGAACAAGTGGGGCTCGGCTTGGCCCATGGCACCTGTCGCTCAGCATCTGTGTGCCTCCTGTTTACCAAGTACTATGTTGGACTTTGGCTTTCTCCAAACAAGACTTGCCTCCGCCATGCTTCCGAAGGACTAGAAGTGTAGACAAGTATCCAAGTTTCACTCAGGACCTGGGATTGAAAAACTGAAGGAGTTGGTGCTTGATCGCCTTGCCCCCGCCAATCAAGCCTTGCTCTCTCTTCCAGCTTGGAGTCTTTGGCAAATGGTTCAGGGGACACAGTCTTGCCTCTCAGTGCTTATTTTAGTGGGAAAAACTGCACAACATTGGGCGTATAAACATTGGCCACTAAGGAGCTGGATCACTCAAAGGCCAGCCAGCCAAGTTTTCCTTTGTCCCCCTGAAGCCACCATTAGAGTCAGACATAATGCTTCAGGCACCTTTGTCACCCTGCAGCTGGAGCAGGTCAGAAGGGTGTTTGTACTGGGGTGGGGGTGGGGGGAGGGGAGTGAGTTGTACAGTTGTGACACTACTATGCCAGTCGGCTAGGCTGGGGTCTCTAGGGACCAGAGGTAAATGTAGGTTGTAAGCTGGACAGCTTGTGGCTGTGGCCCAGAATAGGGCTAAGGCAGCGTCCAGAGAATGAAAGTTTTAGACTCAGTGCTGTTTCTGTGCCTTTTCTTCATTTTGGGGGACCCAAGGAGCCCTTTGACCAGATCAGTGCTGTAAAATCCACTCAGAAGCTCAGTTGGGTATGGTTTTATTGGCCATGTCAATAGTGAGCACAAACTGAAAACCACTACCTGATCACTCTGCCACTGCACGTCAAAGAAAAGTACCTTGGCCCCAGGCTAGATAATAGCAAGGACCCTTGGGGCACCTGGGGCACCAACTCTGGAGAAGTTTCTGGATCTAAGTCCAGAGCAGTAACATGCCAGTGTCCCAGTCCCACAGTGTCCCATGCCACAGTGTCCCTGCTCCGACCCTAAGACTTGGATACCTTTGGCCCTTTAACACATAGCCGCCTCTTCTCACAGGATTTGTTCTCAGGTGGCTCCAAGCCCTTGCTTGGCCCACACCGTCATTAATGTGTCTCATTTCCGCATCCCAGCTTCCTGGCTCCAAATGAGAATGTGATAACCTAGGAGGAGTGAGACCAGTCTGACTTGCACCTTCCATTATCAGTCTCTGGGAACTTGGGGTTGGCCCAGGGAACCTAGGACTTGGTAAGGAAATACCAGGAAATTGGACAGCAGCCAGGCATTGCCATGACCAGGACAAAGCAAGAGGCATGGAGGGCCCAGACCAAAGAGTCCACGGTCTCCTGGTAGTCTTCTTTACTGACTCCTACCCTGGGGTGACTGGTAGGGCTAAGCTGAGGAGAGCCTGCACTCAACCTTGGGGAGTAGGATAGGGCTTGGCCAGTCTGAGATATAACCACTTCACTCACCCATCAGAGAGGCCAGCGTGTCCCCCATGGGATTGAACTCATTGAGCTGCAGAGACAAGGGCATAAGCATGAGGAGAGGTTGAGGTACTGGGAGAAGGGCACATGAGGATAAATTTCTGGTCGTTTTTGGTCAATAAAGTAGGTTGAATCCCTGCTTCCTCCCATCATTATTTGAGGGCCCAAACCTCACCGAAATGATACCAGAAGATTCTGGGTCATAGAGCTGATACATCATCTTCCCTGAGCTTCCATCAAACACATCAATGGTCCTTAATTCATGGGGGGTACAACTTTTGAAATTAGGATCTGGGTATCGGCCCACAACAATGAGGTTGTACCGAGGATGCCAGGTTGCCTAGGAGACGAAGAGTTGTCATGAGAGTAAATGCAGAGCACTATCAAGAGGGACATCAAAAGTACTTTTTGTCACTAACAGTTGTTAATACAGTTGCCAGCAATTTAATAATGGAGATCAGACCCACATGAAACTATTGTATGTGCATCTACCTTCCCAAATTTTTAATCCTAAATTGGCCTCTCTGGACCTTGGGACACCTTCAGGCCTTCTTTCTCTTTTGCACTTCCTGAGATCATACCAACTGATCAATGTTTTAACATCAGCTTTACCCAGACATTAACCAAAGAGGTAAGCCTACAACAAAGCGAAAAGTCTCTGGTAACCAAAAACCAAATAGGATAGAAGTTCTGAAGTAATCCCTCCATCAATGTGAACGATAAAGAGTTGAGCAGGAGATGGCTCATGGCCAAGAAAGGGAAAGAAACCTATGTTCCCCAGATTACCCCACTCAAAACAAATCTGGCAGTTAGCTGGAATGACAGGTGGGATTTTCCTAAGAAATCTCAAGGGAGTTTTGAAGGCGGAAAGACATGGTTAGCGGGAAGGACGAGGTGGTACATGCCACGGCTTGGACATGTCACAAGCCCACCTGGGAAGCTAGAAATTGGCCTGGCTGGTTACAAAGTGGGAGATGACACATGGATCAATGGGAACCAGCCAGTGATAAATGCTTGTTCTTAAGAGCTTGGGTTGGATTTGAGGTACATGGGAGCCTCCCTAATACTAAATCATCACTGTTTATGTAGTACTTACCAGGCACTGGGCATGTGCTTTAGGTATACCGATTCTTCCAACAACCCTATCAGTTAGATACTATTATTCCCTTTTTAGAGATGAGGAAACCAAGACCCAAAATTCAAGCAGCTTGCCCAAGGATTCTAACCGAAGGTTGTCAGCCTGCCTGAGGCCGGCGCCCCCACCACTATGCTGTCTTGATGAAAGAAGTACAGGCATGAAACCTGGAGGTCTGAAGAAAGGCTGTGGTTCTATAAAAGAACACAAAGCAGGAGAGCAGAGTAATGGGCAGAGCTGAGGCTGCCTGGGGGCATGGGCAGGAAGGAATCAGAAGACTTCAAGACCATAAAAACCTTGGGGGCTGAGACTGGAGAAGTCATTAGCAAGGCTGAGGTCAGCAGGAACTGAAGTTTGAGGGCAGAACAGCAGGGAGATAGGCTGGGCTGAAAAAAAAACAAAAACAGGAAAAGAGCTTACAGGAGACAGAACCCAGCAAAGTGGGATTGTAGAAGGGGGACAGAAGGGACAGAGAGAGAGCCAGGGGAGAAGAGACTGCTTTGTGTGGGTGCAAGATGAGATCTGGGATTAGGGATTCCAGATCTGGCCTTTCTCTACCCAGTCTGGGATAGACCCATTCTATCCCCATGTCATAGCTCCCTGTCTTCATCACTTACCTTGATGGGCGTCAGGTGCTGGAAGTGGCGGTGAGGGTGTGGGATCAGGCTCGGGGGGCAGTCCCACTGGGAGGCCGAGTAAACCCGGAGCTCACTCTTCTGGTCAGTGGTCAGGAGCTGGGCTCCGTCAGGACTGAAACAAGCTGGCGAGTGAAAAGCCCCAGAACTGAAGGAACCACAGGCCCTTGTCCTGGCTGGTACAGGCCTTCTGCAGGGGCACCCTCTTTCCCACTCCTCTCTAGACCCCGGGTGGAAGGGAGGAGGTGAATCTGGACTGTGAACAAAAACATTCTAGAAACTTAGCAGCTGTTGGGGACCACTAGTTTCCAAAAGTTTCCAAGATATCAACTTGGTTGATGCTATCAGGGTAAAGGGTTTGGCCTAGCAGCTTCTAAATGTTGAGGGGAGACCCCAGAAACGGTTGGATAGGCACCGTCTGAAGGAAGGATGAGGTCTGATATATCACACCTGCGTTGACAGGATGGCTATGCAGCAGCGAGTGGAGGCAGCTGGATTTCCCTTTAACCTGGCGCAGGTCCCAGATTTTCACTGTTTGGTCCACAGAGGCTGTGGCCAGGAGCCAATCACAGCATGGGTTCAGAGCCACATGGGTCACTTTCTTTTTGTGCATTCTCAGATTCCAAAGCTGCAGAGAAGGGCTTGGTTCAGGTGGGGTGCAGGGAGGCTGGGGGTAAGGGAAAGAAAGGGAAGACCAGGGCTCCAGAGAACGCACCTCCCTGCCGTCCATGTTCAGCAGGATCACATGTCCCACATTGTCGCCTGTGACCACCATTCGGCTTCTGGTAGACACATCCAGGCTGCAAAACCAGATGCTGGAGGGAGAGACTGTGCTATAAGATTCTTGGGGACAAAGGCAAGAGCCATTAACTGTTCCAGCTCTAACGTCTAACAGATAGATGTCCAATCAGTATTTGTTGAATAAGTGAATAATTGTCTCACCACGGACTCCCAGTGAGGAACACTCTTACTTGTCTACCTTCCAGAGAGAGGGCATGAGGGTGATGAGGCTCAGAAATTTGTCCAGTTACTGTCGGGGCCAGGATCCTCAGCTGGTAGGAGTCCTAAGAAGCTGTCCCTTAGAGCCATTAGGCAAGTCCCCAGGCCAGCCTGCCCCCTATAGCCCTGGGTTTTGAGGAAGACATGTTTATTGGTGTCTCTCTTCACTCTCTACCCTCTGGGCCAAAGGAGATGACAAATCAGAAAGGGACTGCCCAGCTCTGGTAGTCAGAGCTGGCGAGAAAAGAACTTCTGCCCTCTTCTGAGCATTTAGGGGAAAAAGCACAATTTTAGGAGCTCTGTCTTGCTCTTTTGCCTCTCGGACTACTTGAGGACAAAGGGTTGGGATTGCTTCAGGGATCCTAATGCCCAGCCAGGAGATCTCAGATTCCTATTTTTCCTCTCAAACACTCAAATCCTTGCTACGGTGTCTTTTGTATCCCCTACAAATATCTTTCAGAGGGAGGGTTTCTTGTGGAAGAAAAACATGGAGCTGAGTCTATCCCATCACTTGCCCTGATTGCTTGGTATTTCTTACCTCTGTGGGGCAGCCCAGGATAATGTCCAGTGCTAGTTAGAGCCTCCACACCCTTGATTCCTTAGAGAACAGTTAGAGTCGTGTCTCTGGCTAGAAATCAAACTGACGCGTCTTTTGTAATTTCTCCAGCCACTTGCCCTTGGGGAGTCCAAAGTGCTTTATGGGCACAATTCTATCGCTTTAAGCTTCTATCAAAGAAGTGGTTGGGTCATTACAACTCAGGGATGTAGAGAATGAAATCTCAAATTCTTAGTTCCTGCTCCAACCTTTAAAAGTGGCTTTCTAGGCCAATGCCATGTTAACTAGTGAGAATCAAGGTCTAGTCTAATATATGAATGCCTTACAGAAGAGCTGAAGCCCTTCCCTCTCTGAGAAGAGCTGAGGTTCTAGAATACCTCACCGAAGCAGTAACCCACCTGGAACAGAGAAAGGCAGCTACAGAAAGTCTCAGAAAGAGAGGGAAGGGTGGAAAGGGGCTGCCACCTTGCTGGTCTTTCCCGTGCCAGGTTTGGATAATACAAACGAGATCCAGAGGCTCTCATCAGAACTACACCGAGAGCCTAGAAGCCCTTTCCCTCCTAGTGAAGCCACTCACTTGCAGGTGTCTGAGCTGGTAAACACTCGGAGCGTGTTGCCTTTAAAGTCTTGCAGCCTAGTTGTTCCCTCCATTGAGGAGGTGAAAAACTGGTTGGTATCAAGAGGGTTAAACTTCAGCCCAGTGACGCTCCCTCCAGCTCCAATCTAACATAAGGAAGAGAAAAACCAGTGAGTGAAGATGGCCCAGGAGAAGGATGAGGCCTGGGTGCACGGAGTCTGCCGACCAGACAGCTGGGCAGGCAGCACGTGCGGCCAGGCCAGCCGAGAGGCCTGGATGCAGGCATGCGCTCCATGGGACTCTTCATTACTTAAGGTTTTAGTTTTAATGGAATTTAAAAAAAATTAACATACGGTACATTTGGTTGTTTTTACCACACACTTCTATGGATGTGAAAACACAAGAGTATAGATTTGAATAACCGCCACCCAAATCAGGATGCAGAACAGTTCCGTCCCCCCAAAAAAGCCCCCTGTGCTCTCCCCTCGTGGTCACACCCCTTCTCCTCCTGTCACCCCTCGGCCACTGTGGATCTGTTCTCTATCACCGTGCTATGGTTTTGCCTTTAATAGATTGTCGTATAAATGAATCATACAGTATTCATCTCACTCAGCATAATGCCCCTGAGATGCACCCAAGTTACTATGTGTACCCAGAGCTCATTCCATTTTATTGCCAAGCATTCCATTATGTGGATGTACCATGGTTTGTTTATTGCCCAGTGCTCTTTAGAAGAGCTTCAGCTCGGAACAGTGCCTGGATTAGGTGGGCAGGAGTCAGATCTGAACTCCTTCCTATTTTTTCCAGATATTCCAGACAATGATGATGAAAATAATCATAACATCAAAACACATAACCTTATTAAGTGTTTCTTATGTATCAGGCACAGTTTTAAGAACTTTACACCCTCAAGAGCCCCTTCTCTACTTCTTAAGCTGCTGCTATCCCAGCCTCACAGACCCGTACAAGGCCTCTTATACAACATCCACTTGGCTCACTCAGCATGCTAACTGGCATGTCCTATCTCCTCTATAAAGGTGACGATAGTCCGCCAAACACTTACTGCTGTGATAATCTTCTGCTCCCAACGGTTGAGTCCTGTGCTCACTAAGGCTTCACCGTGTTTGCTTTTTTTTTTTTTTAATATTTATTTATTTTGAGAGAGAGAGAGAGCGTGCATGCAGGGGAGGGACAGAGAGGGAGGAAGAAAGAGAATCCCAAGCAGGCTCCGTGCTCTCTGTCAGTGCAGAGCCTGACGCGGGGCTCGATCTCTCAAGCCGTGAGATCATGACTTGAGCCGAAATCAAGAGTCAGATGCTCAACCGACTGAGCCACCCAGGCACCTCCAAAATAAATGTCTTTAAAGAAAAGTTTCTGAAGTTAATGGAGAGCTATCAAGGCATCCGGGACTTGAAGACCAACATCCCAGAGAAAGAAGCAGAAAGATGGACCTGACGTTTGGATGCTGCTTTACCCCTTGAGGTCTATGCAGATTAGAAGGCTGTGGCTTTGAAGCAGAGAAACCAAACTGCAGACAAGCTGATATGAAAGTGGTAGGTGGCTTCAAGGCTGAGAAGCTGGGCTGCGGTTTTGCCAGTCTCACACGGCAAGAGAGGCAGAACTGGAGTTCAGACTTGCCAAGAAGGAGAGGTCTTAGAAAAAAAACCCAGCTTTTAGTTAAGATCCTAGACACTCTCGAAATAAGAGCAAACTAGAAATAGCCTGACCTTCACAAAACCTGAAGTCCAGATTCAAATAATTTTAAACTCATTGGATTGAGATGATCTGATAGAGAAAAAAAAAATGTCTCTAGAGGAAAACATCACTACCCAAAACTCAAAATTATCTCTACAAGTTTTCATATGCAATATTTGGCATTACATCTAAAATCATCCGGCATATCAGAAGATAAGGCCAAATAAACAAAAGCGAAGAGGAAAAAACAACATTTGAAAGATACAGGAGATACAGATATTGGAGCTGTTATATATAGGCTTTAAAATAATTGTGATTAGGCACCTGGCTGGCTCAGTCGGTGGAACATCTGACTCCTGATCTTGGGGTCATGAGTTCAAGCCTGATGCTGGGCATGGACCCTACTTAAATACATATATACATACCTACGCACACAAAATAATTGTGATTAAAATACATTTTTTAAAATAGACCTAATTTTAAAATGGACAAAGGATTTGAACATTTTTCCAAAGACATGCAAATGGCCAGGAGCACATGAAAAGATGCTCAACATCATTAGTCATCATGAGATACTATTTCACACCCTCTGGGATGGCTATAATAAAAAAGATAGACAATTAGGGATGTCTGGGTGACTCAGTTGGTTAAGCATCTGACTCTTGATTTCAGCTCAGGTCATGATTCAGTTTGTGAGATCAAGCTCCACATCAGGCTCTATGCTAATAATGCAAAGCCTGCTTGGGATTCTCTCTCCCCCTCTCTCTCTGCCCCTCCCGTGCTCATGCTCTCTCTCAAAATAAATAAACATTAAAAAAAAAGACAATTACAGGTGGTGAAAAGACAACCCATAAAATGGGAGAAAATATTCGCATACTGTATCTGATAAGAAGTTAATATAAAAAAATATAAGGAACTCTATAGCAAAAACCAAAAATCTCCCCCAAATAACCTAAACAATGGGCAAAGGACCTAAATAGACATTTCTCCAAAGAAGACACACAAATGGCCAACAGGTATGTGCAAAGGTGCTCAACATCACTAATCCTGACATCAGGGAAATGCAAATCAAAACTACAATGAGCTATATCACCTTAAACTTGCTAGAATAGCTATTATCAGGGGCACCTGGGTGGCTCAGTTGGTTAAGCACTGACTTCGGCTCAGGTCATGATCTCATGGTTTGTGATTTCGAGCCCTGCTTTGGGCTCTGTGCTGACAGCTCAGAGCCTGAAGCCTGCTTCAGATTCTGTGTCTCCCTCTCTCTCTGCCCCTCCCCAACTCACTCTCTCTCTTTCAAAAATAAATAAATAAACACTAAAAGAAAAAAAAGAATGCTATTATCGAAACAACAGAAGATAACAGGTACCAGCAAAGGGGTAGAGAACAAGGTACTCTTGTACACTGTTGATGGGAATGTAAGTTGGTAGAGGCACTGCAGAAAACAGCATGGGGGTTCCTCAGAAAATTTAGAAATACCATGTGATCCAGTAATCCCACTTCTGGGTATATATCCAAAGGAAATGAAATAAGCTTCTCAAAGTGTTATCGTCCCTCCTGTGTTCACTGCAGCATTATTCACAGTAGCCAAGATAGGAAAACAACCTCAGTGTCTGTAGACAGATGAAGAGACACAAAAAATGTTGTATGTATATAAGTGGAATATTATTGAGCCCTTAAAAAGAAGGAAATCCTGCCATTTGTGACAACCAGGATGAACCAGGAGGATGCTATGCTAAGTGAAATAAGTCAGACACAGAAAGACAAATACTGCATGATCTTACTTATATGTGAACTCTAAAGAGATGGAACTCATAAAAGCTGAGTAGAATGGTGGTTGCCCAGGGGCTTGGGGCTGGAGGAGATAGGGTGCAAAGTGTCAATTATGCAGGATGAGTAAGTTCTGGAGTTCTAACGGACAGCACGGTGACTACAGTTATTAACAGTATGTTATATGTTTGAAATTTACTAAGAGAGTTGATCTTAAATGTTCTCAGCTCGTGGCACGCACACAAGGTAATATGTGAGGTGATGAATTCGCTTGACCATGGTAATCATTTGCAAGTACATATATGTTAAAACTTCACACTGTACACCTTAAATATGCACAATTTTTATTCGTCAATTATACCTCAATAAAGCTGGAAAAAAACCCACAAATGTTGTTAAGGATGTGGAGAAGTTGAAGCCCTCCTACACTGCTGGTGGGAATGTGAAACGGAGAAGTCGCTCCAGAATACTGTTTGGCAGTTCCTCAAAAACTTAAACATAAAGTTACTGTGTGTCTCATCAATGTACACTCTTGGGCATATAGGCATATACCCAAGAGAAATGAATAAGTATGTTCACATGAAAACTTGAACACAAATATTCATAGAAGCATTATCCATAATAAAAGAAGGCTAAAAATCAATGATTCAAACATCCATCTCAAGAAGGTATGAAAGTAACAGGAAAACAAAGTAGGAGATTGAATAGAAATGAATAAAACAGAAAACAAATATACTGTGGGAAAATCCACAAACAAAAGTTGGTTCAACGAAAATACTACTAAAATTGATAAATCCCTGGTGAGACTGACCAGACAGAAGTCACAAATAACCAATGTAATAGATCAAAAAAGGGACATCAGTAGAAATCTTAGACATTTTAAACAATAATAAGAGGATATAATAAACAATCTTATGCCAATAAATTTGAAAACTTAGATGAAATGGGGAAATCCCTAGAATTTGCTAAACTGATGGAAAATGAAAGAGAAAATCAGAATAGTCTGATTAAAGGCATTGTATTCACAACTAAAAATGTTCTTGCAAAGTAAATTCCAGATTCTGGTAGCTTCACTGTTGAATACATTAAACATTTAAGGAAGAAATAATATCAGTCTTTTGTTGTTGTTGTTGTTTTCCAACCATCTCAAACTCTTCGAAAAGTTGCAAGACTAGCACAAAGAACTGCTTTTCTGGAAGCATTTGATAATAAATTACCAGCTTGATGTCCAATCACCCTCAAATACTCTACTGTGTATTTCCTATGCAGAACATTCTCCTATGTAACCACAATAAGCCCATCAAAACTTAGGGGTATCTAAAGCAGTTCTAACTCATAGAAACAGAAAGCATTAATTGCGGTTGCCAAGGGCTGAGGGAAGGGGAAAATGAGGAACTTATCCGATGGGTATACAGTTTCGGTTTTACACAATGAAAAAGTTCTAGAGTTCTGTTATATAATAATGTGAATATAGTTAACCCTACTGTACACTTAAAAATGTTTTGGTGATTGGGGTGTCTGGGTGGCTGAGCTGGTTAAGTGTCCCACTCTTGATTTTGACTCAGGTCATGATCTCACAGTTTGTGAGTTTGAGACTGGTGTCAGGCTCTGAGCTGACAGCATGGAGCCTGCTTGGGATTCTCTTGCTCCTTCTCTCTCTGCCCCTCCCTCACTCACTCATGCACACACACACACACACACACACACACACACACACACACACTTTTTCTCTCTCAAAAAACAAATAAACTTAGAAAAATGTATGTATATAGGGGCACCTGGGTGGCTCAGTCAGTTAAGCGTCTGGCTCTTGACTTCAGCTCAGGTCATGATTTCATGGTTCGTGGATTCAAGAAGCCCCATGTCGGGCTCCACACTGATAGTGCAGAGCCTGCTTGGGATTCTGTTTTCCTCTCTCTCTGCTCCTCCCCCGCTCATACAGTCTCTCTCTCTCTCTCTCTCAAAATAGATAAACTTAAAACAAATATATATATATATATTTTTTTTTAATGTTCAGTGATAAATGTTATGTGCTTTTACCATGATTTTTAAGAAGCAGTATTACTTGCTGGAGATGATAAAATTGGAAAGGTTTTAAGAAATGAGAAAAAAAGAAAATTTAAGTGAAAAATTGGAATATAATTAATAAACCAAAACAAACACACAAAATCAATTGGTGTAGCTTATCACATTAGGAGAATAAAGGGGAAAAATCATATGCTGATCTCAAGAGATACAAAAAAGTATTTGATGAGATACAATTTCATTCACAAGAGCTTCTGGCAAACCAGAAATAAAAGGGGGAATTTACATAATCTGATAAGGGATATTAAAAAACAGACAATTTTAAAACACAAACAAGCTCCCATGTATATACCCAAAAGAAGTAAAAACAGGTATTCAAACAAAAACTTGTACACGTACATTCACAGCAGTTGCATTCATAATAGCAAAAGGTGGAAACAACCCAAACGTCCATCAACAGATGACTGGATAAATGAAATGTGGCAAATCCGTATGATGGACCATTATTCAGCTATAAAAAAGTAATGAAGTACTGATCCATGCTACAACATAGATGAACCTTGAAAACATTATGCTAAATGAAAGAAGCCAGACCCAAAAGGAAAAATATTGCATGATTCCATTTATATGAAGTACCCGAATAGTCAAATTTTTAAATATTTTTTTAATGTTTATTTATTTTTGAGAGACAGAGATAGACAGTGAGTGGGGGAAGGGCAGAGAGAGAGAGAGGGAGACACAGAATCAGAAACAGGCTCCAGGCTCTGAGCTGTCAGCACAGAGCTCGACGTGGAGCTTGAACTCACGGACCACAAGATCATGACCTGAGCCGAAGTTGGACACTCAACCGACTGAGCCACCCAGGTGCCGCAAATACTCAAATTTTTAGAGACAGAAGGCAGATTAGTGCATATAGGGGAGGGTAATAAAGAGTCTTTGTTTAATGGTACAGAGTTTTATTTTGGGAAGATGTACAAGTTCTAAAGATGGTTGTGGTGACAGTTGCACAACAATGTGAAAGTACTTAATGCCACTGAATTGTACACTTAAAATGGTTAAAATGGGGAGACGCCTGGCTGGCTCAGTCAGTTAAGCATCCGACTCTTGGTTTCAGCTCGGGTCATGATCTTGCAGTTCATGGGTTTGAGCCCCACATCAGGCTCTGCACTGACTGTGCAGAACCTGCTTAGGATTCTCTCTCTGTCTCTCTCTCTCTGCCCCTCCCACATCTCTCTCTCTCTCTCTCTCTGAAAACAAATTAACGTTAAAATTTTTTTAAAAATGAAACAAACTTTTAAAAACTGGTTAATTTTATGTTATGTGTATTTTACAATAGAAAGTAGAAGAAATCATGCTCAATGATAAAATATAAAAGCCTTCTATGATCAAGAATAAGACAAGCATGTCTGCTAGAGTCAATATTCAGCAATGTACTAGAATAAGACAATGGAACAAGGCAAAAAAGAAGTATAAGAATAGTAAAGAAAGAAACCCAACTCTTGTGATTTGTAGGTGACAAGACTGTGTAGGACAAAAATGTTAAATCCTCAGATAAACTATTACAATGAATGGGAATTTCTGTTCCCAACCATGATGGAGTGTCAGAAAACAGGTATATCTTCCTGTCTTAAACAACTAAGAAAATGGACAAGAAAAGTGAAATAGGTTCTCAGAGATTAGACAGCAGGCAGCACAAGACAGGAGGCAAGCAAAAGAGATAGTCCTACAACTGTCCCAGCTTAGCACTTGGAGAAAGTACCCAGGCAGCAAGACCAAGAGGGAGGACACACACAGCCTAGCAGTCTCACTGAGTTGAGAAAACAGAATTTTAGGAAAGCCAACATAGCAAGAATTTGTGGGCAAAATTCTGGGGAGGAGACACACAGAGGGGACATTCTGGAGATTTTCACAAGGATCCCCTCAAGTCTTTTGGGTAAGTATTAATGTGTAAATGGGTATGAGGAAACTACCCAAGGCTGGGAGGGGAGTGGGGAGAAACACCATGAATAAATAGGGGAGAATCCTGAGAATAGTCTGTATTCTCACCATCCAGAATGAAAAGACTTAATATACAGAACATTGAGTCTTCAGAAGAGTATTGCCTCAGGATGAGGCCAACTTATACCTAGACTATAGGCTTCCTTAAATCCATGCTAACTGGGGTAGATTAAATAATGGTCCCCAAGATGTCCATGCCCTAATCCACGGACCCCATGAATAATACTCTAGATGACAAAAGGGATTGTGCATATGTGGTTAAGTTAAGGATATTGAGATGGGGAGATTATTTTGGATTGTCTGGGTGGGACTGATATAATCGAAATCAAATAGTCTTTATAAGAGCAACACAGGGGGAGTCAGTCAGAAAAGAAAGCAATGTGATCACAGAAGCAGAAATTGCAGTGACGCACTTCTAAGATGGAAGAAACCACAGCTCAGGAGTTCAGATGGCCACAAGAAGCTGAAAAAAGCAAGGAAACAAATTCTCCCCTCAGAAACTTGAGAAAGAACCAGCCTTGCCAACGTGTTGACATTTGTTCAGAAAAATGATTTCAGATTTCTGACCTCCAGAACTGTAAGAGAATAAAATTGTTTTGTTGTCAGATACCAAGACTGTGATAATCTGTTATAGAATCAATAGGAAACTAATATAGTAACTATATTAACAAAGCTTAAAAGCAAGCCTTGAAGGTATCAAACTGGTTATAAGTACCTGTGTCCCAGAACAAAGCCCAACAATATTTAAAAGAATACAACAAAATCCAACATCCAACAATGTAAAATTCACAATGTCTGGCATCCAATGAGAAATTACCAGGCATGCAAAGAAGCAGGAAAATAGAACTTATAACCAGAAGAAAGCTCAGTGAATACAAACACCCTTACAAGTGACACAGATGATAGAATTAAGCAAAAACATTGAAACAAGTGTTATAAATATATTCTATATGGTCAAGAAAAGTAGAGGAAGTAATGAACATGAAAAAAGAAATGGAAGATATTTTAAAAGGCCTAAATTAAGCTTCTAGAGATGATATACAGTATCTGAAAAGAAAAAGACATTGGATGGGATTAATAGCAGATTAGATGTAGACGATCAATGAAGTTGAGACATGCGGTTGAAGCTATGCAAAATAAAATGAGGGGGAGGGGATTAAAAAATAAAGTGTTAATCAATGACCTGCAGGACAATACCTAGTAGCCTAACATGTATGTAATTGGAGTCCCAGAGGAAAAAAAAAAAAAGAGGGGAGAAACTATTTGAAGAAATGATGACCTAGAATTTTCCAAATTTGATGACAAACCCATAGATCCAAGAAGTTCAGTGAACCCCAAACAGGATAAACATATAGAAAAACACACCAAACAAATCACAATCATTTTTATTTTTATTTAAAAAAATTTTTTTTCAATGTTCATTTATTTTTGAGAAAGAGAGAGACAGAGTGTGAGTGGGGGAGGGGCAGAGACAGAGGGAGACACAGAATCAGTAGCAGGCTCCAGGTTCTGAGCTGTCATCACAGAGCCCAACACGGGGCTTGAACTCACGAACCGTGAGATCATGACCTAAGCCAAAGTTGGACGCTTAAGCAACTGAGCCACCCGGCACCCCTATTTTTATTTTTAATGTTCATTTATTTATTTTGAGAAAGAGAGAGAGTGTGCATGTGAACAGGGGAGGGGCAGAGAGAGAATCCTAAGCAGGCTCCCCGCTCAGCACGGAGCTCGACAGAGGGCTGGATCTCACCAACCAACAACCGTAAGATCATGACCTGAGCTAACATCAAGACTCGGGTGCTTAACCACCTGAGCCATCTAGGCACCCTCACAATTATTTTTTTTTAAATAAGTCTCTCTGCTCCTTCCCTGCTTGCACGCGCGCTCTCTCTCTCTCTCAAAATAGTAAGTACACTTATTTACTTGGGTAAGATACAGAATCTGACGCAGGCTCCAGACTCTGAGCTGTCAGCACAGAGCTGGACATGGGGCTCAAACTCAAAAAGTGTGAGATTGTGACCTGAGCAGAAGTCGGACACTTAACCAACTGAGCCACCCAGGCGCCCCAAAGATCATTTTATAATAAGAGTAAAACTAAGGTGTCTTCATTTTGAAAATGTAATGTGTTTCCTTGCCAAGGGCCTGAAGATGTAAAGGTCAGAGCCAAGGTCAGAGGACAAAAGAAGTGACAAAATGAGGCACTGCTTCTCCTCCAGTCACTGGTGCCAAATCAACTTTCTGTCGGTATCTGGGAGTAAAGACAGGCATTTCTCCAGACCACCATACCCTTCTTCTGTTCCAATCTAGCGTCTTGCTAATCCAAAATTCAAATGTCCAGGCCAATCTCCACCATGGTGTGAGGAAACATCACTTAAATGCACATTATAATAAAGGGTGATGTAAACCAAAAGCAGTCTCAGCCTGGCACAAGTTCAAAGCAGATGTCATTCTCCTTTTCGTCAGGTGGCTCTTCCCTGAGGACACCCTTAGGTACTTCTTAAATTTCTCTATTCCCATGTCCTAGATTCCCAGGGGAAAAAACCAAAACAAAACAAATCTCTTCCTGCCCGAGTTCTGGGTTTTGACTTCAATTTAAAACTGCCCCTTCTGGTGGTCACCTGTCTCACCAGCTGGGCAGGAAGCCAAACTCTGGGCACAGCATTTCTCTGGCTGCCTTTCTTCTGGCTTCAAGCACCTGTTTTCTTGAACATCCATCTCATCCCAAGGCTGTCTAACCTGGCTTTTTCTGATGGGCTGCTTTGGAGCCTCCACTTAAGAAAACTCATCCTGGGTTCATCACTGGCCTTGTCTGTCTCTTCTATTCCACTTCTGGGTATATGCCCAAAAGAACTGAAAGCAGGGACCTGAAGAGAGATTTGTACACCCATGTCCATAGCAGCATTATTCACAGCAGCCAAAAGGTAGAAGCAACCCAAGTGTCCATCAACAGATCAATGGATAAGCAAAATGTGGTATATACATGAAGTGGGATATTACTCAGCCTTAAAAAGGAAATTCTGACACCTGCTACAACATGGATGAGCCCAGAGGACATTATATGAAGTGAGATAAGCCAACAGATAAATATTGTATAGTTCCACTTATATGAGATACTCATGAGAGTGTCAAAATCATAAAGACAGAAAGTAGAATGGTTGTTACCAAGGACAGGAAGAGGGAAGAATGGGGCGTTAGTGTTAGTGGGTACAGAATTTCACTTTTGCAAACACTTTTGCAGTTTTACCTTCTGGAGACTGGCTATACAAGAATTCCAATATACTTAACACCACTGGACTATACACTTAAAAATGGTCAAGATGGTACGTTTTGTTTTGTGTATTCCATCACAATTTTTAAAAATCAGAACATTTCATGTAAAAAAAAATATCAAGATTTCAGGGTTCATTTGAAAAAATCAAACCTGATACCACGAGACCTAGATTCTTGCCTGTCAACCATCTCCTGTTTACCACTGATCCCATCATCTATCACTCTTTTTTCTCTTTGGCTTTTTAAGGCCTGTGAGTCTGTGGCTGCTGCTCTAAGCCCAGAGTGTCACTTTTTACAATAGAGTCCTCCATTTGTTAGCCTCCATCTGGGCAAACGAAAGGTTTTCTCTTTTCAAAAATGAACTATCTGGACCTCATCAAAATAAAAAGCTTCCGCACAGTGAAGGAAACAATCGGCAAAACTAAAAGGCAACTGATGGAATGGAAGAAGGTATTTGCAAATGACATATCAGATAAAAGGTTAGTATCCAAAATCCATGAAGAACTTACCAAACTCAACACCCAAAAAACAAATAATCCCATGAAGAAATGGGCAAAAGACACAAACAGACACTTCTCCAAAGACATCCTGATGGCTAACAGACACATGAAAAGACGCTCAACGTCACTTATCATCAGGGAAATACAAATTAAAACCACAGTGAGATACCACCTCACACCAGTCAGAGTGGCTAAAATTAAGACCTCAGGCAACAACAGATGTTGGCGAGGATGCGGAGAAAGAGGATCTCTTTTGCACTGCTGGTGGGAATGCAAACTGGTGCAGCCACTCTGGAAAACAGTATGGAGGTTCCTCAAAAGATTAAAAATAGAACTACTCTATGATCCAACAATTACACTATTAGGTATTTATCCAAGCGATATAGGTTGCTGTTTCGAAGGGGCACATGCACCCCAATGTTTACAGCACTGCTATCGACAATAGCTGAAGTATGGAAAGAGCCCAAATGTCCATCAACAGATGAATGGATAAAGAAGATGTGGTATATATATATATATATATATATATATATATATATATATATATACACACACACACATACATACAATGGAGTATTATTACACAGCAATCAAAAAGAATGAAATCTTGCCATTTGCAACTACATGAATGGAACTAGAGGGTATTCTGCTGAGCGAAATTAGTCAGGGAAAGACAAATATCATATAACTTCACTCATATGAGGAATTTAAGATACAAAACAATGAACATAAGGGAAGGGAAGGAAAAATAATATAAAAAAGGGAGGGGGACAAAACATAAGAGACTCTTAAATAGAGAGAACCAACCAAGGGTTGCTGGAGGGTTGTGGGTTGGGGGATGGGCTAAATGGGTAAAGGGCATTAAGGAAGACACTTGTTGGGATGAGCACTGTGTGTTATATGTAGGGGATGAATCACTGGAATCTACTCCTGAAATCATTGTTGCACTACATGCTAACTAACTTGGATATAAATTAAAAATAAATAAATGAATAAATAATTATAAAAATAAATAAATAAACTGGCAATATTATAGCTGAAAAAATAAGTAAATAAAAATAAAGCTCTTCTTTTTGGTAGAGGGGCCAACACCTTCACCCCTCAGCAATTGATGATAAACACTAACACGATTAAGGCCATCCCTAGAAAGCGCTATGCCAAACTTTGCCCCGAACACACTCTGCTTGTCCTTTTTCTCTCCATTTACCTAAATATTATTCCTCCTCACTCCCCACTCATCCATGAGCCTTCTCTGTTGACTCTAATTCACAAGGGCTTCTTCCTTCTCTCACACCCTGTAGCATTTAGCATCTATATTGCAAGTTATCTTGTATGTATATATCCCATCTACCCAGTTATACTTCAAGGCCCTCACTCATTCAACAAATATAATAAAGCAGCTACTACTCTAGGCCAAACATTGTTCAAGGCACTGGGGACATGGTAGTAAACCAGAAAGACAAGGTCCCTCTTATCGTGGAGCTTACTTTCCAAAGACATTTGTATGGGCAAAGACACTCAAATAAGTGAAACATTTCAGATATTGATAAACATTGTCGGTGGGGGAAATGAAGCAGGGTAATGAACCAGAGTGAATGAGTCAAGTAGAGACTACTTTAGACAGAGTGGTCAGCAAAAGCTGTTTGAAGAAGTACACCAAGTCAAGACCTGAATGGTCATGGCTGAAGGGAGCCAGACATGAGAAAACCAAGAGAAAGAGCACTCCAGTCAAAGAGAAAAGCAAGAGCAATGACGCAGGTTTGGGAATAGAAATAGCTTGTGTGGCTAAAGCATAGGAAGTGAGGAAAGACAGCAGAAGATGAGGGCAAGAGAAAAGAAGGGGCTCGGATTCTGTTCTATGTGATAACTTACAACAGGGTGGCCAACATTTTATACCTTCTAATATTTTAAGGGCTGGCACTCAATGAAGATTTGAGTATCATCACCATCTCCTTGTTTGAAAATACCTAGTTACTTTGATCCCAGTCATCTCCTTGTTACTGGATAATTCTCCATCCCTTCAACAAACACTTCTTCAGCACTATTGTCTGGCACAGGGAACTGCTCACCCCTTTAATGAAGGTGGGTTTGTCCTTTATGCCAAAGTTCCAGAGCATGATATCTCCCCCTTTGGAACCCACAGCCAGGGTGCTGGGGTGAGTTGGGTGCCATGCCAAGGATGTGGCCCTCCTGTCAAAAGGGGCAGCCTTTTGGAATATCCGGTAAGAAGCCAGAGAGTGCACAAAGGACTGCTGGAGACCCTGACACAGAGAAAAAAGAATTAAGTTGAGTTAAAATCCAAGTCCTGGGTAAATTGTCAATCTCTGCCTCCTCCATAGATGAGCCCTAGGGCCAAGTCCTCCCCCCCACCCACCCAAAGGGAAGTGAACTGCCTGGCTCTGTGTGTGAAAATATTTGCAATGTGCATGAACTAATCTTGGAAAGCAAGGGGGCAGAGTGCATTCCAGATGGGACCTTTACAGCATAAGACTTTTCTACTTGGCTGAATGCCCAGTAGGTCAGTCACCAAGGTAGAGGTGATCTGACCACTCTGACAACCCGCTGAACCAACCGAGCATCTAATTTTAGAACATCCCAATAGTAAAAAGGTACGAGGGAAACTCGAGCACTTCAGCCAGGAAATGCCTCACCTGCTGTAGTGATGGCCAGGCAGCTTTGCCCAGCTTATGGTGGTGAAGGGCCCTGACGATGCTGGTGTATGATGGCGGGACCTGAAGGCTAGCCAACCCCGCCCAAAGGCAGCCTGAGTCAAATCTTCTGCTAGAACCTGCCAAGCAGAACAGACACATATTTTCCTCTCTGCTCTCACGCACGGAAGGGTTTCCTGCTGAAATCTCAGAAAGAAAGCTTTGTTGTTCCATTCTACATAGCCAATCTCTCTTATTACCTCTTAAGGCCTTTCCATGGTCTGCTCAGTCTCAGCCAGCACAAAATATAGTGAGTAGGGATTCAGCCCCTTGCCCCAAACACTCCCCCCAATAGTAATTCTGAAGTGAAGCTAAATATGAAATAATATGAAAACAAACCCTTGCAGGGTTTCTGAGAACGGAACCAAAGAAACACCCAAGAGTAAAGTATACACAGAACTCTTCCCAGTAGGTTGGAAAACTCATGGTAGGGTTGGGTGACAATTTAAAAATCACATATCATGTAAAATAAAAAGATTTTAGGATAGCATGGTAGAAGTGACTGGGAAAAGAAGTATCTTTAAATCCTATATTAAAATAATGTAGAGGTGACCAGTTGTTCGCCCCAAGTCCAATCTGTTCTTTGGGAAACCAGCAGGATCCAGAGGGTCTGGCCTGGCTACTTTTGGAGAGACAGATCCACTTAGAATAGGAATAAAGATGTACTTGAGGATCTGGTTTCTATGAATCCAGCCTCTTGACAACCGATTAATTCCTTTTTCTTAGGGACAAAAAACACTTCATCAACAACACCCTGCTCCAGTGTTTTGTGCCCACCCAATCCTTATAGCCCCAGGTTCAAGCCCCAATAAACCTCAGAGAATGAGTTTTCTAAGGAAGGAAATTGAAGATTCTCACAGCGGAAACCAAGGACACACAGCTAGCAACCATGACTACCGAAATTCACCACACGCACCACCAGGCAAGGTAGGATTATTTTAAGCAGTCCTCAGTGTGTAAAAATCCTGGGACACAGGAATTTGAAAAGTCCGTTGTGTCTTATGTAATGGAGCTCATCTGCCTCTTCCCATCACCTGAGAGGGGTTAAGCCCAAGCTCTGTGGTGTCAAAGGACCTGCGGAAAAATGCACAGCCCAAGGCATCCTTAAAACTTGGGATAGCCTCAGGAAACCAACAGCACCCACCCCCCCCACTCCAGCCTCCTGCGTGAGAACCCCCAAAGGCGGAATTATTAAAGCAGCAGGCGCAGGCAGTACCGGGGCCCTTCACACAGAGCTTCTTGGCCTCGGGCTCCAGCTCCCCGGGGCTTCTGCTCCTCCTGGTCTTGGGGCGCACAACCACCTCGGGGGTCTTCTGGGTTTCTGGGCGTTTCCTGGGAGCCATCGCGTCCTCCGTGCGAAAGGGTACTGTGCCCTATGCCGAGATCAAGGAGGGAAGATTGAGAAGCCTCTGGGGAGAAACTAGGCGGGGACCAGGGAACTAAGCCAACTTCCCGCCAAACAGCCTCACCGCGTTCAATCTGGCTTCCTGCTCCGGCCCGCCCCCTCTCAGAGAGGCACGCGAGGGGAGGGGCTCATGGGCTCCCTAGAAAAAGACCCAACGCCTCGCCTCTAAATTGGGCGCGTTGGTGCCCATCAGCTGATCTGCCAGAAATAAAGATGGCCGCCATGGCTAGAGCACCCAACTTGAAGCCTCTTCAGACTCCGCGTTGCCAGGCCTCAGCCAGTCCACAGGAGACCAGGTGCCAATCAAGGCTTCGGCTCCGCCTTCTCTGCCTTTTAATTGGTGATCACGCCCTTTCGGGCTTTAGGATTGGCTGGTCCTGGACATAGGCGGCTTTGTAGAAAACTCGCCACCGCCCTGTGGTGGAAATCGAGTTCTTCCCGCCCGCCTGCTTTGCCATAGGTGTCCGCGCTTCTGTTTCCTCACCTCCCCCGAATGTCAGCTTTTCTGTGCAGAGTGGTTGAAACTTGCAGCTTTCAACTAAGTTTTCCCTAAACCTGCTGAGTGTCCGCCTAGGGAGTAAGGGATGGGCTGGAGGGCGTGTAGGCTAATCAGGCTTAGAGGTCTTGTGCCCTGACTTAAGCCAAAGTCCTGGGCATTGGCCCTCGTGGGTGACCCTCCGCACGGCCCCAGAGGAGACAGTTCACATGCATCCTACTTCCTGCGACGATGAGCCAGGCAGGAGCTTCTGTTAGTGGGGGACTGCTGGGCTTTTCATGCTATCCGCCAGGTCTTTGGAAGGGTGAGAAGAGACAACAATGCAGATCCTGTACTAAAGGTCAGTTAGGGACAGAAGACATTTCCAAAAGTAACACTTGGGAAGAAATGAATGCTCCAAAAGAAAAATTCAAACATGATTTCTTAATGGAAAGATGGGAAGATAAAAGGTCAGAGTGTTAAAAAGGGGAAAGGCAAGCTGGTGGCTTTTCCATTGCTGGCTTGTGGCTGTGTTTTCAGAGCTGTGTCACAGATGCAGAGTCGCCCCCTTTATTCACACCAGCCATTAGTTTCACCTCAGCAGGGTGCTCAGTTCTAAGGGGATAGTGAAATGTAGGAAATGACCCTGCCCCTATAAAGATTTGCAACCTACTGAGCAGAGAAGAAAAATACACATGAAACAAGTCAAACCATTCCAGAGTGAAGGCAGTTGAATACTAAATTGTGGCATGCCAACCAAGACTTTTAGATGCATTCAGAAAAGATAATCCAATGGAGAAAGAAGTATTTAGGAAAGCTTCACAGGAAAGATGGAATTTTGTGGAGTTCAATTTGAATTTAAATAGGGTTTGGCTGGAGGAGGGAGGAGAGTATCTGAGGCAGGGGGTCAGCTTGGTAAAAGGAATGGGCATGAGGTTTGAGAAAGAGAGCTGGCCTGGTATCAGTTAGACCTTGGTGTTCTGTCGAAATAAACAATTGCACAAAACACCAGATAAGTCCACTCTGTGACCATGATAGATCAAGGCTAAAACATGACCACACATGTCTGACCACAGGAAAAAGTAAGAACATTGCCCAAACCACAAAAATAACCAAACATCTCCCTATTAGTTCGGCTAATATGAAAGTAGCTTCTTGGCCAATCACAGCTTTAGCTTTCCTTCATTCCTTCCACCTTGCAGATAAGATTTATTGATACTCAGTCACAGAATTACCCCCATCTCCTTTAATCCAGAGCAGAGCCCCACTCCCCTGAACCTTATCCAAATCTTCCAACACAAACCAAATCCTATAAGTCCTTCCTAATACCTTCTTACAGCAATGTTCCACCATATGTATTCTCTGTTGCAATGAGCAATAAACCACAAGTTCACCTACAGGGGTGTTCTTTTTTTTTTTTTTTTTTAAGTATTTTTAAGTAGACTTCACTCCCAGTACAGGGCCCAATGTGGGACTTGAACTCACGACCCTGAGATCAAGACCTGAGCAGAAGTCAAGAGTCAGGTGCTTAACTGAATGAGTCACCCAGGTATCCCAACAGGGGTGTTCTTGATGGTGTTTGGATTGGAGGCATTGACATTTATAAGTACGGCAGGAGGCAGCTTGAAGAGGAGAAAGTTGGTCATACTGAGGATCTGTTCAAAGAGAGACCAGATGGAGGGGGAAGTGGAATGGCAGGCAGAATTCAAATTTCATTCATTCTACTGACATTTATCAAAAGTTCTGTTTCTGGCACTATTCCAGTGAAAGAGAATGCTGAAATAAAAAGTGCTCTTTGCCCCCACGGAGTGTGCTTTTTGTTTTTATTATTTTTTTAATGTTTATTTTTGAGAGAGAGAGAGAGAGAGAGAGACAAAGTGAGAGCAGGGGATGGGTAGAGAGAGAGGGAGACAGAATTTGAAGCAGGCTCCAGGCTCTGAGCTGTCAGCACAGAGCCCGAGACAGGGCTCAAACCCACAAACTGTGAGATCATGACCTGAGCTGAAGTCAGACACTTAACCAACTGAGCCACCCAGGTGCCCTGGAGTGTGCTTTTTAATCATGGGGGACACCGGTAATCCTACAACTACAATAGGATGTGATAAGCTTAGTGAGAGAGGAAGCATTGGGTTCTGGTGGGGCTGAGGGTAGGCACAGAAAAAGGACACTAACTCAGCTTGGAGTAAAGTTTAAAAGAACAGTGTCAAAGAAGTCTTCCCAGAGAAGGGGTCACTTAAGCTGAATCTTGAGAGATGGGAGGGTGGGGAAGGAACATTCCAGGCAGAGAGAGTAGGAAATGGGAAGACAGACGTGGAGGTAATAATTAGCTGTGATGGATTCACGAGCAGAGGAAATGTCCTGCTTAATGCCAGGTTTTCCCAGAATCTGTTTTTAGGTTTGGGGAGCTTTTCCACGGTGAATTAAAAAAACTACGTGTGAGTATGGAAACCTGCCTTGAACATGCCAGTAAAGTATTTTGTTTCAGATTGTGCTTTGGGGTATTTTTACCCTGGGTTTTGCTGTGTTTCACCACAAGACTTCCTGGGGACTTAATGTCATCCGTTCCCATCTGATGAACCATCAGGTGCAGAGCGGACAAAAGTATTTAATAAGTATTTTGGGGGGGGGGGGCGCCTGGGTGGCTCAGTCAGTTGAGTGTCGGACTTCGGCTCAGGTCATGATCTCGCGGTCAGTGTGTTGGAGCCCCGCGTTGGTCTCTGTGTTGACAGCTCAGAGCCTGGAGCCTGCTTCGGCTTCTGTATCTCCCTCTCTCTCTGCCCCTCCCCTGCTCATGCTCTGTCTCTCTCTCTCTCTCTCAAAAATAAAATAAGGATTAAAAAAAATTTAATACGTATTTTGTGATGCTGCTAACCTGATAATGAGGTGAATGGTACAGCATTGCTCTGGTTTCATGCCACAGAGAGGCTGTGCTATGAAACTGTTTATAGGTGTTTTGGTCTTATCTGTGACACTATCTTTGACATAAGGCATCACAAGGCAATTCATTCAAAAGCTGCTGGTGATAGCAAATTAACGTCTCGTGTTCACACTGGAAGCCGGGCAGACCACGAGCATGACCCTAAATAATGCCAGTTTCTTTGATCTGCAAAACAATATGTGGCTTATGTGTTTTCTGGAACAGATAATATAGCACAGTGGGAAGAGCACTGTTCTTACATCATGTATCTTGGGTTCTTCATTTCACTTCTCTATGCCTAAGTTTCATCATCATGAAATCAGGACAAGGTACTCGGTGGTCTTTCAGATCCCTTCCAGTTTTAAAAGCCGGGATCTTGTGACTTGCTATTACAGCAGCAGAAACCAGCGACTGCTTTCAACTCTGGCCTCCTTGTGGAAAATTTCCATCAAGTAGGAATCATTTCTCTGGTGCAGGCCGGTACATGACTCTGATTCTGATCAGGCTGTCTATGGATCCAAAAACTCTGCTGAGTCTGCAAAGCTATCCATAATCCACAAGGATGGTATGTGCTGGCTTCCCACACAGAGTTACTGCATCCAGTGGTTTGCAAATGACAGCCTCGAGGATTCTGCAGGGCTTGCAGGGGACCGAGGTTTAAATTCCTCCAAAAGGATTGGAGACAGACGGAATACAGCATCCAGGGTCCCTGTTGTCTGGCATCTCCAATACGTATTTAAATGCCCAAATATGAATAAATTCTGTAATAGTGCTAAATGAGAGCATGACTCCTACCCTCTGGGAATAGCATCCATTTTCAAAACTATAGGGGTGCCTGGGTGGCTCAGTCGGTTAAGCATCCAACTGTTGATTTGTGCTCAGGTCATGATCTCATGGTTAGTGGGTTTGAGGCCCACATCAGGCTTTGCACTGACAGCGTGGAGCCTGCTTGGGAATCTCTCTCTCTTCCTCTCTCTCTAGCCCTCCCCCACTCTCTCTCTCTCTCTCTCTCTCTCTCTCTCTCTCAAAGTCAATAAATATTTGGGGTAGCTTTGGAAGTGTCAGACAGCTGTGTAAATACAAAAAAAGAAAGAAAGAAAGAAAGAAAGAAAGAAAGAAAGAAAGAAAGAAAGAAAGAAAGAGAAAAAGAAAAAAACCCCACCTTCTGTTTCTGCTGTGGGGCATGAGGCACAATCCACACTCTAAATCAATACCCTGTCATGAAATACCATAGATACGGGATGCCAGGAAACTTCTCTAGGCAGCCAGATTTGCAGGGCAACTGCCAGAGTACTGAAATAGTATATGGGAAAGTGCTTTGCAAACTGTAAAGTGTTCTACAAATAGAGCTTGTTATATAATCTCCTGGCGATATGTTATTTACTGATAAGGTCTGATAAAGGTAATGCTCTTTGCCATTAAGCGTTCCACCAGTCAGGTAGCCACCAGTGGAAGAGGGGGGACCAGAGAATCAGAAACCAGGGGTTTGAATTCTGGCAGTGCCTTCTGCTCACTCTCTTCCAAGGACTGCAAAAATCCCAAGTGGCAGGAATAAAAATGATTCTCTCTGTGTTACAGCCAAGCCAGTTGCCTATGGGTGGATGAGTCACATGCTAGTGGGTCTGGGAGAGCTACATTCACATCCCCTTATATTCCCTTCTCCCACCCCAGCCTCCACGGCCCTGCTTTGGCTCTTGTCCCTACTATGACATTGTAACTCCAGGAACATGTGACAAAAAACTGGCCCAAGGAACCACAGCTGAGTTTCTGTCGGGGAAGGCAGTGGGCGGCATGGGGAGCTGTGGTTCTTATTGGTGAAGCCAATAGCCTGGAGGGGGTATCGTGGTACAGATACACTCACAGCCTCCCCAACACTTGAGACTTCCAGTGGGCATCCTCGCAGACACGTTTACTGTCCTTTGTGCTTGATTCTCCCCGTGTCATCAGGCCCTGGAGTCTGAAAGTTTTGTAATTATAGGCCGCCTAGAAGACCAAGCCACATGTGTGGTGGCAGCATTGAGGCTGCTGCTGTACTCTGTCTGCAAAGAGGCACATTAGTGGAACTGGATGAACAATTCCGAAAGATGGCTTGCTTTTTAAGTTCATGTCACATTTTACAGATTTCCAAGGCTAATAGCTGGCCTGGTGTGGCGGGTCGAGTAGTGGTCCCTGAAAAGAGAAATCCACATCCTAAGTCCCAGAACCTGAGAATGTTACCTAGAGAAAGGACCTCGGAGATGTATTTAAGTGTCTTGAGGTGAGGAGATCATCCTGGATTATTATCCCAGTAGGTCTTAAATCCAGGTCCAAATGTCATTATAAGTGAGGCAGAGGTAATACAACATTGTGTGTCAACTCTACTTCAATTAACAACAGCAACAGCAGGGGCTGTGTGGCTCAGCTGGTTGAGTGTCTGAGTCATGATCCCAAGGTTGTGGGATTGAACCCCCTGTTGGGCTCTGTGCTGAGCGCCTGGAGCCTGCTTAAGATTCTCTCTCCCTCCCTCCCTCCCTCCCTCCCTCTCTCTCTCTCTCTCTCTCTCTCTCCCTCCCTCTGCCTCTCTCCCCAGCTCACACGCATTCTTTGTGTTCTTTCCCTCTCTCTCTCAAACAATTAAAAACAAACAACAACAAAAACCCCACAGCAACAACAAACCATAGCATAATGTGTTGAGTTGTGGAATCACTGTGTTGCACACCTGAGACTAATGTAACATTGTGTGTCAACTATAATTCAATAAAAATAAAACGAGTCAAAGAATAAAAACAGTGAGGGGGCACCTGGGTGGCTCGGTTGGTTAGGCGTCGGACATTTGGTTTCGCTCAGGTCGTGATCTCACAGTTGGTGAGTTCGAGCCCCACGTCAGGCTCTACACTCTCAGTGCAGAGCCTGCTTCGGATCCTCCGTCTCCCCCTCTCTCTCTGACCCTCCCTCGTTTGTACTCTGTCTCTCTCAAAAATAAATAATAAAGCAGTTATAAATAAATAAATAGGCAAATAAAAACAGTGAGGCAAAGGGGGAATGAGACAGAGAGACAAACACACAGAGAAGGCAATGTGAAGACAGAGGCAGAGATCGGAGTGATACACGGTATGCCAAAGACCACCAGATTGCTGGCAGCCACCAGAAGCTAGAAGGGCAAGATTCTCCACTCCCTCCCCCGCGTTCCCCACCCCCACCTCCCACTCCCTGAGCCTGGGGAGGGAGCATGACCCCGCTGATACTTTAATTTTGGATTTCTGGCCCCCAGAACTAGAAGAGAAGAAATTTCTGTTGTTTTAAGCCACCTAGTGTGTGCTACTTTGTTAGCTGCAGGAAACTAACATACCCAGTCTCTGCCTTGGGGGAGAGCGACTCACTGGTGGTGGGGTTAGACAGCTCTCACTCTCCCATATCCTTGCTGGGTCTTTGAGAAATCTTAGCACCTCTCTGAGTCTTCTCCTTTGTAAACTGGGAAGAATTAGGCCTCCTGGAGAGGGTTGTTGCGAGGCTCAGAGGCCAAAGCGCGGGACACAACGCGTGCCAAGCCACAGACACTCCATGCGCATGCGCCCCCCCCCTCCCCCGCCAACCCGTGTCCTGCTTCACTGTGGCCCGCCTCACCTCAGGCACAGAGCCCCCCTGTCTGAGGTTGGCTTGCATGGGTTCTATCCCTTCCCCTGGCTCATAGGTGACGTCCGGAATAATCTGGCTCTGCCTTCCTGACACAGCCACTTGGACATCTCAGCGTCTCAACCTACTGTATCCAAAAGTGAAGTCTTGATTTTCTGCTCTTCCCCTGCCTCGGTCACATTTCCCCTCCCTGGCATTTCTGCCTCGGGACTCAAGGTAAACACCTGCAAGTCATTTGCATTTGTTTTATGTTTAAACTTTTCACTTTGACAGAATTTCAGACTTAACAAAGAGTGGCGAAGAAAAGTTTACAAAGAGTTTCCATACGCTCTTCCCTAATATCCTGAGTGTAACGTGAGACGTAACTGCAATACAATGATCAAGATGAGAAAATTACCGGGCGCCTGCCTGGCTCAGTTGGTAGACTCTGTGATCTCAGGGGTCGTGAGTTCAAGCCCCACGCTGGGCACAGAGCCTACTTTAAAAAGAGAGAGAGAGAGAAAGAGAGAGAGAGAGAGAGAGAGAGAGAGAGAGAGAGAAAGTGAGTACTAAAAACACTATTATCTAATCTATAAATTTTATTCCAATTTTCCCAAGTGCCCCGCTAATGTCCTACTCCGGACCAGAATCCAATCCAAGATCACAGGTTGGGATTCATTTTGAAATGTACTTCCCCCTCACCATCTACATTTAACCCATCATCAAGTTCCATTGATTTTTTCCGCCCGAATACTTCTTCAATCCATACACTGAGCAAGCCCCTACAACAAGTCCCTATCCCCAGTACCTGGATGACTGAAGCGACCTCCTAATTGGTCTCCCTCTTTTAGTCTCCCTCTAATACAGAGGCCTCATAGTTTCTGTGTAAAGGGCTTGATAGTAAATATTTTAGGTTTTTCTGGCCATGCAATCCCCATTGCAATTTACTCCACTCCGCCATTGCAACGTGGAAGCAGTCATAGACAATATGTAAACTAGTGGGTGTGGCTGTGTTCCAATTAAACTTTATGGACACTGAAATTTGAATTCCTTATAACCTCCACATATCACAAAATATACCTCTGTTGATTCTTTTCAACCATTTAGACATGTAAAAACCATTCTTCGCTCGTGTTCCATCCAGGCTACGGGTTGCTGGTGCCCTGTTCTGTATCTATTCCTCCCACAACATCCAGAAAGACAGTCCGTCACTCTTCTGCTTAAATCCTGCATTCAGAATAAGACAAAGCCTGCAGTGTTTGGGTGCTGCCTGCCTCTCTTACCTCACCCCGGACTTCTCACTCTCTCATTCACCATGCCCTACCCACCTTACCTTCTTTCCCAGAAGGTCAAGTTCCCATTTCAGGGCCTTTGCACACATTAATCTTTTAGCATAGAGTGCTCTCTCCTTGGTGGTTCCCTCATTACCAGGCTCACTTCCATTTGTCTTTGGGGTCTTTGGAGGCTTTTTTGGGGCAGAGAAGCTGAAACTTCCTGAAAGAGGTCTTCTCTGACCCTCCTCTAACTGAATTTATGTTTCCCCTGTTATTCTCTCATAGCACTGTATCCTAAGTGTTTTTTTTCCTTTAATTTTTTAAAAAATGGTTATTTATTCGAGAGGGAGAGAGAAGGGAGAGAGAGGATCCCAAGCAGGCTCTGTCATGTCAGCACAGAGCCTGATGTGGGGCTCGAACCCACGAACTGTGAGATCATGACCCGAGCTGAAATCAAGAGTGGGATGCTTAACCGACTAAGCCACCCAGGCGCCCCAAATGGGTTTTTTTTCCCTTGAGAACACTTATCACGATTTGTAACTATGTATGTGGGCCGCGTTTATTTGGTTTTAGTGGACAACCACATGAAGTCAAGGAGCGTGTCTGCTTTACTTGCATTGGGGACCAAGCACCCAGCCTGGTGTCTGGCAGACTGGGTGTGAAAGCTAGCTAAATCAATGCATCCTCCACTAGAATTTCTCTCTGAAATAAGGAGGCCCCCAGTGGTCTTCGGAGTAGGGTCCGAATGAACCAGGGCAGCCTTCCTGAGCAGACCATCCGCCTACTGAGCTGAAACCTGGACTGGGTATAGCGGCAGCTCCTTGGTACCTTCCAAAGAATCTGCCCCGGGCGAATTCCTGACCCTGGAGAAGCTTTCTCTACAGGCTCCGCTGAAGCCTGCTATGCATTCTTACTCTAATACCATCCATCTGCTGTCTTTCCTGCCCAGAACAGCTTCCCCCACTGAGGTTAACCCCTCTCGATAACTCCAACCAGTTTTTCTACCTGGGGTTGCCGGAGATCTTAAAAACATAGCTGTTGAACCAGAATACTTTACTCAGCTGCCCGTCAGGAATGCTGGGGCAATGTCCAGAGGCCACAGAGAGAAACACAGCAGCCTTCTGAAAAGACAAAGCCTGCCGGCAGCCGTCTCTGCCTGCTCGCCTCTGCCTTCGTGAGGCTGCCTGCCAGAGTTCTTTGGATAAATTTCACCGAGCCCCTCACACGCACACTTCCCACTGCCTATAGGATCAAGTCGGAACCCCTTCAAACCACCTTGCAAAACCTTCACTATTCAATCTCATTTCCCAGCTTCATCGTCCATCTGCCTACACCCCGTCCTGAACTCACTATTCTAGATATTCTTGACCAGAACTGTCCAGTACAGTTGCCACTAGCCACACGTGGCTGTTAAATTTTTAGTTAATTAAATTGACTTAAAAATTCAGTTCCTAACTACAAGTGTGAGATAGCGACAAATAGCGAGTGGTTACGTGTTAGTGCAGCTGTCAAGTGATGGGATGTTTCCATCAGCCTGTCCCCAGAGGGAGTCTGTGGGCCAGGGCCTCTTGGCACTGTTTGGCCGATGCACCTTGGTGACCTGCCAGCCAGCACCCTCTTCATGGACATTAGTTTCCAGTTTTCCCTCACTGCGAACGATACTACAGGCAAACATCCTTGTACCTTTTTTGCACTTCTACATATGTTTGTCTAGGGTAGATTCCAAAAAATTGTTGGATCACCAAGTCATATGCTAACACCTCTGGGGCTTGGCACACCCTGGTGTTCCCGCCTAGAATGCCTCTGCCTGTGACTAATTCCTGCTCATCAAGATCAATCAAGTGTCATCACCGGGCCAAGGGTGGTCTCTTGCCCTGTTTTCCCAAAGTACTTCCTACCCACACTGTATCACTATCATGCACTTAAGACTCTGCCTTGTTTATCTCGTATTCTCAGTATCTAACATATGGCTTAGCATAGAACAAAAATGCAAATGATTTCTTGACTGGATGACTGAATGAATAAATAAACAAATAAAGGTACAGTGGTTAGCACATTCCAGAAACTCAAGGTGAGTGAGCCCGCGAGTGCTGTGAGCTTGGGCTTTGGACCAATCTGCACCCCCCAGACCCCCCCACCCCTGGTGCCCTGAACCAAGCTGCCTTTCTAGGTTTCTGTCTATCCAGCCCTCTGACCTAGAGCATCTCATCTTTTTTTTTTTTTTAAGTTTATTTATTTTTATTTTGAGAGAGACAGAGACCATGCGAATGGGGGAGGGACTGAGAAGGAAGGCAGACAGACTCCCAAGCAGGCTCCCCCTGTCAGCACAGAGCCTGATGTGGGCTCAACTCCCAAACCGTGAGATCATGACCTGAGCCAAAACCAGGAGTTGGACACTTAACCGACTGAGCCACCCAGGTGCCCCTCAGGCATCTCATCTTGAACTCCGTTCAAGTTGGGTATTGCACTCATAGGGCCATGTGAGTGTGCCGGGGCTTTCTGGCTACAGGGCATAGAAATCTGAGCCCTGCAGGCAGCACTAGCAGGGGCCTGGCTTTCCTGAGGCAGCTCTGTCTCCTTTCACCTTTGAAGCAGCTCAGTGTGCTCTGGGTTTTGGTTTATTTTTTCTCCCTGCAGTACCTTAGGGGCATTTAAAATCAGCTGCAACGTTTCTGCTTTCAGCTTCCAGATTTGAATCTAAGGGAACCCAGATGCTTTCCACTCCATATCTCCTTCTCCTTGAGATCTGACGAACAGCCTTGTTTACGGAGTCTGTCTCTGGCCTGGCTTCCCCAGGTGCCAGTCTGGCTTGCAGCCTTTATTTTTAATGGGGTTTTAAGAGGCGGTTCCTGTAATTAATTTCATTCTTGTGATTTCACACTTTCTGTCTAGGTGCCTAAAGGCCTCGAGGCACTAGGTGGGATATTAACTGATTTAAAATAGTACGGAACACTATAGCTGTCATTATATATTACCCCAGCTCCTCTCATTTACAGCTTTTACGATCATTAATTAGCTAGGGCACATGGCCCATTTGGGAGGTCAGCAGGGTCACACGTCGTGTTTCATAGAGGTAGAAACAGAAATATGAAGAAAAGTGGCTTTTTCATGCCCCAACAGAGACTAGGTGTGGAAACTGGTTTCAGAAGCCACATCCTGCTGAGTACACACCCTGTGAGCGACAAGGCCAGGATCCACTACTCAGGTAGGATTTGCCAAACACGGTACGTCCTGGATGCCCATTTCCACCCTCCTGCCAGGACTGGGGAGTAACTCAATCCTCAGCGGCTAATACTACCACCTGAAATTACCCTCATTCATTCTCTTCAGGGCCCTTTTCCATTTCATGAGCGGATTTATCTGCGTAAAGAACGCGTCAGTGACTCCTCTCGGATTCAGAAACAACATACTTCTGCTATTTTTAAAGCTGCAGTTTAAAAATCCGCGCACACGCACTCACGCTCCTCAGGGAGTGGTGGAGGGGCGGGGAGTGGGGACCAAGAGTACGTGCTGGAGAGAGAACAGCCTGGCCTTTGGCTTTCCAGAGCACCGCACCGTCCCCCTGGGGGCGCACTCCTTGGAGTCCGAGGCGGCTTCCCATTCCCCGAGGGATTTTGCACCCTCTGGACCCTCTGAGCGCCCGGTGCCTCGGACCCTGCTAGCCCGCCCATGCCCCCTCTCTTCTGCTAGGGGGATGGCTCGGTTGCCGGGTCTCCCGGCCCAGAAGGGATCCGCGGGGGGGGGGGGGGGGTAGGGTGGGACCGGGAGGTCAAGCAGGTGGCGATTAGGTCAGCCTCGGAACATTCTTGGACCGCTCCAGTGGATATAAATAACAGACGGGCTGGCTGCGAAAAAATCCCGGGGTGGGGGCTAAGGGGGTGAGGAAGAAGGGACTTATTAAGAGTCGGGTGGTATCGTGGCGATCTGGAAAAATCTACCAAGGCTGGTGACTGACAAAGGGAGTGGAGGGACGAAGGGATTTAAGAATGAATCTTGGTACAAAATCTGGGAATAAGAACACGGAGCGGGAGGAGCTCATGCCTTTTTGCCCCACCCCATCGCGTGTCCTACCCAGTCCACAGAATGCGCCTCCAGATTGGCAGGCAGGGCTGCACATGGAAAGGGCACGGGTTTGGAGTTCAGGGTCTTGCCCGACTACAGCTCTCTTGCAAGCTGAGGAAGGTCTCTGAGGCTCAGTTTCTGCATCTGTACAATGGGAATCCTAATGCTTAAAAGAGGGTGGTTGTGAGCCTCGCTGGAACGAACTTCTAAGAAAGCTATGCTCAGCAAATAAAATGGAAGGCAGTGTAGACCCGAGGCCTCCCTCCAAGGGGTGCCACGGCAGGCCCCATCCCTTCCCCCTTCCACAAGTCTCCCAGGCTCTGCAAAGGCCGGTAAGGGCAAAGCCGAAATCTGACTCCCTATAGAGCGACGCGGCGCCACCCTGGGGAGCGGGCCCTGGCGCTTCTCCTGTTAGAGTCGATACCCACGGCCCGCGCTCGAGGAGCAGCCGGTCGCCGCGATGCCTGCAGCCCCTGCGCCCCAGCCTGTGGCGGGTGGGGTTGGGGCCGCGGCGGCGAGGAGAGGGCGGGGCCGGGGGCCGGGCTTCCCGGGGGAGGGCCGGGCGCGCTCCGGGAGGCGGCGGCCCCGGCCCGAGAGCGGCAGGACTCTGGCCGGAGCGTGGCCGGACCCCCACCCTCCGAGACGCCCAGGGAGGACGCGGTGAGTGCTGCCCCGGCGGGAACCACGGGGAGGCGGCGGCGGGAGAGCCCGCCCTCTCCTCCCGCTCCTAAAGTTTGCAATGGGACCGACTCCCGCTCTGGGAACCCGCGGCTACCCAACTCCGTGCGGGGACAGGAATAGGTGCCGCCGAGTGGAGCGGGCGTCTCATCTGCTGCGCCGCGCACCCCGCAATTTCCCAGGCTGGCAGTGGAGACGGGGACGTCGGGGGTGGAGGGGCACACCATCTCCTGGGGCTTTTCAAAGGCCGCCAAACGCCCTGTGGGGGCCCCGCTGCCCGGGGACCCTTCGCTCTCTGCAAAGAGCCCTAATTCCTGGGCCGCTATCCCGGGTCACCTTCCGGAGTCCACGGCCGGGCTGGCCCGGCAGGGTGCGCCCCCTCCCCTCAGCGGTGATCGACTGGCCCCACCCCCGCCGAGACCAAGTTCAACAAGTTTGGCCAACAAATCCTAAAGCCTCCATGGTTAGGCCTTGGCCCGGCCGCTCCGCGTGGGCTCCACCGGCTCCGAGTTGTGTAGCTCCGGGCCGGCAAGAGGGCCGGTCGAAGGGCGCCGTCCAAAAGGGTTGAGGCCAGAGACGGGCAGCCCCTGGGCTCCGAGGTCTGGTGTGGAGGCTCCGGGTTTGGAGTGCGTCATCAGGGAGCAGGCACCTCGGGCTGCAGGTCGGGTTTCCAAAAGTGCCCCTTTGTTATGCCCCTCCCTGGCCCTGCCTCCTCCCCTCTCCCTGCGCCACCCCTTCCCCCACCCTCTGGGGCGGCTCTGGCTGCTGGTCCCAGCCGCTCTAGCCTAGGCACCACTCTCTGGACCAATGGGCCGCCCACTCCTGAGCCTTCACATCTTAGGGCTTAGGGAGGATGGGGAGGGGCTGCTGGAAGAAGAAACCCTTGGGCGCAGCCTGTGACTCAGGAGGATGGGCAGGGCAGAGTGGCAGTGCTCCCTCCCAGTGGCATGCCCCCAGCTTCTGGGAAGGGTAGGGGCTGGTCTGCGCCGAGGTGGGGGGTACCTACCTGCCTTAGGTAGGGCGAGTGGGTTCTTCCCTGAGGCTCGGGACTCCCTTATCTTGGCCCAGGCAGTTATGAGGAGGCCCTGCCAAGCCGCAGCAGACTTCTGCAGGCCCAGTAGGTACTGGCTACCCCGGCTGGGAAGCGTTCATTATTAGCTTTCTGAGCTCTTACGGGTGGCAGAGTGTGTTCTGGGGACCAATCTGGGTCTCTGCTGAAGTCAGGAGGCACAAGGTGCTGGCTCTCCTCAACAGGGGCCATGGTTTGCACTGCCCACCCCCACGGGGCTGGATCTAGCCAGGGCTGCGGGGCCTGGCTGTGCCTGGGACTCTGGGCTTGTGTTTGCTCTGGGAGGCGGGAGGGAGCAGTGCCAGCAAGCACACACAGCTTGCTCTGTTCTGGGGCTAGAGAGAGGGAACGGGTGGGGGGCAGCTCTCCCAGGAGCCAAGCCTGGAGGCTGGAGCAGGCAGGGGGCCCGGGCCCCTGGATACCTCACTGGGACAGCTCCGAAGGCTCTGTGATTTACAGCTGTGGCTCTGTTTCTCTCCATCTGGTTGGCAAGTCCTTTCTGGGTAAGTGGGGCAGATTCGAGAGGAAGCAAGGTGAAGTGCCGAGGACCCTTGCGGACCAGCTGCTCCGTCCCTCTCCTGCTCTGTACCCAGACACCTCCATCCACTGCAGGCCTCAGCTCTCTCTCTGAGCTATTAGGGCTGGATCCCACTTCAGGCAAGCTTTCTCACAGCTGCTCTAGCCATCAGGTTCCCTGGTCTTTAGGTAGATGTCGTTTGTTTCTTCATTCAACTGCTAACTCCAATGCCTGAACAAACACAAATTGGACCACCTCTGTCAACGACTGGGGACAGATTCTGCCCTGTCAGTCACAACCCAATGGAATATATCATATATAACTGGACTGAGGGCTCACAAGGGGCTGTGTAAATGGGGATGGGGCAGTGGGGTGGGGGAGACTGTGAAGATGCCTCAATTTGAGTTTTGAAGGGTGGATAGTCGTTTGTCCGTTTGGAGGGGAGCAGTGTGATAGAGTCCTGCTTTGGGGGCAGAGGGCACATACTGTGTCCTGGGCCTCGTGGTGTCCCTTGGGCCTGCTCAGAGGAGGAAGCAGTTTCCTTCTAGGGGCTTGAGTCAGTGCTAGGGACAGCTGAGACCCTGCCAAGGGTCAGGAGGGGAGTGGCCGCGTGCCATTGTGTCCTCTAACCTCTGGGGTGGTGGCTTTGGGGTTGGAATCCGCCTTGCCCTCCTCTACAATTCTGGAGCACACTCTTACAAGTGCCTGGTCACTTGTCTGACTCCTCCCATTCTGCCCCAGACTCTGGGCTTTTTGAGGGCGGGGCTGAATTACTCATTACTCTTGGAGGCTTGTGGGACCTCAGTGGATGCTGTGGAACAGGATGAATGTCCCTTGTGACTGTCAGGCCCTCATATTTCTTGCTCATTGCCTGGTTTGAGTCTTTTTTTTTTTTAATTAATTAATTTATTTATTTTGAGAGCGCTAGAGAGCTCGTGGGAAGGGCAGAGAGAGGGAGAGAGATAGAATCCCAAGCAGGTTCCGCACCATCAGCACAGAGCCCAACGTGGGGCTCAAACCTTGAGATCGTGACCTGAACGGAAATCAAGAGTTGGACGCTTAACGGACTGAGCCACCCAGGTGCCCCTCCTGGTTTGAGTCTTTTTTTTAAATTTAATTTTATTTTAATGTTTATTTATTTTTGAGAGAGAGACAAAGAGCGAACAGGGGAGGGACAGAGAGAGAGGGAGACACAGAATCTAAAGCAGGCTCCAGGCTCTTAGCTGTCAGCATAGAGCCCGACGCAAGGCTTGAACCCATGAACCACGAGATCATGACCTGAGCTGAAGTCGGATGCTCAACCGACTGAGCCACCCAGGCGCCCCTTCCTGGTTTCAGTCTTAAACCAGCCCTGGCACAGAAGACCAGGAGGCAAAATTTCCATCTTAGGAGGGAGCCAAGGCTTCCTTAGGAGGACAGTAAAATGCACTTGTTCAAGCTTCTTGGCTAAGATAGGATTCGGTCCTCTTGGCCCCCAGTCTGCTCTTGCTGGCAAAGGGAGCTACTGGAGTGTGGCCGGGAACCCTCTGACTTGGCCTTGTCTGGTAAAGGGTCGCCTTGTTGTTCAAGCAAAGGCGATGGCGCCTGGCTTGGGCAGGTATCCTCTTTTCTCATCTGTAGTTGGGTGGGGGGCGGGGGCAGCAGGGCCCTCTGCCCACCACCCACCCCGCCTGCCGCCTAATCCCCTGCTGGATCGTGTGACCCGCCTGGCATTCTCCTGGCTGGAATCTGGCGCTTCTGACAGCAGTTGCTATATCGGGGGAGCTGGGCACCGCCCTGGACGCTCTAAGTCCCTGCCCTCACCCCCTGCTTTGCTTTTTTGCTTTTGTCAGCTTCAAGGCAGAATCACGGTTGAAGCTTTAAGAGTTGGACGCCCAGGTCCCTGAAGTGATCTGTAGGCCCCCCGGTAGGTGGAATGAGGCTGGGTGGGGGAGGGGGTGGGCAGACTCATGGCATGAGGAAGAGATTTGAAGTGGCCACCCTTTCTCCTATCCCAGCCCCTCCCGGGGCCTTCCAGACGTCTACCTGCTAAGTCCTAGCTCTGACAGTTCCTTAGATGGTGGGGATGGTAGTGGGGACAAAGCCCAGGGATAGGAGAGGATCTTCTTCTCTCCCCAAAAGTGTATATCCGGCTTCCCTGCTTACCCCTCTGCTCTCCACAGCCCCAGTCCGCCACCATTCCGTGCTGCAGGGACACCATGGCCCCAGAGGAAGACGCTGGAGGGGAGGCCCTAGAGGGCAGTTTCTGGGAGGTGAGCAGCTGGGTCCTAGGTTTGGGGGTACCCACTCCACTCTGGGCCCAGCCACCTCTCCAGGGAGGAGGCTAGCTGTCAGCCCCAGCCCTGGAGGGGGCTTCTCCCTGGTGACACTGCCTTTCTCCCGTCTGCCCCAGGCTGGCAACTACAGGAGGACCGTGCAGCGGGTGGAGGACGGGCATCGGCTATGTGGGGATCTGATCAGCTGTTTCCAGGAGCGCGCCCGCATCGAGAAGGCCTATGCCCAGCAGCTGGCTGATTGGGCCCGCAAGTGGAGGGGCACCGTGGAAAAGGGTGAGGCCGCGCTTGGGCCTAGCCAGGAGCAGAGGGCCACTGAGGGTAGGGAGATCAGACAAGGCAGATTCATTTTTGCACCTCTTATGGAAAGCTTGAGGCTTCCATGTCTGCCTTCCCTTTGAAGAGCGAAGAGCCTCCTGGTTATTCTTACAGTTGTGCTGTTAAGAGTTTGCAAAGTATGGTCATCACTTATTTTGATATCTGTAACAGCCCTGTGATGGAGACAGTCCTGTTCTATCCATTTTCTAGAGGAGAATCCAGAAGTTCAGAGACGCTAAGTGACTTGCCTGAGGTCACACAGCTAGGAAGAGCTAAAGCTTGAACCTAGGCCTTCTGACTCAAGAGCTTGGATCTTTCCATCCTAACCAGCTGCATTCCTTGAGGGTGGAGGCTAGTTCTTCCCTTTGGGACAATAAAGTATAGTGGTTCATATAGGGTTTGAATCTCAGTTCGACTTGTAGCTGTAATGCTTTGGGCAGTTAACTTCACTTTTCTGGGCTGCTGTTTGCTGTCTGTTAAATGTTGATCACGACATTCTCTGCATGGTGGTGGATAAAGATTCAGTGAGATCTCGTATCGAGGCACAGAGTAGATACCGATAAAGCAGCAGCTGACATCTTTGTTGTTCGTCTCTGCATTCCCTCTGTGCCTGGCGCCCGGCGCAGCACCCAGTGAGAGGGGGTGGGCTGGTTTCTGGTGGCGTCCCTGGCCTGGCCCAAGCCCCTTCCTCCCTGCAGGCCCCCAGTACGGCACGCTGGAGAAGGCCTGGCACGCCTTCTTCACGGCAGCTGAGAGGCTGAGTGCGCTGCACCTGGAGGTGCGGGAGAAGCTTCAGGGGCAGGACAGCGAGCGGGTGCGCTCCTGGCAGCGGGGGGCCTTCCACCGGCCAGTGCTGGGTGGCTTCCGCGAGAGCCGGGCCGCCGAGGATGGCTTCCGCAAGGCCCAGAAGCCCTGGCTAAAGAGACTGAAGGAGGTGAGCCTGGGAGGGGTGGGTCCCTTCCTGAATCCGCCCTGGGCCACCTGGGCCGAGGCTTGGCGCGCAGGGTCCAGACTTGTCCCCGTGCGTGCCAGGTTGAGGCGTCTAAGAAGAGCTACCATGCGGCCCGGAAGGAGGAGAAGACAGCCCAGACTCGGGAGAGCCACGCAAAGGCAGACAGCGCCGTCTCCCAGGAGCAGCTGCGCAAGCTGCAGGAGCGGGTGGAACGTGGCACCAAGGAGGCTGAGAAGGTACCGGGCGGCTGACGTGCCTTTCCCAGCCCTCTTCCTCACCTGCCACCCCTTCTCCAGGTCATCATTTAAAAGAGGACCCAGAGAAAAGATGATGCTTTACCCAGGGAAAGAAGCGGTGCAGTTTTGGATGTTGGGAGGAGCTTAGCAGTTGAGGAGACCTTCCAGCTCCTTCCACCGCATGCTGCCTGGGACAGGCTCTCATGTGGCCTGCTCTTCCAGAGCACCCGTTCCTCCAGCTCTGCGTATCTGCTGCTCCGTTTCTGCCTCCTCCATGAAGCCTCTACCCGTTCCGCCCACCGCTCCCTATAGGTTGACCCTCACCTCACTCTCCATCCTCGCTCACCAGACTCTCAAAGCGGCTCTGCCCAAGTGTGACCTCCCTTGTTAGGCTGCTGGGGTCTTGGAAGGCAGGAGCTGGGTCTGTAGAATGATTGCTGCCGGTGCCTAGCCCGGGGTCTCTCGCCCATGGCGGCGCTCAGTAAACACGAGCGGAGTCCTGAGTGGAAGAAGGTCTTGTCCTCACCGGGCCCCTCCTGTCCCACCCAGATGAAAACCCAGTATGAGCAGACGCTGGCGGAGCTGCATCGCTACACCCCGCGCTACATGGAAGATATGGAGCAGGCCTTCGAAACCTGCCAGGCCGCGGAGCGCCAGCGGCTTCTGTTCTTCAAGGATATGCTGCTTACCTTACACCAGCACCTCGACCTCTCCAGCAGTGAGAGGTATGGCCTGCGAGGTGGGCCTGGAGGTCTGGGCAACGCTGGGTCTCCTCCATCTCCCCCAGGCTCTGGCCAGGTGCAATGAATTTGGGGGGCGGTGCTGGGGCTCGGGGCTCCCCGGTGTGAGGCTGTGCTTCGGGTCACAGGTTCCAGGAACTCCACCGAGACCTGCATCAGGGCATCGAGGCAGCCAGTGACGAAGAGGATCTGCGCTGGTGGCGCAGCACCCACGGGCCAGGCATGGCCATGAACTGGCCACAGTTTGAGGTATGGGAGGTGTGGGGGGCTCAGCCTGGACCTGAGGAGGGAGGCTAGGGCTTGGGATGAAGTAGGTGAAGGTCTGAATGGCTCCGGCTGCCTCCACAGCCCCACGGCCCAGTCTGAGCCTAAGCACTGTCCCCATAGGAGTGGTCCTTGGATACACAGAGGACGATTAGCAGGAAGGAGAAGGGTGGCCGGAGCCCTGATGAGGTTACTCTGACCAGCATCGTGCCCACGAGAGATGGCGCTGCACCCCCACCCCAGTCCCTGGGGTCTGCAGGGTAAGAGCCAGAAACCTGGCTGTGGGAAGGAAAGATCTCTGCCCCCTGCCCTGCCTTCTTTCCCTCTGTCTCCTTCCCTTCATTCCTCTCACACCCAAAGTGGGGTTGAAAATTGGTGCCAGGAACCTCAGGACCTACTCAGTAGTTACAAGGATGCCGGTGTTCATGGTGGTTTAGATTTGCCAGGCGTTTCCCATGGTCCCTCTTGTCTACTGCTCACATCAGCCCTGTGTGGCAGGAAATGCACCAAGCTCACAGGCATGTGTGGCAGAGCTCAGACTGGGATTTTTCAGTTTCTCCCCACCTGCCTCTCCCAGGATTCTTCCAGAGGGTGAGCCCTTGGCCCTGAGTCCTAGGCTCTCTTGCTCAAGGTGGTCCTCGGGCCCTGAGCCTGTCCACTTCTGTCTCCTGTCTCTAGCGGTGGGCAGGATGAGGAGTGGTCAGATGAAGAGAACACTCGGAAGGCTGCCACAGGGGTGCGGGTGCGGGCACTCTATGACTACGCTGGCCAGGAAGCTGATGAGCTGAGCTTCCGAGCAGGTACCCAGGGACCCCTTTCCTGTTCCTTTCCAGGCTTCAGCTTCCCCCTTCCTTCCTTTATAACTTGAGCAGGGGTGTGGGAAAGGAAAGCCTAATGTTTACCTCCCAAGGACCAGTTCTCTGATTCTCTCTCTCTTTTTTAATGTTTATTATTGATTAATTCTGGGGGGAAGGGGAGAGGCAGAGAGAGAGAGAGAGTAGGCTCCACGCTGCTAGTGCAGAGCCCGACATGAGGCTCAAACTCCCGAACCATGAGATCATGACCTGAGCTGAAACCAAGAGTTGGACAGTTAACCAACTGAGCCACCGAGGCACCCCAGTTCTCTGATTCTTAAGGCTACTCTGGGTCCAGCCCCCAGGAGTGTCTGCTCTGAGCCCTCACCTGCCTCTCAAAGTCACCAGCTTGGGCCTGCTTGATGCATTCAGGGTCTGAGGTGGAGTGGCTTGCTGACTTTGACCTCCCTTTGCCTGAGACAGGTCTCCTCTTCTAGCTGGGTTCTCCTACTGTCCCCTCTCCCTCAGTCCTTGACCCAGTTGCAGAAGCGAGCTGGGCCAGGGCAATTGGCTGTGACTAATCCCCCTTCCCCCAGGGGAGGAGCTGCTGAAGATGAGCGAGGAGGATGAGCAGGGCTGGTGCCAGGGCCAGTTGCAGAGTGGCCGCATTGGTCTGTACCCTGCCAATTACGTGGAGTGTGTGGGGGCCTGATCTGCCTTGACAGACCTTCTGCAGCGTTTCCTGCGTCAGAGCCCAGCTTCTCTTGGACAGCCGACCCGAGGACCCTGGACCATGGTGCCCCCTGCTGCCCTTCTGTCCCTTGAGGAGGAAGGAAGTCCTGGGTCCCAGGGAGGGGACTGCATCTAGGAAGGGACTGGTAGGGAAGGGCCAACTGAGTCTAGCCTGAGGGGAAGATAGGGAGGTCAGGAGGTGACAGAAGGGCTCAGGGGTGCCTGGGCCTCTCCAGGAATGCATGGGTCTCCCCAGGAGCCGTGGACCCAGTTCCTGGTCTCAGTGTTTTGGGATTCCTGGGGTGGTCTTGGGGTGGTGAGTGTAGTTCTGGGCTAGGAGCACTCTCCTGTGACTTGTTTTAGTGTGTATTAAAGTTGGAGAAAAAAAAAAAAAAGCACTGTCAGGTGTGTGTGCATCTTTTCTGATACTCCACCCTTGCCAGACTGCAGAGGGCATCTGGAGAGAGACGCTGAGTGGGGAGGTGTGTGGGTCTAAGAGTATGTCATGGAAAAAGGTTTGCCAGTTTGGTATCTGCTCTGGAACTTCGGGACCCTAATCTGGGGTGGGAGGTACTCGAGATTGGGTTTGGTGTGAGCCCGCCAAGGCTGGAGGCTGACTACTGAGTTCTGGGCTGGACGGGGGCCCAGTTTGTCTTCCGTTCAGGCCGGTGGGACCATAAGTGCTTGGTAGGGCTGTTAATCATCACTCATCCATCGGGAACTGGCCCCATCTGAGACCCCTGGCCACCGGCTCCCAGCCTCGCGGCCCTCCCCTTCTGGAAGGTCGCACCACCTTCCGGGGGTGGCGGGGCGTCCCGGTGGCGCTCCGGCAAGGTTCGGGCCCGCCCGCGAGCCGTCGCTCCGCCCCGGCTGCGGATTGGCCCCTGGCGTGGCGCGGCGTGGGTCCGGCGACCATTGTAGAGTCCGGGGCTGCTGCGGTCTCCGCTCCGGTTCCGCCGGCCGCTCATTGGTCCAGAGCGGGACAAATCGCTCCGCCCCCGGCGGGTGGGGGCACTGCAGGAGCCGACCCGGTGCCCCGCCTTCCCGGCCGCGGATTGGCCCGCGACAGGACCCGTCGGTCGCGCTGGGGTCTGGGAAGGAGAGAAAATGGCGGCGGAACCGAGCAAGACCGAAATCCAGACTCTTTTTAAGCGGCTTCGCGGGATTCCGACCAACAAGGTGCGCGAGCGGGAGGCGCGCGGGGTCCGGCGCCGGCGGAGATGGGACTCTCCCGTCTCCCCTGGGGCCTGAGGGAGGGAGAGGGGCGGGCGTGGGCTGTTTCCCTGGCGTGTCAGCGCTCGGCCTCGACTCGGGGCCCCTGACCATTGGCTCATCGCCTCCTCCACCCAGGCCTGCTTCGACTGTGGCGCCAAGAATCCGAGTTGGGCCAGCATCACATATGGTGTTTTCTTGTGCATTGACTGCTCCGGGGTGCACCGCTCCCTGGGCGTTCATCTCAGCTTCATCAGGTGGGGTCATCTTGCGGCTGCTGTGTTTCTACTCGGCCGGCCGGGGCTGTGTGCTCAGTAAGGGAGAGTAGCTGCCTCGACTGCCCGGCCAGGGAGGGGTCCGGTGGATCAGCACCGGAGGGAGCCGCCTGTGTGGGCCCCTTGTCACATAGGCAGTTTGTCTCCGTGTCTGGGTTAAAATATCCTTCTTTTCCGTTGGTTAAACTTGACACTCAGAGTATTCATTTCGGGGGAGAAGTTAGCTGCACTGACCTTGTTGCTGAATGTTGGTCGAGTATGTCTGAAGTGAGACTATGACTGTCCTTAAGGGGAAAGCCAAATTCAAGCTTGAGTGCCTGAGAATTCGACCCCGTTTTGGATCTGGAAAATAATTAGCACCTTTTTGACTAGGCAATTGAAGAGCAAACTTTTTCATAGACAAGTTAGAGTGGAGGAAGTAGGGTGGTGGCTGATTAATGTTTCCTGGGCGCCTACTGAAGCCCCAGGCCAAATGACAGGTATGGGTCTGCCAGGGAAGCGTCTCCTGATACCAGCTGGTGGGTGACACGCAGCCCTTGCACACAGGTCCACAGAGTTGGATTCCAACTGGAACTGGTTCCAGCTGAGGTGTATGCAGGTCGGCGGGAATGCCAACGCGGTAAAGCTCCTTCTTACCATCTTCCCCGCTCCCATTCTTCTGCTTGGGTACTAACTTTACAGTGTCTTCCTAGGAGGGCCCTGTCACTATCTCTTTTCAGAGGATTTTCTGGTCTATACCAACACTGCACACTATTCTCTAAACTTGGAAATTGGTTATTGTTCTTCTCAAATAGGCTTTGGATTCAACAAAACTGGACAGATGTTCTTGGGGGAAAGGCTAGGGGAGTTGGGGCCTCCACAGTCATCCAGATCTTGTGAGCCTAGATGAAGGACGGGCACAGTGGGTATGGCATGCTATCCTCAGGCAGGGTTGAGTAAGGGCTGAGGTTCAGTCAGTCATCTCTGAGGATGGGAGGTTGTTTTTCTGCAGGAATTTCTGAGGAACTTTACCTCTGAAAAACTGCCAGTGTCAGTAGGGTGTATTATCATGTGTAAATAATAATTGGACTGTTATAAGGAGGTGCCTCTTTTGCTTTGGGGGAATCACCTGTAGCATACTCTCCTCTCTTCTTTGCTCCCCAGACAGCTTTCTTCCGCCAACATGGATGTACAGCCAGTGATGCCAACACCAAATATAATAGCCGAGCTGCCCAGATGTATCGGGAAAAGATCCGGCAGCTGGGGAGTGCAGCCCTGGCTAGGCATGGCACTGATGTAAGTGCCTGTTCCCTGGGGCTGGGGTCGTGGGGTGAGTGGGAATATTCAGAGCCCTGTGTTTCAAGGGTGTCTTCTTCCCTCTAGCTTTGGATAGACAATATGAGTAGTGCTCCCAGTCACTCCCCAGAGAAGAAGGACTCTGATTTCTTCACGGAACACACTCAAGTGAGTGCCCACAAGGAATGTTTCTCATGATGTTGGCAGGTGGTTTACTTAACCAAGGCCAAGGCCTTCTGTGATCATGGGCATGGAGTCCATTCACCTTGGTGTAATACTTCAGACAGAGAGTGTCTGGGGCCCACTTCTTGGTAGGTCCAGATGTTTCTTCCTCTCATGAGTAGGCGTACAGTATGGCCCTCCTAAGGAATGGACCCCTGTAAACTGGGATAGTAGGGAGGAGGACCAGCTTCTTGAGGGCTCAAAAGATGTCAGGAGTTCCAGACAACTTTTCCTGGATTCTTTCCCCATAAGAAAGCCACTGCAGTTGGGGACAAGGAAAGGATTCTCTCATCAGCAACCCACCCCTGGGAGGAGGTTTCTCATCTACTGGCACTGGGTGCTGAAGTCAGACTCTCTTAGTTTGAATTCCTGCTCCTCCTGTCTTTAGCATTTCTAGGATGGTGGCTAAGTCACTTTACCTTTCAAAATCTGCGTCTCTAAAAGAGATGTATGTACCTCATGGGGTTTGTTGTGATCATTGAATGTATTTATATGTGAAAAGCCGTTAGACTTGTGCTTGGCATGTGATAAGTGCCTAATAGTTGTTAGTCGTGAAATTAGGGGAACAGGCTCTGGCTGTAAGTAAATAGTGGAAGGGTGGAGGTGACTGTTAATTTCCTGTTTCTTTCTTCCATAGTCAACAGCAGTAGTCATTAAATTCTAGTCTCCTTTTCTCATGGGCTTGGAGGAGAGCCTTATACCCACAAGGTGCCTTTAGATTCTTCATACACCTTGCCGGTAGGAATAGCTCATCAAAGCTTCTGTGATCTGGCCTCTTTTTCAGCCCCCTGCCTGGAAAGAACCAGCCCCTGACCTAGCAGAGACCCAGGAGCTAGCCCCTTCTACAGAGATCAGTAGCCTGGCACGTGAGTTCAGTCTGGATTTCAACCAAGTGCCCTAGTCTTGGCAAAGGACTTGGAGCTAAGAATGGGACACCTGGCCAAGGGGATAAAAGTATGTGTATGTGTGGGGGTTCCTGTATTTCTCAGTGGGCTAGGATTCATTTCAATCCCTTGGAGGATCCCTTTCATCTTTTGGTGGCCTCAGCAAGCTGAGGAAAGCCAGTCTTCCCCATTTTTGTCCCATCACTTCCCGTTAAGGGAAGCTAGCTTGTGCCTTAGACCTAATTCCCACCATTGCATCCACAGAGCCGGAGCACGGCCCCAACATGGACCTGCTTGGCACCTCACCCAAAGCCTCTCTAGGTCAGTATGCCACCTGGCAGGTGTGGGGTGACTGAGAGAGGGTGAGCCTCTAGGGCTCTTTTTGGATCTGGTGCTGCCTGGTCATGTGGACTGAGGCCCCAGGAAACAGCATTTGACCTCTCTGGAGTGGGGACTGGGATTGGATTGGTGGCTGGGGCATCAACTGCAAGGACTTTAGCACCAGGGCCTTTGAATTGATGAACCTGGAAGCTGGTGTACAAGGCCTGGGGTCTGCCTCTGGATGTGGAGCTGGGTCTGGCCAAAGTGTGGGGAGCCAGGACTGGACACCTAACCCTGGGGTCTGAGGCAGGATTGGCCTGTCTGGTCCATTTCATGGGATAGGGGTGTAGCTCTCACAGCTGGAGGCAACGCTCCTTTCTCAGCTTGTCCTTGGCCTTTCAGCTCTTTTTTTACTTTCCTTAGTGTTCTTTAGTCTCGGTTCAGGTTTGGACGGTATTTGCTGATCTCTGTTGTTCTGTTGACCCTTGGGGGTTGGGGCGGGAAGCTAATGGAATGACTGTGAAACCCCATGAGAAGGCTGGCGTGGCTTGGTCTAAAGTGAGACTCTAGAGCCCTCTCGGAAGAACTTTGGCCTCTGGGCTTGGGAGCTGTATGGAGGCTCTGGGGTGGGCCCCTTGTTAGCTGCAAGTCTTTTTCTCTAGAGTCCATGTGTCTGTCACCTAAAGGGGCCCTTCCTGCCAGAGGTAACCAACAGCTGTTTTGGGATCTCAGCCCCTTGCATGTCAGCTCCCTGCTGTAGGAGCTGAGGCTGGCATTTCACATCTGCCTCCCTGCCTCGTAGTCTTTGTGTTGGTTCAGGGACTGTGACTATCTCTGGTGCTTTGGGTCTAGGTTCTTGTGTCAGTCTGCTGGGAGTCCGTAACCTCCCCTAACTTTGTCTGTCTTTGGCTTGGACTATCCTAATGCCGTTGGTTGGAACCGGTGGGTGGCAGCTTTGCCTTCCTCTGCCTGAAGCTGTTGCCTAGAAGCTCTTGCCAAGAAGCTGCATGGTATGGGTTGAGCTGCTGTCTCTGACCTCCCTTTGTGTTCACTCATGCCCCATCTTCTTTCTCACACAGAACCGAGAACCTCCCTCATTGGCAAGAAGAAGCCAGCAGCCGCTAAGAAAGGGGTAGGTGGAGAGAGGCAGTATGGTGGTGGTTAGGAGCTGGCATCAAATAGCTGGATTCACCCCTTGACCCTGCCGCTTACTGGCTGTATGACTTTAGCAAAGGTACTTTTCTGAACTTTATCTATGAAAGGGCTGTCAAGATGCCTGTCTTCAAGGGGCTCCTGGGAAGAGTCTGTGAGACTGTGCACATTGAGTGCCTGGCACATACTGGGCCTGGTCAGCCCTGAAGCTTCTGCTGTTGTGTGAGCCACCTCATGCCCAGCTCCAGCAGAACCACTGTTGTCCCTCTTGACCATGCTGGCTGGGCTCCTAGTTTTTACCTGAACTTAGGAAGGAATGCTTTCTTTGTGGGTGTGGCTAGAGGACCCATGCTTGGGAGGAAACCAAAGACATTTTGGTCGGCGAGACCCCCATCCCATGATTCTCCTCCCAGCTGGGTGCCAAGAAAGGCCTAGGGGCCCAGAAGGTGAGCAGCCAGAGCTTCAGTGAGATCGAGCGGCAGGCCCAGGTGGCAGAGAAGCTCCGTGAGCAGCAGGCAGCTGATGCCAAGAAGCAGGCTGAGGAGTCCATGTGAGTGTTTGCCAGAGGGACCTCAGCTCCCGTGGGGTTGGGTGGGCAGGTAGGACAGGTCAGGATGGGTGTCTGCCCCTGACATGTTTATTCCCTCCAAGGGTTGCCTCTATGCGCCTGGCCTACCAGGAACTCCAGATTGACCGTAAGAAGGAGGAGAAGAAGCTACAGAATCTGGAAGGGAAGAAGCGAGAACAGGCAGAGAGGTTGGGCATGGGCTTGGTGTCCCGCAGGTGAGGCTCAGCTCTGGGGTGTGGCAGGGAAGTGCCGCTGTTCTCCCCAGAGCCGCTGAAAATTCTTCCCAGCAGTTTGGGTTTTTAGGCTCAGTCTTCGTCCGAGGCTGAACAGATAGATGGTTTTGCTTATTGTCTTAAAGTGGCCTGGTACAATGTTTGTCACAGAGTAGGTATATGCTTAGTGTTTGTTAAATGAAGGAAACACAGGATCAGATGCTTGTTTGATATACCCAAGAGGGTAGGGTGTGTTGTGTAATGGGGGTGCTAATGGCACTTTTGGTGGGACATTTCTTTATTTTTCAAGACCTCCCTAAGAATTACAAGGCTTTTAGCATTCTTAATCCCTGTCCACTAAAGGCCATTGCTGCCAGACACGCTAACGCCTGGAAATACCCCCAGACAATGCCCTTTGGCACTGACAATATCCTTCCTATTTCAGGACCACTGGGTTTGTGTTGCTGTGGTTTCTTAAAAACAAAACAAAGACTGCAAACCAGTTCTATTATGCATTTTGTTTGCTTTACACTAAGAGCTCACGTTCAGAGATTTCGGTAACGCTAGACTTTTGATCTCGCTTAAAAATCGGAACATCGGACAGCACTGGGGCCAGCAATCCTGGCTACAGCGGGCTTGTGCTAAGTGCTGGCTCTTTCTTTCGAGGGGGTGTGAGCTCTGCCATTGGCTTTATTTACTTAAATACAACAGTCCTGTGCAGGAGGTATTACTATGTCTTTTCACAGGTGAGAGAATTGACTTACAGCAAGTAAGCAACTTGCCCGAAGCCCATGAATCTAGTAATTGGCACCACTAGATTTTGAACATAGAACTACTGATGGCAAATTCAGTATTCAGGGCCTTTATACTCCACTTCTCTGAAAGAAGATAAGGCTGGCTATTTCTGCTTAATCTTTCAGAACACGTACTAGTTAGATTTAAATTATTCCATTTCAGTCTGTGTGCTGCTTGTGTAACCCACAGCTAATCAGGGAAACATAAAATTTTACTCCCAGGAAGGACTTTAGATTTCCTCCCCTTCCCTGTTTTGGTCACAGGAATTACTGGGTTAAAGGGTATGAACAATTTTTTCAGCTGTTGTTTTCTTTTTTCTTTTTTCTTTTTTTTCAGTGCAATAGAATCTTTATTTAAACTCTGCCAACTCTGTTTAATGCCCTATTGTAAAATATTCACTGGTTGGGGTTCTGTCAGCTAAAAGCTATAGTGTTTTTTTAGTTTGTTTGTTTTTTGAGATATTTTCTAATGAGTTTACTTAAGTGAAATTAATCCTTAAAATGCCTCTGTGGAGCATGACACAGGACGAAAGTGAGGCATGAAGAGTTAGTACCTCTTGCCCAACTCACTGCCTCTTCTCACTGGGCTACCATACAACAGTCCCAGGGCTTCGTGCATATAGCCAGGCTGTGTACTTTGAAATACTTTCATCTTTCAAAAAAAAGGCGGGGTGGTGTAGGGGTTAGGACAATTAAGGACTCATTCTTTGATGCCATCGGACTCCTTTCCCTGGTTCTGGGGCATTTTTCATCTTTTCCATGTGTATGTGTTCATCTGGGTGAAGGATGCGGCTCACGATACAGCAAGTCTGCTGAGTTGTTTCCAAGGGCAAAAGAGCGCTATCATTTGGTGCACATCCTCATTAAAATTATAACAGGCAAACGGTGCTTTGTGAGGGAAGCCCTGCTTTGAGAAAACAAAGCTGATGTGTGCACCACTGAGGGTGTGCTCCAGCTCAGCGGGGTTCCTAGCACTCCCTGCTGGGCCTGGCCCTGTGCCTGTGCACAGGCAGGGGGAGACGGCTCTGGGTGATGCCCAGTGAAAGAGAACCCAGGTTTCTGCCAGCAGCTGGGCATCTTTTCTTGTGTAGTGACACTGTTGCTCGCACCTGCCCTTGGGCCTGGCTCTGCTTGTCTCCACAGCTCTGTCTCCCACTCGGTGCTGTCTGAGATGCAGGTGATTGAGCAGGAAACCCCAGTGAGTGCAAAATCCTCCCGCTCGCAGCTGGACTTGTTTGATGATGTCGGTACTTTCGCCTCTGGACCCCCAAAGTAAGGCTGTTGTTGGGGTGCAGACTTGGCCACCATGTTCCTCATCGGGCTTCTCTGAGCTACTCTACTGTCTCACTAGGTACAAGGACAACCCCTTTTCCTTGGGGGAAAGTTTCAGTTCCCGCTGGGATACAGATACCGCCTGGGGTATGGACAGGATGGAGGAGAAGGAGCCAGAAGTGACCGTCTCAAGCATCCGGCCTATTTCAGAAAGGTGGAGTGGGCAGGGGCAACACTGTCCAGTAGGATTTTTCTGTGGTGATGGAAATTCTGTACCTGCACTGTCCAGTGTGATGACCACTGACTGTGTGCCTACTGAGCTCCTCAGATGTGGCCATTGTAACTGAAGAACTGAAATTTGTAATTTAATTTTAATAAATTTAAGTAGCCACATGTGGCTAGTGGCTACCAGATTAGGTAGTACAGGAATTAGGCTTTGGTTTGAATTTTGCTTTATCATCACAGAAAGCCTAGCAGCTTCTTTTGTTCAAGATCTGTTTCTCTGGCAAGAGGGGCCTGATTTTGTGCTTCAGTCCTGAACACTCAGGGGTATGTGTCTCTGGCCACCATGTTCCTTGTTTTTTTAAAAGCCTATTTTATGTCAGTCTGGGCAATGTTTAACTCACAAATTACCCGCACAACATTTGTAAAATGGGGGACATAAGTAATGACTTCACAGGGCCGTTGGAAGGATTAAAAGTAATGAAACTTACAAAGCACCTAGGCCAGTGTCTCTGCTCGTCAGTGGTAGATAGGAGTGATCATACACTTTTAGGTCCACACTGGGATGCTTTTGAGAGTGGAAATGCCAGAAGAGTAGGTATAAACTCAGGCCAGCTGAGACATATGGTCACTGTAGTGTTAGGCCACTTGTAACTAGGAGTAGACTGGCAGTAGTGATCCTGGGACATCCGAGACTTTGACGAAGCTCTAGTGGTTTGGGGCAGAACCCTAATGTATTTCCATGCCGCCTAGTAGAGTGAACGTAAGCTGTCTGTACCTTGGCTTTGGTGTGGAGAAGAGAAGGGCCTCGTCCAGGGGAGAGGGCCCAGAGCCATGGCCAGATGGGCCATTGTAAGCATCCCCAGAAGGCCACTGGTGCTTTTTTTGGCCTCTGTTAGTAATGGGATTAGTAATACTAGGCTCTGACAGTAATGGGAAGGATCAGAGCTATCCCACATCCACCCCTCAGAGTCACAAACAGAAGGGAAGTGGAAAGCCGGAGCTCAGGCCTCGAGTCCAGTGAAGCACGTCAGAAATTTGCAGGAGCCAAAGCCATCTCATCGGACATGTTCTTTGGGCGGGAGGTGGATGCCGAGGTAAGTAGGGTTGTCCACCCTGAGCCTGGAGGCAGCAGGTGGAGTAAGAGCTTCCTCCTTGCCACTGCTTTGGGCTTTAGCACCAGGGTGTCTTGGCCGATAAGGAGTGCTTGACTCATCGGCCAAAAGATCTCCAGGTCTTTCCCTTTCTTCACAGCATGAAGCCAGGTCTCGTCTCCAGCAGCTCTCGGGTAGTAGTGCCATCAGCTCTTCTGACCTCTTCGGGGACATGGATGGAGCTCATGGAGCAGGTAGGGCCCTGGCGGTAAGGTGCATGCCAGGCAAGGTCCGTGGGCAGAGCTGGAGGGCCCTGTGGGCTGGGAAGGGCTTCCTGTGGGCTGGGAAGGGCTTCCTGCAGGGCTTCCAGACCACCCTTTCCCTTGCTTTTACAGGTAGCGTATCTCTGGGCAACGTGCTCCCCACAGCTGACATTGCCCAGTTTAAGCAGGGTGTCAAGTCTGTGGCCGGGAAGATGGCTGTGCTGGCCAATGGTGTGATGAATTCTTTGCAGGTGAGGCTGGGGCTGCTTGACCTGGGGCGGGAGGGTAAAGCGCTATAGAGTAGTGCTTGGGGGTTGGCCGCCTCCACCACATCCAGACACTGCTGCTGGGTAGCTCCTGAGCCTGAAAGAGAGCCTTTTCTTTTCCTGGAGAGGCAGCTTCCTTCCTTTGAGCTTGGTACCAGGGCTCGGCCTCCCTAAGATGCTGCCATGTCTGCACGGATTTCCACAGCCTTGTCACCTTACTTCTCTCTCTCCTCCCTCCCCAGCTTCGAGATTAGGCAGGGCTTCCCCCTTGGGACCTGGTCACAACCCCTTTCCTGAGTCACAATAAAATACAAAACAGTCTCTGCCATGTGAGATTGGTGCCCGATTCCCCGGAGTACCCTAGTCTTGCAGGGGCGTGTTGCAGGAAAGCTGCAGGTGAGAGACTGACTTTGTTTTTTCTTTCCCCATCCCCAGGATCGCTATGGTTCCTACTGATCCAGGTGCCACGGCTCAGGCATATGGTGGCGACAACAGCAAAACCCCCATGATTCCAAGGCCAGGGGCGCTTGCCTTGTGGAAGCTGGGGAGGAATTGTTACTTTATATGTGTTGTGTGTGAGTGGGGTGGCCTTTGAGGATCTCGGGTGAGGGGGATGGGTGGTTCCAGCCTTGACCTCAGCCTGTAGACTGAGCCCTTTTATTCTCCTCCCCTCACACCCCCTCCCCGTGTGCTAGATTACTGTCCTCTGGTCCTGCCCCCAAGCTGCTGCTCGTCCTGCCACACTGGGAGCGAGGGGAGGAGTTTCCTCAGGAGGGTTTATTCTGGGCCCAGCCCTTCCCCAAGTAGGGAAAGTGAGAAGTGTAAGGCTTTTTGGCCAGCTCTAGGATCCTTCCAGGTTGTCTGGGGTTTGGTCCCCATCCTCTGGAACCAGTGGGCAGGTCTAGAAAGAGTTCTGCTGTAGACCAGCCCCAGGGTAGGGAGGCTGCTCCAGTGGCCTCTTCTGGGTGCCAGGAGAGGGCAGGGGAGGGGAAGGACCTTCGTCTGGGCCTTCTTAAGGGCTAGAAACTTTACCCGCTACTGAAAGGTTTCATTTGGGATCAGACTTGAGGCCCGAGTGATCGTCTCCTGTCTCACCACCCCTTTTTACAGTGATCACTTGAGGGATACTTCTCCTGGGTGTCTCGGAGTCCTTCCATACCATCTATTGTGGAGCACAGGACCCTCTGTCCCTTCTTCCCCTGCTTGGTGTGGCCATGGTGGGTCTCATCTGCCCTGTGCCCTGCTCTGGATGCTGTGAGCGTAATGCTGGCCAAGGAAGCAGAGGACATGAGGGACAGAAACAGGCTCTTGGGGCTCAACTTTCTTCTGTGTCATCCTGGTCTTAGGGGGGCCTGGACAGCACCCCACCACTGAGAGCTTGAGGCACCTACAGAGCTGCACGCCTTGCCCCCTGGCCACTAGGCCATGTACTGTGTCATCCTTGGTGCCATCTTCCCCTGCTGTGCTGACAGTCTGGGCCCACCCTGCCCCTGTGGGTTTGGGGTTGGGCTCCCAAGCAACACAGACCATTCTTCCCTACCCCCCCCCCCCCCCCAAAGGGACTTGACTTTCTTTCTGGACTGTTTGTATTGAAACAGAGTGGTGTCAAATAAAGCCTTGACAGGGCCCAGGGCCACTGTTGATCTGAGTCAAGTAGTGTCCTCTCTGGATCCTTGCCTCCCTGCCCAGCGCAGGCCCCTGGCCTCACTCTCTGGGCTCCCACCGATATGGGTAGGGCGTCGGTGCTGAAGCTGAGGGCACTCTCTCCAGGGCCTCCAGCTTGTCTCTTCTCTGAAAGCCAAAGTCCCCTGGCTCCTTGGCCCTGTGCTGCTGCGAGGTCCGGTGCAGCCTCGACCTCACCACCCTGTTGCACGTGGAGGAAAGAGCTGGTGTTAGTTGGCCCTTTAACTCATCTACTGAGCCATACTGCTGTGGGCAGGTGAGCAGCCTAGCAGCTCTGGACCTCATCCCAGCAGTCGGCTTGACTGGGGTGTGTTTCTCAGTGGAGTTTAAAGACAAATGAAATGTACAGCCTTAATGGAACCATTTTAAATCCAGGAAGAAAGGGTGTGTGTGTGTATTACCCCCGGGCTTGGCAACTCTTTTCCCTTGTAGGGACTCCTGGAATACATATGGCACCTTAGGGGTCCTCAGGGTACAGGTATAAACCACTGGTCTGGGAGATGGATGATTAGAAAGGATGGGCAGAGGGGGCCATGGGGACTTTTAATTACTGATTTCCAAAGTGTGGGTCTGGGCCTCCGGCTCTGGAGTCCTCTGGAGGGTTCGTAATCCAGATTTCTGTGCCCCACCGCAAGCTGGAACTTGGTTAGCTTGCATCGTCAACAAGCTCCCCATGTGATTCGGATGCACACCAGGATTTCTGAGCTGTCAGTCAGCCAGAGGCTGGAGAGGAGGATGGGCCTGGAGACTTCACGTGACTCGGAGCTTCAGTAGGACTGGAACTTCCAGCTCTGGCCTGGCACTCCAGGGCTCTGGGAGCCAGTTCCTGAAACTACTTCGGGGGGCTTGTCTGGGCAGGGATGAGCCCAGGATAATGTGTGTGCCCAGTGAGATGACCCCTGGCTTAGGAGGCAGGCTGCTCTGCTTGGGTCCCTGAGTGGCTTTTACTTTCTAGACAACTGCCCATTTCAGGAACTTGAAGACCACCTGTCCTTAACCTTCCTCCAGTCTTGGCCGGAAGCTTGTCTTCCTCAGGCCTGTCCACGGCTGCATCCCCACTGTCCCAGTCTCGAGCAGCTGCTTAACAAATGTTTAATGAAACTCTGGCTAGAAGACTCTGCAGTGCTAACCCTTTGGGGTCAGCGTCTTTCGAGTTCTGAACCTGGCCTCGAACCCTCTGGGCTTGTTTTCTGAAGGCCCCTTCCAGCTGTGAGCATCTTTCCTCTGAGAGGCTGCTGTCCTGTGCCCGAGTTGAATCCCTCTTGGCTCATCTGAGGCTCGTCTCCAGGCTTGAGTGGTCCTCTGGCCCCTGCCTCCCAGTCCTGCTAGGATAGCTGGGACTCAGCACCCAAAACCCAAACTCGCCCCTTCCCTTCGCCCGCTCAGTGTAGTGGCTTTAGACTCACCACTTACTGGATACAAGGGACTTTATTCATTTAACATACTTAACTATTAGACACAGAGGAGACTTGAAGCAGTTTTTGAAAGTGGAATTGTCTTCTTGCCTACCCTTCATCGTATCATGGTAGTGGCTCTTCCTCCAGCAGAAGGCCACCATGTTTATGTCCACCCCATACTTGCATCACTTGACCATGCAAGGCCCTGCATGGTTATTCATGGTCTCTCCCCTTCCTGGAGTTGCTGTGAGACCACCTTTATGCGGGACTGTCAGCAAAAGACTAAAGCCAAGTCACCTCCTGGTGGCTTCAGCTCAGTCTGCTGTCAGCTTGGGGCCTGCCTAAAGCACAGAGGCTGACAGGGCCAAGGAGAGTAGGCTGTTACTTTTCAGGGTCACTGCTTGGCTTGGCTGATACCAGAACCCCTCTGGCTGGTCTTTGGGCTTGGGCTGTTGTTATTCAAGCTTTTCACCAGCAGAGGGCAGCATGGCACAGGAGTGGGAGAGGAGGATGGCTGGGAGTCCCAAGGGTGGGAGCTGGATACAGGTGTTGTGGACAGGACCCTTCAGACTCAAGTCTCGGACTCGTCCGTCTCTTCAGTGGAGCCATCGCTCTCTGCATCCATCTTGCGGGCATGATGGAGGGGTCTCCAGGGGGAGCCAACCCGGGGAGGGGTTCGGGAAGGCAGGCAGCTGGCCTCCGGATTGGCAGTGGCCGAGTTGACCAGGCCTGGGATCTGGACAAGCCTGAAGGAGGGAAGAAGCCCAGAAGGCAGCCAGGTGGTTCCTCTCTAGAGACCAGGACCTCCATGCTCACTCTTGAATCTGGATGAAACCATGGGCTGTATTCCCAAAGGACTCAAAGAGAGGCTACCTCAGGCCTCTGCTGGAGCCCAAACCCTTCCCTGAATGATGGGGATGTTGCGGACAAGCACTGTCACCCACAATAGGACACTGCCAGGTCCGACTGAGGTATAGCCTTCCCACAAGGGGGCAGCCTCTTCCCACCTGACACTTACAGTCGTTCCAGCTCCTCATCCATGGCTGGGTCGTGCATTAGGTCTCCTTTGTCAGGCAAAGCTCCTAGGACAAAATTGGGGGGGCACAAAACTTACTCTGAGTGTCTTTCAGGCAGGCTCCAGTCAGCTCCATTCCCAGCAGGTGCCTCCATGCCCTTCACCTTCATGTCTACCTACTCTGCTGACCCGGGGAGGGCTGATCTAAAAGATTTAAGAAAGAGCTCTTTCTAAAAAAAATTTAAAGTAGGTTCCACACCCAGCATGGAGCCCAACTCAGGGCTTGAGCTCACGACTCTTGAGATCAAGACCTGAGCTGAGATCAAGAGTTGGACACAACTGACTGAGCCCCTTGGTGCACCCTAAGGTGTCCCTTAAAAAAAATTCTTTTTAGGGGCGCCTGGGTGGCTCAGTCGGTTGGGCGGTTGACTTCAGCTCAGGTCACGATCTCGCGGTCCGTGAGTTTGAGCCCCGCGTCGGGCTCTGTGCTGACAGCTCAGAGCCTGGAGTCTGTTTCAGATTCTGTGTCTCCCTCTCTCTGACCCTCCCCCGTTCATGCTCTGTCTCAAAAATAGATAAACATTAAAAAAAAAGAGTCTAAAAAATTTTTCAAAAAAAAAAATTCTTTTTATTTTTAAGTATAGTTGACACCCAATGTTACATTAGTTTCAGGTGTACAACATAGCGGCTCACCGTCTCTACACGTTATGCTGTGCTTACCACGAGTGTAGCTACCATCTGTCACCATACAGCACTATTCTAGTATCATTGGCTGTGTTCCTTGTGCTGTATCTTTTAATCCCGTGACTTGTTCAAGGGGAAGAGCTCTTAAGAAAAGTTTAAAACGAGAACTGCTGTGGGGGCAGGAAGTTGGGGCTACTTATAAATTCAGTGAACCTGTGCCTACCCTCTCCAACTCGGGACAAGAATCACAGCTATGAGACATCCCCAAACCTCAAGGTCACTGCACCAACAGGGCAATCTCCTTCCAAGATTAGGTGGTGGGCTGTGAGCTGTGTAGGGGGCTCAGTTCCTTCCTTGAGTCCCCAGATACTGGGCTGAAAAGGAGCCAGAGACACAGAGTATGGGCCAGCTAATCCCCCCAAACCAGAAATTATCTAGTTTTGTGCCCCCAAATCAGAGTGACCTCACTTTGGAGACAGAATGGTTAATATTGGTGCCTTAGCTCCTCAAGATGGTCTTGGGGGTGAGAAGAGAAGACTGGGTCAGAATCAGACCAAAGTCTTGCATGGCGGGGAGCTGCCAGGTGGGGGTGGGGGGTGGGATCTGCCTCATCTCTGCTCAGCCGCAATCTCTCTGAGCTGGTTCCCTCAGCTACAAACCAAAGGAAGTAATGCTTTGATACTGGGGATGGTGAGAGGAGACAGTCTTGAATATTCCTTGGAGCCGTTAACAGTGGAGGGAAGGGGGAGCTGAAGTCTGCAGATAGAAAGATTCTCGCCAGCAAACTGTTGAGGGGAAAAGCCCACTGGTGGTCAGGACATAGATTTGGCAGTTAACAATGCTGGTGTCCAGAAAGCCACAATCTTAAACTTACCATCTGGCTCCAGTCCAATTCCCTACTTTTCCAGAGCTTTTCAGATGATGCCTCCTGGCCCCTTTTGCTCTTCCTTAGTGGTTTTCAAAGTGTGTCCCTCAGAGCCCTCTCATTTTGTGTGCATGAATGTGTGTGTGTGTGGGGGGGGGGGCGGGTGCCTTGAGGACTAAGGAACAGGACAACCCTTCTCCACAACTGGCTCCACCCTGGGGATCTCCAGATCTCTAGTTCCTACACTGGAGATGCAGGTGAGGGCAATGCTTCTCTCCATCTCCCACTCAACCCAGCCCGGCATTAGTGTTGGTAAAAGTGGTTGACTGAGTGCCCTTTTTAAAGGCCCTAGAAAAAGCGAGCACATGGGGTTAGTCCAGGCTGTGATCTTACCTAGTTAGCTTTTCCTTTCTCTTCCTATGAGCTGATTGGTGGAAAGGGAGGCAGGGCAGTCAGTTACCTAGGTGTATGAAAGAAACCCTAAGCCAACCCCACCCGCTGTCCCCTTACTCTTGACTTCTGACTCCTATTTGCCTTTCTACTCTGGTCCAGCCGGTGGTCTTGGCGACAGCGTCACTTAGCTGAGGGGTCCGTAGGCTCATGCACACCCCAAGCATCAACTCAGAATAACGAGGCTGCTAGGTAGCATCACGCCTCAGTGAGCCCTCCATGAGTCCTGCTGTGTGCATCCCATGTGCATCCCCAGCAGGCTTCATACCACATAAGATCTAAAGCAACTAGTTTGTACTAGGCCTACAATGGCTGGCATTTAAAGAATGTTAAATTCCCTTCCCTTGACCCCATTCCCTCAAGTGGCCGGAGGAAGGGGAAGGTTATGTGTTCTTTGAGACTCAGGAACCCGGGGCCTCAAACACACCTGGATACCTCTTGAAGAGCGAGACAAATAACAATCCCTCCAGCTCTGGTGGATGGTGGCTGGGTGGCTCTTCCCTTGGGAGAGCAGCAGGTGTGAGAGGGAGAAGAGTGGGGTGGGTGGAGAAGGCCAGCCAGTGAGAATAGACGACAGACAGGAAAAACTAGGCCAGTACAGTCCTCTCTCCCCGCCCCCCTTTTTTGCTCCCTTTCAGATTAATCAGGTTTTTTTTTTTGTTTGTTTTGTTTTTTTCTTTTTTCTTTCCAGCTGGGAAAAAAGGCCTCCCCAGACACACCTTTGCCCTGCTTACAAATGGGATTCAGGTCTCTTTGATATATAATCTCCAAAGCCACCCAGTAAATAGCCCTGTGTCTGCCCAACCTGCAGGCCACTCCCCAAAGCAGAGCTGGGGATTCTCTGAGGAGGGGCCGGCCACACCTCTGCCACAGAGAGGCTGCTTCATGTCGGGGCAGGGCTTTGGGCGGGGAAGGCTGTCCCTTACCATGGGAGTGTGAGAGGCCTAAGAGGGCACAGTCTTTCTTGTGCACGTTCTGGCTCCCTAGGTTTCAGAGTCTGGCCCTGAGAGTTCTGTCCCTAGGTCTCAGAAGTCACGGTGCAGGTGGTGATGTCCCCCCTCCTTCATGGGACCATGTCTGCCAATAGCGGCTGGCTCCTACGTGGCTTAGTGTTGGGGGAGCAGGAGAGGCTAGCCATAGCTAGCTCTGGCTTACCCAGGGCTTGGTTGATTCCATGATGCTTTGAAAGAGCCACAAGGAATCCATAGAAGGTCAGTCTCTGAACGTTGCTTAGTACCTCTTTGACAAGTGCTGGGGGTGGACAGCTAGAAGGGAGAATACAGATACGAGATTCAAAGACCAGCAAGTCTGACATCTTTTCATCCATACTTTAAGGCTTAGGAGGATGCCCAAAGCTGGGACTGAGGGACCCTGTGTTCCCTGGGGGTCCTAAAACCCTGGAGGAACATGGCAGATCTCTAGAAGCAAGGCCTTGACTGTGGACAGAAAGGGCTGGCATGTTGCCTAACTGGTGCTTTCACTAGGGGAGTGGGAGGGAGGGAACAGGGAAGAGGCAATGGATGGCAACCACATCTTGGAGGAGACCACAAACTGGCTGCTCTGTCTCTAAGGAGACTTTGTGCTACACGGGACAGCTTAACTCTCCCTCTCTGCAGAGTGAATTCTTTGTACAGTGAATGTTTTCCCCTTCTCTCTACAAAGCTAAGGCCAATCTATCTCCTGGCAAGGAGAAGGGGCCCAAGCTGGTCATCTACAGCTTGGAAGTGGCAGTGATCTTCCCTAAGTGAGCCACCTGGGATGTTGTTTGGTCAACAGCCTGGTCTGGGGTGGATGGCACGGTCCTCATTTATATATGACCATCAAGGGCTCTAGAAGCCCCGGATCCATCAGAACATCTGCTAGAGATCTGTTCCAGAGCCAGCAGCCCACAGTCCCTGGGGCTGAGGTGGGGGGTCTATGTACCCATTTCTTACCTGTACTTGTGCCGGTCACACAAGTTCTCCAGGCACTGGTAGAACAGTGATGCCTCCACTCCCTCCAACATACTAGCCTCGCCCAAGGTAGGTCGCTGGCGGTGTTGCCCACTGGATGATGTTGGCACAATCACTGTGTTGGGGTTCTTGCCTGCCAGCAGGTCCTGATAGATGGCAGCCACACTCTCCAGGAATTCTGAGTACCATGATTGGGGGGGAGGGGGTGGGCAGGTCAGGCAAGGAGGACACACTTCGTCCCTTCACTGGATCCTTCCTTTCCTGTTAACTCAGCTCCTCCCCAGCCTTGGCGCTCAGTGCTTGGTGGCTGGGAGCAGGAGCCCTCAACCTCGTGTGACCACCGCACTCATGAGCAATGATATGAACGTGTGTTTCAGCTCAGTGTCCCTCCTCCGGGGACTTGTTCCTAGACCAAGTAGAGGCCCTATTACATACTTTCAGAGCACCCTGTGCTTCTTTGTAGCGCTTTTCCAACCATGAATTTTCTGAATAATTATTTGTTTGCTCTGCCTTCCAGCTGGAGCGGAAGATCCATGTATAAAGGTAGGGATTGTGCCTTGTCAGCCTTCCTGCCCCAGCACCTAACACAGTGCTGGGCACATATTAAATTCTATACATACTTTTTTTTTTTTAATGTTTCTTTATTTTTGAGAGAGAGAGAGAGAGAGCATGACCGTGAGCGCATGAGCAGGGGGAGGGGCAGAGAGAGAGGGAGACATAGAATCTGAAGCAGGCTCCAGGCCCGAGCTGTCAGCACAGAGCCCGATGTGGGGCTTGAACTCACAAGCGTGAGATCATGACCTGAGCCGTAGTCGGAAGCTCAACTGACTGAGCCACCCAGGCGCCCTACACGTACTCTTTAAAGAGCTAACATGTGCACACTTCCACTGGTGAGCCCCATCTCCCTTGCGAGGCCGCTTGCTTCTCTGACTCCAGAAAGCATGGCGGAATACCAGGGTGGAAAAGAACGCCACAAGCTGCTCATTTGTTACACATTTGGAAGTGTTTGCAAATGTTAGGAGTCGAGCCAGTGTTAGTAACCAGTGACTTGTGGCCCATTTCACCGCTGACTGGCACACACTGCTGCTGGCCGGCCCTGGGGCATTGCGAGAAGGCCCGGAAGGATCTCCCAGACACAGCTCCTCCTTCTCCAGGGCCCAGGAGCTTCAGGGAAATGGGAAATAGATGCCTGCAGCTGTTAAGAGCAGGTGGCAAGACCCCAGGCTCCAGCCCCTGCCGGTTTAGGCCCTTGGGCTGCCATCAAGAAAACAGAATGTGGCGCCTGAGAGAGGCCAGGGCTGGCTGGGGCCACCGGTTGGCAGGGAGGCCATGTCCAGGCTCCAAGGACAGCCTTCTGTTTACTGGAAGAGCCCGTTTGAAACAAGTTTGTTTACGGACACAGTCAGCAATTTCTGAACCCGACACTCCATTATATGTCGTTGTGTGCTCTGTGGGAGCTGGTGTCCGTTTGTATTTATTCATCTATTACACCTGATTCCAGAAAGGATTTAAAGGCACAGCTGGTGTGTATGGGGAGCAGAACGGGCATGTGAGTGAGACAGGACTGGTGTCTGCTTATTAAAAGTTGTGTGGGTGGGAGGATGTGTGCCCACACACGGGAGTCGGGACCAAGGGAGATCACTGCCCCCTGGTGGCAGTGATACAGCACAGCGCCTAAGAGGACCGGCTCTGGAATGGGCCCTCCGTTCGGGTCTGGGCTCCACCACTCGCTAGCTCTGAGACTTTGGCTTCTCACCTCTAAGCTTATCTCTGACAGGACCCATCTCTTAGGGCTGTCATAAGGATTAAAGTCAGCGCTCTGCCTGGCACATGGTAAGTTCTCGATAAATGGTGAATCTGTTGCGTACTGTTACAGTAGCGTGCATTGTTCTAGTCATTGCTATTATCACCCAGATGGACTTGCCGCACTGCTGACTGCAAACAAGGCGGTCTTCCGTGACTTGAGGAGGCGGAGAGAGTAGGCTCCGCAGACTGAATCTTGTGACCACCTGTGGGAACTAGACATCCTGCCTGGGCCCCATGGCGAAGCATGCCTCCACCGGAGGGAGTGGGGGAGGGAAATGTGTGTGCCAGGCACCAGATGGAAAGGGTACCAGGGCAGGACAGGCAGATGTGGCCCTGGCAGGAGCCACATGGGGCCCTGGAAAGCTCTCACCTGAGTAGTAAAACTGGATCTGGAAGGCAAAAAGGAAATCTGAAAAAGACATCAAGCAGTCCATGGCGTCATCCATGAGCACAATCCTGAGGGGGGAAAGAGAGAGAAGATGTGAGAGAATGTGTCTGGGGATGGGGATGGGGAGCACGTCAGTGAGCTCCTTCTGGGGCTACAGTCTTTCTTGGGGCAGCAAGACACTTGGGAAAGGTCCCCAAAGCCAGCTCCTCCCAGTCACCTCACTTCTCCATCACTTGGGCTCTGCCACCAAGCTGAACTGAGCACACGACCAAGGACAGGCTCCCGGGTCAGTCTCCGTGGCACCAGCTAGCGGATGGAGCATGGGGAGGAAGGAGGCGGGGGCAGCAAGGAGAGGTGCAACTGTAATACAGCCAAGATTTCTTTTCATATACTTAAGCAGTAAATCCTTTCATCCAGCAGTGAGGACCATTTAGTTCAGAATAAATACAACTGGGCAGAAAAGGCAAAAAGAACAGCCAGGAAGCTTAAAGGGGTCTTGGCAAGTGGCACTGAGATTTAATAAGCTTCCAAGGGCCTAAGTGACTACAGGCACCTCCGTCCTGGGACACAGAAGGCAGACAAGGGAAGAGGGTAGAGAGCTACCGGGGCCTCTGCACTTGAGAGGGTCAAAGAACACACCCCGTCTTGTGACGCCGTGGCGGCCATGCCTCTCCTTGCTCTCTGCTCCCACAAGCGGACCACCCCCTGGGTTCTCATCTCCAGGCCTTCCCACCTCATAGGAAGAAAACCATCTGACTGATCAGACCATGGCCATGTTCATACCGTGCTCAGGGTCTCATCCAGGAGGGCGCAGGAAGGGAAGGAAATTAGCACTTGCTGGGCTCTATCCATGTGCCAGGCAGGGTGCCAAAGCTATCTGCTGAAGGGGAGAGTGGCCCCCAACCTGTTTCTGACTGGCCTGACTGGCCTTATCTTTCCTTTTTTACAAAACTATTTTATTCTGCTCTCTTGTGTATTTTTGTTAATCTTTACCTCCTTGTGTCAGAGGATCCCCAAACTGGCACCTGGATCAGCTCCAGAGACAGCCAGCCAGCACTGCTCACCTCTGGTGGGGGGGGGGGGGGGCTTTAGAGGGAATATAACGTAAGGTGCCCCTGCAACTATGCAAGGCAGCTGGCCCTGGTTTCAGATCTCCGCGGAGAGAGAAAATGCTCCTATATCTAGTCTGTCTGTCTGTCTGTCTGTATTAATTAATTATTAAGGTAGGCTCCATGCCCAGCATGGGGCTTGAACTCACAACCTTGAGACCAAGACCTGAGCTGAGATCCGACTTACTGAGCCATCCAGGTGCCCCTCTTAGTCTTTAGTTCTAATAACGACAACAATAGAAGCAGCATGTACTGAGTACCTACTTCATAGCAGGCAACTGTGCAAGGTATTTAACTATATTAAATTTTCTCTCACAACATTCCTATGAGGTAGGCCTTGCAATTATGTACATTTTACAGGTGAAGGGACTAAGCAGAGAGGTCACCTTGCTGAGACCACATAGCTGATGAGTTTGCTCGACTCCACAGACCATGGGACTTTCCATTAGGTCACACTGCCTCTTTTAAAATAAAGATACAGAATATAAACACTAACATTTTATTCCTTAATTTCTGTGGTTAGCTTATCTTCTTTCTTTTCTCCTATATTTTAAGGGCTTACTGTTCTTCCTCATGCATCTCTTGGGGAAGAAAAAGGCTGCCCCAACTACCAGAGTTGAGCATTCAAATTCTAGCTGGAAAAAATTCAAGGCCAGAGGGCGGGAAGGAGCAATGCTGCTGATGGTCACGGGAGGGCGCCCTGGTCCCTCCATCAGCAGCTCTTCGGACCAAATGCTGAGCCACAGACCAGGTAGTTGCCCCCATTTCTTCTTACCCATGAGAACCCAGGCAGGCAAAAAGGAAGTGAGAGGGCACAGAGCCCAGATTCTGATATCCGGATTGGGAGGGAGAGGCGCTAAAGGGCAGAGAGAAGTGGGGTAGGGCAGACCGGGGTTAGCAAAGATACCCAAACTTCAGAGGAAGAGCAAGCTCTCCCAGAGCACTCAGGCGGGTAGAGCCACCCCAAAGTTTTTCCATCCAGGCTCAGCAGAGAAGAAAAAGGTCCCCGAGGAAGGACGCCAGTGACCTTTCCTTCCTGCCCTACTCCCAGGACGGCTAAGAACCCGAATGGCCTGAAGTTAATTACTAGGGAAGAGCACTGGGCTGAGAACGTCCCCAAGCAGGAAACCACAAAGGGGAGTCAAAGCCTTTGAAGATGTTACTTGGCTTCTCTTCCTTATCATCAACCTGGACCCAGTGCTCCTGTTTATAGCAATTACCTCCACGCACTATATCTTTCTTTATCTATTTCTTCATTTATACTGAGATATAATTCAAGTACCATAAAATCCCTTTAAAAGTGTACGGTGTGTTTTAGTATATTCACAAAGTTGTGCAACCACCACCACTGTCTAATTCCAGAAGTTGTAATTCTTGCTAATCAGCATGCTCCCGAGACAGGCCCTGCCACACCAGGGCTTTGAAGCCAATTGCTGTAAGCATCGTCGTCTCTCAGCCACAGAGAGGACAAGAAGCTGCAAACAGGCCCGCCCTTCCAGCTTCGGAACTGGCCTGCAGCCTTCTGTCCGTGGCCATTCTGAACTATGAACATTAGCAGCCTCTTCTAAGACAGGCAGCTGGGGAGGAGGGAGAGCACAGCCGTCAGAGGGCAGGAGACCCACCATGTGAGCGTGTCAGCCTCAGCCCTGTGTGTGCGCTGGTCTCGACCCTGGCTCTCCGGTGGGCTGAAACGGACACCGGTCACGAGGGACCAGCAGGGTGGCTGGGGGAGGCAGACAGTGGCAGGGGCTCTCTTTTTGACGGACATGTGGCCGGATCCCAGCAGCATGCGTGCAGAGGACAGAGGGTTTTCTTGACTGCAGGCAGTGCGACTGACTGCCAAAAAGGCCAACTGGATCTCAGCTTTCATGAACGGCAAAACCACCCCCTACTCTGCTCAGCCAGAGACCTGGGAGTCCTCCGGACTTCCTGGAAACTGCCTCCCTTGCCCGACCCACAGCAATCACTCTCCAGGTCCAGCAATCCCACCCTAACATGTCTCCTGAATCTGCTGACTGCTGGCCACCTCCACAGCCACCGCCCGTGCCCGCCTCCGTGTCTTTCTCGTGGGCCACTGGATGACCTTCTGCCTGGCTTTCTGCAACTACCCTTGCCTCCTTCTACTTAAGTATCCACACTGTGGTCACAAAAATGGGTTTTTTGATGTGAATTTGACCACTTTACAATTCTGTTTAAAGCCCTTCATGGGCTTCCCATTGACCTTAGAACAAGATCTGCCACTCTTATCCTGGCTTATGAGTCCACGTGATCTGCTCCGTCTCCCCTCACCCCCCACCCCTCTAGATGCAGCGGAGGCCACAGGCAGCCTCCCTCGCTGTATTCCACACTGACCCTAACATTCTCCCCAGTGCTCCCTCCTTCCTCATGCCCTTCAGACCAGCCAGTCCTTCTACCTGTAATGCTCTGGGCCTTTCATGCCACCCTCCCCACCTATCTGATGCCCACTCATTCTTCACATCACGCCTCTTTGGGAAGCCTTCCCCACTCCAGGCTAGGTAGAGGTTGGCCTCCCTGCTACCAGCTTCCACGGTTCTCTGTGACCTCCTCACACTATTCGTGTTTGTCTTTGCCCGCAGACTATAAGATCTCCAGGTGATAACTCTGTTTCTCAGCTTGTTGCTTGATTCCAGGGCCTGGCGTGTGCAGGGCTCATAGTAGGCACTCAGTAAATATGTGGCTAAACGGAGAAGAGGGGCCTCAGTACTCTTTTCTTTTCTCCTCTCCAGGAGACACCTGGATACTACATTCAGTTCTGGACAGTCCATTTAAGGGGAATAAACTAGAGTCACGGAAGAGGGGGTCAGAGTGCTAGTGAGTCTATAAACCATGATATCAGACAAATGACTGCATTTTGATCCTTCGGCTTAGAAGAGAACTAGGGAAGAAGCACAGGCTGAGACCTGACTCTTGAAGGCCTGCCCCTGAGGAAGATGTCACAGGGATCGAAAGCTTGGTTCTGGAAGACCTTCAAACTGCCCAGCTCTGGGATTATGGCTGCTTTGTGAAGGAGCGAGCTGCCTGTTGCTAGAGATATTCAAGCAGAAGCCTGAAGGTTTGTACTACTCAAAAGCATGAGAGCGCTTCCTCCAGCTCTGACAGACTGTGTCGTCCCAAGGGTGGCCAGAACTAACAGCTTTTCCGTTAGTGCTGGTTCTGAAGTTTGCTGTTTGGAGGACTGTGGCTGCAGAAAAGTCTGAAAGACTTAGAAAAATGCTCTTAGAAGCATCCTATGTTGCAGTGTCCATCTCCAAACTACTGCTCTGACCCATGAAAATTCTGGGCATCTGGCACTGGAATCTCGGAAGAACTGTGACAAGGCAGGCAGGAGGCTACAGGTCTGTCTTTGCTTTTGGTGACAGGGACGACCCCAGGCTGTGGGCCCTCGGTCCTGTGGGCAGCTCCTTCATCCTGAACTCAAACTTGTCAACACTCCCAGAGGGCTCACAAAGGAATCTCTTGGAAACGAGGTCATCCACATGTGCTGTTCTCCAGTTGATGGCAGTTGGCTCAACACCCCTTCCTGCCAGAGGCTTCCTGCTAACGTGCCAGCTGCTTCTGACACCTGGAGGAGCCGGGCGGCCACTGCTTTGAGGTGGAGCCAACAAGGCACTGTTGCCAACAAGAGTCTGTACAAATCTATTGGATCATGGAAGGATCCTTGCAGGCCGTGCCTTAGGACTAGAGAGAGGGACTGTGGGAGAGAAGTAAAGGCAGTCCAGTTCAGGTTGGCTCTGAGCAGAACCATGTGAAGGGTGGAGTCCAGGGCAGGCAAGTGGAATGAAGAAAGAACACTTGGCAGGGTCAGAGCTAATCCCGGGGGGCTGGCCCTTCTCTCCCTCCCTTGCTGACTTCCAACAGCTGGGATGGGCTGGCTGGCTGGCCGTTAAGTGGGTGCCAGGGAAGCAATAGCTTCCAGTCTGAATCTACCGACTTGCCAACTTTCTATTCACCCCCGGGTCAGTGTCCCTAGACAAATGACATGAGCTGCACCTGTTTACCTACAGTTCTGGGTTAGCAGCCCTGGGATCAAATCCCAGCTCCACCACTCACTGGCCACATTATCTTTTCTCTCTGAGCTTCATTATCCTCATCTGAGAAGAGGAGATAATCATAATTCCTATTTTATGGGATTCTTGTGAAAAGTCCCTATGATGTCCTGCGCTTAGTGTATGATGAACACTCACAAGTGTTAGTTGCTATCAATAAGTGTATTCTAGTTGGCTTAAGGTGCTGGAAGAACTCAAAATAGCAAGCAGAAATATAGCTCAGAGGAAGTAAGTGCTACCATCACTCAACCACGCAGAGGCTCTCGGGCGGAAGCCAGCTATCCAGTTTCGAGTCCACTTTGGGGGGAAGCCAGCCCTCGGCCAGGGCCAGAAAGAAGAGCCACCTTCCATGGCTGCACTGCTTTTAGGAGGTCACATGACCAGGGTCTCTCAGGGGTGAGGTGAGTCCCAAAGCCTGTTGGGCTCACAGTGCACCTTGGGGGACTGTCCTTTTGTATCCGGCCATGAGTGAGGTTGAAGCCACACGCTGGCCACCTTCCGCAGGTCGGGGGAAGAAGCTGCTGCCGAGGTTTCCTGGGACACTTCCTTAGGGTTGTGACACTTCCTCTTCTGGACTGTGTGGGATGCACCCCCATGTCGCACAAGCTGCCACAAGTCCAGGCCCGCAGAGGAGCTTGGGAGGTCTGGGTCATTGTTCTCCCCTGGCTCCAGCCTGGGGTACCCCAAACCCCACCTGCCCTGTAGTGCCTAAGCTTGATCCAGGGAGTGCAGACAATAAGACAACAATGGTTAATATTCATTAGGGGTTTACTGTGTCAGCAATATACAGCCATCATTTCATTTCCTGCTCATACTAATCCTATGAGGTAAGTCCAATGAATATCTTGCTGAGAACACAGAGGTTCAGAAACTTGGCCAAGGTTGCAGGTACAAGTGCAAGACTTGTCATTCAAACACAGGTCTCTCTGACTCTAATCACAGCTGCACCTGGAAAGAAACCGTAGGCTCTGTGCTCTCGAGTGGCAATAACATCTTCCTGCTGGTGGCGCTGTCCCTTCTCCCACTCCCGCAGTTTGTTAGCAAGTACACAGCGACTGCCCCCAGGAGGGCTGGAAGCTGAGGCCTCATCCGCTACACCCTGCAGAGAGCTGGAAGGCCCAGCAACAGCCATCCAAACCCCATTATCCCAGCCCCTCCCAAGAAGCCTCATAGTTAGGGGAGAACTGTTCCTCGCTCTTAGGATAAAGACCAAATCCAACGCATGGCCCTGTGAGGCCCTCATTTCCCCGTCTGGTCCCCAAACTCCTTAAACTCCAGAACCACTGGCTTCTCAAAGCTCCTCTAGGTCAGGACTGGTGAGAGCCTGGCTTCTTTTCCAGGCTGCCGATTTCCCCTAGACACTTTTTTCACCTGCCACTCATCGCTCCCTACCTCAGTGCTACCCGTGCCTTTTGTTTTAAATGAAATATTTAAAGCTTCAGGAAGTTACCCAGAACATAACAAAAACCTGTGTACCCCTGGCCAACGTCATACACCTTAACATTTTGCTCTCCTTGCTTCAATTTTTAAAGCTTTATAAAATGTTACACATGACGTTCAAGCCACCTGCGCGCCCTCCCTCATCCCATCCCTCTACGCTTCTTCCTCTGAAATCACCACTGAAACTTGGCGGTTTAGCATCGCTCTACATGTTTCTCAATACTACATGAACTCACACAAATGCCTATATTCTTAAAACATGATCTAGCTTTGTGTTGCTTGCTTTCAAACTCTATGCATCATTCTGGAACTTGACGTTTTGAGACAGATCAGTGTTGGTGCATAGATTTCTACCTGTATCCGTTTCAGCTGGTGTACAGAATTCTGTGGATGGTATGATGCTGCTGCACCTTATCCTTTCCTCTGCAGAGGGACTTGCAGAGCGTTCCAGTGGGAGCTACTACAAATAATGCTGCATATTTCCTTATAACAAGGGACACCTGTGAACTTCTTTAGATTTGCCTACATTGCCCCAAAGTGATAGTACCACTTTATGCTGCCACCAGCACTTTATGAGAGTTCCACGTCCTCACCAACGCTTGTGTTATCAGACTTTAAAATTTTTGTCATTTGATGGGAAGTGGCATCTCAATTTCATTGGCCTTTCCCTGATTACTAGTGAGTTTGGGCATGAAAATATGCCCATATGCTTATTAGCTGTTAGAGTTTTCTGTGGATCGCCTGCTCATATCCTTGGGATATTTTTCTACTGAGGTTCTTCATCTTTTCCTTATTGATTTGTAGGAGTTCTTTATAAAACTCCTTTTAGAAGAAAAAATTCTGCAGACCAATCTGTTGTTAGACATACACATAAATCTCCTCTTCTCATCTCTCACTTGTCTTTCAGCTTTGTTTATGCTATCTTTGGTTGAACTGAAAATTTTAATTCTTTTTTTAAATTTATTAAAAAAATTTTTAATGTTTGTTTATTTTTGAGAGACAGCCCGTGCACAAGTGGGGGAGGGGCAGAGTGAGAGGGAGAGAGAGAATCCAAAGCAGGCTCTGTGCTGTCATTGTAGAACCTGATGCTGGGCTCAAACCCACAGAACTGTGAGATCATGACCTGAGCTGAAGTTGGACCCTCAACTGACTGAGCCACCCAGGTGCCCCTAAAGTTTATTTATTTATTTTGAGAGAGAGAGAGGGAGGGAGGGGCAGAGACAAAGAGAGAGAGAATCCCAAGCAGACTCCATGCTGTCAGTGCAGAGCCTGATGCAGAACTCGAACGCACAGACTGGGAGATCATGACCTGAGCTGAAATCAAGAGTCAGATGCTTAACCAACTGAGCCACCCAGGCATCCCCTGAGAACTTTAATTCTTAATTCCCTGGTAGTCCTGGGGTTTAGGGATGGCTGGGGTTCAATTTGCCATCAGGGAATTCTTGCTTTCTATCTGATAATTCTCTTTGCTCTAGAAAGTCAGCTCTACTGCGGGGCAAGGACTGTATTTTTTCACTGCTCTGTTCTCAGCACCTGGAAGGTACTCGCAATGAACGCTGACTGAATGAATAAATGAATGCAATTTTTTTTTTGCGGTCAAGTTGATCAATCTCGTCCACTGGGCTTGGGCCCTTCGTACCGTAAGAATTCTTTTACTACCTGTTGGCCATAAATATATTTTCCTCTATTCTCTTTTAAGAGTATTTTAGTCTTGCATTTCATATTTAGGCTTGTCATCTATGTGAAATTGACTTCTGAATATGAAATTGACTTCTGAATATGATATGGAGCAGGAATCTAACTTGATTTTTCCCTATGTGAATAACCAACTGCCGCATCAATTCTTCTTGAATTGATCCCCTTTCCCTACTGCTCTGCAATATTGCTTCTTTATAGGGGCGCCTGGGTGGCTCAGTTGGTTAAGCGTCCGACTTTGGCTCAGGCCATGATATCACGGTCCGTGAGTTCAAGCCCTGTGTCGGGCTCTGTGCTGACAGCTCAGAGCCTGGAGCCTGCTTCGGATTCTATGTCACCCTCTCTCTCTGACCCTCCCCATTCATGCTCTGTCTCTCTCTGTCTCAAAAATAAATAAACATTAAAAATTTTTTAAAAAGTATTACTTCTTTATAGATCAACTTTTTAAAGCTTAAAAAAATTTTTTTTCATGTTTTTATTTATTTTTGAGTGATACTGTTAGATGGCAAGTCAGAGCTGGGGAAGATATCCAGGCAGAAAGCTATTGTAGGGGAGAGGCATAAAGAAAGACACCAAGAAAGCATAAAGCTGTATTGTCATGCACGGTATGAAGTCTGGCATATAGAAGATGCTTAGGAAACAGCTGAAAAATGAATACAGGAATCAATCCCCATTTACCAGTTATACTTTTCTAAAATAGGTAATATTTTTTGAGGGCTGTGTGACAGGCATTTTACATGCATTATCTCATTAAATCCTCAAATCAATTTTATGAGGCAGGTGTTATAATTATTTCCATTTTACAGATGAAGGAACTGAGGCTTAGAGAGACTGCTCACTGTCATAAGCCAGTAAGTGAAAGAATTTGGGATTTGAATCCAGGGCTGTCTGGCTCCAGCACCTGAGTCCTGCCTTTGTGACACAGGGACCAGCTGAAAAGTGAACCTCTTAAATTGGGATGAGTTACTAGGTCTGAACTAGATTCCTTAGGAGTTTGTGTGTTTTCCAGGCATTGTCTGTGTCTAGCACATATTATTACTCACTAGAAATCTGGCCTTCAGGGAGGGAGACGTGAGGTAAATTGTGTTTTAAAATGACAAGAGAGAGAATGAAATGTAAATCCTTTTGATGGGATCGATTCTAAAATGCCAGAATCAGACTGGCTTTCAATGCACTAAATCAATACTCCTCAAAGTGGATGACCATTAGCATCACCTGGCAAGTGTTTGGAAATATGAGTTTTGGAGCCCCACCTCAGATCCCCTGAACTCTGGGGATGGAGTCTGCCATCTGTGGTTTAATAAGCCCTGCAGGTGACCCTGTGTCAACTTGCACCTTGAACGGGTTACAGGTGTGAGGGTCCTCTTGGCCCAGCAGGGAGGAGGCCAGAGCCTGCAGGCTGATCACGGGCAAAGTCATCTTTACTGGCTTTTTGTTATGTGTATATTATTTTCTGAGTGTTCTGAAGTGAAAAAAGGCCAGAAATAACTGCCTTAGGGGGCTGAGAAACTTCTTGTTTATTTTATTTTTTTAAATTTTTTTAATGTTTATTTATTTTTGAGAGAGTGACAGAGACAGAGCATGAATGGGGGGCAGGGGGCAGAGAGAGAGGGAGACACAGAATCAGAAGCAGCCTCCAGGCTCTGAGCCTCGGCACAGAGCCCGATTCAGGGCTCGAACTCACGAACCGTGAGATCATGACCTGAGCTGAAGTCGGATGCTTAACTGACTGAGCCACCCAGGTGCCCTTCTTCTTGTTTATTTTTAAAAATCTGGTAATAATAATAATGCCAACATTATTTTAACGGCAAGAAACTATTAATTATTGAATGTCTACAATGTGCTAATATGCATACATGTATAAAATATATATTTTTTCGAAACCAATTTGACAATAAATTTCATATATTTAAAAAATAAATAAAATAAAATATATATTTTTTCTAGTTGTTGAAAGTTACACTGTCCTCGGAGTGAGTTAGTATTATTCCCCATTTTACAGATATGGACACAAGCCTTAGAGAAGTTATGAGAAATCCCCAAGGTCATCCAGTTAATGGGGCCCCAGTGGCATGTACATTCAGGTCTTTCCAATGCTATGATGCTTGTGCTCTTATAGGTCAGGGTTAAGACTACTACTTCTAACATTGAAACTTTACTCTGTGCCAGGCATTGTTTTAAGCACATTATGTACTTCTTCAATTATTACAACTATTATTATTTCCATTTGATAAATGAAGAGAATGAGGCTCAAAAAAGACAAAAAAACAAAAAAACAACTTTCCCAAGGGCACAAGCTGGTGGACTGTGAAACCAGGATTTGAACTCAAGAAGTCTGGCTCGAATTGCCAGACACGGCAAGGTGCTTCTCACCTTCAGGAAAGCCTCCTGGTCCAAGGGGGAGGGAGACAGAGATGCTGTGGTGATCATTTAAGGATAAAAGCTCTGATGACCCCCCCCACTGCTACAGGAATGTGCGAGGTGGAGGGCGTCTGGGGCTAGGCCTGTCTTGCAGTCCATTTGCCATCTTTCCTGTGCCTCTGGCTCACACCTGCTGCCCCAGGGCCTGGCCGCGGTGCTTGCCGTCCATGAGTCAGGCACACGTGGAGATGCCATGCCCCCGAACAGGCTCTGCTGTGCAGCTGCGTGTGGATTACATTCTTCCATGCACACATCATCGCAGCCTGGAGCCTCCTTCTGTGGCCTGTCCCCAGACCTCAGGGCCCTGAGAAAAGTAAGCCCAGCCATGACATGGGAGAGTGCGATGCCTCTTCTAGCAACAGTAACTGCCTTGGAGGCCTAACCACCTCCATTTGCGATTTTGATCAGAAGCCCGGCCTTGTGTGAGGAAGTTGGGATCTTGATCTTTGGGACAAAGTAAGAATAGCTTACGCCATCAGAGAGCGCTTTCTGGGATATAGACAAGTTTTGTACCCACACGCCAGCTGGAGTGGAGTGAGCAAAGAATGGCATTGGGGAGGCGGGGTTGACACAAAGCCTAATACACAGGGAGCAAACTAACTTCCCCTGGTTCTGAATTTACCTATAACTTCTTTTTATTTTATTTTATTTTTTATTTTTATATGTTTTTAAATGTTTATTTTTGAGAGAGAGAGAGAGAAAGAGAAAGAGAGAGAGAGAGTGTGTGAGCAGGGGTGGGTGGGCAGAGAGAGGGAGACACAGAATCGGAAGCAGGAAGCAGGCTCCGGCCTCTGAGCTGTCAGCACAGAGCCCGATACTGGGCTCAAACTCATGAAGCGTGAGATCATGACCTGAGCCAAAGTCAGACGCTTAAACAACTGAGCCACCCAGGTGACCCTCACCTCTAATTTCATAGCCAGCATCCTGAGGATTGTCCTAGGCCCTTCTGTTGTTTCTACCTGCATTCCCATAATCCCCTCACACTGCGACCAGCATGGACTATCAAACAGCAGGCTTCCTGGAGGGGATAAGCTTTGCTTCCAGCCACAGCTAGGGGGATACCACTGCTGAAGTCTGTTGGTATCAATAATTGTAAGAATCCGAGCATTTTAGATGACTGTGTTACTTCTATTCTTTTTTTATTTAAAAAATTTTTAAATTTACATCCAAGTTAGTTAGCATATAGTGTAATAATGATTTCAGGAGTAGATCCCAGTGATTCCTCCTCTATGTTTAACACCCAGTGCTCATCCCAATAAGTGTCTTCCTTAATGCCCCTTACCCATTTAGCCCCCCACCACAACCCCTCCAGCAACCTTCAGTTTGTTCTCTGTATTTAAGAGTCTCTTATGTTTTGTCCCCCTCCCTGTTTTTTATATTATTTTTGCTTCCCTTCCCTTATGTTCATCTGTTTTGTATCTTAAACTCCACACATGAATGAAGTGATATTTATCTTTCTCTAATTTTGCTTAGCATAATACCCTCTAGTTCCATCCACGTAATTGCAAATGGCAAGATTTCATTCTTTCTGATTGCCGAGTAATACTCCATTGTCTATATATACCACATCTTCTTTATCCATTCATTGGTCAATGGACACTTGGAGTCTTTCCATACTTTGAATATTGTCAATAGTGCTGCTATAAACATTGGGGTGCATGTGCCTCTTCGAAACAGCACACCTGTATTCTTTGGATAAATACCTAGTAGTGCAATTGCTGGGTTGTAGGGTAGTTCTATTTTTCATTTTTTGAGGAACCTCCATACTGTTTTCCAGAGTGGCTGCATCAGTTTGCATTCCCACCAGCAGTGCAAAAGGGTTCCTCTTCTCTGCATCCTCACCAACACCTGTTGTTGCCTGAGTTGTTAATGTGTGCCATTCTGACAGGTGTGAGGTGGTATCTCACTGTGGTTTTGATTTGTATTTCCCTGATGATGAGTGATGTTGAGCATTTTTTCATGTGTCTGTCAGCCATCTGGATGTCTTCTTTGGAAGAGTGTCTATTCATGTCTTTTGCCCATTTCTTCACTGGATTATTTATTTTTTGGGTGTTGAGTTTGAGAAGTTCTTTATAGATTTTGGATACTAACTCATCTGATATGTCATTTGCAAACATCTTTTCCCATTCCACTGTTGCCTTTTAGTTTTGCTGATTGTTTCTTTCGCTGTACAGAAGCTTTTTATCTTGATGAGGTCAGAATAGTTCATTCTTGGTGTTATTTCTTTTTTTTTTTTTATTTTTTATTTTTTTGAGACAGAGAGAGACAGAGCCTGAGCAGGGGATGGGCAGAGAGAGCGGGAGACACAGAATCTGAAGCAGGCTCCAGGCTCTGAGCTATCAGCACAGAGCCTGATGAGGAGCTCAAACTCACGGACTGTTAGATCATGACCTGAGCTGAAGTTGGACGCTTAACCACTGAGCCACCCAGGCGCCCCACTTGGTGTTACTTCTAATCTTGAGTGCTTACACATATCAAATTGTTTGGAAGGGTCTGGAAGTTGGGTGGGGCAAGTGCAAAGCTGAGGCTGCTAGGGGTTGAAAATCCTACAGAAGGTCACCCTCATTAACTTGCCACCAACCTTTCAGGAAAGGAGGACAGTAACTGTTCTGGAGTGACAGAAACCAAGGTGAGATGTCACAGAGTGGTGGCAGACAGTGACTGAGGCCCAAAGGGGTCCTCTTCTACACCTAATGTTAAGCTCCTTGAGGGGAAGAACAGCATCTATTCATCACTGTATCCCCAGTGTACATAATCGCTCCTGGCATTCAAGAAATACCTGATGGAATGAAGTACTGCTACAACATGGGTGAACCGTGAAAACACTATGCCAAGTGCAAGAAGCTAGTCACAAAGGACCACATACTATATGATTCCACTCATTTTAAATGTCTAGAATAGGCAAATTTATAGAGACAGAAAGTAGATTAGTGGTTGCCCAGGGCTGGGGAGGAGGGAAGGATTGGGGAGTAGTGGCTAAGGACTGCAGGATTTCTTTTGGGGGCAATTAAAATATTCTAAACTTGATTGTGCTGATGGATACGAATGTACTCTGTGACTATAATAAAAGCCCATTGAATTTTGTTTTAAGTAGGCTTCATGTCCAGCACAGAGCCCAATGCAGAGCCCAATGTGGGGCTTGTACTCATGACCCTGAGATTAAGACCTGAGCTGAGATCAAGAGTTGGACCAGAAACCCCAAGCTGTTAAAAATTTTTAATGAATATATAAATGAATGAATGAACAAATGAATATAGGATACAGTGGCTGATGTTTGTTCTTCGAGTTACTGAGAATCATGGACTATTTGAACTACGTAAAATGCCTGACAAGCGATGTCATTCATATGTTCATTTAATCGGGAGACACTTAATGGAGTGTCTAGCACGTATCTAGGTACTGGTCTGGGCAACAGGGATCCAGCAGCAAATAAGACTGGTATAGATCCTGCCTGCCCTCATGGAGCTTACACTTACTTGGAGCTTACTTACACTTACGGTTCCTTTTCTCTAGGAAGATTTGTTAGAGATTTTTATTATTCAGCTACGTAGAAATCATAGTACAGTCTTTAAAGAGTTTTTTTCCCCCAAATTTGGGGCTGAATCTTCCTTAAAATAATCTGACCTCAAGAAGCACTATCATTGGAAATCTGAAGGTAACTCCAGCTGGCTGCTCTTATATTACAAGAGATAATCTCCCACATTTTATTGTCAACTATGGAAAAAAAAAAATCTAGATGTCCTTTGGATGGCGGATCAGTTAAAATGATAAAACCCGAATTGCTGCTTTTACCAGGGGCCAAGTGCCACTGGAAAAGGTAAGTATCCACTGGACAACGCAGGGAAGAAGATTTTGGTTGCGTGACCACTAAACAAGTTTTGCACATGACCAGCAAAATCAGCGTGTGAGCTGTGAACTGCAGAACAGCCCGCCCCGGTGTGAGGCTGGAGTCTGTCGCTGGCAGCGGAGGGGATGGTTGGCTCACCTCAGAAGGACTCAGATGGTTCTTGGTGCAGCGTAGCCAGTGCAGCTGTGGTGTCAGTGGGTCAAACCACCACGCAGAAATGATTTCACAAGATGAGCAGGCAGGAGGGTGAGGAGGTTAAGGGCAAAGTCTGTGGATTCAGGCAGCCTTGGGTTCAGGTCATGCCTCTGCTACTTACAAGCTATCAGTAAATTCAGGCCACATACTTGACCTCTTTGAGCCTTAATTTCCTCTTTTTTTTTTTAATTGAGGTATATCGGTTTCCTCTTGAGTAAAATAGGAAGGTAACAGTTTTTATAAGGATTAAGTGAGGTAATTAAGGTAAATGAATTTAAATGAAATAATGAAGGTAAATGCATACACTATGCTTGAGGTAAGATGGACATTAAAAAATATTATTAAGACTTTACTTTTGGGGCGCCTGGGTGGCTCAGTCGGTTAAGCGGCCGACTTCGGCTCAGGTCATGATCTCACAGTCCGTGAGTTCGAGCCCCGCGTCGGGCTCTGTGCTGACAGCTCAGAGCCTGGAGCCCGTTTCAGATTCTGTGTCTCCCTCTCTCTCTGCCCCTCCCCCGTTCATGCTCTGTCTCTCTCTGTCTCAAAAATAAATAAACATTAACAAAAAAAAGACTTTACTTTTGGGGTGCCTGGGTGGCTCAGTCAGTTGGGTGTCCAACTTTGGCTCAGGTCATGATCTCACGGTTCATGAGTTTGAGCCCCGTGTCAGGCTCTGTGCTGACAGCTCAGAGCCTGGAACCTGCTTCGGGTTCTGCGTCTCCCTCTCTCTCTGCCCTCCCCGCCCCGCCCTCTGTCTCTCTAAAAAATAAACATTAAAAAGTTAAAAAAGAAAAACAAGACTTTACTTTTTAGAGCAGTTTTAGGTTCACAGCAAAATGGAGGGGGAGGTGCAGAGATTTACCACATACCCCCCATCCCCCAGCTCTTGCATAGCTTCCTCCATATCAACACCTGCACTGCACTGGAGTGGAACCTTTGTTACAATTGATGAAGCTACACTGACACAACATGATCACCCAGAGTTCATACTTTACATTACCCTTCATGTGTACTTTTGGGACAGATGTACAATGACATGTATCTATCATGTGTAGTACAATGCAGAGTATTTTCCTAAAAATCCTCTTTTCTGGCAATTTCAGATAACACAATTTTGAAATTCTTCCATTTGCCACCTTAGGTCAAATTTCGTGTCAAGTAAAAGGTAATTGAGGCACAGTCCAACTACCCCATTTGGTTAAGATGGGAATGACCATGAAATCAAACGCAGAAATAAGGGGGTTCAAACTATTTCTGCCAAGTCTTCCTGGTTCTGGACTAATCTTGAAAATCTTCTTTCAGCATAAATAATATCATTTATCCTTCTCTTAATTGGGCTTCATCACCTCCATACCTTTCCAGTCTCCAACCTCAATCTATGCCTTCATTCACTGGTCACTGCCAACTCTTGCCCCTTCGTTTCTCAGAATATCCTCTAGAGACTTTGTGTGTGTGTGTGTGTGTGTGTGTGTGTGTGTGTGTGTGTGTGTGTCTTCATCTCACCACCCCCCAGCTCTGTCTGCAGACCCTAAGGCCCCCCACAGAAACCACAAAGGATCATTTGGCTTCCCTTGGGAAAGGCAGAAAGTGAGCATTATGTTTTGGGGCAAATCTCAAACAGACCCCTCTCCAAATGCCAGTTTCTCCCTAATGGTTTTGTATTTTTCCTAATGGTTTGCTTGTTTGTGTGTATACATTTCAGGTTTCTCTAAGTCCTGGCCCGCAGAGGGCTGAGTTAGCTTCTAGAGCCCAGGGCACATACCTGGCTGCTTTCTGAGTGAGCTCCAGGGGGAAATCCGGGCACAGCAGTTGCAGCAAACAGTGATATTCTCTCATGGTCAGCAAATCTGAAGTTGAAATGGAGAGGAACACATTAGGTCTCTGCGTGTGAAGTCATTGCTCTTTGTTTGGCCATTTCATGGGTTTCAGACCTAGCCTCGGTAGAGCTGCTCTTGTAAAGGTGAGTTAGTGCTAGCTACTAACCTCTTAGTGAGATTCTAAGATCAATGTTTCTACAAAGTTTTTCCCGGGTGGAAGGTACCCAGCTACAACATTTTGGCGAACGGAGCTTCCCTGGTTTGAAAAATGGTCGGGTGAGAAGGGAACAAGAGGGATACCTTGATCCACATTCTTAGTCTCGTTTTCCTTGTGTATGAAAATCTACAAGAACGAGTCATTTCAAAGCTGGTTAAATCTGCTGAAATTCTCTGGCATGGTAGCATTCACCACAACATGCCCAAAGACCATCCATGGATATCTGGAAGCACTACTAAGGCAAACTCAGTCTTTCAATATATGGAGAAGAATCCGTCACAGCAACCCACAGACCTTATTACTCTGTCATCCAGTATTGCACAGCCTGGCTTCTTTTGGATGCCTGCACAAAAATCTGGCCATTCTATTACAGGAAACCAAGACAAAGGTTCAAGATATACAATCAAGGCAACCAGATGATTCCTGATATACAGTAGCAGTGCCCTGGGAGAGAGGAGCCAGGATGAGGCTCTGCAGCCCAGCAGCAAACCCAGAGATGCAAATCCCAGGGAGGTCTCTCGGCTCCCAAGGGAGAGGAAATACACTGATGTGTAAAGGTTGTTTTGTTATTACATGTACCAAAGCCAAAAGATTTTAGAACAGCCAGGCAATCCGCAAGTATTCTGTATACCAAAGCATTTCAAATATGGAAGAACAAGCTAATGGTAAAGCAACAGCAGGCAACCTGGAAGCCATCCTAACTGGGAGAATGAGTGAGACAAGGGAATCCAGAGGGCATGGCCACATTTGGGGAATGAAGATGATGATCATAGGCACTTGGTTTCTTTGGACCCAAGTTAGCCCAAGCCACAGGCATCCAGATCTCCTGCCCTGCTAGTTTGGTTGATGCTTTTCCAAGATAAAAACCCCAAATCTCCAGGGACAGGCCTGGGTTCCTACTACTTTTTCATCAAAGCTCAATTCAAGGTGGGGGCAGAGAGTTAAACTAACCACACTGCCAAAGTCAGGGTCACCAAAGCAACAGGCTCAGTGCCAATGTAGGTCAAAGGATCAAGATGGCTTTTGTGGCCTTCGTCTTGGCCACAGTGGGGTGTGCACTTTCCTCTCCTCACTTGCCTGACCTCGGGCACAGCCTGGTAGGAGGTTTTGCTCATCAAAGGATGGTGTAATAGCCACTCACGGTCTTACAGCTTTAAGGTAAGGGGCAGGAAAGGTGAAGAAAGGGGAGGAAAGCTATTGAATATAACGGATTCCCACATTATTCTCACTCCAGAACTCCCTGTGTAAAGAGGAGTGACTTCTGGAAGGAAGTAAATACACGCATACCTTGGAGATACTGTGGGTTTGGTTCAGAACACCACAATAAAGCAAACATCCCAACAAAGTGAATCAAATGAATTTTTTGGTTTTCCAGTGCATGTAAAAGTAATGGTTACGCTAAGCTGCAATCTATTAAGTGTGCAATAGCATTATATCTAAAAAAAAGTACATGCCTTAGTTTAAAAATACTTTATTGCTAAAAAATGCTAACCATCATCTGAGCTTTCAGCAAGTTGTAATCACTGATCACAGATGACCACAACAATAATGAAAAGGTTTGAAATATTGTGAGAATTACCAAAACATGACACAGAGACACAAAGTGAGCAAATGCTATTGGAAAAATGGCGCCGATGGACTTGCACAATGCAGGATTGCCACAAACCTTCAATTTGTAAAAAAAATGCAATGTCAGCGAAGCACAAACACGTCTATAAAAGAAAATGCTATCTTTGAATCATCATTGCTTTCCTCGGCTAATTGGTGGATGTAGCTGATCATTCTTAGGGGGTCAAAGTGTTTCACAGAAATTCACATTTGTCCCCCAAAGTTACCCACAAGATATCCTTGGGAAGATAAATCAGTGAAGGAATACGGGAAGCCTAGAGGACTGTGTAACTCCCACACTGAGTCAAGAAAGACAAGGTTGGGTATCAATCTCAGCCTCCTGGTTTCCAGACCCTCAGCTCTCTTTAGGTTCTTGATGACATTCTAACTCATGTACTTCAAATAGTTGCTTCCAAAGATAGAAGGATGATTTACAAAAATCATTTTGTATTTCTCTAATGCAACAACAGCTCTTGGAAATACTAAATACATCAGAATAACAGAATACAGCTTGTTCACCACTTCTGAAACTTGACTTTCCCAAATGGAAAATGAGGAAGATAAAGAGATGAATGAAAATCTAGGCAAATAGAGACCTTTTGCCACCTTCATTGTGGAAGACAGCAGTTCTACTTCTTCTAATGTAGTGGCTGGATATTTTGAGAGAGAGGCATTTGCTGCTCGGAGATACTCCTCAGTTGAGTAGTGGGTATTTGGGAGAATGGCAAGTGGTCACGCTTGTTCCAAAATCAGAACACCGATGAGCAAACAGGAGCTGGCCGCTTCCTGTCTCTCAGGCTAGGGTTCAACCCTTAGCTCTGCAATTTACCAGTTACGCAACCGCGGGCAAATTGCTCAATCTCTCTAAATCTCAGTTTCTCATCTATAAAATGGGAATGATGACACTTACCTTTCAGGGTTGAAGTCAAGATTAAAAGAGAGGATGTCTATAAAGTACTTAGCAGAATGTCTACAACATAGTAACACCAAACAGTGGGGGATATTTTAGTTTTGTTTTTAAATGCTGGGGGCAAAGACAGGCGAGAAGAGGAAGGTGTTTCCTGCTCAGTTTAAGTGCTTAAACACCTAGGGGTGGTCTGCCTTGAAATTCTCTGTCAGGTTGCCTGAGCCAAACATGTTTTTAAATACTCTTTGCAGTATTCCTTCATTTCGTATTACTATGGGCCTCCTCAGTTCCAGGCACAGTGTTACAGTGATGAAGAAGCCAGCAGTCTTCTTAGCTCCCAAGACTTACACTCAGGCACTAGCTAACCCTAAATGCCTACTTCGGGCCCTCTAAGAGCTCTCCAAGATCTCAAAGGCCTTTTCAGGCAACGCTTTGTGCCTCAGGAACAACAGTAACGAGACTAAATAGTCACTGAGCCTTGAATTAGCTCACTTCACCTTCGCAACAACCTTATGAAGTAGACTCCATTATTCCCAGTCCCACTTCACAGCCAAGGACAAGGAGGCTTAGAGAGGTGAAGTATAGTTGACCCTTGAACAATGTGGGGTTAGGGGCACCAACCCCCTGCACAGTCAAAAATCCATGTATAACTTTTGACTCCTCAACAACTTAACTTCTAATAGCCCACTGTTGACTAGAAGCTGTACTGATAACAGTCAATTAACTTATATTTTGTGTGTTATATGTATTTATATGTTATATTCTTATAATAAAGTAAGCTAGAGAAAAGAAAATGATATTAAGAAAAACATAAAGAAGAGAAAATACATGTATAGTATTGTACTGGAAAAAACAAAACATGTACAAAGGGATCTGTGCAGTTCAAACCCATGTTGTTTAAGGGTTGACTGTCATTTGGTAAGTGATAAAAGAAGGGTCCAGAGCCTGGGGGGACAGGAAGGGAACATGGCTTCCCAGAATAAAACCTGAGGCTGGGAGGGAAAGATGGGGGTCTGAAGGCTGGGTGGGCTTAATGATAATATTAACAGCCAACATTTATTGAGCACTTACTATGGGCCAGGCACTGTTCTTGCAAGGGCTTGTCCTATGTCGTCTCATTTAATCTTCACTATGGTTACCCCCATTTCACAGACACAAAAACTCAGATCACGCACGCGTAAGAGGTAGTAGACCTGGAATTCAGACACAGGCAGTCTGGCTCTAGCGTTTACCCAACTAACACTTTCAGCACCTTGATCTTATCAACCGTAATGTGTGAAGGCTTAAGAGCTTGTTTTTCCCTCCAAACAAACTGCGGGACCTAAATAGCTCCAGGTGAACTGGATCAAGGAGACAATGCAAGTGATTTGGGATTTTTTTCATGTAAGAAATTTAGTCTGAAAGGTCTAATTACTGTCAACAGGAAAGACTTGCAGCTCCAGCAGCACAGCCTGTGCTGGGCCACAGGCCATGGGAGGGCGGGGGATGGGTGCACCTGTGCTCCTGGCCTCGCCGCCATTTCTCATCCCTGCCCACCTGCCAGCCGCTCTTTGCCCTGGCAGGTGCAGGGAAGGTAAGTGGTGTGTACGGACAGACAGACGCCTTCTCTAAAGGAACCCCACACCCCCAACTAGGAAAGCATCAGCCAGCAGGTCCTGAAAGATTAAAGGCGAAGGCACAAGAAGGGTTTGGTATAAGATCAACATTAAAACATTCTCCACAAATTGGTGCTTCTCTTTTTGTGGGTGGTCAGAGCTGTTAAACGTTCTTATTCTCAGCATTGTAATAGTCCCATTGACCGTGTGCCCGGCTCTGGACCAGAGGCTTTTACATCCTTGGTTCTCTTCTCTCCAGAGGCAACACAGCGTGGCACCGTGGCTCATAGCATAGACTTCAGAGTTATCCTGCCTGGGTCAAAATCCCAGCTTTGCCACTGATTTCAAATTACTTGACCATTAAGCTCTCTGTGCCTCAGTTTCCCCTTCTATAACATGAGGATAATGACAGTAGCACCATCATACAGTTGTTGTGAGTTAATGTAAAGGGCTTAGAACAATGGCTCACCAAAAGTGCTCTGTTACTATTTGCTATTATTATTTTAGAAATAAAAAAACTAGGGTTTCTTTAAAGGTTGATTACCTTCTCAAGGAAACAGAACAACTTGGAGGAGGGAGAACGGTGATTCGCAGGTAAGCCCGTCTAGCTCCAAAGGTCCTTCTAGTTCTCACCAGCAGGTGAGATCCGGCTGGTTTATGGAGGACTTGACTTCTGATGGTAGGCCTGTTCACACCAGGTGACTGACAGGCTTTCTACTGAAGTTAAACATACAGATACCCTGCAGGTGGGCCACATTAAACTGGGCAGGGCAGTTGTATTAGTGGAGAGCCCAGACGTAGTAATCAGACGACTTTGCTTCAAAGCCTGGCTCTACTACTTAACCTCTAGTGTGATCTGGACAAGTGGCAAAACTTCTCTGAACCTTGGTTTCCTCTTCTTAGAAACGTGAATGACCACGGTACCTACCTAGTGCGATTGTTGTAAAGACCAAATGAGGCAATTTAAATATAAGGCACTTTTCTGAGACATTTTCGAAGTGCCCAATAAGTGGTAGGATTATTTTATAGTTATTAACTGATTAAAACTTGAAGTCCTGAAATTAAGGAATCTTTAGACTTAAAGCCCTTAGCACAATGCCTGGCACACAGCAGTAAATATTTATTGAAGGAATGAATGAATAAAAATGTGCATTACATAGAGACCCAGAGGAAAATTCAGACGGACAGATTTCTGGTCACTGGGTGAACTACCGAGATGGGGACTCCCCAGGCACAGGAGGCATATATACAAATTTAAGGGGCCACGAGGAGATGTTGGAGCTGTAAAGTGCTGAAAATGGAAAACGTCCTGTTCAGTAGGTACCACAACTCTCAGTGAACACAATACATCCTGGCAGGGGGACTACACTCCACGTGCTTGTTGACTCCTAGCACCTTCTTATCAATGTTAAATCCAGTCAGCTTGGATATTTGTTTTCATAGGATTATATCACCAACTTTACCATGAAAACCAGTAGGTTTACTTCATAATAATTCACTTGACCACTGTTACAACTCTAGCAGGAATACTGTATTTTTCAAGATAACCAGCCCCTGGTTTAGAATAGTCTTTTGTTGGTTATCTCTACTCTAATCCCAGAGGGTGACAGGTGAGGTTATTTTGAATAAGAAAATTAGTCTAATCAGAAATTGCTGATGCCCAATAATCAAGGACTAACTTGTTCTCACCTCCTTCTTTCTTGGAAAAGAAGGATGAAGGTCTCCTCTTGTCTTTTCTACATCTGGTCTGCCTTCTTGCTGTGGAAATTCCTGTTTCGGAAGCTCTGTGGGGGCAGCTTAGTCATCTCTACATCCTCCTCCAAGACCACCCTGTGTGCCCACACATTTGCTCAGGAAGAACTGCGGTGGTGTGGTTGTAGACTCAGATGCCTTTGCTCTTCCTGGGAAATGGTGCCTTTTCCAGGGTCAGAGTGGTGTCATTCAAGGAGACCAGTGGAGGGCGCCTGGGTGACTCAGTCGGTTAAGTGTCCTGACTTTGGCTCAGGTCATGATCTCACAGTGTGTGGGTTCCAGACCCATGTCGGGCTCTGTGCTGACAGCTCAGAGCTTGGAGTGTGCTTTGGATTCTGTGTCTCCCTCTCTCTCTCTGCCCCTCCCCTGCTTGTGCTCGCTCGCTCTCTCTCTCTCTCTCTCAAAAATAAACATTAAAAAAGAAAATAAAGGAGACCAGTGGAGGAGTGCCAGACAGAAGCAACTAGCGCCATATCTTTGTCCCTCACTCGGAGAAAGCCCAAATCAAGCATTTTTAGCACCAAAAGGATGGGGGATGAAATGGGCTTTAGTCTGGATTTGTTTCTGTGACTGCCTACAAATGTTGATGGCTGGGTGAGCTAGTGCTAGGACCAGAGCTAGAGATAATGAAACGTTACCAAGCATTGGGGAATCCCAGTGGACTGGACAACCTCTAGTTGGTTGGCTGCATAATCTCCATAGGAGGCCACAGAGGCCAGAGAACACCACAGCCCATGAGTGGACTCTCCAATTTTCAGTTGCAATTGTTTTTATGTTCTGTTCTGCAGGGCTTGTGGATGCTCATTCTAAATGACACTCACCCTCAGCCAGCCTGCTCTGCCAAGAGATGCTCGGAAGGACATGGATAGTTTGGGGCATGACCACACCGCCCCTTCCTAACCCCCAGTGCACTGAGGCTTTGGTACCAGTTTGCAGCTGAGTAAATACTACTCTGCAAGGAGGGGGATGGGAGGGAAGGAGAGCAGGGAGGAGAGAAGAGGAAGGAGGCAAGACATCTGACAGCTTCACTCCCCACGTCGCATGTAGTCCCACAAGTCACAGGAAGATTGCTGACATCCTAGAGCTATGTTCCTGTCAAGCAAACCCCAGAAGGAGAGCAGGCTGTGTTCCTAAATTTTATCCCTTTTGAGAGCACTGTTGTTTTATATTATAAATGGAGGGAAATCATAATTAGTTCACTGAAAAGGAAATGATTTCACAAAAGGAATGAGAAGCACTGGCTTCCACTGACACCTGTGGGGTAAAGTAGTTGGGCCATTATTAACACCATCCTTTGCGAGCTCATTCCCCAGAGCATGTTCAGTGTATTTAAACCAGGGCTGAAAGCCAGACTCCCTCTCTTTCTTTCCTTCATTATGACTGAGCCCAACAACAAATGATTATTTCTGTTTGACCAGTATATGCAATCTAGGCAAAGTATTAAATCAGACACGGTAACAATTGCATGGCAATTTTTAGAATGAACAAAAGAAACCCCCCAGGAATTGTTTATATTAACCAAAGATTTAAAGAAATATGAGCATTTCTAATCAGCGTCTGAAAATCTGCAGGGATCGTGTATGGCACATCATGGCAATCTGGCCCGGTATTTAGGCTACCCACGGCCATCCCTAGCTCCCACAGTGGCACTGAACCAGAGGCCCGGTCTGACATGACAAGAATCCCACATACCAGGTTAGAGCATCTTTTCTGTCCGTCATGATGGGGCTGTTGGGAGTTCAAGGACCAAGGCAAAGCTTGGTTCTGGGGGAGGACACTGTCTTAGACAGCTTTGATGACACGAAACACAGCAGGTTGCAATGCCCAGGACGGGCAACCCTATGGCGTTGTGGAAGGAGGCACCAGCGCCAGAAGACAAGAAAGCCTCTGTCCAGTAGCAACAGGGCCAGCTATTCTGGCACGAGCACAGTCTCCTGACAATTTATTGAGGAAGCTCAATAAATTGAGCTTTGGGAGGCAGCTTTGGACACCAGAATGTGGAGAAGGATCTTGGCACCATAACTTCTTAGAGGGCCCAGCAGCGTATCAAGTTATTTCAAGCTTAGTATCTGCACCCATTCACATTTAAAAAACAATGTGTATTTATTTATTTTGAGGGAGAGAGAGAGTGAGTGGGGGAAGGACAGAAAGAGAGGAGGGAGAGAATCCCAAGCAGGCTCCATGCTGCCAGTGCAGAGCCTGACAAGGGGCTAGATCTCTTGAACCGCGAGATCATGACCTGAGCGAAATCAAGAGTCAGATGCTTTTCAAGAGTTGGACGCTTAACTGACCTGACTGAGCCATCCACACGCCCCCACCCATTCACATTTTAATTCAGAGACCAATGTCCAGCTCTACCAGGTGTTGCTACTTTTTTTAAATGTTTATTTATTTTTGAAAGAGAGAGAGAGAGAGCAAGTGGGGGAGGGGCAGAGAGAGAGGGAGACACAGACTCTGAAGCGGGCTCCAGGCTCTGAGCTGTCAGCACAGATTCTGATGTGGAGCTCCAACTCACAGACCATGAGATCATGACCTGAGCTGAAGTCGGCTACTTAACTGACTGAGCCACCCGGGCACCCTCAAGTATTGGTACTTCATGCTTTTGTTTGGAAATTGGGTGATAGGAAGTGCTCTTTGACGCAGAGACTTTAGAGCCAAGGTGTAATTCTTATCCAGGAAGAAGCAAGTGCTGTCTCAAACTCCTGCGACCCAAACCTGCTCTTAACTGGGCAGAAATGGTTAAACAGGCATAAGAGCTAAGGTGGAGACAGAACTTCAGGCCCCCCTCATGGTAACTGGAGGTGAGAGGAAACATCCTGCCCTCTCAGTGGTGGTCTATCTGGAAAACGTCACTCAATCTTTGAAAAAGAGGCGTGTTTTACACTTCCTCACATGGGTTTTTATAACCAGAATGAGGGTTTTCATGTTGTTCTGGAGGAAGGAAAGGCCTGTTCTCCCAGAGGCAGGTTATAATATAGACAAGAGAACTCAGCCTGAGTTCTGCAAAGAACTAACCACATTATTCTGGGCACAACTCTTCTGGGCCTCCATTTTGTCACCTCTAAATGAGAAAGATGTGGTACGTGAAGGTTGAAAAAAATTTTTAAACAGATATACTTTTTTTTCAATGGAAATCTTATAAGGAACCTCGATGTATAACCTTTCTTATATGTAAAAGCCTTTCTTACTCGACTTTCTCCTCAGTAGCCCTCACCTAGTCTAGAGGTGTGAGGAATGAAGTGGCTGGGAAAGAAGGCTCGAGGCATTGCTTTAAAATTCTAGGGCTCTACTGAGGATGGCTTGAAAAGCCCTGGCTCTAACCCCTAAGTGGGTCTTACGCCTGCTTACCTAGGGCAGCCTCCTGGATTGGCCAACCAGGGTCCAAGTCCTGGTTCTTTGGCTAACTAGCCGTGTTGACACTGAGCAAGCCACTTAGAAATGAGAGTGAATATTAATACTAATATTGATACTAACAGTATGAACAATACTGTTCCTAATCAGGAGAGTCTTTGAGAGGATTAAAAAACAGATGATTAAAACAATTTTTTTTAATGTTTGTTTTTGAGAAAGAGAGAGACAGAGTGCGAGCAGGGGAGGAGCAGAGAGAGGGAGACACAGAATCTGAAGCAGGCTCCAGGCTCTGAGTTGTCAGCACAGAGCCCGACGTGGGGCTCAAACCCACAGACTGCAAGATCATGACCTGAGCTGAAGTCGGACGCTTAACCGGCAGCACCACCCAGGCACTCCTGGAATAGATGACTTAAAAAAGAGAGCGATTGGTAGCTACTGAACAGAACATAACGTATACAGACGTTGAGTCACTACGCCTACTCCTGAAACTCTGAAACTAAGGTCACATTGTGTGTCAACCGTATGCAAATAAATAAACAAAAATTAAAAAAATAAAAGAGATGGTAAATTTAAAGTGCTAGTATACGGCCCAGGGTAAGTATTCAATAAACAGTACCTGCTCTTGTTACCACGGCTTTTGAGGCACACAGGTGGGATGGCACCTGCATAACAAAAGGCACAATTCATCCAAGTTCAAGCTCAAGCCAGTGGGTGGCTAAAACAATCTTATTCCTTATCTCATGATTATTTTATCTTGCCTTTGTTCTTATTGATGAGAGAAGAACAGACTTCCTGCCCCAAGGCAGGTGCACACCACTTTCCTTGAGAGTCAGTACCCTGCCAATCCTCTATCATCTCACTAGTGAAAGTACTGATGAGTCATATTTATAGACAGACTGTATAATCATGCAAACCATTTTCATACGCATGATCACTTTTGATCCCCATAAGAACCTTGACAGGCGGGGAGAGGAAAACAGTATTATTCCCGTTTTTATGAACCAGGAAAATGAACCTCAGTAAGGGACAAAAAGTACCAAGTAAATGGTAGAGCCACAATCTAATCAAGCCTTCTCTTTCCAGGTCAGGGCCTCTCTCCACTCACTACACAGGCCAGTTCCTTATGATGTCCTTTCTCTCTTGCTATATGGTTCCTGGGACTTCAGCCCGCTTTTATTTCTTCCAGGGATGAAAAACACCTGGCATAGTGGATTCCATAATGAGAGGGCAGTAAATGTTAGCTGCAACTGCTGTTATTGTTATTATTACCGTTAATATTTAAAACTGCTACCAGCTAGCTCATCTCTTCCTATCCTCCTTCTCCTAGACTGGCCCCAGGGTCAGATGTGGTCTACCTGGCTCCCCGCTTCCTTGCTGCCCCTAAAACAAACTGACAGACCCTTTCTAATTTAGGAGACTGCTGTTAATCTCTATAAGAAAACAGAGAAGGAACAACAAAAATAATAAACATTTTAAGCCATTATAGGCCCGTATCTGCAATTTGAATAGGACTAAACATAGATTAGCAAAGTATATTTAATGTACACATAAAAATTACTTCCAACTACCTTTTTCCTTTCCAATTTAAAATCAGGCTGACAGTTGGGATGGGATTTTATTATTATTATTTGTTATTTACTAAAAAAATTTTTTTTTTAGGTAATCTCTATGCCCAACTCGGGGCGTGAACTCACAACCCTGAGATCCAGAGTCACATGCTCTGCTGACTGAGCCAGCCAGGTGCCCCTGGGATGGAATTTCAAAAAAGCAATCAGCAAAACTGATGGCTTGTCTGAGAAAGCAAGCCACAGAAAACAAAAACCAACAGAAGTATTTCTCTGGGCTTTCCACTGTCCAAAGTAGCCATAGAATAAATAGGAAGTGGAACAGATTATGCATTTGATTTGCTTAAAATGCATTTTCCTTTTCTTCTAAATAAACATAAAAAGAAGCAGTGGCTAACAGAGTTACTCACTAAGAGTGATCTGAACCGAGACAGACTAAAAATAAGAAAACAATCTAAGTCCCCGGTTCTCGATGATTGTGTGAGTAGAGGAAGACCGTTGCCAGCACGTAGGCGTATTTATAAAGACCACAGCCTGTTCTCTTGTCAGAATCTACTAACTTCCACCAATGATGACGGATTTATGGCTACCCATCAACTAAAAAAATAGACTTAAGAAACAAAAACAGCAAGAACCAGAAAGAAGGGTGGATATAGATAAACACATACATCTTTTCAGATGAATCCACCTTTGTCTTTCCTGCTGCTTTCTGTCTTTTGTGGGCATATATAATGTACCCTATCTATAATTATATGTATATGTGTGGGTAAGAGAAAGAGGCGGCTAGAGACACAAGAGTGGTTGACTTTTTTTGGGACTGGAAATGGGATGGGAAAGGAAATTGACATTAGCAGTTACTGTTCCTTAAAGCCATCGACTTTGTTTTTCAAAGTATGGTTTTCCTGTTAAAAGATTCTTTGCCTGTAATGTGAGTGAATCACTCATCTTATTTTAATAAAAATGTGAACCAAATGATAGTGGCTCTGCGTCCTGGGAAATGACACAATGGTTAGGCTTTCTGGACCCTGATCCTTATCTTTCAGTGGGCCTGGCAGGCGTACAAAAAGAAAGGAAAAAAGATGAAAAATATCCCAGTGGCATCAAAGGATGAACCCACCCAATTTCTTTCATGCACCAGTATTCTAAAAAACAAAGTCTGATCTTACTCACTGGGGTTTGGACAAGGTACCTGGTTTCCTCATTGATGGGTGGCCTTCAATCAGACGCCAGCTCTTTCTGTCTCAGTTTCCTCTTCTGTCATGCCTCATGTCTAAATGATCAGGGTGGATTAGATGAAGTTAAATCTACTTTAAAGTACGTAAGATTGCACACCCTTTTGAGCTTTTGCCTTTTGTCACCTCCATGTATATAACCCACTTGAAAAATTAAGAAAACAAAAGTATAAGCACCAGGAAGACATCAAAGAGTCTTAAAAAAAAAAGCATGAGCATTCAGAATTATAAAACAGAAAAGTGCAAACTTCTTGTCTCAGTAATCCTCAGCGTTGTATTTGGGTCTAAGATTCTAGGATTCTTTCACTGTAATTCTCTGTGATTGAGGCAGGAGCACAAAGAACAGGTAGGACATGATTTGGATGCAGGTAGCATGGAACTTGCTAGAAGGGTGGGAATGTTACACAATCCACATTGCTTCATTCTAGTGTGGCACACGTAGTAGCTAAGAACATGAGATTTGGAATTGAGACGGTCTTGGGCTCAAGATGCCTCTGTTACTTCCTAGTTATGGGGCATGGGCGAAATTCTTTAAGCTTCAGTTTTCCCATCTATAAAATTGGATTATACGTCTTCTTTCTTAGACTCTACACGATGGGGGCCCCTACTATTGCTCTAACTGCATCTCCTTCTACTCATTCCTTGCTCAGACCATTCCAGCCACAATGGCTTTGTAGTTCTGGAATACATCAAGCATGTTCTTGTCTCAGGCTTTTGTATCTGCTCTCCCCTCTCCCCCCAGATCTCTACATAGCTCTTTCCTCCTTCAGGTCTCTTCTCAAATGTCATTATACAGTAAGGCCACCCCTGGCCATGGTATTTAAAACCGCAATACTCCCCCTACTTCCTGCTTAGTTTTTCTCCAAAGAACTTATTGTTGTATGATCTACTATATATTCTTCAATCATATTACTTGTTTCCCTCCTAGAATGTAAGTTCCAAGAAATCAGAGATTTTGCCTCCTTCATTCAGTGTTGGTTCTCAATAACTGTTAAAGGAGCAGGACTGCTGGGATAATTAAGTGAGCTACTACTTATGAAGCTCTTCACATTCACCGTCTAAGACAGAAATGGCTGGCAGACAGGTTTTGTTTGGCTTGAACTTATTTTTTTTTAATTTGGGGATGAAACACTAGAAAAGTCAAGACATTCCCTGCAATATAATCTAGATTCCAGATATGTCTTTTCTAAAAAAATCAGAGGCCCTGAAGTCTCGGACCATCACTCTTGGACAATCAATCAGCTGGGGCTGAGGCGGAGGCTATCCTTGTAAGTTATCCATGGCCCCCATTGCTGTTCACTGAATGACACCTGTGCTCCTTACATTACCTGTCTGGTTTTTGCAGGCACTTGAGTTTTCAACCACAGATGCAGAATTTCTCTCAAGAAGAATTTACAATAAAGATTTAATTCGTATGACTAAATGTGTTTGAAACGAAAATACACAAACTTAGGTAACCTCATTATGCTAAGAAGAAAGAGCAAAATAGAAATCGCTGTGTACAGTATGATTCCATCTTTGATTTCAAAGAAAACAAAAGGAAATAAATTTGCAGAGGAAAAAGAATGGAATATACCAAAGTGTTAATAGTGGTGGTTAACTCTGCATTTGGGGATTATGCTTTGTGTTTTCTTACAATGGGAAAAATAAATAGTCACCTAGATTTACAGCATGAAGATTATATCTCAATAGAATAGTGGAAGGAAGGAAGGGGGGAAGGAAGGAAGGAAGGAAGGAAGGAAGGAAGGAAGGAAGGAAGGAAGGAAGGAAGGAAGGATGGAAGGAAGAAAAAGTAGGAAGGAAGGAAAGAAGGAAGGAAGCCACCTACAGAAATGGTCAACTTGGCACCTTCCTTCAAAAATCAATTTCTAGGGGCCACCTGGCTGGCTCAGTCAGAACAGCATGCAACTCTTGATCTCAGGGTTGTGAGTTCAAGCCCCGCATTGGGTGTAGAGATTACAAATAAATAAATAAATTTATTTTATTTTATTTTAATTTATTTTTAAAAAATTTTTTTAACGTTTATTTATTACTGAGAGACAGAGAGACACAGAGTGTGAGCAGGGGAGGGACAGAGAGAGGGGGAGACACAGAATCTGAAGCAGTCTCCAGGCTCTGAGTTGTCAGCACAGAGCCCGACATGGGGCTCGAACTCACAAACCGTGAGATCATGACCCGAGCTGAAGTCAGTCGCCCAACCAACTGAGCCACCCAGGTGCCCCAATAAATTTATTTAAAAAAAAAGAAATAGATTTCCATGTCCCCATTCTCAGTGGCTCTATGTTCCCCCTCAAAATCACCTTGTTAGGTCTACAATGAAAAGAGGGTGCAAAGCTGATCATCATATTTTATAATACTTTATATGCTTATGGATTTTATAATGCCCTTGGTCCTTCTTTGTATGTGCTCACAGTCCAGGCTTATGGGGGGGGGGCACAGTCAGGTTATACATCCCTTCAAATGAGGAGGGGGTGGGAGGAAAAACACTTATCAAAGTCAAGGCTAAAACTGATTTGTTACAATACTAACAAGATTTCATTTTTCTGACTTTAAAAAAAATGTTTATTTTTGAGAGAGAGAGAGAGTATGTGTGTGTGTGGGTGTGTGTATGTGTGCATGTGCATGAGCAGGGGAGGGGCAGAGAGAGGAACAGAGGATCCAAAGCGGGTTCTGCACTGACAGCAGAGAGCCTGATGTGGGGCTCGAACTCACGAACCATGAGATCATGACCTGAGCCAAAGTCAGACACTTAAGTGACCTAGTCACCCAGGCGCCCCGTTTTTCTGATTTTTAGTGATATTTATAAATGGTTTTCCTTCCTTTCCATAGCCCAAGGTGATTCTCTGTTTCCTCCTGGGGACAGTGTGGCTGAGCAGAAGGAAGTCTCAGGAGACTCAGAATCCTGCGTTGGCTCTGCTGGACTACCGCATCAGAGCAAGCTACTTACTCTTTAGGCCTCAGTTTCTTCTGTAACATGGAGATAACCATCAGTTGTCTACTTGAGAGCAAAACGGCTGGATCTATGATCCTATGATTCCCTAAGCTCTTTGAAGTTGTGGGGCCACAGAATGGACGAACTTCCAATGCTGAGAACAATGAAAATGGTTTCTCCAGGTGTCTGTAGCCTGCATGATAATACCTAACGTATTTAAAACTTAACTAATAGGCAATCTCAAATATCTAAGTGCCAGTAAGTCTCTAAGTAGGCAAAACAGATGTCACAGGTTCACACATTAAAGCTTATGTGGTTAACTTACAGGCCTCTGAGGTAAGCTCTGATCAGACTCAGTTTTAATACACTGGGCTGTCTATTTTCTAAGCTCAATGCTGACCAGACACAGTAAACCGAGAGAGGAAAAGGAACTATAAAAGGCAGGTGCAAGATCAGCAGTGAGAAATCAGGCATTAACAGCACTGATAGGAACACAGAAGCAGGAAAAAATATTTAAAATGCAATCTGGATGTATTTAGGGTATGCTTCAACAAACTCTTGAAGGCAATGATGTTTTCCAGCATAATAAAATAATTTATGTTTGTAAAGATGAAACTTAGATGCTAAGATAAATTATATTTAAGAATGCAGGGAAGGGTAGGAGTGCCTGCGTTGGCTCAGTCGGCTGAGCATCTGACTCTTGATTTCGGCTCAGGTCATGATCCCAGGGTCATGGGATTGAGCCCTGTGTTTGGCTCTGTGCTGAGCATAGAGCCTGCTTGGTTCCATCCTGCTTGGGATTCTGTCTCTCTCCTTCTGCCCCTCTCCCCGGCTGGTGGGCATGCTCTCTCTCCTTCGGTCTCTCTTTAAAATAAAAAATTAAAAAAAAAAGTAATGCAGGGAAGGGTGTTATATATATATTTAAATATATTTTGAAAAGATTTTGATATAAATTATATTAAAAACGACAACAAAAAATTGGTACCCAAACTCTAATTGTAAAACAGTAGGCTGTAAAACTGGAAAACTTCCCTGAGTTTTTCTATATTTACTGTCTCTAAGCCATTTATTTATCATTTCTTATACACTATAAACTGCCTCCTGGTGTTGGTTATGTGTTTTTAAGCTACCTTCCTGAGTGCTGTACGCCCTTTATCTCATTTAAGTCTGCCTAACAGTCCTATTGGGTAAATACTGTTGTTCTCATTTACTTGCAGACACTGGGAGGTTAGGTCACTTACCCAGTTATATGACTAGTGGTGGTAGCATGTTCAGGCTTTGAACCATGGGTTTGCCTGAATCCAAAGCATGTGCTTTAAAGCACTCTGTGATTTATCAATGGTCTAATTATGATAAATGTGTCTGTATCATCATCACCAACACACTGAGTCTTGAGAGTAAGGACTTCATCTTACTTGCTTTTCTATGTCTCAGGGACTGGTACCTAGGGGCACTCCGAAAATGTTCAACAGATTTTATCTTTATGCTTCCCTATGTAGATTCCAAACATTAAAGGAAATGGAGTATATCCCAATGTTTCCCCAATTATGATTCATGGATCATCTGTATCCCAGGCCTACAGAATCAGAATGAGAATCAGAATCAGAATTCTCACGGTCAAGGTCTGCAAATGTGCACTTAAACAAATAGCCCCAGTGACTCTTAAAGTTGGAGAACTATTGACCTAACTTGAAAGTAAATTCTTCGGAGTTAGTCATTCCCAGCTCTGCTACTTCCTAGCTGAATGATCTGGGGCAAGTTAGTTATTTCAATTCTTTGAGCTCCAATTCCATCATCTTTAAAATGACTCAGTCGGAGGGGCGCCTGGGTGGCTCAGTCGGTTAAGCGTCCGACTTCGGCTCAGGTCACGATCTCGCGGTCCGTGGGTTCGAGCCCCGCGTCGGGCTCTGGGCTGATGGCTCGGAGCCTGGAGCCTGCTTCGGATTCTGTGTCTCCCTCTCTCTCTGACCCTCCCCCGTTCATGCTCTGTCTCTCTCTGTCTCAAAAATAAATAAACTTAAAAAAAAAAATTAAAAAAAAAATAAAATGACTCAGTCGGGTGAGTGTCTGACTCTTGATTTTGACTCAGGTCATCATCCCAGAGTTGTGGGATCGAGCCCTGTGTTGGGCTCTGCACTGAGCGTGAAGCCTTCTTGAGATTCTCTCTCTCTCCCTCTGCCCCTCTTCCCCACTGGCTCTTTCTCTTTCTCTATAAAATAAAAAAATAGAAATAAATTTTAAAAAATTTACACCTGTCTCACAGGGTTTTTGAAGGGACGAAGTTCATTCATTCACCAGGAATTACAGAGCGTCTACTGTGTGCCAGATATTGTTTTTCAGGTGCTTAGGATACATTAGGGAACAAACAGATAAGCTCCTTGCCCTCATGAAGCCTACATCATGAAGACAGATATTAAGTGATAAACACAACAGACAAGTAAACTACATGGTAAGTTAGTGATACCTATAATGGAAAAAACAGAATAGAGCTGTTCAAATAGGGAGTGTGACATGGCAGTGGTGGTACAATTTTATCCCAGTTTTCTTTTTTTTCTTCTTCTTTTTTTTTTTTTTTTAACAATCTTTACATTCAACGTGGGGCCTGAACTCACGACCTCAAGATCAAAAGTCATATGCTCTATTGACTTAGGCAGCCAGGTGCCCCTTCAATTTTTATAGAGAGTAGACTAGGTAGGTTTCATGGAGAAGGTAACACCTAGACAAAGATTTGGAGGAGGTTAGGAAGTAATCTAGGTGGACATCGAAGGGAAGAACATTCCAAGCAGAGGAAACAGCCACTGGGTGCATGTCTACTGGGTAAAAGGAACAGCATAGAAGCCAGTGTAGCTGGAGCCAACAGCATGAGAGAGAAAGGAATAAGACATGAGGTTAGAGAAATACCTGGGGCCAGTTCATGTATTGGCCTTTCAGGCCTGCAAGTAAGGATTAAACAAAACAGTCATGTTAAATGTTTGGAACAGTACATAGCACATAGTAAACATTTAATGGATGGTATCCACATCTGTATTTACATTAATATCTTCTGGTCCCACTTTCTTACACCATACACAAAAATAAGCTCAAAATGAATGAAACATAAGACAGGAAGCCATCAAAATTCTAGAGGAGAAAACAGGCAAAAACCTCTTTGACCTCAGATGTAGCAACTTCTTACTCAACATGTCTCTGGAAACAAGGGAAACAAAAGCAAAAATGAACTATTGGGACCTCATCAAAATAAAAAGCTTCTGCACAGTGAAGGAAACAATCAGCAAAACTAAAAGGCAACCAACGGAATGGGAGAAGATATTTGCAAATGACATATCAGATGAAGGGTTAGTATCCAAAATCTATAAAGAACTTATCAAACTCAACACCCAAGAAACAAAGAATCCAGTGAAGAAATGGGCCAAAGACATGAATAGACACTCTTCCAAAGAAGACATCCCGATGGCTGACAGACATATGAAAAGATGCTCAACAGCACTCATCATCACAAATCAAAACCACCATGAGATACCACCTCCACCAGTCAGAGTGGCACACATTAACAACTCAGGCAACAACAGATGTTGGTGAGGATGCGGAGAAAGAGGATCTCTTTTGCACTGCTGGTGGGAATACAAACTGGTGCAGCCTCTCTGGAAAACAGTATGGAGGTTCCTCAAAAAATGAAAAATAGAACTACCCTACAACCCAGCAACTGCACTACTAGGTATTTATCCAAGGGATACAGGTGTGCTGTTTCGAAGAGGCACATGCACCCCAATGTTTATAGCAGCACTGTTGACAATAGTCAAAAGTATGGAAAGAGCCCAAATGTCCATTGATGGATGAATGGATAAAGAAGATGTGGTATATATAGACAATGGAGTATTACTTGGCAATCAAAAAAGAATGAAATCTTGCCATTTGCAACTACGTGGACGGAACTAGAGGGTATTATGCTAAGTGAAATTAGTCAGAGAAAGACAAATATCATATGACTTCACTCATATGAGGACTTTAAGCTACAGAACAGATGAACATAAGGGAAGGGAAGCAAAAATAATATAAAAAGAGGGAGGGGGACAAAACATAAGAGACTCTTAAATATGGAGAACAAACAGAGGGTTGCTGGAGGGGTTGTGGGGGGGGGATGGGCTAAATGGGTAAGGGGCATTAAGAAATCTACTCCTGACATCACTGTTGCACTATATGCTAAGTAACTTGGATGTAAATTAAAACATGAATAAATTAATTAAAAATATCTATCTTCTGGTCCCTAAACAGAGCTAGTCTGGAAGGTCAGGCTACAGGGACTATAGCACCTTTTATGTACTTTGGTGGGGTTATAGGGTCCTTCAACATTTCCCAAAGCACAGAAATCAGATCAAAGGTGATCCCCAGCAGCAAGTAGAGATGGTTAATTCTTTGCAGGTGCTCAGAAAACTAAACTAACAGAGACACACAAAGTCAACACAGCATCCATAAAAGACGGAAAGGATGGGGTGTGGATGGGGTGGGCTTGGCTAAAGGCTGAAACCAACAGAAGAGTCATTAGCAAGGTACGAGAAAAAGTAATGGAGCGTAGAAGCATCACCTACAGCAGTTGAAACCCATGCTAATATCAATGAGACCACAAAGTCATGAGAAAAATGACTACAAACTGGTGGGGAGTGAGCCAGGGAGCCCAGCAACATGAATGCACTTGCATGGGGGAGAAGACAAATTAAGAGATTCAGGCAAAACTATTCCCTTTCCTGGTGGAGGTTCTTTAATCTTTAATCTCCCTCTCTTGACACTAGGCACTGATCTTGCCCCAACAAGACAAAGGATAACTTCTGAGGAGCGAAGGGCCTCTCAGGAGGCAAGTGCCCTGTGTCTGCCAGGCTAAAAGGACAAGTTTTCTTGGTCACATTGTCTCACAATTGGGCAGGTCAGAGCTAAGACACACTTACCCACCCTCCATGGCTCTCCTAACAAAAAGAACTGCAGGGCCTCGGAGCTGTGGAGAGGAATGTGGTCTCTTTGGGAACTGGAGGCAGGCAAGAATGCAATGAAGGCTGGATGAAGATACCCAGAGTGGGCCTTAAATTGCTTTAAATTGTTGTGCCAGTTTCTTCTGGCACCTGCCCTACGGAAAGCAACGCCAGGCACCGTCCAGTGGAAATCTGGAAGTGGGCATCCTTTGTGGCTTCAAGTATGCCAGCCTGGCAAGGAAGAGTGTGGTACTTGGTTTCCGTGACCCTGACTTAACCTACTCAATAGGGAACAGTTTCATCTGAGTCAGAAAAAATGAAGAGCGACTCAATTTATGTGATCTTTTACTTAATACATTCAATTTATAATTAAAACCATTACGAAAGCCAATTTGAGAAACCTTGTATTTTTATTCCTTTACCTCAAACTATTCAACTGCCTACATGTACCATCTCCTGAGAGCAACCACTTATTTACCTTGGGAGTTCTTTTTAAAAAAAATTTTTTTAACATTTATTTATTATTGAAAGAGAGACAGCGTGAGCAGGGGAGGGGCAGAGGGAGAGGGGGAGACACAGAATCCGAAACAGTCTCCTGGCTCTGAGCTGTCAGCACAGAGCCCAACGTGGGGTTCGAACTCACAAACCGCGAGATCTTGACCCGAGACGAAGTCAGACGCTTAACCAACTGAGCCACCCAGGCACCCCAACTTTGGGAGTTCTTAATGGCTACATTCTTACCTGTTTATTTTGTTAATTAATATTAAGTGCCAAGTGTGTTCCAGAGGCCATGCTAGGGTCTGGGGGAATAGCAACAGATGAGATAGACAAAAATCCCTATTTTCAGGGAACTTACATTCTAGTACGTGTGTGGGTGGAGAGGTAGACAGTAAACAAGGGAACAAATAAATAAAATGCTTGTAGAAAGTGATAAAGGCAGTCGGTAAGCACCTGACTTCAGCCCAAGTCATAATCTCACCGTTTGTGAGTTCGAGCCCTACATCAGGCTCTGCGCTGACCGCTCAGAGCCTGGAGCCTACTTCCGATTCTGTGTCTCCCTCTGTCTCTGCCTCTCCCTGACTCACACTCTGTCTTTCTTTCTCTCTATCAAAAATAAAGATTAAAAAATTAAAAAAAAAAAAAAAAAGAAAGCGATAGAGGCAATGACATGTGTAACACAGCGTGGTGTGATATGGAATGACTAAGCGTGGGACGTTAGATGGGGTGGTCAAAGATAACCTCTTTTAGAAGCTGGCACTTGAGCTGAGACCTAACCCAGAGGAGAAGGAGTCAGGCATGCAATCCAGCAAAGGCAGACCAGGAGGTGGGACCCGGCAGCAAGAATGTTCTGCTTGCCACTTCCCTATTCTGCACACGAATGCAGTTTCTGTCACTGGCATGTTACAATCTGCTGAAGAAATTGCTCTCTGAGGCCTGGGAAAGGAATAATAAATACTGCACGGAACAGGATTCCAAGGTGCACCGACTGCTAGAGAAACATACCGGCACTGGGGGAAGGTGCGAGAATACGCAGGTACTTTGATCCCAGGGTCAAGATAAGGTGAGGGCTGCAGAAACCGCTCCCCCACCCCCGTAATGCCGCGTCTCACTACCATGGCTAATTGGCAGAGCAGTCCGGGTGAACGAGTGCAGGACGGCCAAATCGCAGTGCTGTTTCACACAACGTCATTCCAAGTCACCAAGTGACAGGATTTAGCACTCTGTGTCTGGCAGCAACCAGCAGCGAAGCAGAGAGAATTCCACTGGATTATCCAAAGCATCTGACCCGCAAATGAGGAGTGAGGAGGACATTTCTTAAAAACAACTCCTGAGTGGTACAGTGAGCCAATTCGACATTGAACAGAGACACACAAATATCCAGCCGCCTCTGAGGCAAAAGGTCAATTTCTCGTGCTTGTCCCTGTTCTTCAGGATCCAAGTTCTTGATCTATGCTCAGGTCCTCGTTTTCCTAGCCAAAAGGGGAGACGTGAAGTAGACATGGGCCAGATGGGCAGCGCAAGGCCCAGACTCCGTGTCTGACTCCAGAGGGGCATTACAGCTGAAGTGGAGAGCAGGGTCAGTGGAGAGGAAGAAGGTGCCGTCAGAAACGCAGGCCATGTCTCCTAGAGACAAAGTTTCGATGGGTTGGTTTTTCAGTTGAAGAAGCTGGTATTTGCAGCCGGATCTCGATCTCTGGCAAGCCCACCACAGATCCCCAGTTAGTGACGAGGGGACAGAATGAAGGAAAGAAGCAAATTTCCATTTAACAAGAAGTGGATAGTCCTGAACCGCCCTGCCTTATGGATTTCTGAACTTTTTCTTTCTAATTCTCTTAACCAAGTCCTGAGATCCCCCACGCCTCATCCTTCTCTCCTCTAAGCCCTTCTCACACAGCTGTTAGGTAAGATTTACTAGATGGAATGTGTTTGCAAAATCTGTTTTGTTCATTGGAACATGTTTATCTAGAAAGAAAGAAAAAAACCTGTCCCTTCTCACTATTTACTTTTTGGTGACTGCCTTCTGGGATTTGGAACTGGATAAACAGATGGACTTCGTGGATGGATTCAGGCGGAACGCCAGGGTATGTATATAGATCTTGGTCTCAGTGTATATATGGCAAATAGGCCTCACCACACAGCTGTGCTGGTTTTGGAGGGAAGTGAGGGGACAGCATTTTCTGGATGAGAGGACTCCCATTGCTCCAAGGTGTACCTCCGTGGGGAAACTTGGGGCTACAGGATGCCAGATGGTTTCTAGAGTTCTAACCCCAGATATACGACCCCAATTTCATTTTCTGGCCTCTGGCTGTGGTAATTAAGAGGTTTGCCAGATTCAAAGCTATTGCTTATGATTTGTCCTGGATTTGTATGATACATATACATCTATCTATCTATCTATCTATCTATCTATCTATCTATACAGGCGCCCTTAATGTGCTGAGTGTCGCACTGTCTGTGGTGATTAGTGAGCTTCGAGCACCTTTGCAATATGCTGGCTGCCTCTGTGTTAAAGGCACGCCCACAAGGGGTGTGGTTGTGTTGTGTGTGTGTGCGTCTGCCCACAGAAGTTGTGGAAGGCCTGAAATACAATATATTCCAGGCCACAGATAAAGTGTAACTGCCAGAGGGAGCAGGGGCAGAGGTCACTCACATGATGGCATGCTGCTGTGGAAAGCGGGTTGGGAGGGGTGGTAGAGAAGCAGGTTCCCTCCTAATGTTTTGACCTACTCCAACATAAATCTCTCCTGCAGAGAGTGGTAGTGGAGGAAGTCAGTTTCTCCTAATTCCATAAATTTCAATTCTAAGATTTGAAGAAATTTCATCATGTTGTAGGGGAATCTTCTGAGGGCCAGAAAAATAAATCTTCCTTTGCTTCACAGAATAGGGTTCAGGTGGATGTTTTCTTCTTTCCTGGCAAAATTCCTTTAAACAGCCATGAAAAAAGAAAAAAAAAAAGAGGACAGTACTGCCCAGAGAACTGGTACCAAACAGAGCCAACAGAAACAAAACCAAAACCAAAACCAAACAAAATCCCCCAAACCCCAAACCAACCAACCAACAACAACAACAACAACAACAACAACAACAACAACAAGAACAAAAAACCTCTCTGAGATACAGGGGACCATGTTCATTAGGTTCAGGCAGCTCAAAGACTAGAACATTCAATAATTAGGCTCTAACAGACGAAGGTGCTGTAGGTAATGGGACCTCAAAAAGACAGAACAAAAGATCCTGTTTCTAACAAAGGTTCCGCAGGCCTTTATACTACAGTGAGCACTGGGCATGAGGGATGCTGCCCAGGAAATGAAAGGACTCAATCGTTCCTCTTCAGTGAGCGGAGCCCAGAAGGAGTGTTCCAGGGCGCTCTCACAAACACTCTTTAATAATACCATCCAGAGCCTTTGATTCAAGGAACATGCTGAAGAATAAACAGCCTATTAATCTGAGTTTTCTGGTGTGCCTGGGTATACAAAGCAGCAATGAACTAACCCCTTGGCTCTCGCAAACATCCCAACTGCACACCAGCCGCGGCTCCACTGCACCGCTCAGCTCTTCCTCTCCACCACTGCATGCAATTTGTCCCTGGAAAGGCTTCAGCGTTTGGGGGCCCTGATGATTTCAACGAAGGATGCCCAGGCCGAGCCCAGGGGGCAAAGAACTGGAAACAGCGCACCCTTGTTTGGCCACAGCAGCAAACCCATGTGACTTCAGGCTCAAATGAGAACTGTGTGGTAGTGTGACTGGGTGAGGAGACAAAGTCATCAGTCTGCCTCTTTCTGAGCCAAGTTGACAGCCACAGGCCTGGGAAAGGAAGGCCCAGTTTCAATTGCTTCCCAGTCTTGGTTACCTTGGTGGCAGGAAGGGCTCCTGCATGGGTGGGCTTTGGGTGCCATTCTGTGGAAACATTCCTGGGCGTTTTGCCTAAGTGAAAATTACCAAGTAAGGTCCCTAAGTTTTCAAGGAGGAAAGGAGAAGAAAGATGAGTGACTGTTCCACTCTCAGATGCTTTCACTATGAGTTAGTTCTTTAAATAAACAATCAGGTGTAACTTCTGTGGTAACGACCATTGGGTGAAGCGTCGGGTTCTCCTTCTGGCCCCCAATGAAATCACAGATAAGGAGTTGACAGTATGAACTTTAAGTAATAAGTTTCAAGTGTTGAAACTGTGTGATCGAGGCTAGGATCGTAGGTTCAAATCAGCCATGGGAGCCAGGCAGTTTCTTTGTGTTGCAGTCACTGACCGCGCACGAGGTGTGTGCTTAATCATAAAAGGAACTGGCTTGAGGAGGTGGATAATCACTATCACTGCTACCAAACACACACAAAATCTCAGGGCACATATCCGACTGACCCCAAATTTATAGACCAAAAAAACCCACAACAACAACCACAAACCTCATCTAGTGGAAGTTTCCTTTCTGAAAATAATTTCAAAAATTTAATAGTAAAGTCCTCCGATTCTACTTTCAGAGAACTACTTTGTTTGGTCTCTTGAACTGCAGAAGAAAGGGCACGCATCTTACAAAAGCAAAGGAACAGCACAAAGGCTCACATACTTGGCATGAGTGAGTCTGGGATGCCATAGAATGTGGCGATTAAGAGCATGGGCCTTGCAGTCAGTCAGACAGAGGCCTGTTACTTGCTACCTGTGTGATCCTAGACATGTTACATAAAATCAAGGAGCTTCAACTTCCTCACCTGTGAAGTGGATTCACCCTCACGGGATTAGTGAGAGGATTATACAACAGTATCAGAAATGTTTAGTGCACCTGGGAAAAGTAAGTGTCCAACAGATGACAGCTGTACTTACTACCCTTCGAATCTTCCAAAAACAGGCATGGGACTCAAGTGAGGCTCTGTGGGGGGACCCGATGGGCGGTTGGCACATGAGCTACACAAAATGGGAGCTTTTTCATCTCTTTATCAGGCAGGGCTTAGAAGATCCCAGATCTTTCCTCAGTGCCCTGGCAACAAGAGTTTGAGTTCCACGGGACTACTGAGGAAAGGCAATGAGAAAGCGAATCCTAGTACTCTGGGGACCTGAGTTTTGACTTGGGAGCTGCAATGCAGATTGACCTGGAGTTTTCCCACTCCCACCCGAGTCTGGCTTAGCAGATATAGCCTTCTTCCTCTAGGCTCCCACCTGTTGAGACAAACAGATGTGATGTGAACACAAGAGAGGCCTTGCAAACACAGATCTGGTATCAGACGGTCCTTCTCTGTAGCATTCCTGGGGTTGGAAAATGACAAACATTCCAACAGGCTGAATCTAACCCTTCTTGCCCTGTAACTGGGGGCCTTAGGAAACCCGTTCTTGTGATTAGAGCCATCAGTACCTCCCTCCAAGGCTGTGAGTTGGACTTCATTAATATTGATGAGCTGCAGCTCGTTAACCTCATTTGATGTTTATTTACAACCATTCTTCTCATATGCTAATGGATGACACTGGGCTCTTCAGATAGAAAGGAGAGAACTGGACCCTCTCTGCCAGCATCTCCTTGGCAAACTCCTGTCCCTTGAAACAGAAGTTTGCACAGAGGGAATGATGCCAAATGGAGGGAATGCAGCAGAGGGGACAAAATGATGTGAAAAGAATGTCTGCAATGTGATGGGGGAGAGAGAAGCCCAGCTGCTGGGGCCACGGTGTGACTGAGGTTTGGTTACACCCACCCAGGGGGTAACAAAGAGAAGCTGAAGGGCGGGGCTCTGCGGAACTATGAAAGGAGCAATATGTTCCATTTTAGAATTGGGGTGGGGGGGTGGAGACGAGTGGGCCCCATGGGTGTCAGGGGACTTGAAGGCCTCTCTCCAACTCATTTAATTTTCTTCTATGATCTTAAGAAATCAACAAACAGGGGGTTGGGGTAGATTTCTGTAAGGCGGTTAAATGCCACAGCAACTAATGCTTAGCAATGCTTGGTTTGGACAAAGAGTAAAGCTCATTGTCCAGAGTGTCACTGGGAAATGGGTAAGCAGGGAGGAATACTCAGTTTCTCTTTCCCCTAAGTCATGGTTATGTCTATCAGAGAATAGGATGATTAAGCAAAGAAGAGTCAGAGGCTGCGGGAAAATATTTTTCTTAAACTATGGCCATTCTATCATTTCAGGGCTGCTGAGCTTAATGGAAAATTTCACAGTACACAGCAAGTCAATTTTGGGTTGTCCCACCCACTCAAAAGGTATGAAAGGACTATATGACATGTGAGGGGCTGGAGGGAAAAATATTTTGGATATATAAATGCTTATTAATATCAGCAACAAAATCAAACTTAAAATTTCTTAAATATGTAAATGCCAATTCCCATGGTATTTCTTATCTTCACCGCTTGCTTTGCACTTTACATTACTATTTAGATAATTCTTCCCTTCCTGCCTGTGGGGTCCACACCCTCTCCTTTCTCCCAGTCTGGCTTTTTCAGTGAAGTACTTTGAAGATCATTCCTACCCTTGATGTGCCTTTCTAAAGAAGCAGGAGAAAAAAGGAATCTCTTACCCTGAAGATTTAACCACATTTCTTTAAGTACAAAGTATTGGTTCTAACAGGTAGATTTTATGTTTGAGTTGTTTGTCTGAGATCATTACCCCTTAGGGTATAAATTTCAGCTCTTTCAAGTTCTCTATGAACTCAGTTGCTGTTGGACTGAAGGAATCAATAGCAATCTGTATTCAACCTGACAATCTGCAGCTCACCTATGTTTAGGAACAAACATGTCTGGAAGGGTAATTAATGGCAGCAGTGTTTCTCAACCTTTTTTCCCCCTCCATTTCCCCCCTCTCCCCTGCCCCACCAGCCCTCATAGATATTTTTTTCCAACTGTCCACCCCTCATGAGATTTCCTCTCAAAGAACCCCTTGGGGGCAATATTGCTCCCATTGAGAATGCATGTTCCAGAGACTTTTAAAAGTACATCATCTAATAAAAAAATAAGTAAATAAAAATAAAATAAAATAAATAAAATAAAAGTACATCATCTAGGGGCGCCTGGGTGGCTCAGTTGGTTAAGTGTCCAACTTTGGCTCAGGTCATGATCTCACCACTCAAGAGTTTGAGCCCTGCGTCCAGCTCTGTGCTGACAGTTCCGAGCCTAGAGCCTGCTTCAGATTCTGTCTCCCTCTCTCTCTGCCCCTCCCCCACTCACACTCTGTCTCTCTCAAAAATAAATAAACATTAAAAATAAATAAAAGTACATCATCTGATTTCATGTGTTCTGGGATTGAACCTAACATTCTCCCAAAGTGAACCATCAAACACAATTACACCTCTGTTCTGATTTTAAAAAAAGAAAAAGAGAAAAAAGGACATTTTTGTGTCTATCTAAGTGATAGTTCTTCCAAAGTAGAGATCAAAATCCTTTTTTTCACACTGGACCTGATCTATCCACAGAATAAAGGGCTTCCTTTTTGGCAGTGGATTGGCTTTTTACAATAGTTCTATTTGAGTGTGGGAAGAGGTAATAGATTGCCAGGTCCCTTAGGGACCCCCAAAAAGTTCACTCTCCTAAAAGTCAACAATACATTCCCTTGTAAGAGTAGAATTAAGTTCATTATCTCATTAAATTTCTCCTAAACTCCAGAGGAAGATAGTGATTGGTATTGCTATTCCCCTTTTACAAGCAGAGAGCTGAGGACATGAGCGGTTCAGTAGCTTAATTTAGGTCACAGGGACTGAAGTTTCTTCATATAGATATCTTAGCTGTCACACAAGGTCACTCTGAGGATTTCTAGACCCTATGTCTTCTGGTTCCTGCTTTAATCTAGGATCTTCGTACCCTGCTGGAGAAATGTTTATAAAGGTTGTTCTGCCTCTGCCTGCCACTGTCTCCATCTGACAGCGGAAAAGCAAAAGAAGGCGCAGAAAAGAACTGACTAAGCAGGAGAAATGAAGTGACCTCAGGCTACTGTCCTAAAGGTTACTGTTTTCACAAGTAAATGGCTTAGGCAGCATAGGACACCATATTGGGGAGTACACAAGGTTTTTCTTTTCTAAGATGAATACCACCATCTTTGCAGGGCTCAAATGAGATGTATTAAACCATGATGCACTCCTCAGAAGATACAAAGACCCAAATCCAGACCTCCCACAAATAGGTCTTCAAGTAACATGAGAAATTCATATTTTATTTAGCAATCATGGAAAGTGACCACATCTTAGAACTATCTATACTTGAAACTCACACTAAGCGAGTGGGAATTAGCATCCGGCAAACCAAATAAAAAATTTACCTACAGGGCTCTTCTCTGTAAACTGGCTTTGGGCTCATTTAATTTTCCCAATTAAGCCAGTGTTAGAATTCCCACAGAACAAAATAAACTTATTTGTTCTAAACAGTAAGAGACTTCAAGAGATAACTTGTCTATCTCATGCCTTCAAGTAGATCTGTATGTAATCTATTCCTCATAACCAGACTCCATTCTTCTAAAAATGAAACAAAGAACTCCAAAGAAGACTATTCTGCAATATTGCTTAGGAACCCAGTATGACATTAAATAACATCATCTCTAATAAATTTTCCTCATGTGTGACCTCAGTCCTTCACACTGCAATAGAAGTTAGTTTCCTTTTTTTGTTTGAAGACACGAAGAGGAGCTCATTAAGGGTTAAAGGCTTTAACTTTAATTCAGAATGTTCAGAGCCAAAAAATACACCCTAGATCGACACAAACACATTAAAGCAAAGATCAAAGTATATATGTTTAGCTCAACTAGCTTCTGATACAGAAATGTTATGCTAGTCCTTCTTTTGCTGTAAACCGGGAACAAAATTGAGAACAAATTTATTTGAGAGAGGGCAAAAACAAACAAACAAACAAACAAACAAAAAACAAAGAAGACTTCACAGTTTGTCTCAAAGAAAATGCAACTATAACTATTCTGGACTAAAACAGAAACTAGGTATGGAAATCTAAAAATTGACTTTGTGTTACAGAAGAGGCAGTTAAATGAAAAACCATTTCCTGGGGCGCCTGGGTGGCTCAATTGGTTAAGCATCAGACTCTTGATTTCGGCTCCTGTCATGATCTCAAGGTCATGGGTTTACACTGTCAGCATGGAGCCTGCTTGGGATTCTCTCCCTCTCCTCTCTCTCTGCCCCTCCCCTGCTCGTGTGTTCTCTCTCAAAATAAATAAACTTAGGGGCGCCTGAGTGGCTCAGTCAGTTAAGTGTCCGACTTCGGCTCAGGTCATGATCTCACGGTTCATGAGTTCAAGCCCCACACTGGGCCATTGGGCTCTGTGCTGACAGTTGGGAGACTGGAGCCTACTTCAGATTCTGTGTCTCCCTCTCTTTCTGCCCCTCCCCTGCTCATGCTATGTCTCTCTCAAAAATAAATAAACATTAAAAATAAAAAAAGATAACATTCCTTAAAAAAAAAAAGAAAGAAAAACCATTTCCTACTGGATGCCATAAAACAGGAACAAATAGGGGGTGGGGCAAATCATTTAAAGTCTTGGACATCATGGCAAGGGAATTAAACTGAAAATACTCCAACTTGGACTAGGTGAGGCAAGAAAGCGAGCCCCACCGAAACCACTGAGCCTACAGTTTACAGCAGCTGTCAATGAATTGGAATGGGCAGTGAGGAGACATGAGCATCACCATGGTCCAATCTTGATTTGTTAATGTTAGCATTTGTCTATCTTGTTCTACCAACAGAACTAGTTAAAGAAAAAATCCTAGATTCAGGAAAAGGCTAATCTTTTTCATTGGCAGGTGACCAAAGAAAACACATTCTCCAACGAGCAGTATAAAGCAATGAAAACAAGACTGTACTTATCAAACATTTTTATCTGAAGTGCTCAAAACATTTGCCAATATTATACCCAGTTCCCACTTCCCCTTCACCACTTTCCCCACAGCTGTGGGAGGAAAAACAAGCTTTTTGTAGGAAGGATGTCTCCTCTGCACATTGATGTAAGTCTGAATACAACTTTAGGAAAAGAACCTCCCAAAGAGGGTGTGGGTGGGGATTCTCCAGGGTGCCAGGTCCTCTAAGCACCCTGGTAAAAGCTTTGCCCCAGCACTTCAAAGGCAGTGTGGTAAAGTTCGTCTTGGCAGCTCTAGATGCTGCCAAGGAGAGCAATTCTTCATTTGGGCCAGGGACCAAAAGGGAGGATTCAGAAGGAAGAATAAGAAGGTATTTTCCCATCCAGATAGAAGTAAGGAAACAGACCCACTGACTCACTAATCCTTTTTTCCGGAGGTGGTCTTATTATCCTGGTTTTATGCTTAATGAACAGGAGTGTGGAAAGCTGGTGAGGACAATGTGCTGAAAGTTACAAAGTAGGTTTGTGACAAGGAGTGGTAGAGAATCCAGCAGTCAACTGAGAACAGTGATAGATGTAGGTTATCAGAAGAGCCCCTGGAGGTTTGAGAACTAAAAGCTACAATACTTTTTTTTTTCTTATAACGGAGAACAGGAATGAGTAGGAAGACCTATCAGACTAATACACACAGTACAGTAGTCCAACCTCAGGGGAACAGATAGAAAAAACAATTTTGCAATGCAAGGTTTAAGTAAGCAACAGGTAGTACTATTTGTTTCATAATTTTGCACAAAACACATCATTAGGTGCTATCATACTATGTAACTGATGGGTCAGACATGCTATCAGTCAGTGATGGTGGTGAATATGTTACAGATAGTTGGCCTTAAAAGTTTGAGATATACAGTTAAAATAAACAAAAAATCATCTCTTTTGTCTGTATTCCAAGTGGTGGGTCTTTCCTGGGCATAGATATCTGAAGGCCTACTCTAGACAAGATAAAGAGACTTTTTCCCCAGAGTGTTATGCTGGGCACTGAAGTTCCTTCTTCACTGGGACATCTAGAAGAAGCCAAAAGGGCCTCAGTCAAGTATTAAATCTTGTGGATAAGATGATTTAAAATTTCAAATTTATGATGGCTTTAAGGAGATAAAAGACACCAGAAACTCTTAATTTTTCTTTAACTTGGGAACGATTTTATTTATTTTATTTTTTTTGTTTGTTTTTTTTTTTTTCCAATATATGAAATTTATTGTCAAATTGGTTTCCATACAACACCCAGTGCTCATTTGGGAACGATTTTAATAGTAGTCTCCTTATTTCTTCTCTGCTGGGTCTTGATATTGCAGAAAAAGCTTAGAATGATATAGTTGAGATGGGATTTTCAAAAAGATGCTTATTAATTTTATGAGAAAATCAGATTGAATATTGACTAATCAGTAACCATTTTGAATGAATATACTTTATAATAAACACATAGGTCATGTGAAAAGTAATTAGGATAAAAGGAATCTCTATGATTCCATGAAACCAAAGTTTATAAATTGCTTGAGATAAATCTAGTAAATCTGAATATGACCTTGTCTTGTCATGTCAAGGCACCCAATTAATGTTTGCTTCCCTTCACCCAGACTCATGCCTCTAGGCAAGAAGGCAATTAAACTTCCATCAAAAATCAATTATCAGTCCAATTTTATGAGGTACCTAGAATAGGCAAATTCATTGAAACAGAAAGTAGAATAGAAGTTACCAGGGGCTAGGGGTAGGGTAGGGAGAAATGGGGAGTTGTTTAATAGGTACAGTTTCAGTATGGGATGATGAAAAAGTTCTGCAAACAGACAGTGGTGATGGTTGCACCATACTATAAATGTACTTAATGTCACTAAATTATACATTTATCAGTGATTAAAAAGATCAATTTATTATGTATATTTGAACAAAATTTTTAAAAAAGATCTTTTTTTTTTAAAGTTTATTTTTTGAGAGAGAGCACAAGTGCATTCACGTGCTTGTGGGTGGGAGAGGGGCAGAAAAAGGGAGAGAAAGAATCCCAAGCCAGCTCCATGCTGTGAGCACAGAGCCCCATGTGGGACTCCATCTCATGAACTGCTGAGATCACGACCTGAGCCGAAATCCAGAGTCGGATGCTTAACCAGCTGAGTTACCCAGGTGCCCCTAGATCTGTATTGTTTTAAAAAATATCCAGATAAAGGGCTTGTCAATCATTCCTTTATAATAATATAATCTATGCAGTTTCTCAAATTTATCTGTTCATCAGAATCACTTGAGGTGCTTATTAATTTATATATATGTATATATATATATATATATATATATATATATATACACACACATATATACGCACACACACACATATATATATTTATTTATTTGAGAGCAAGGGAGAGAGCGAGGGAGAGAATCTTAAGCAGGCTCCAGGCTCAGCATGGAGCCTGATGTGGGGCTCGATCTCATGACTGTGGGATCATGACCTGAACTGAAATCAAGAGTCAGAGGTTTAGCTGACTGAGCCACCCAGGCACCCTGAGGTGCTTATTAAAGTTACAGGTTCTCTGGCCATACCCCAGACTGGCTATTTGGGAATTATTGGGTCCTAGGGTAGGCTCATGAAAACATGGTTGGATACTGTCTGTACTGGGGGGACCGTGGTGCCAATTCAAGAAGCTTACTAACTCTTAGACTTCTTCCCCTGTCCTGTGTTATCTTTTGATTTTGCTTTTTTCAATTTTTTTATTGTGGTAAAATACACATAACAAAAAATTTACCATCTTAACCACTTAAAAACAATTTTTTTAATGTTTATTTTTGAGAGAGAGAGACAGAGAGACAGAATCCGAGTGGGGGAGGCACAAAGAGAGTGGGAGACACAGAATCCAAAGCAGGCTCCAGGCTTTGAGCTGTCAGCCCAATGCAGGGCTCGAACTCATGAACCGTGAGATCGTGACCTGAGCCGAAGTTGGATGCTTAACTGACTGAGCCACCCCGGCACCCCAGCCATCTTAACCATTTTTAAGTATATAGTTCAGTAGTATTAAGTACATTCATATTGTCATGCAACCATCACCACCACCCATCTCCAGATGGATTTATCTTGCAAAACTGAAACTCTACACCCATTAAACACTAACTCCCATTCCCACCCTGGCCCTGGCAACCACCATTCCACTTTCTGTCTTTATGATTATGGATACTCTGAATAACTCATATAAGTGGAATCATATAATATCTGCCTTTTCACTACTGGCTTCTTTCACTCAGCAGTGATATCCACAGGGTTCGTCCATGTTGTAGCATATGTCAGAATTTCCTTCATTTTTAAGGCTGAATAAAACTCCATTGTATCTGTGTACCACGGTTTCCTTATCCACTGATCCGCTGATAGACACTTGGGTTGCTTGCACATTTTAGCTATTGTGAATAATGCTGCCACGAACATGGGTGTGCAGCTCTTTGAGACCCTGCTTTTAGTTCTTTTGAGTATATACCTAGATATGGAATCACTGACTTATTACATGGTAATTCTACTTTTAATTTTCTGAGGAACCACCATATGCCTTCCCATAGTATACATGCCCACTTTACAATCCCACCAACAGTGCACAGGATTCCTGTTTAGCCACATCTTTGCCAATGCTTGTTACTTTCTGTTGTTGTTGTTTTTAATACGAGCCATCCTAGTATGTGTGTGAGGTGGTATCTCATTGTAGTTTGGGTTTGCACTTCCCTAATGATTAGTGATGTTGAGCATCTTTCATTGCATCCTTTCATTTCATTCATGGCTGACTATGATTTATATATTTTCTTAGGAGAAATGTCTGTTCAAGTTCTTTGATCATTTTTTAAAACATAATTTATTGTCAAATTGGTTTATGTACAATACCCAGTGCTCATCCCAACAAGTGCCCTCCTCAATGCCCGTCACCCATTTTCCCCTCTCCCCCACCTCTCCCATCCACCCTCAGTTTGTTCTCTGTATTTAAGAGTCTCTTATGGTTTGCCTCCCTCTCTCTCTGTAACCCCTTCCCCTCCCCCATGGTCTTCTATTAAGTTTCTCAAGAGCCACATATGAGTGAACACATATGATATCTGTCCTTCTCTGACTGACTTATTTCACTCAGCATAATACCTTCCAGTTCCATCCACGTTGCTGCAAATGGCATGGTTTCATTCTTTCTCATTGCCAAATAGTATTCCATTGTATATATAAACCACATCTTCTTTATCCATTCATCAGTTAATGGACATTTAGGGTCTTTCCATAATTTGGCTATTGTTGAAAGTGCTGCTATAAACATTGGGGTACATGTGCCCCTATGCATCAGCACTCCTGTATTCCTTGGGTAAATTCCTAGCAGTGCTATTGGTGGGTCATAGGGTTGTTCTATTTTTAACTCTTTGAGGAACCTCCATACTGTTTTCCAGAGTGGCTGTACTAGTTTGCATCCCTGCCAGTAGTACAAGAGGATTCCTGTTTCTCCACATCCTTGCCAGCATCTATAGTTTCCTGATTTGTACATTTTGGTCACTCTGACTGGTGTGAGGTGGTATCTCAGTGTGGCTTTGATTTGTGTTTCCCTGATGATGAGTGATGCTGAGCATCATTCCATGGGTCTGGTACTTTGCCCATTTTTTAATCAGGTTGTTTGCTTTTTTGTGTGGTTGATGTCCTTGTATTTTAATAGTTGTCAGATTTAATCTACCTAGAGAAGGATCTGGTTTGAGCCTCCAATATAGAAGGCATTTTTGAGACATCACATGTTATTGTTCAATTAAAGTTAAAAAGTGCAATCCCTATCAAAATAACACTAGCATTCTTCACAGAGCTATAACAAACACTCCCAAAATTTGTATGGAACCACAAAAGACCCTGAATTGCCAAAGCAATCCTGAAAAAGAAAATCAAAGCTGGAGGCATCACAATCCCAGACTTCAAGCTGTATTTTAAAGCTGTAATCATCAAGACAGTATGGTACTGGCACAAGAACAGACACACAGATCAATGGAACAGAATAGAGAACCCAGAAATAGACCCGTTAGTATGGCCAACTAACCTTTGACAAAGCCGGAAAGAATATCCAATGGAAGAAAGAGAGTCTCTTCAGCAAATGGTATCAGGAAAACCGGACAGCGACATGCAGAAGAATGAACCTGGACCACTTTCTTACACCATACACAAAAATAAACTCAAAATGGATGAAAGACCTAAATGTAAGACAGGAAGTCAACAAAATCCTAGAGGGGAAAATAGGCAATAACCTCTCTGACCTCAGCCACAGCAACTTCTTACCTGACATGTCTCCAGAGGCAAGGGAAACAAAAGCAAAAATGAACTACTGGAACATCATCAAGACAAAAAGCTTCTGCACAGCGAAGGAAACAATCAGCAAAACTAAAAGGCAACCGATGGAATAGAAGATATTTGCAAATGACATATCAGATAAAGGGTTAGTATCCAAAATCTATAAAGAACATATCAAACTCAATACCCAAGAAACAAAGAATCCAGTGAAGAAATGGGCAAAAGACATGAATAGACACTCTTCCAAAGAAGACATCCCGATGGCTGACAGACACATGAAAAGATGCTCAACATCACTCATCATCAGGGAAATACAAATCAAAACCACAGTGAGATACCACCTCACACCTGTCAGAATGGCACACATTAACAACTCAGGCAACAACAGGTGTTGGTGAGAATGCAGAGGAGAGGAACCCTTTTGCACTGCTGGTGGGAATGCAAACTGGTGCAGCCACTCTGGAAAACAATATGGAGGTTCCTAACAAAATTAAAAATAGAACTACCCTACAACCCACCAATTGCACTACTAGGTGTTTATCCAGAGAATACAGGTGTGCTGTTTCAAGGGGGCACATGCACCCCAATGTTTATAGCAGCACTATCAACAATAGCCAAAGTATGGAAAAAGCCCAAATGTCCATCTATGGATGAATGGATACAGAAGATGTGATATATATATTCAATGGAATATTACTTGGTGACAAAAAAGAATGAAACCTTGCCATTTGCAACAATGTGGATGGAACTCGAGTGTTTACACTAAGCACAATAAGTCAGTCAGAGAAAGACAAATATCATATGATTTCACTCATATGTGGAATTTAAGACACAAAACAGATGAAAATAAGGGAAGGGAAGCAAAAATAATATAAAAACAGAGAGGAAGACAAACCATAAGAGCCTCCTAAATACAGAAAACAAACCGAGGGTTGCTGGTGGGGTGTTGCAACCCTGGAAGGTTGCTGGTGGGGTGAGGGGAAGGGGCGAAGGGGTGAGGGGCATTAAGGAAGACACTAGTTGGGATGAACACTGGGTGTTATATGTAAGTGAAGAATCACTAAACTCTATTCCTGAGGGAGAAAAAAAAGTTAAATAGTAAGAGTCCTCCCTGTGTCAGGCATTGGGCTATTCACCAGGATTACAAAATTCAATAAGGCATGGTCTCTGTGCCCAAAGAACTTCAAGTCTAATGGAGAAGACAAACAACTGATTTCAAAACATGTTGATAATGTACTGGCAGATAGCTTAGAACATAAAGGACAAGGGTTAGCCCACTTGGTAGGGGCAGGTAGAGGACTGCTGAGGGAAGGTGTTCTAGAGAAGGTGCTACCAGTAATGAATACTGAAGTCGGGTTTTTTCTGGGTGAAAAGATGGGGTGGTAGTGCTACTGGCAGGGCCTAAACAAAGGCATCCTGATGGGAAACAACATGTGAGATGAGGGGAACTACTGTAATTGAGTTCAGTAAAACTGAAGAGATTTCAAGGCAAGGGATTGCTGGAAATGAGGCTGAAGAGGGAGGCAGAGATCAGGTCGCAGAAAGACTTATGTGCTTCATTTTGTAGATGATGGGGATACCTTTAAATGGTTTTAAGTAAAAGAAGACTATTGGCACAGTCAGATTTTCTTTGTATATAGGTCACTGGACTCTGAAGGGAGTAAAATGGGTAAGAGAGACTGTAAAGGTTCAAGTAAGAACTGGGGTGATGATAATGGAATCAAAAGGAAAGGTCAGAGATTCAAGAACTATTCTGAAGGTAGGATCAGTGGGACTTTTCATTTTTTATTTTACTTTTAATTTTTTAACGTTTATTTATTTTTGAGAGAGGGAGAGAAAGAGAGAGAGACAGAGAATGAACGGGGGAGGGGCAGAGAGCGAGAGAGAGAGAGACACAGACTCCAAAGCAGGCTCCAGGCTCCGAGCTGTCAGCACAGAGCCTGACACGGGGCTTGAATTCAGGAACTGTTAGATCATGACCTGAGCCAAAGTCAGACACTTAACCAACTGAGCCACCCAGGAACCCCTCAGTGGGGCTTTTTAGCTGACTACATGTGAAGGGAGAGAGGAAAGGAGGAATCTAGAATGAGTCTATGGAGTCTAGAATGATAGAGCGGGGAACCCAAGAGGAGACGCAGATCCAAGGATGAGGGTGAGAAGTTCTGTTTCTGACATGTTGAAATGAAGTAACTGTCAGACATACAAGTAGAGATGTGTGAGCCTGATAGGACCCTGGCTGTATGCGACTGGTGCTCCGGGGGTATTCAGGGCTGAAAATACAGACTTAGAAGTCATTTGCCTAAGGCAGTGGGAAAGTCAAGAGATAAGACTGCTCAGTAACTATGTGTAGTGAGTAAAGTAATGAGCCCAGTATAGAACACTGGGCAATTACAACATTTAGGATGAGGAACAAGAGACAATGGGAAGGACTGGTCAGAGAAGAAGGAAGAAGTAGTAGAAAGGGTATAACTTTGAAGCCACACAGAATCAGTTTTAGAATTTCTTCTCCACTACCTATTGTATGTCCTTGAACAAATTAGTCATGAGCCTCAGTTTTCCTGTCTATTATATAGGGACAATACAGTAGTAACCCCCTTATCTGCATAGGATACATTCCAGGACTCCTGGTGGATGCCAGAAACCAGGGATAGTATTGAACCCTATATATGTTTTTTCCTATACATACCTATCTATGGTAAAGTTTAATTTATAAATTAGGCATAGTATGGGATCAACAATAATTAACTAATAATAAAATAAAATAATTATGACAATAAACTGTAATAAAAATTATGTGAATGTGGTCTCTCTCAAAATATCTTCTTGTACTTTCACCTACTTTTTTATTTTTTTAATGTGTATCTATTTTGAGAGAGAGAGAGAGAGAGAGAACATGCACGTGTGTGCATGAAAGTGGGGGAGGGGCAGAGACAGAGGGAGAGAGAGAATCCCAAGTAGGGTCCTGGGATCAAGACCTGAGTCAGGCTCCATGCTCAGCTTGGGATTCTCTCTCTCCCTCCCTCTGTCCCTCTCCCCCAACTCATACTCTAAAGTATGTCTGTAAAGTAAAGTAAAATAAATAAATAAATAAATAGAATAAAATTCTCATGAAAAAGATAATTAAAAAAAACAAATAAAAATAAATAAGTAAAAAGTGCCTTTCACAATGCCTACCTCACTGTAGGCACTTAACAAATGTGATTTCCTTTTTTTGTTAGTCTGGCCCTTTTATGTTTCCCTGCCGGTAAGTGACAGGAAGTAGGGTATCCTTAGTTGTTAAGTAGTTTTTAGCCTTATTTTATTTTATTTTTTTGAGAGAGGCATGGAGCTTGATCTCACAATTGTGAGATCATGACCTGAGCCAAAATCAAGGGTCAGATGCTTAACCGACTGAGCTACCAGGGCGCCCCTGTAGATTTTAGCTTCACCAAGGATCAAATTGGGAGACAGCCCGGTCTCTGCCAATCTACAGTTACTCTCAACTCAAGCCACAAAGATGCAAAAAAATTCAGGTTTGTAATGGTACTCTCGATGCCCATAGAACTACTGCGCTTCTTCTGTGTTATTTCTGCTTTTCCAGGACACTAGTCCTTGGGAGCAGCTCCACAATGAAATAAGTGAGCAAATAAGAACATATTTGAAATGGGCTAGGAATTCATAGTTGTTAGAGGTGACACCAGCTTCATTTTTGGCTCACGGAATATAAGGGCGTTTTGTATATGGTAGGCGATGAAAAGGTGCTGGAATGCCCCCAAAATACTAAAATTAGAAAAGAAAAATTCTTCATGACTCAAAGATTAGTGTGGTAGAGGTTTTTTTTTTTTTTGAAACTAAAACATGTATTACATCATCCTGGCAGGCCTGTTTTTAATGATCTGTAAGCTTCAATACAGCAAGTATCATTTAAGGCTTTGAAGGGAGAGGAAAAAGGGTGTTTCAAGTCCCTCAAACAATTTACTGCTCCAGTATTTCTAATAATCATGTGAGTATTTTTCCTTTTGACTGGAGAGCAAAGGAAGACGGAAACCTGTGGAAACTGGAGTTGGACAAGAAAACAAAGTTCACAGATGAAATCCTGTCTTACGTTGGCCGCTCAAACGAGACTCACCCCTTACGGGCTTTAAAAAAACTCATCCAGCACGGTCTCTTTTGTTCCCCTCAGTGGTTAAGTGTCACAGAAGCCTACTCAGGCTGATCTAAACAATCATGGGAAAGTTCCTTCAGGAAAAAGAGGCAGGGATTACTGTACTTTGTCATGGTCATTCATGCCAATGGTAGGCCATTTCCCCTCAGAGATGTATTTCTCTAGAGCGATGGGCTGAAAACAAGCAATTTTTAAGTCAATCAATACAATTAAAATGTCTCCAAATAACACAATAGTTTTATTTCTGTGGTAATTACCTCCCTTCCCTTGAAAACGAAACTGTCTTTCCACTATTAGTGCATGGTTAAAACAGATGACCTTCGGGAACCTATAAACTAGCGCCTCGCATACAGCAGGCACTCAATAAACACTTGTTGAAGGGCACCTGGCTGGCTCAGTTGGAGGAGCATGCGACTCTTGATCTCGGGGTCATTGAGTTCAAGCCCTACATTAGCTGTAGAGATTACTTAAATAAATAAGTAAAACTTAAAAAAATACTTCTTGAATGAAAGAAGGAATGCATAGGGCAAAACAAACACCTTCTCTTGAAGGCCTCTGTTCTTTTTGTATTAATCCAAGGCTAATTTAGCTTCTTTAGAGTCACATCATCCTGTGCTCAAGACTCAGTTCAAGTCTCTTGCTATTTTATTGTTAAGGTACATAGTATCATGACTCTTTTTCTCGACCAATTTTTTCAATTGGGCATTTTTTAACTCAGTTTTTACTTACATTTATTATTTTATATTTTCCCATTTTAGTTGTAGAATGAGCTTGTTGCTCCAGCCTGGAACACATCTAACTGGAACACAGAGGTAAGAGTTACATATGAACAACAGACTAGCTTCTCGGTCCTCTTGGCATCCTCTAAATCACCTTTCATGATACTCTTTTATATTACTTAGTCATTCGCTCATTTACTTATTCAACAAATATTTACTAAGTCTTAATATGTGTCAGGCACCATTCTCAATGCTGAGGATACAGCAATGAACGAAAGGGACCGAAATCCCTGCCCCTGTGGTATTTACAAGCGAGTGCAGGGAAGGTCAGGCAAAACAAGAAAAACATGTCATGAAAAACAAAACAGTAGAGGATTTATTCCAGATTACAAGAAACCAAGGAGACGTTACCAAGTACAATGTGTAAACCTTGATTCTATCCGGGGTCAGAAAACAAACAGCTAAATATATTTGAGAACAATCAGGGAAATTGTAACTTGCATTAGATGTTAGATGATGTTATGGAATTATTGTTCATTTTGTTAAATGTGATAATGACATAGGGATTATGCAGGAGAATAGGAGAATGCCCTTATTGTTAGGAGTATGTAGGGGTAAGGTGTCAGGATTCCTGTAACTTAGTTTCAAATGATCTATCTATCTATCTATCTATGATCCATCTACCTACCTACCTGCCATGCCCAAATGTAACAAAATGTCAGCATTTGGTGAATCCAGGTAAAGGGCATAGAGGTGTCTTTATAACTTTCTTGTAGGTTTGAACATTTTCAAATAAGGAGTGGTGGGAGTGGGGGAAACTTATTCCATTTCTAGTCAGAAATGTGCTCATGATTAATTAGTTTGACTCTTGTTGCTCAACATTTTTCTATAAGTGGGTTGATCCCTCATCCTGAAGTATTTCCTTTCATCATATACCTAGCAACACTTTCCCTTTTCTGTTGTGGCCAGAGGAAAGGCTAGGATATGGGATAGCCACGGGATATTCTCTCAAAATATCTCTTTGCTATGACTTTGTTAAATTAACATTAAGTGGAGCACGGGGTGCCAGAAGGTGAGTCTTGGTTCAACAGTAGCCCACAAGAGAAACTGAAATAGATACATGTATTTCTGACAGGTCCTGGAAGAAGCACAAAGCACACTCTGAGGGATCACAGGGGGAGGTCAAGGCAAGGTGCAGACAGAGAGCGATAGGACCTGGGGCAACATGCCTTTATTAGGGTCTGTGGGAGGAGTGCTTTGGGGTCCCCAGGCTAAGGCCAGATTGGTCAATTCAAACCAAACAAGTGAGGCTTTAGTGAGTTCCATGGGGGTCTTGTTTAAGGGGTGCACCAGGGGAAGGCCCTGGGAGGTAGGGGAGACTGCTGATTCCAAGGGTTGTTAGGGAAGTCACATCAGGAACTCAACTGCTTGTGGCTCTTCCAGCTGTTATCCAGAGCATTGGATTGCACAAGGGGACTAGTGTCAGTTTAAGGTCCCTGCAGGCCAAACAAATTGGATGCTGAGGCAGCAATACCATGGAGCAGCTTAGCTAAATTCTGTACACTCTTCCTTCAACTTGATCTGAAATAGTGTTTTCACATTATCTGTTATTCACACACTTTATAGCTGAATTCAAGCTAGTAATAAAATAATTACAAAGTACAGGAAAAACACAAGGATGAAGTAGCAAGCAAATTAGCCATGAAGCCAGTAATATAGGGTGTATATTAGATTCCTATGGTTGCTGTAATAAAGTAGCACAAACTTAGTGGCTTGAAACAACTGAAATTTATTCTCTTAACAGTTCTGGAGGCCATTAGTCCACCATGTGTCTTACAGGGCTAACATCAGCGTGTCTGCAGGGCTGGTTCCTTCTTCTCTAAGGGAGACTGTTTCCTTGGCTTTTCAGTCTTCTAGAGGCTGTCCTTATTCCTTGGCTTGTGGCCCTTTCCTCCCACTGGTTTTGGCTTTCACACTCCTTTTTTCTCTCCTGTCATCAAACCTTGTCTGCCACTTACAAGTGATTATATTATCCAGGATAATCTCCCCCAACTCAAGATCCTTAACTTATTCCTATCTGCAAAGTTCTTCTTGCCAAATAAAATGACATTCACAGGCTCCAGGCATTAGGACCTGGGTATCTTTGGGTGCCATTATTGAGTTTACCACAGCATGAGAAAGGGTCATGTAAATAAGTAAGAAATAAAAGAGAGGATCCTCACTAATTCTTTGAAAATAAGTTAGAAGGTATCATATCATTCTTCCTCGGAAAGGGTATCTCTCATCACCATAAACACTTAGACTGAGAGAGCAAACCGGGATGGAGGTACTCAGACCTCATATTGCTTCCGGGATCTACCACTTATTTAATGTTGGGCAAATTACTTATCTGCTATGCTTCAACTCCCTCGTCTTTAAACCAGAGATGGTAATATTTTCTCAAATGGTGGTTGAGAAGATTCAATACTATAATGCATGAAAAGATTTAACACAGTTCCTGACACATTTAAATAATGCCTGTCATAATTATTTTATTATTCATGGAATAGGACGTGCAACCCTCCTGATGCTGATCAGTACACAGTATTTCCAGGGGCCGCTAGTGACCCCTTCTATGTGCATTCTATGTAGCATTCTACATAAGATAATAAGTAAAAAGCTTACTCAAATGTCAATTTTTTCCCCCAATTTTAAGCACAGTGGATAGGAGTATCTCTAAACTGCATCGCAAACTTCCTTGTCTTACTAAAAAATAATAGTGAATATAGTTACCCTATGCTTATTAATTCTGAATCAACATTATGAATATGGCTTATTGTCCTGGAACATAATAGAAAGATATCCTCAAGGAGCAAAAAGATTCATAAAATCATTTATTTGACTGCTACATGGTAACTGACCTTCAAATACCATTTTTATTTATTTTTTATTTTTTTAGTATGAAATTTATTGTCAAATCAGTTTCCATACAACACCCAGTGCTTGCACTGTGCAAACACCCAACACTGTGCTTCTGTGGATCAAATACTGTTTTTAATTTGGATTTTCTCTTCACCTCTTGGGTCTTTAGTGACTCTCTTTTCTGATAACACTTATCACGACTGTCAGTGTGTGGCTGTGATAATGTGATTTATAAAATATATATATTTGGTCATTGGGATGACCACAATATATATCTCATATGTATTTGGTCTTCATGCACAGTTCCTGGTTCACAGCTCCCAAAACACTTGGAATTTCCTAAGTGTTCAGAGTGATCAAGGTGTCTTTTGTTATGTGAATGAGTGACTTTTGAAAGCACCTAAGGATGTGGCTGCCAGAACCAACCTAGGGATTAGAGGGTTGGAACTTTCAGTCCCATCCCCCTACTGCCAGGGAGGAGAGATGGGCTGGAGATTGAGCTCCACCTCCAGAAGCCAATGATTTGATCAACCACACCTATGTAATAAAGCCTTCATAAAAACACAAAAGGATGGGGTTCTGAGAGCTTCTGGGTTGGGGAATATGGGGAGCTTCGGGGAGAGTGGTTCAACTGGAGAGGGCAGGCAAGCCCAGCGCCCTTTCCCCATGCCTTGCCTTATGCGTCCTTTTATCTGCTTCTGAGTTAAATCCTTTCAGAATAAACTGGTAATCCAGTAAGTAGAATGTTTCTCTGAGTTCTGTGAGCTGCCCTAGCAAGTTACTCTCAAACCTGAGGAGGAAGTACTGGGAACCTCTGATATATATAGTTAATTGGTCAAAAGTACAGGTTAACAGCCTGGGCTTGTGACTGGCATCTGAAGTAAGGAGGTGAGGGGCAGTCTTGTAGGCCAGAACCCTTACTCTGTGGAATCTGATGCTATTTCCAGGTTGATAGTGTCAGAATTTAGGTGAATTAAGATGAATTCTTGGACACCTTGCTGGTGTTGTGTGGGAAGCCCCCACCCTCCATGTCTGAAATCGGTTCTAGGAACTTAATTGAGTGGCTAAGGCTAGCAACACTTTAGACTACTCTCACTGCTTTTTATCTGCAGCTGATGACCTAATCAGTATTTGAAGATTATGCATTTATAAGAGGTTCCCTGGGAAACGCTTAAGAGACTTCCTGCCCTGCCTACTAAGACACATGTAAACCCTGTAAACACTAGCTCTTCAGGGTCCATTTTTACTTACTTTCAAATTAGTGACTATATTTTGAACACCTTAGTAGTCTGACCGCTACGTTGTTAAGATATTAAAGAGTTCAACCACGTCAGTCACTAGCCTGAGGATCTGTCTAATGTTTAATGCAAATCAAAAGACTAGAAAATTAATCGGCTTAAGGTGTGAAAATATCTTCACTTTAATGATCGTATCTTATCAAAATGACCCAGTAATTGCTCTGTCTACCTGAAGTTACAGAGTTCTCATGTTTTTGTTTACAGTGAACATCAGACAATCCTTAAGGCTACTGACGGACATTCTGTACCCATATAGATACAAATGTATACGTAAACAGAGGAAATCTAGATTACCCAGTGATTTAGCCATATTAATTCTGGCTTCTACATTTTTACTGTCAACATTAACGCTCCTGCTTAATTGAGCCCTTTGTTGATAAAATACTTTTTGTGTTTGTTGGTTTATTTCTCCCCCAAATTGCTTCTTGCCCTCAGGGAAGGTGTGTGAACTAACAAGTCTTATCTTTGCTGTAGACTGGGGCCTCTGTCAGTCTTAGCTGTGGCCCATTTTTTGTTTTTTTTTATGTTTATTTATTTTTCACACACACACACACACACACACAGTGTGAGTGGGGGAGGGGCAGAGAGCAAGAGGGAGACACAGAATCTGAAGTAGGCTCCAGGCTCTGAGCTGTCAGCACTGAGCCCAATGCGGGGCTCAAACTCACGAACTGTGAGATCATGAGCCTAGCGGAAGTTGGATGCTTAACCAACTGAGCTACCCAGGAGCCCCAGCTGTGGCCCATTTTTAAGTGGAAAGGAGACCAGAACCCTCAGACAGACAAGTTGGTATAGTACACAATTAAAATTCAATGAATTCTCAGATGAGCCATACCTATATTTAAGTATAAGTATAAAATTCTTAATAAAACCAACAAAATCAATTTTGGGGTGAACTGTCATTCAAATTATTCATGTCACTGGTATTTGCAGGATGACAAGACATTTTAGGTACACCTATTAAGTGTTACTAAAATGTATTTTTATCAGTTCTTCATGCAACATAGTCCGTTCATGTTAGCTTACAAAACAGATGTAATGAATATAGTGATACATGGTGCTTCTTTCTCTGTATTTGCCAGGAATCTGAAGAATCATGAGATTTTCTTGTCCTGCCCACAATGGCTTTAAAGAGCACATGTATTAGGTGTATACCAATAACAGTATAATAATAGGGTGCCATATATGGGGTACCTACTAAGAGTTAAGCACTATATAGAGTGCTTTTTATATTGTGGTGGTTTTCAGATACATCTACAAAATCTTTTGAAGGTGGATCCCAATTCTTTTTCCCTTGAGTATGGGCTAAACTTACTGATTCATTTCTAATGAATAGAATAGAATGGAAGTGACAGTGTGTGACTTCAGAGGCTAGTTCAAAAAAGGCACTGTGGCATCCTACTTGCTCTCTCTGAGATCACTTTTTCTGGGGAAGTCACTGCCATAATCATGAGGAACATGTGAACTGTTGAGGCCTCCTGCCAACAGTGATATAAGTGAGCAAGCCTTCAGATGGCTGCAGCCCCAACCTAAATCTTGATTTCAGTCTTACGAGCCATCCAAGCAAGTTGATTCTGCATTCCTGATGCTTAGAAACTGTGTGAAATAATAAATGTTTACTGTTTTAAGCCTCTAAGGTTTGGGGTAAATATATCACATAGCAATAGATAACTAATACACACACACACACACACACACACACACATTTTATTCTCACAACTACCAGGAGACGAGTGGTATTACGAGGAAACAAAGGCTCAGGTGGTTACTGAACTTACTCAAGGCCACAAAGCTAGTGGTTGCAGACCCATGATACTACGTCCATATTTGCTCCACCATATTACACTATTTCTTTTCAGATCCTGTTTCTTTTAGGCAGCTTCTTAGCTATCCCTCCCAACTCTGATTAGCTTGCCATCAATGTTCTCATTCAAATAATGGATTAAGAAAGAAAAAGAAAGGCTAAGGACAGAGCCCAGAATTCTACTTCTGGAGATATCCCTTTAGCATGATCTGAACCCATTAATTAGCACATTTTTGGTATGATTTTCAACCACTTATTTATTACCCATCCTCTATTCCTTCTGCGTATTCATAAGGATATCATGGAGAGGGTGCCAAGGTCCTGCTGAGATTCAACTAAACAAATATAATGAATATAGCCATGCTAAGTATAGTTTTCTCCAGATTTCCCAGTCTTGTAATCCCTTCACAAAGGGAAGAAGTTTGCACTGGCTGTGTCATTCCCTCCTCCTTCAATGTTACTGCCATTAACATCATGTACCATCGCTCCTGTCACTTCACAGTTATCACTGATTTTGAGAAATAAATAACCATTTTAGACATATTATTTGATTTAAACCTCAGGACTACCCTATGAAATAGGTTGTTCTCTTATTATTTCTATTTCACCAATTGGGAAATGTGGCTTATAGAGATTCAGTAACTTACCCAATGTCATTTTACTAAGAGGTGACAGAGCTGGGGTTGAAACCAGGTCTTCTTACCCACCAAGCATGGGCTCTCTTGCTTTCCTTTTCCCTCTTCTCTTCTCCCCTCCGTCCCCACATCCTCCCCCCTAACTTCTTCTTCAATAAACTCTGATAGACTTACAGTTAACACAACTTCCTTTTCTGAATAGGTATAGATATTGATTCTTTTTAATAAATAGTTGAAGAACATCACCCAAGATAGATGTCAAGGTCACCAGCCTTCAGTCTGCTGAAATGACCTTCTGAATATTGGGTCCCTGCCTCTACATTTGGAACTTCTCTCCCCTTCCCTCCCCATTATGGGCACAATTTCTTCTTTCTTTCTTTCTTTCTTTCTTTCTTTCTTTCTTTCTTTCTTGTTTACTTATTTTGAGAGAGAGAGAAAGCATGAGGGAGGGAGGGGCAGAGAGAAAGGGAGAGAGAATCCCAAGCAGGCTCCATCCTGTCAGCACAGAGCCCGACACAGGGCTTGCTCCCATTAACCATGAGATCATGACCTGAGACGAAATTAAGAGTCAGATGCTCAACTGACTGAGCCACCCAGGTACCCTCACAACTTCCACTTTCTAAACACTGCCGGCAGTGGTTCAGTCAGCTTATCTACTAGGCCTCGGTACCTTGGAATATAAATTAGATCCAGAAACTTAAGTTCATTTAAAGCAGTTAGGTGATCTCTTATAATCTCAGTTATGTTTGATTTTATTCCCTGAAACTACTGTTCATTTTATCTTTTCCAGTCCAAAGAGCACCCTCTTTAACTGAGAAGAATAAATGAAAATAGGAGGTGAATTTTCTTTTCTTTTCTTTCATTTATTAATACAATACCATCCATCTAGGGTTCATTGTTCTTTTTGCTGCAATGTAATTTTTTTAATAAGGAAGACTTTTATATATGCACCCCTATGTTTATTGCAGCATTATTTATAATAGCCAAGATGTGCCAACTCAAGTGTCTATCAATAAATGCATGGATAAAGAAGATGTGGTATATGTGTGTGTGTGTGTGTGTGTGTGTGTGTGCATATATGTGTACCATATATATATATATATATATATATATATATATATATATATGAGATGGAATATTATATAACCATAAAAAAGGATGGGGTCTTGCCTTTTGTGACAACATAGATGGACCTAGAGGGCATTATGCTAAGTGAAATAAGTCAGACTGAGAAAGACAAATACCATGTAATTTCACTCATATGTATAATCTAAAAAAAAATTAATACACAAACAAAAGGCATAATCAGATCTATAAATACAGAAAATAAATTGATGGCTGCCAGAGGGGAGGAAGGTATGGATATGGGAAAAATGGGTGAAGGGGAGTAGGAAATATAGGCTTCCAGTTATGGAATGAATACATCATAGGAATAAAAGGTACATCATAAAATATAATCACTTTTATTATAATACTTGTATGGTGACAGATGGTAACTACTTGTGGTGTGCACAGCAAAACATACAGAGATGTTGAATTGCTCTGTTGTACACCTGAAACTAATGTAACATTGTGCATCCATTATGCTCAAATAAAAAATTAAAATAAAAAAATTAAAAGGAAAACTTTTTATATAGTCTTCAGTATTTTGCCACAATTCTCAGTTTTCCTAGTCTCTTACTTTCCCTTTAATTTAATGCAATTCAGTAAGTATTCATTTATATATACCGTGAACCAGGCACTTGGCTAGATGCTAGGAACACAGAGTAAGCAAGATAGATAAATGCTTTCCTGGAATTTACAGTCTAAGCACAAGCTGGGGAGGGACAGAGAAAGGGGGACAGAGGATCCAAAGCGGGGTCTTTGCTGACAGCAGACAGCCTGATGCAGAACTCGAACTCACGAACCGCGAGATCATGACGTGAGCCAAAGTCAGATGCTTAACCGACTTAGCCACCCAGGTGCCCCAAGAAAAGTAGAATTTAAGCAAATAATTATATGTATGAGAAATGTTAGGAAAAGAGCTTACAAGAAGCAGATTGAACCTAACTTAAAAGTTCAAGTCTTCTTAGAAAAAGAGACACTTAAAAAAAATTACCAATCTTATATAAACCCTTTCAGAAAAGATAGGAGGAAATACTTCCAAACGCATTTTATGAGTTTAATCACAATGTTTTTATGATTAATGATTTAATGTCAGAATAATCCTGACACTCAGAACAGACAGGATATTACAAGAAAAGAAAACCGTAGCCTAAAATACCTCATTGGATAGATGCGAAAGTCATTAATAAAATGTTAAAGAAATCCAATGATATGTGAAAATGATAATAAATCACGACTAAGGTGGATTTATCCACATGAACATCAGAAAGGGGAAAAATCATATGTCACTCAATACATTCAGAAAAATAAAAAATTGAATACCCATTCACAATAAAAATTCTCACCAAACTAAGAATAAAAGTAAATTTCCTCAACCTACTAAAGGGCATCCATGAAAAACCTCATATTTAATTCTAAAGACTGAAAACTTTCTGGCCAAATCAATGTTATCTGCTCTTACCACTTCTATTTAATATTGTAATGAGGTCCTACTCTGTGCAATAAAGAAAGAAAAAAGAAAGACCCTTACCAAGATTGTAAAGGAAGAAGCAAAACTGCCTCTATTTGCATGTGACATGATTTTGCTGCAGAAAATTCTAAGAAATCTACAAAGAAACTATGAGAACTAATAAGTGAATTTACCAAAGTCACAGGATATAATGTACAAAAGGCAATTATATATATGTAATTTTTTTTTTTTTTAAGTAGGCTTCATGTTCAGCACAGAGCCCAGTGCAGGGCTTGAACTCATGACCCTGAGCTCAAGACCTTGGCTGAGATCAAGAGTCAGATGCTTAACTGACTGAGCCACCCAGGTGCCCCTATATTTCTATATTCTTAAAATGGAAAACCGGTAAAGAAAATAACTTTAAAAAATAATACTATTGGGGCACCTGGGTGGCTCAGTCGATTAAGCGTCTGACTCTTGATTTCAGCTCAGGTCATGATCTCACAGTTTGTGAGTTCAAGCTCCGCATCAGGCTCTGTACTGACAGTGCGAAATCTGCTTGGGATTCTCTCTCTCCCTCTCTCTCTGCCCCTCCCGTCACTGGTGCTCTCTTGCTTTCTCAAAATAAATAAATAAACTTAAAAAAATACTATTTATAATGGGAGAACAAAACAAAATATTTAGGAATAACTTTAATAAAATGTGTAAGATCTGTATATTAAATGCTGTAATGCATTGCTGAAAGAAATGTAAGAAGAGCTAAAGAAAAATGTACTATGTCCATGGATTGGAAGATTCAATACTGTGAAGTTGACAATTCACCCCGAATTGATCTACAGAGTCTTCAAATCTCAATCAAATTCTTGTCAGGCTTTATTTACTTTTCTTTTTTTTTTTGCAGAAATTGACAAGTTTATTCTAAAAGTTATATAGAAATGCAAGGGACCTCTAATGACCGAAATAATCTAGAAAAAGACAAAGTTGAGGTGTGTACACTACCTTATTATAAAGCTAAACTAATCAAGACTAAAGTTTAACAAATATATCAATAGAACAGAATAGAAAATCTAGAAACACACCCACACATATATAGTCAATTGTTTTTGGTTTTTGTTGTTTTTTTTTTTTTTTAACAAAGGAACCAAAACAATTGAGTGGGAAAAGTGAAGTCTTTTCAACAAATAGTGTTGGAATAAACAACTAGCTATCCAGATGGTACAAAAAAGGATCTTGACCTCAACCTCAAACCACCCACAAAAATTGATTCAAGATGGATTATAGACCAAACATAAAAGCTAGATTTCTGATGCTTTTAGACAAAAATGAAGGGTAATCCTGTCACAAACTTAGGGTAGCAAAGGTTTTTTTAACACTGGACCCAGAAGTCATTAATCATAAAAGAAAAAATTGATCAAATGTGGACTTTAAAAACTTCTGCTCAATGAGAGCACCATTAAGGAAATAAGCCAAAGAATGGTAGCAATATTTGCAATAAGCATATCTGACTTACAACCAGACTGGTTACAAGGAACTCCTACTACACAATAATTAAAACAACCCACCCAAAACTGAGCAAAAGATTTCAAGAGGCACTTCACAAAGAAAATGGCTAATAAGCAATAAAAAACTGTTCAGTGTCAGTAATCATCAGGGAAATGCAAATTAAAACCACAATGAGACACCACTTCATATTCACTAGAAAGGCTAAAATGAAAAGTCTGTATTTGCTTTGGCAACACATATATTAAAATTGGGACAATACAGAGATTTGCATGGCCCCTGTGCAAGTATGACATGCAAATTTGTGAAGTGTTCCATATTTAAAAAAAAATAACCTTATTGTGATAATCATTTCACAACATATACATATATCAAATCATCACATTGTATATTTTAAACTTATACAATGTTATCTGTCAATCATATCTCAACAAATTATATCTCAATAAATAAGCTAGGGGGGAAAAGAAGACTGACAACACCAAATGTTAGCAAGGATATGAAACAACTGGGATTTTTCAGACATTGCTGGTAGATATGTAAAACAGTACAATCACTTTGGAAAAAGTCTGCCAGCAAATATCCCTTAGATATTTACCCAAGAGAAATAAAAACACATGTCCATGAAGTTAAGCATCCTTTCATGAAAAAACTCGGAACAAACTGGGTATAGAAGCAATGTACTTCAACAAAATAAAGGCCATTTATGGCCCATAGCTAACATAATAGTGAAAGACTAAAGGCTCTCCCTCTAAGACCATGAACAAGATCACTCCTTTCCAACATAGTACTGGAAGTCCTAGCCAGAGAAATTAGGGAATAAAAAAGAAATGGAAGCCATCCAAATTGGAAAGGAAGAAGTAAGGGGCGCCTGGTGGCTCAGTCAGCTAGGTGTCCGACTTCAGCTCAGGTCATGATCTCGTGGTTTCTGGGCTCGAGCCCCATGTCAGGCTCTGTGCTGACAGCTCAGAACCTGGAGCTGCTTCAGATTCTGTGTCTCCCTCTCTCTCTGCCCCTCCCACACTGTGTTCTGTCTCACTTTGGAAGATAAATAAACATTAAAAAAAATTTTTTTTTAAAAAGAAGTAAAATTGTCTCTGTAGATGATATAACTTTATGTAGAAAATCTTTAAAAAATCCATCCAGGGACAGCTGGGTGGTGTAGTCAGTTGAGAATCCAACTCGATTTTGGCTCAGGTCATGATCCCAGGATCATGGGATTGAGCCCTTCGTCAGGCTCTGCACTGAGCGTGGAGCCTGACCGGGACTCTGTCTCTGTCTCTCTCTCTCCCTCTGCCCTTCTCTCTAGCTCGTGTGTGCTCTCTCTCTTTCTAAAAAAAAAAAAAAATCCATCCCAAAACTGATAGAACTAAAAAATCAATCCAGTTAAGTTGCAGGACACAAAATCAACATACAAAAATCAGTTGCATTTTTTGTACACTAACAACAAGTTATCTGAAAAAGAAATAAAGAAGACAATCCCATTTACAATAGTATCAAAAACAATAAAATACTTAGGAATAAATGTAATCAAAGAGGTGAAAAATCTGTACACTGAGAACTCAGACTTTGATGAAAAACACTGAAGAAGACACAAACAAATGCAAAGATATCCATGTTCATGAACTGGAAGAATTAACGTTAAAACGCTCCTACTCCTCAAAGCTATCTATAGATTCAATGTAATCTCTATCAAAATTCCAATGGCATATGTCATAGTGGTGGAAAAAAATCCTAAAATTCATAAGAAACCACAAAAGACACTGAAGAGCTACATCAATCCTAAGAAAGAAGCAGAGCAGGAGGCATCATTCTTTCTGATTTCAAACTATATTACAAAGCTAATATAATCAAAACAGTATGGTACTGGCACAAAAACAGATACACAGACCAATGGAACAGAATCAAGAGCATAAAAATAAATCCACACATATACAGTGAACAAACTTTGACAAGAGAGCCAAGAATGCTCAATGGGGAAAGGATAGTCTCTTCAATAAATGGTGCCAATGCCAGGAAAACAAGCTATTCATATGCAAAAGAATGAAATTGGACCCGTATCTTACACCACTCACAAAAATTAACTTGAAATGGATTAAAGACTTAAATAGAAGATCTGAAAACTGTAAAACTCGTAGAAGAAAACATAGGGGAAAACATAGGGAAAACAAGACATTGGTCTTGGCAATGATTTTTTGGATGTGATACCACAGTGCAAGCAACAAAGGCAAAAAGTAAGTAAGTGGGACTGCATCAAATACAAAAGCCTCTGCACAGCAAAATAAACAGTCAGCAAAATGAAAAGGTAACTACAGAATGAGAGAAAAGATTTGCAAACCATATATCTGATAAGTCATCAATATCCACAATACATAAGGAACTCATACAACTCAATAGCAAAACCCCCAAATAATCCAATTAAAAAATGGGCAGAGAACCTGAATAGACATTTTCCGAAAGAAGACATATTAATGACCAACATATACATAAGATGCTTGTGTTAAGGGGAATGTAAATTGGTACAGCCATTCTGGGAAACAGTATGAAGTTTCTCAAAATGTTAAAAATAGACCTATCATAGGATCCAGCAACCTCATATCTGGGGATAATATCCACAGGAAATGAAATAACTATCCCAAAGACATATCTGCACTCTCATGTTCATTCAGCATTCTTCACTATAGTCAAGACATGGAACAACCTAAGTGTTGACGTACAAATGGATTAAAAAAGTGTGGTATATGTATATAGTGGAATACAATTCAGCCATAAAAGAGAAGGAAATCCTGCCTTCTGCAGTAACATGGATGGATCTTGAAGGCATTATGCTAAGTGAAATAAGTCAGACAGAGGAAAACAAATGCTATATGATCTCAAATTATATATGGAACCTTAGGGGTGCCTGTGTGGCTCAGTCAGTTGAGCATCTGACTCTCGATTTTGGTTCGGGTGGTGATTCTCAGGTTGTGGGACTGGGCCCTGCATCAGGCTCAATATTAAGCATGGAGCCTCCTTGGGATTCTCTCTCTGTCTCTCTGTCTCTCTGTCTCTCCCATTCTCTGCCCCTCTCCCCCACTCACACTCACTCTCTCTAAAATAAAAAAAATTATATATGGAATCTAAAAAAGACACACTAATTGAAATAGTAGAATGGTGGTTGCCAGGAACTGTGGGGTGGGAGAAATGGGGAGATATTGATCAAAGGGTATAAACTTCTAGTTATAAGATCAACAAATTCTGGGGATGTAACATATAGCATAATGACTATACTTATGAATACTGTATTATATACTTGAAAGTTGCTAAGAAAGCAAATCTCAAATGTTTTCACCACCCAAAACAACAACAACAAACCCACAAAAAAACCAGGTGCTTATGTGAGGTGATGTAGGTGTTAACTAACCTTATTGCGGTGATCATTTTGCAGTATATATATATATATATATATATATATATATATATATATATATATATATATAAAATCATCGCTTTGTATACCTCAAACTTAAAATGTTATATGTCAATTATATCACCATAAAGCTGGGAAAAGATATGTGCGCAAAAAGACTTGTAGACAAATGTTCATAGAAGCTTTATTGATAGTAGCCAAACACTAGATAATTTACCTGTCCATTAACAGGTGAACAAAAACTAAACTGTGTTATATTCATATCATGGAATACTACTCAGCAATAAAAAGAAACAAATGTGTTGATACATACCACAATGTAGATGAATATTGCTCCAAAGAAGTTGTACAAATGACCAATATGCACGTGAAAAGATGCTTTACATCATTAGTTATGAGAGAAACATAAATCAAAAGCACAATGAGATACTACTTCATACCCATTAGGATGCTTATGATAAAAAAGACAGATGATATCAAGTGTTGGCAAGAATGTGGAGAAGCCATAATTCATACCTTGCTGGTGGGAATGTAAAATGATGCAGCTACTTTGGAAAACAGTCAAGAAGTTCCTCAAAAAGTTACACTAAGAATCACCATATGACCAAGCATTCCACTCCTAGGCATGTACCCAAGAGAAATGAAAGCATATGTTCACCCAAAAACTTGAATGCAGATATTCATAGCAGCATTATTCATAATAGCCAAAAAGAAGAAACAACTCAGATATCTGTCTATAGATGAGTAGATAAACAAATGTGGTACATCCATACAATGGAATATTATTTGGTCATAAAAAGGAATGAGGCATGCATATACACTATAGAATGGATGAACCTTGAAAATATTATTTTAAGTGAAAGAAACCAGACACAGAGGCCCACATATTGTATGATTCCATTTATATGAAATTCTCAGAATAGGCAAATCCAAAGAGACAGAAAGTAAATTAGTGGTTGCCTGGGGCTAGGAGTGGGTAGGTGGGGGAAAAGTAGTAAGTAATTAGTAATTAGAGTTACTGCTAATTAGGTATGGGGTTTTGTGGGGGAATGGGGGGAATTGGTGATGAAAATACTCTAAAACTGATTGTGGTGATGGTTGTACAACTGTATATGAATATACTAAAAGCCACTGAATTGTACACCTTATTGGTTTTTTTTTTTTTAGATTTTTTTAAAAAAAGTTTATTTTTGACAGAAAACACATATGAGAGGGGAGGGGCAGAGAGAGAGAGGGAGAGAGAAGATCTGAAGCAGGCTCTGCATCAACAGCAGCCTGATGCGGGGCTCGAACTCACAAACCATGAGACCATGACCTGAGCCAAAGTCAGATGCTTAACCAACTGAACCACCAGGCGCCCCAGTATTTTTATAATTGATTTTTAGGAACTCTGTATGTAAGGAAATTGGCCCTTCATCTGTAATATAAGTTGCAAATATCTCTCCATGTTTGTTGTTAATTTTTTGTCTTTATTTATAGGGTTTTTTTGGTCAAGCCAATTTTTCATTCTTTTTTATCTAATGAAATACATCAATAGTTTCTTTTATGGCTTCCAGCGTTTTTTGTTTTTTGTTTTTTTTTTTTTTTTGCCATTCATATTTAGAAAGCCTTTTCTCTCTGTGAGATTATAAAAACATTTTCCTGTGGTTTCTTTGAGTATATTTATGGTTTCAATTTTTACATTGAAATTTTTGATCCATCTGGAATTTATTTTTATATAAGGTATAAGGAAGAAATCCAACTTAATTTTTTTTAAAGATTGCTACTAGTTGAGCTCATTGATTTCACATGCCCTCCCTACCCCAACATAGGTTAATTCCACTTTCACATTTGGGTCAATTTCTGGGCTTCTCGATTCTGGTCCAGTGATTTTTACTTATCTATTCCTGTGCCAACAATGAATGTTTGTATAGCATAGTGATGAAAAGCATGTATACTGGAGCCAACTTCCTGAGTTTAAATTCAACCTCTGCCACTTACTGGCTCTGTGAGTCTGAGCAAGTTCATTGCAATGGGCTGTTGTGAGGGTTAAAGGAATTATTTTATCTAAAGGACTTAGATAAAGGAACACTGACAGTTTTATGATTTTTAAGTCTTCCTTTCCAAGAACATAGTATGCCTTTCCATATGCCCAAGTGTTTTTTTGGGTTCTTCAGTAGTGGTTTTTTTAAAATATTTTTTAAATTTTTATTTATTTTTGAGAGAGACAGAGAGCATGAGTGAGGGAGGGGCAGAGAGAGAGGGAGACACAGAATCTGAAGCAGGCTCCAGGCTGTCAGCACAGAGCCCAGCGTGGGGCCCGAAATCATGAACTGTGCGACTGTGACCTGAGCTGAAGTCAGATGCTTAACCAACTGAGCCACCCAGGCACCCCTCTTCAGTAGTGTTCTAAAGCCTTCTTCATATGATCTTGCATATTCTTGTTAGGTTTATTCATAGGTATTTTATCTTCCCTTGCTGTTATAAAAAGGGACTTTTCTTCTTATCTGAATATATAAAGGCTATTATTTTTAAATAAATTATTCATTTTAGTGTATTTTCTCTTATTGCCTTGCTGAAGTTTTATAATATTTATAATAGATTTCAGTTTATCTTGGGCTTTCCAAGCAATTATATCACTTCCAAATAATGTAATTTTCCTTCCCCTTAAAAATTCTATGTCTCTTATTTCTTTCTTATTTCTTTTTCCTGCCTAATAGTATTGATTGGAATCTTCAGAAAAGTATAAATAAGAATAGCAAATAGTAAAGAGTTGAAACTGTTAAAAATTTTTTTTAAAGTTTATTTCTTTATTTTGAGAGAGAGAGTGCTAGCAGGGTAGGGACAGAGAGAGAGGGGACAGAGAGAATCCCAAGCAGGCTCCACACCATCAGCACAGAGCCTAATGCAGAGTTTGAACTCACCAAACGCGAGATCATGACCTGAGCTGAAATCAACGGTTGGACGCTCAACAGACTGAGCCACCCAGAGTGAAATCGCTAGTTTGATAGAAGTATCTACTCCTAGATATCTCTCTGTACTCATGCGCCTTTTCGCTTCTTGAGATAAAAGATAACATGAAGGCCTTAATATCAAGAGGGAGAGGAGATGTTATGAATGTAAGAGGAAAAAATAGGTAAGAAGTTGAACATTTGGAAAGGGAGAGCTTTATGATGGATATGTAGTATATATAGTGGGATCTGGGTTGATGAGATTATGGTACATTGAGAAAAATGGCTTCTATGGGTGTTAAAAAAAAGGTAGATGGCAAGATTGTCTAGTTACGAGTATGGGGTGTATTGGTGTAAAAAACATCCCGTTGATATATGTTAGAAAAAGTAGACCAAGAGAGTTGTGCCTCGGGGATGTAGAACCAACCTCCTGACTGACTGTCAACGTGGGTCCCGGGTTGTATTTACAGGTACTTGAGCTGGAGAACATGTGAGTAGAATAATGATGTGCTAGTTGTGGGGGCCAGACCCCATTTTCCCAACCACAAAGACAAAAATCAAAAACCCCTTGCCAAACACAAGGGCTAAAAAACAGAACCAAACCAAAACAAAAAGACCCTGTACTAAATTACTCCGAACCACAGCAGCAAGTATATATTAATAAAGTGGTGAGTGCTGATGTTACGTTGAAGGTGTTATTATTATGTGGTGTTAGTAGGCGGAGTACTGGACGTCGGCTGTCGGGTTAAGTCACCTGTTCTGATTACTGTACATACGGGGGCGATGACAATAATGCGAGCTATTGTACCTTGGAAATGAGCAAACGAGAGTCGCAAGGTGATGTCAATGTATAGAATGTTGATTCGTGTAATGCGGTGAGATGTGGACGTGGGGTCGGAGCTGATGTGGATGCTATGGGCGATAGAACGTGATAATCCCTAGGGAATCACCATACTGCTCCGAAAACAGTCTAGAGTGTCCTAGGTGTTGGTGATGTATCATCAAAAATCGCATTATCTATGGCGCTGTGCTCATCGAGTGCTAGGTAAGAGCTGCGGTCTATATCCGGCACTGAAATCGATGCGGGCAAGGCTCGATCTGCGCTGCTCGTCGGTTCATGTGAAATCCAGGTGATGTTCTCCAACATGGCCACCCAGCCGCGATATGTGCTGACCGTAGACCCGCGAGTAAGAGTGTGTACTTAGATAGTAGCACGTGCGGCGTGTGTTAGATCTTTATGATGCTGCGAAACTAAGTTGGAGCGGCTCTGGTCAGGTGCGCTGTAGTGATGTGATAACTTGTCAGTGCCCATGACATTACTCTCGCCCACAAGACCCTCTGAACGTGACACAGCCACATGAGGTTGAAAGTGTACCACAATTGGCAAGATCGTGTACATTGGCTACGATACCAGAGGTGGCATCTAACTCTCTCTTGAGCAAAGGGCGATTATTTCTCAGTATTGGAACCCGGGGATCATCATAATGGCGTCTCTCCAATGATGACAACGACTAAAGAGACCCACACCGTCTCGCCGCCAAGATGATGACTAATACAACTTTTGGAGATACAGCGTTCTTGGAGGAAGTCCAGAAACCATATTGATTGGCTTTATTACAAATTCATATCTAACCTCAACTGGATGCTCATGGCTACTGGGTAATCCTTTTAGTCATCTCCTTCTGACTTTGTATTACATTCTTACAACAGCTGCCCCAGACATTTTCCATTCTCAAATTTCCAAACTAACCCTTTGCCCCAACTCCCAACCCTAAGCAGATACACTATTTTATTGTGAAGATCAAGTCACCTGATTATTTAGTCCTTCAATTTCCTTCCCCTATGCCTTAATATTTCTTTTTGTCTTCAGTTATCCTCACCTCTTTCTTTCCTCTCTCAGAGAAAGAATCTTTCCTGTTTCTTACTAAGATTAATCTCTCCATCTGTGCTCTTGAGTCCATATTCTTTCTGTTTCTCTGGGACCTCGCTCTATCAATTATCCCCTTACACTTGCATCTTTAACCTTGTCTTTTCCATTAACTCTTTGCTATCTACGCACATATGTTTAAGTGATCCCTTAATCTAAAAAAATTTCAAAGACTATTCGCTAAAGCTACTTTTTTTGTGGGGTGGGGGTGCAGAAACGGTGTTTTACTAAAGCCCAGGACAGGACCCATGAGCAGAAAGAGCTGCCTTCTCCTTTTGTTTTTCAAAGCCAAGTTTCTCAGAAGGGTGTGCTATATTCATTATCTCTTTCTTACCACCCATTCATGCACTCAGTAATCCTTTCAATACTGCTTCCATCGCTCAACTGTTCTCTTGAAAGTTATGGGTGATCACTCAATCACTGTGGATTCGAAGGGTCTTTTCTTAGTTTTCCACCTGTGACAACTGATACTGTTGCTTATCTTTTCCTTGGAACTCTCCTCCTTGGCTTCTGTGATGTCATACTATGCCATTTCTTTTCATACATGCTGACTGTTTCTTCCCTGATTCTTCTTCCTTCTTCACCTTCTTCACCCTCTAAATATAAGGATCCCTCAAAGTTCTTCCCTTATCTCCCCTCTCACTACACTTTCATTCCTCAGCGATCTCACTCATTCACATGATTTAACTACTGACCATATTTCCTCTTCCAATCTCTGTATCAGTCTTGAAAGCTGCTGGACAAGCTCATTTGAAAGGTTCACTGGCTTTTCAAACTCAGTTGACTCTAAATCAAGCTACAGCAGCAACTCTTAACTAATTCCACTTCACAAACTCACCGAGCCTTCTGTTTTCCACTTTTCATTTTTTAACAATATGTTTATGCTGCTCCTTATCAATTTTTAAGTTTTAGACATCATCTTTGGACTCTTAGTTGAAGATGACAAATTATCTTTTTTACCACCTATGCACACTTCCCATATTCCAATCTTTCTAATATATAGTGCTAATTTTATTATTTTTTTATTTTTATTAAAATTTTTTTAAACATTTTATTTATTTTTGAGACAGAGAGAGACAGAGCGTGAACAGGGGAGGGTCAGCGAGAGGGAGACACAGAATCCGAAACAGGCTCCAGGCTCTGAGCTGTCAGCACAGAGCCCGACGCGGGGCTCGAACTCATGGACCGCGAGATCATGACCTGAGCTGAAGTCGGCCGTTCAACCAACTGAGCCACCCAGGCGCCCCTATATAGTGCTAATTTTAGCTTAAAATGTTCAGTACTTATATTTTTATGCTCTATAAACATTATTCACAGCCAAGCCACAGAGTATATTATTAGCACATTTTTTCTTATACAACTTTTTTTCTTGGAATACTTACCACTTTCTTGTTTTGCTTGGAGTTTCTAAGTATTAATCACTACTTTTTTTTTTCTAATTAAAGATTTTATTTTCAGGTAATGTCTACACCCAACGTGGGGCTCAAACTCACAACCCCAAGAGCAAGCGTCGCATGCTCCACCGTCTGTCTGAGCCAGCCAGGCACCCCTAATTGTTACTTCTTTAACTGAAGTATTAATCTCTACTTCTCCAAATGAATCTCTACTTCTCCAAATGATAAAACTAAAAAGTTTTATCAGTTCTTTTTTTTATATTCTTATACACATTCCTCTAGGAGTTTTCTGCTCTCCAATCTGAATTGTTTGTTTTCTAGCTCTCCTGCACAAATGGTTGTCTGGGACTATCATTCATTATCATCCTACGAATTCTCTTTACCTCTGCCCTGTGTTGTTGGATCCCTTGTTCCTAGATCCCATAATTCTATCTTTTTAGATTTAATCCCATTTTTTGATGAAATACATCCTCCAGCAGTTTCATGAGAAAAGGTTTATGGGAGCTAAAATTTATAAGCTCTTGCCTATCTAAAAATCTGTATTCTATCTCAGAGTTGGTTTGGTACAGAATTCTAGGTTAGAAATAATTTTGCCTTAGAATTCGGAAAGCATTGCTCTATTGTTTTTTAGCTTCCAGTGCTGCTATTAAGAAACCTGATGGCATTCTAATTCCTCTGTTTTCTTTTTCTGGAAGCCCAGTTTTTTTACTGATACACTCCTGGGGTGACAGCAGAGAACCCAATGTGGAGCTCAAAGTAACGAACTGTGAGATCATGACCTGAGCCAAAGTTGGACACTTAACCAACTGAGCCACCCAGGCGCCCCCAAAGTATGAACTTCTTAAAAAGAGAACTATCTCTATCCTTTTAGTTCCAGCACCTAGAATAACAACCTGGCACTGAGGACACACTCAGCAAATACTGTTGAGTAAGTGAAGAGATGAATGAATGAGTTCTCTGCGTACTTTTCATCACCCAGCATGGCGCTTTGAGCATTTAATAAATACACGAATTCAAAAAGGAAAGCTTTATGACTGACATTTTGTATTTAAAATGTCAAATATATGGTTCTCAGAAAAACTTGTTTGCATGGTAAGTATAGTTTACATAGCTACAGTATTTAGCGAGTTTACTACAAACGTAATGCAATCATGTTAACCAAGTAACTACTGAAAGCGAATCCTGACTCCATTGTTTGGAAGAGTCTCATTCTTAAAGTCCTTTTCAAAAATAAACTTTTGTTTTTGTTTTGGCCCCATCCTTCATGTCCCACTCTTTGATTTTTTTTAATAGAAGAAGAAAGGGGTAGGAATATGTTAGTTACAAATTATAAGGCTGTACAAAAAGCCACTGGCTGAATTGAGAGCAAGCTTCTGACAGAGATGACAGGATTACAGGGTACACATACTGAAGTCTTTCATCCTCAATACACTAACATAATGAAATGTTCCCAGCGGTCCTAGTTTTTATGTCACTTTAGGTCAATATTCAGAATTCAGTTTTCAGTTTTCAATATTCAGAATTCATTTACTCTTCTAGGATCTGCTTTTTAAAATGCTCAAGTATACTAAAATGTAGTTTGTAATAGATCCAAATAAAGATAGCTTATGGAATAAGTTTGGCAAGAGAGTAAATTTCTCTACCACAAATCATATTTGCTTATTATTCCAGATAAGCTGGTTTCCTCACTGTCTTTCCAGATACCTTTATCACCTCAGTGCTCACGCTGCCTAAAATGCCCTTTTCCTTCCTCTTAGTCCTATTCAGCCATCTTTCAAGGTTCAACCTGAGCAACTGTCTTCAATGAAAGCTTCCACGTGACTTCCTCTTCCTGGTGACCTGTAGCACTTCTTTGAAACACGTATCCTGACACCTGATTACACTATACCACTCTTTTTAAAATTTAAATGTTCTTTATTTATTTTGAGAGAGAGACAGAGATAGAGAGCAAGCAAGGAAGGGGCAGAGAGAGAGAAAGAGAGAGAGAGGGAGAGAGAGAATCCCAAGCAGGCTCCCTGCTGTCAGCACAGATCTCACAAATCATGAGATCATGACCTGAGCCAAAATCGAGAGTCTGAGGCTCAACCGACTGAGCCACCCAGGTACCCCTACACTATACCACTCTTTAGTCGTCTTCCCAACGAGACTGTATGCATCTCGGGGGCAAGGCCACAGTTTTTTTCTACATCTAATAACTCCTAGTACCACTTTGGGCATAACAAATGCTCAAACAAAATTTTCCTTTTTTTTTCAAAATAAAAATAGCTTTATTTTCATTGTGATTGTGAAAATGTTACATGATCATTATAAAAAAAATTCGAACACTATAGAAGAGTGTGAAGAAAAAAGTAAAATGCCAGCACTGAGAGAAAACCACTAATATTTTGGTCAACCTCTTTCCAAACATCTTGGTATACACATAAACATGCATAGACATAAAATATATATAATTTTATATAAATGGTATTATGCCATTCTGCTGTCCTGCAACTTTAAATAATAAATGTAGATTTTTCAGTGTCTGCCTAGAATTTTATTATTTCCTTGTCCAGCATTGCCTCCTGATTTAATTTTATTTTAAAAGTAGAAATATGCTTGTAAGGAATTATTGGCCAGTTAGCAAGACAAATAAGGTTGTGAAAACTGAAATTATATATTTTTCAGACTACTAATTTTTTGTCACCAGACCCACTGTGATTATAATGTGACTAAATTCATCTACTTGTAAATATTTTTTTAATGTTTATTTATTTTGAGAAAGAGACAGAGCATATGGGGGAGGAGGAAGGGCAGAGAGAGGGAGAGAGAGAGAATCTCAAGCAGGCTCCATGTTATCAGCGCAGAGCCCAGCACCGGGCTCGATCTCAGGAACTACGAAATCATAACCTGAGCTGAGATCAAGAGTCAGATACTTAACCTGCTGAGTCACCCAGGAACCCCTATTTGTAAATATTTTAAAAAATATTGGTCACCTGGTAAATGTCTTTGTGGACTACTCATTAATCTTTGTATGTTTTGTTACACGTCTTTCCCAAGGTTTCAATCAGCTAATACACTCTTACATTCCTTCTTCAAGTGACAGAGGTGGTGATAAATACTTTCCGGTATCAGTTTCGTCCCACTTGTATGGCCTCTTCGCACTAAAATACTTTTAAATGATAGTGCTGATGGCAGAGCCTACTTTATAATTTGTTCATGTAAAACGCATTAGTATTGGTTTTCTTGAGAAATAATACTTTAAAGCTCCTAAAGGTCCTTTTTGGTTCCTATGTGTCTAGAAAAACAGCATGCAACCCACGAAGTTCCTTTTCATCCATCTCCATGCCAGATGCGAATTTCCAGAACTGTTTTTAAAATCAGGGCAAGGAGAAAAGAACAGGGCAGGGAATCCTTGGCTGCAAGAGCCGGCTTCAAAGAATTCAGTGTGCCGGGAACAGCGGCCAACTGGGTGCGACTGACTGCACCCTTGCACCAAAGCCAGAGAACAAAGATGAAGAAGGGTGAGGAAATTAAGGAGATTCTTGAAGTGACTTCCCAGGAGGAATCTTAGACCAGCCACACCCAGTCCCTTCATCTTGGTAAATAACTCAGCAAAACTGCAAATAGGCTTAGCAGAGTCCCTGCCGAAACCTCTCCCACAGAGTGGGGATTTCTTCCTTATTGCTGTTGCATGCAACTTCCCAGACCCGCGCCTGCCTGCAGGGGAAGTGTGTGCTCTCCCCAAGTCATGGCATGTTTATCAGATGAACAAACAAACAGCAGATAGCTCTTGGAGGGTTTTCCCTATTTCTGGCAGCAGCAGGACAGCAGCTGTTGTATGGTTAAACTGGGGATTCGGTCTTTTTAATACAGCTTTAAAGGTTTGCAGTAGAAACCCTACTTTCTGTCTCTATCTGATGGCTAAATTGAGATTTGAACTGTTCCTTCCAAGACATGCTGAACTTATTGGAAATGGACTATAAATAAGCATGCCCATCCAATCATCCAGCAGGCATTCATGAATTTATTCACCCAACATTTAGAGCACCAAAAACAAGCAAAGGCATTGAATGAGGATTCAGAGATAAGATATGCTGTCTCTGCCATTAAGGGAGTAACAATGATTCTTATCACAATGACACAAGCAACTGGCATTGATGGAGCAGTTATTATGCGCCAAGATTACTAAACGCTTTAATCTGTTATCTCACTTAGTTTTCACAACTTTGAAGTAGTCGACTCGCCATTTTACAGATGAGAAAGTTAAGGCCTGGAAAAAGTAACTTGACCATGGTTGCATAGCTATATCTAACAAAAAGCCCACCTGAACCTGGGACCATTTAATTCTAACAAGGCTTTCTCTGTAGTGCTTCATGTGAAGTTGATGCTACAAATTTACAATCTAGATAGGGATGTAAGAAGGACATAAAAATCCATGTCTTCTTAATCCCATATGATATCTTAGGAAACAGATTCTATGTTTGCCAATAACTACGTAAAAGATATGATAGAATAAGTGCCATAAGAGAGATCACCTTTGAACGGAGGTAAGGGAGGCCCAGGAAGAGAGGACGTGGTAATCACAAGGACTTTGAGATGCATTTCTTGAGCTGGGTCTACCTGAGAATGGGCAGGAATGTGAGAGACTTGCAAGAAAGCTCTTCTGCATTGATAGAACAGTAAAACAAAGGTGTGCAAGGGGAAAAGGATAGGAGTGTGGAGGGGAAAGTGTCTTTGTGTAATGGTTAGGGTCTAGGCTATGAGTAGGAAAGTAGTGGCTGGAAAGGCTGAGGTTAGATCATGAGTGGCCTACAATGTAAGCAGATGGAATTCATATTTCCTTAGTAGGCAACACAGAACCATGGACATTCTAAGCAGGGCTGAACAAGCCCAGGGCTGTGCTTTAGAGAATTATACTTATAAAAGGTCTTAACAGTAAAGTAGTTCTCAAGCTTCAATGTGTATCAGGATCACCTGCAGAGCTTTTAAAATGTGTGGGCCCCACAAAAAGTTCCAGAGCCACAGGAACTCTCGTAAACTGCACTTAAATGTGGAGAATGGTACAATCACTTTGGAAACCTGGGAATATGTGGTAAAGCTGAACATATGCATTCCCAGCAATTTCACTCCTAAGTACATACCTAACAGAAATCTATATGCCAAGCACCATATAAAAGTATGCGCATAGCAATGCTGTTTGTACCAGCTCCAAACTGAAAACAGCCCAAATGCCACCTACTGTAGAATGGATAAACTGTGGTTTATATATAAAATGGAATTCTGTACAACAATGAAAAAGAACAAACTGCAGCTAAACCCGGCAACAAATGAGAAATATAATGTTGAGCAAAAGAAGCCAGACACAGAAGAGTGCATGCTCTGTGATTCTAGCTACATAAAGTTCAAAATCAGGCATGTAAAGGTTATGGTGATAAAAGTTAGACTAGTGATACCTTAGAGGAGATTAGTGACTGGAAGGGGGCTTGGGAGAGGTGTCTGTAGTGCTGGTAATGTTCTCTATCTTTATCCAGATGAATATTACATGTTTACTTTGTACAAATCCACTGAGCTGTACATTTATTATTTTGCACTTTTCTCTGCACATGTTATATTGCAAAACATTTTTTTTTACCTAAAACGTTAAGAAAAGAACAAAAAGCATAGGCCCCAACCCAACAGATTCTGATTAAATTGTTCTGGGATGGAGCCTATGCATCACAATTTTTTTAAAAGCTCCCTAAGTTAACTTGATACGCAACCAGGGTTGAAAACCACTGATGGAGAACAAGGACTGGAGCAAAGAAAAAAAAGTTCAAAAGTTATTCAATGTTTCCCACACTTGAGCAATAATAAGAATCGCCTGAAATGCTTGCAAAAGAAAGAAGGAAGGGAGAGAGGAAGGGAGAGAGGAAGGGAGAGAGAGAAAGGGAGAGAGAGAGGAAGAGAAAGAAAGAAAGAGAGAGAGAGAGAGAAAGAGAGAGAAGGAAGGAAGGAAGGAAGGAAGGAAGGAAGGAAGGAAGGAAGGAAGGAAGGAAGGAAGGAAGAAAGAAAGAAAGAAAGAAAGAAAGAAAGAAAGAAAGAAAGAAAGAAAGAAAGAAAGAAAGAAAGAAAGAAAGAAAGAGAAATTCCCAGGTCCCTCCCTTGCTGACTGATTTGGTAGGTTGGAGATGGGATCAGGGAATCTGTCTTTTTGACAACCTCTCCAATGTTGGGTTAATTAGGACAACCTCTCCAATTAATTAGGGTTCTAAATTAGGGTCAGGTGGTGGCAGTGGGAATGAAGAGCAGGTTATGCCAAGCAACATAAAACTGGAAAAGATTAAATTTTCAACACTACTTATACTTGCTTTTATATACTGTCAGCTTAAAATCCACCAAAACAACCACATTTGAGTATGGTTTATTAAGTTGACATATTTAACCTAAGATGGTTTTATTTTGATTCATAGTGTATAAGTTGAAATTAGTCATTTATTTTTGTTTCTAACAGAACCACGAAATCAAGAGATTTCAGAAGCCTAAGGGATACCATTCTGTCTTCTGGTACACTTACTTTAGAGAACGGGTTTAATACCATCACATAGTACAGTCTCACTTCAGCCTAACTTTAAAAAAAATCCTTGGTTATATTTTCAGAGAACTTCCAAATTCTGTTTATTATGTCCTTCAAAGCATGAGATACATAGTAAAGCAAGTACTATACTTCCCCCAGTAATAAGAATCATGATTTTTAAACTTTAAATACAAAATGGAGTAACTATCTTTTCTCTTGAACACATGTAAAATGGAACTTGAAATTAAAGAATTTGTAGCTACCTATCAGGTCATGATCTTGTGGTTCATGAGTTCAAGCCCCGCATCAGGCTCTGTGCTCACAGCTCAGAGCCTGGAGCCGGCTTCAGATCTGTGTTTCCCCCTCTCTCTGCCCCTCCCCTACTCACTCTCTCTCAAAAATATAAGCATAAAAAAAAAAAAAAGAACTTGTAGCTACCCTTCCTCCATCTATAAAGTGATGAAAGATGATCACAGACAAATGCAATACATTCTTATGCCTTAACTCCTTTGATTGCATTTTAGGCTTTCAGCAAATTATACACTGATCTCAGAAACTGAATGTCATATTTGTGTTCATTTAGCATCAGGGCAAGAGCACTTGACTGAGAAAATGCCTGAACTTAGCAACCGGCTGGGAGACATTGGACCCCAAGTTTTTGGAGGAGCCCAATTTTTTATTAATATGATGGGAGAAGGGTTGATGTACATCAATAGTTTTCTAACCAGAGCCTAAAAATTTTCAGAGGCATTTAGAAGGTTCTATAAATGTTTAATTTTCATATTTTTCTTATTAAAGACATACCTTTACTTAAAATCTATGAGAAAAATAAAATGCATACTAAATCTGTTACATAGTAAAATTTATTTATTTATTTATTTATTAAATATTTTTTTTTGAGAGAGAGAGAGTATGTACACGTGTGAGTGGGGGAAAGGCAGAGAGAGAGGGAGAGAGAGAAAGAAAGGGAGAGACAGAAGATCTGAAGTGGGCTCCATGCTGACAGCAGAGAGCCTGACGTGGGGCTTGAACCCATGAACTGTGAGATCATGACGTGAGCCAAAGTTGGACACTTAACTGACTGAGCCACCCAGGTGCCTCTAGAGTAAATTTTATTATATAGACACTACCAACCTGTGCTTTCAGTTAACTCACTGTGGAGCTTCTTCTGCTCCACAAATGTATATGTGTATGTATGTGTGTGTGTGTGTGTGTGTGTGTGTGTGTGTGTGTGTATACATACATACATATAATATATATTATATATATTATATTATAATTATATATTACATTATATTATACTATACATATAGTATACTATATACACTATATATATACTATACTATACACTAGTATACTATATACGGTATACTATATTATACTACAATAATATATATTATATAATATATAATATATTATATATATTATGTAAATAATATATATAATATATAAATAATATATATTATATATATATTTGAACCTGTAAATATGCCACTGATTAGAAAGCTTTTTATCTGCCTTGGTCTTTTTCTTTTCTTTTTAATCCAGGTCTATATTGATATAAAGGCTGAAATTACATAAAACCTTTAAATTCTGCTGGGTGGGAATACAGATGTTATCAAGTCCTCCTCTTACTTCCTTCTATGTGATGTGGTTATGGAACAAAAGCAGACTTTTTACTTTATAAAATGTTTGATAATTATAAAACAGAAGGCTTTGAGTGTTAAGATAGTAACAAAGAGGTAAAAAAAAAAAACCAGTCATGTTTGTACTGTGACTGGAAGAGCAATGGCAGAGAAAATTTATGGAGTAGTGGATCATGCAAAGGCCAGGCCTTCAAAGGTCCTCAGATGCTGTGTAGATAAACACTAGCAGACAAAATTAGGTGAGCATTTTTTTTTAAAACACTATAGGATAAATGTTATACAAACTGATGGACTGTAAATTTTATTAGGAGAAGGCTTTTGGATTGCAGACCCTTCAGACTTATCAGTAGTGGTACCAGAATTTATTCTATTATACTAAAGTTTTCTGACATAAGGCAGTTGTCAGAACAATAGTCAAATAAAATTAATTGCTATCATTTCTACCTTAAATAAATTCATTAAATATAGGTTTATTAACCTGGAAAGCTTGCTGATATCTTACATAAATCAAATAGCTCAGTTAAGGCTTACAACACTGCCATACTTATGGCTTCCGATAAAATGTTAGTGATAAAATCAAAACAGCTTTTGGACTCAGCATGCAAAATAAAACTAATTTTTCTCTGCTGAAACTGAGTAAAAATGATGGCCTTGGTATTTGTCTGCTTGGGCTGCCATAACGAAATACCATAGACTGGGTTGCTTAAACAACAGGAATTTATTTTCTCCCAGTTCTGGAGACTGCAAGTCTAGCAGGGTCAGTGTCTGGGGGTGTCTCTCTTTGGTTGAAAAAGGCCACCTTCTCACTGCGTCCTCACACAGCAAAGAGAGGAGGGCATAGGCTCCCTGGTGTCTCTTCTTGTAAGGACACTAATCCCTTTGCATCAGGGCCCTACCCTTATAACTTCATATAACCTTAATTACATCCTTATAGGCCCTCCCTCCAAATATAGTCACCTTGGGGGTAGGGCTTCAACACACTAATTTTGGGGTACACAATTCAATCCCTAGCAGCCTCAGAGGTATCTGATTCTTTAAAGAAATAACACCAGTTATTTCATATATAATGATATAAGACACATTTACTCTTCTCCAAAGAATAAAAATTTTAAACTAGCTGAGAAAACTTTTCATTGGTTTCTCCAGTGATTACTCAACAATTAGGAATGTGAGCAATTGGCAGGTCCATCGGTTGTTCAGCTTTGACACAACAATTTACTATCACTCCTTTTTGGAACATTTAGACATATAACTAAATGAAAAAAAATTTTTTTGACTGGATGTCAAGATGTTATAAAACAAATCTCTAAGTATCTGCAGCTAATAATCTGTGTGAATCACAATTTTCTTGACAAGCTTTTATCTTAAAACCAAATACTGGAAAGCTTTCCATCCAACATCAGGAACAAGACAAGGATGCCTGCTTTTGCCACTTCTACTCAACACAGCACAGGAAGTTCTAACCAGAGCAATTAAGTGAGAAAAAGAAATAAAAGGCATCCAAGTTGGAAAGGAAATGGCAAAACTATCTCTATTTGAAGAGGACATCATCTTCTGTATAGAAAACCTTAAGAACTTTCTCTCTCTCTCTCTCTCTCACACACACATTATTACAACAGTAAATGAATCTGCAAAAGGATGGGTGATACAAAACAGCATACAAAAGCCAATTACATTTCCGTAAAGTAGCAATGAAATGTGAGAAGGAAACGACGAAAAACAGTTTCATTCACAATTGCATGAGAAGACTAAAATACTTAGGAATAAATCTAATCAGGGAGGTAGAAGACTTGCATATTGGAAACTATAAAACACTGCTGAATGAGTTCAAAGAAGACTTAAATGGAAAGACACCCTTTATTCATGGATAGGAAATGTTAAGAAGAAAATCATAGGCCCCAAATGGTGTCACTTATGTTAAAGTCCCATATCAGTAAACCAAGACTTAATACCTAACCTAACTGCAGTTTCAACCCCCCCAGAAATGTAACTTTTAACCAGTAAACCATGGGAATTACTGGGTCAGTACAAGGAAATTTACTGATAGACCCTTCTGGTCCCCTTAGGAGAGTGAGCCTTGCCTAAAACAATGGATTTTTTGCTAATAATTTCCTTTTTTCTGCTCCCTCTTTACCTTTAAAGACATTTTTTATTTTTTTGTTTTCATCAATTCAACAAAGCTCCCCTGTATTTATTAGAAGGGATAATGCCTGATTCATGAATCTATTAATAGAGCCAGTTAGATCTTTAAAATTCACTTAGTTGAGTTTTTGTTAAATAACAGAAGAATTAATATTGTTAAGATGTCAATACTATCCAAAGAAATCTACAGATTCAACACAATCCCTATCAAAATTCTAACAGACTTTTCACAGAAACGGAATAGCTGATCCTCAAGTTCATATGGAATTGTAAGGGGCCCTGAATATCCAGGACAATCTAGATAAAGAAGAATGAAGTCAGAAGACTCAAACTTTCTAACTTTGAAACCTAAAACAAAGCTACAGTACTTACAACAGTATGGTGCTGGCATAAAGACAGACATATAGACCACTGGAATAGAAGAGAGAGCCCAGAAACAAACCTTCACATCTATGGTCAATTGATTCTCAACATGGGTACCATTCATTGGGGAAAGGACTATTCAGCAAGTCTTTCCAGTAAGTGGTGCTTGGGAAACTGGATATCCACACGCAGAAGAAGTTGATCTTATATAAAAATTAACTCAGGGCACCTGGGTGGCTCAGTAGGTTAAGTGTCCAACTCTTGATTTCAGCTCAGGTCATAATCTCAGGGTCATAAGGTGGAGCCCTGCTTCCAGCTCAGTGCTGGGTATGGAGCCTGCTTGGGCTTCTCTCTCTCTCCCTCTTCCTCTACCTCTCCCCCAGACCCCGGCTCTCTCTCTCCCTCTCTTTCTCTAAAAAAATGAAAATAAAAATTAACTCAAAACAGATCAAATACCAAACTGAAGAGCTAAAACTATAAAACTGTCAGAAGGAAACAACCCAATGTCTTCATAACATTGGATTTGACAATGATTTCATAGATATAACACCAAAAGAGCAAGGAATAAAGGGAAAAACAGATAAACTGGACTTCATCAAAATAAAGACCTTTTATGCACCAAAGGATACCATTAAGAAGGCAAGAATACAAAGGCACCTGGGTGGCTCAGTTGGTTAAGTGTCTGACTCTTGGTTTTGGCTCAGGTCATGATCTCATGGTTTGTGAGATCGAGCCCTGCATTGGGATCTGCACTGACAGTGTGGAGCCTGCTTCAGACTCTCTCTCTCTTTCAAAATAAATACACTTAAAAAAACAAAAGGCAAGAAGACAACCTGCAGAATGAGGGGAAATATTTTCACGTTATACATCTGATAAGGGATTCATATCCAGAATATATGAAGAACTCCTACAACTCAACAACAAAAAAACAAACAATGTTATTAAAAAATGGGCAAAGGACTTACACACTTCTCAAAAGAAAACATACAGATGCCTACAGACACATGAAAAGATGCTCAACATCACCCATCATCAGGGAAATGCAAATAAAAACCGCAATGAGATATCACTTCACACCTGTCAGAATGGCTAAAATCAAAAACTCAAGAAACAACAAGTGTTAATGAGGATATGGAGTAAAAGGAACCGTTGTGCACCGTTGGTGGGATTGCAAAGTGGTGCAGCCATTGTGGAAGACAGTATGGGGTTCCTCAAAAAATTAAAAATAGAACTGCCCTATGATCCAGTAACTGCAATCCTGGGTATTTATCCAAAGAACACAAAAACACTAATTTGGAGGGATATATGCGCTCCTATGTTTATTGCAGCATTATTTACAATAGCCAAACTATGGAAGCAACCAAGTGTCCATTGATAGATAAATGGGTAAAAAAGATGTGGAATATTATTCAGCCATAAAGATGAACGAAACCTGCCATTTGCAATAACATGGATGGAGTTTGAGAGTATTATGCTAAGTAAAATAAGTCAATCAGAGAAAGATACTACCATGTGATCTCACTCATATGCAGAATTTAAGAAACAAAACAAATGAGGGGCACTTAGATGGCTCATTTGGTTAATCATCCAACTCTTCATTTTGGCTCAGGTCATGATCTCACAGTCTGTGGGATCCAGCCTGTGTCAGGCTCTGTGCTGACAGTGAGGAGCCTGCTTGGGATTCTCTCTCTCCAATCTCTCTCTGCCCCTCCCCCTGTTTGCACACTTTCTCTCTCAAAAATAAATAAATGAACATTAAACAATCTCCATTAAAAAAAAAAAAGAAAACAAATGAGCAAAGGAGAAAAAGAGAGAAGCAAACCAAGAAACAGACTCTTAACTATAGAGAACGAACAGATGGCTATCACAGGGAAGGTGGGTGGGAGGATGGGCAAAATAGGTGAAAGGGATTAAAAGTACACTTATCTTTTTTTTTTAAGTTTATTTATTTTGAGAGAGAGAGAGAGAGAGAGAGCGAGCACAAGTGGGGGAAGGACAGAGAGAGAGAACAAGCAGGCTCCACACTGCCAGTACAGAGCCTGACTTGGGGGTCAATCTCATCAACCACGAGATGAAAACCTGAGCCAAGACAAGAGTCAGACACTCAACCAAGTGAGTCACTCAGGCACCCCAAGAGTACACTTATCTTGCTGAGCACTAAGTAATATAAGGAACTGTTGAATCATTATACTGTACAACTGAAACTAAAATAACACTGTTTGTTAACTACATTGGAATTAAAATAATTTTTTTAAAAATGCAACCCATAAAAAAACCCCAAATAACCAACAAGCACGTGAAAAAATGTTCAACACCATTACTCACTGGGGACATGCAAATCAAAACAATGAGATACTACTTTGTATCCATTTGGATGGCTTTTATCAGAACAACAGGAAATAGCAAGGGTTGGTGAGAATCTGGAGAAATAGTACCCCTTGTGAATTGCCTGTAAGAATGTAAAATGGTGAAGCCACTGTCGGAAACAGTCTGGCAATTCCTTAGAAGATATTAAACATAGAATTATCATATGATCCAGCAATTCTACTCCTAAGTATATGGCCAAGAACCAAAGACAGGGTATTCACACAGCTACTTGTATACCCAGGTTCACAGCAGTGTTATTCACAATAGCCAAAAGGTAGAAGCAACACAAGTGTCCAATGACAGATGAATGGATACACAAAGTATGATATATACACACAATGGGTAGAATGGGAAGAAATTCTTTTTTTTTTTTTTTTAATGCCTACTTATTTATTTTTGAGAGAGAAAGAGGCAGAGAGAGAGAATCCCAAGTAGGCTCTGCACGGTCAGCACTGGGCCCAACGTGGGGCTCGAACCCATGAACTGGGAGATCATGACCTGAGCTGAAATCAAGAGTCGGATGCTCAACTGAGGGAGCCACCCAGGTGCCCCAGAAAGGGAAGAAATTCTGACCCATGCCACACGGATGAGCTGTGAAAACATCATGCTTGGTTTAAGAAACTGACACAAAGGAACAAATATTGCATAATTCTACCTATATGAGGCACCTAGAATAGTCAAAGACATGGAGACAGGAAATAAAATCTGGGGCTAGAAATGGGCAGTCGTTTCTTAATGGGCAAAATATTTTAGTTTGGGAAGATGAAAAAAGAGGGAGATGGATGGTGGTGATGGTTGCACAGCAATGTGAATGTAGTTAATGCCACTGAACTGTACACTTAAAAGTGGTAAGGGGCGCCTGGGTGGCTCAGTCGGTTAAGCATCCGACTTCGGCTCAGGTCATGATCTTGCGGTCCATGAGTTCGAGCCCCACGTGGGACTCTGTGCTGGCAGCTCAGAGGCTGGAGCCTGCTTCCAACTCTGTGTCTCCCTCTCTCTCTGCCCCTCCCATGCTCATGCTGTCTCTATCTCTCAAGAATAAATAAACATTAAAAAAAAAATTAAAAGAAACAAAATGGTTACAATGTTGGAGCACCTGGGTGGTTCAGTCAGTTAAGCGTCGGACTTCAGCTCAAGTCATGGTCTCATGGTTCGTGAGTTTGAGCCCCATATCGGGCTTGCTGCTTGTCTGCACAGAGCCCGCGTTGGGTCCTCTGTCTCCCTCTCTCTGTCCCCTCCCCCACTCATGCTCTGTCTCTCTCAAACATAAACATTTTAAAAAATGGTCAAACTGTTCAATTTTATGCTATTCATATTTTATCGCCAAAGAAGATTTCCCTATTTAAAAAGTGGTCAGAATGATAAATTTTATGTTATATATATTTGACCACAATCAAGGGATAAATACATTTTAAAACCCTTAGGCCTAGTTGCAAGACAAGACGACTGCTAAGGTCCTTTCCTGTTTGAACATCTTTTGAGACATCACGGCAACAAGGAGAAAAGAGAAACTGAATGTAGTGGAGGAATCAGCTCCTGACTCCTCATTCTGAATTAAGCGTGTAACTCTACCTTTCAAGAGGTTACAAATGGACCAAGGCATTGTAGCAATGGTAGCAAACTCAAATGCCTACAGGGGCCAGGCAGGAAACATAAGCAGATGAAGCAAGGCAGCTGGGGATGGCGGTAAATCTGAGGCCACCACATGCCCTGTCTAAAGGCAGCAGCTGCACCTCCGCCCCGGGGAAACCGCCTCCCTGTTGGAATGTGGGCGTGGTATCGGGATGATTTTCCATTCTTTTTTTTTTTTTTTTTTTTTGATTTTTAATGCTTATTCGTTTTTTGAGAGAGAGAGAAAGAGCAGGGAGGGGCAGAGAGAGAGGGAGACATAGAATCCCAAGCAGGCTCCAAGCTCTGAGCTGTCGGCACAGAGCCAGACATGGGCCTCAAATCCACCAACCATGAGATCATGACCTGAGCTGAAGCCAGACACTCAACCAACTGAGCCACCCAGGCACCCCATGATTTTCCATTCTTTAAGTGAAGCTGAATTGAGATTTTTATGTTAAAGGTTGGCATCTACTTAAAAAAAATATTCTTAACAGTGCAAGCCAAAGAAAATGTCACTGCAGGCCAAAGCTTGTGTAGTCAGATGACCACTAGTTTGTGATTTCTTTCACAGCATAAATGTGACACCCAGAATACAAAACAAATGGAGGTAGTACTATTAGTTAGATCCTCACCAATGTTTAAAGTTTGCATACAGATCATGATCTAAATCTTTTAATCGTTGTTTGGAAGCACCAGAGGATACTGAATATTATTTTAATTAGGGGTCAATTGATATTGTATAGCTTTGAATGGGTCAGTTTTTCGAGGGGCACTTTGAACATGAAGTTTAGTGCCTTGCATATAGTAGGTGATCAATAAGTAGCAACTATTATTATTTTAAATCAAGGCTCAGATACAAATTTGAAAAGAGTATAAAGTTCTTTCAAAAGCACCCCACCCTCTAATATAAGAGATGATAATATAATCCATTCAATAATCACAGATTACATAGGGATTGGGAAGTGATGGGCCTTCGTATTAAATAACATAAAAGAAATCATTTATGTATGTTAGGTGCTAAGAATAGTTACTGGCAAATAGTTACTGGCAAAGCAAACAAGCTCCTTACCCTCATAAAGCTTACAATTTGATAAGGCAGGTGGACATTAAGTAAAGGGCCATTCAAAAAATATTTAGTCAGAAACTGTAATAAACAGTATGACTAAAAGTTACAGGATGATTTGCAAAAGAATAATGAAGGGATCTAATTCAGACCAGGAAGGGAGTAAGAGAAAAGGTCCTTTAAGGAGCTGACCTTTAAACTAAGGCTTAAAAGGATAAAGAGAGTTTAGCAACCTAAGGGTATTATGCATGGAGGGCACGGAGGGTGGGGTACGAAAGGAGGTGGTGACAAAAGCATTCCGGGAATGCTTGTGTGACATGTGTGGTAGCCCCCAAATAATTGAAATAGAAAAAAAAAAATAAAGGAACATTAAAAAGAGGGAAAGATGAAAGTTACTAGAGGTAGAGAGGTGAAAGATTTGAGGTGACATCAAATGTCAATGTTCTCCCTGGAGAAAAGGTTTTGAAGAAGGAAGTAAAAATGGAAAAAGAAAAGAAAATCAGAATAGAGAAGAAATAAGTAAAATGGGGGATAGGAACCAGGAACTTGGGGTTGAAGAAGTTTATTGGCCACATCAGGTTTCTGGGGCAAACATGGACACGTGGAGCTCTTGGGGGAGCAGGTGCAGAGGACGGGCCAAAGGAAACCACGGGACCGAAGAGATTACATGGAAGGATTTTTGTTTGTTTGTTTAAAAAATGACTAAAGTAACAAATACTCTTTAATATTTCAAACAAGACAGCCACCCACTCCTGAAGTAAACACTGTTAATCCTCACAGAATGGTTTTTAGTAGTGAGGATGAGGATTAGTGACCAGCAAAATCAGGTGGAAGTTTGAGGCAGTTACACAGAGAAGTCAGACCAAAAGCTTTATTTCAGCCTAAGTTGTCTGCATTTTCCCTTGAGATCACTTTGGCCACCATAACAAAGGTATTTTAGGAAAAACAGTTTTTATCATATGATTTATATAGACCGACTGTAAGTCTCTGATTCCCAGAATGTGATCTTCTTTCATGAATGCAGGGATTTTTTTTTTTTTTTCCAGATCTCTGATTATCAGACCACAAACTCCATGAGAACAGGAATTTCTGTTCCACTCACTGCTTTATCAGTAGCAACTAATACATAAATGTTTGTTGAATGACTGAATATACCTAGACCCTGAAGACAAATCACAGTGAATTCAGGATAAAACATAAAAAGTGAAAGAATTAAAACAAAAACACAAACAAAAAAAGGAAAGGAAGAAAGGAAGGGAGGGAGGGAGGGATGAAATCGGCAATAATTTAGATTCTGGCATTCATTCTTTTTTTTTTAAGATGTTTGTTTGTTTATTCTTTTAGAAAGAGAGAGCATGCATGAGTCGGGGAGAGGGGTAGAGGAAGGGAGACAGGGTGAGGGGTGGGGGGAGAGAATATCAAGCAGACTCCATGCTCAGCGAGCACAGAACCCAATGCGGAGCTAGATTCCACGACCCTAGGATCATGACCTGAGCTGAAATCAAGAGTTGGAAGCTCAACTGACTGAGCCACCCAGGTGCCCCGATACTTTATTTTTAAGCCATCTCTACACCCAACATAGGGCTCGAACTCACAACCCCAAGATCAACAGTTGCTTCTTCTGACTAAGCCAGCCAGGTGCCCCTGGCAATCATTCTTGACTCTTCTCTCTCACACCCCACACCCAATCAGTAAGTCCTGTCAAACCAACCTTAAATAGCTCTTCATCTCCCTTCCACTTCCTGTTCTGCTATACTGGCTCCTAAATGGTCTTACTATCCCCGCCTTTCACTCTATTTTCCATGCTTTTGCCAGTCTTATATGTGAAAATACCACACAAATTGATAAGGCCATACTGACTGGCTGTGATGATGTTTCTTTCTTAGGTACTAAGCACCAGCCACAATGAATTTCTTATGCTTCCCAAAGGAAATATTTTGTTTCATGTCATCATACTTTCAGAAACCTTGTTTTTTTCTTGCTAGAATATACTCCTTATTTGCTTAACAGCTTTCTACTACTCCAAGATCCATCCCAACTATCTTTATTCCCTTATAGCCTTTCCTAACTTCTGCAGAAGAACTATTTCTGCCCTTGTACTATCACTGAATCTTTTACATGGCTTTAATAATCACTTATACTCTGGGGAAACGATTTCCAGACTATTTTACTGGAATATGAGCTCCTTGAGGGCAAGTATTGTCATTGACTCAGTTGTATTTCAAGCAACTCACACATTATTTGATGGAGAACACATTTAAAAAAAAAAGTACTCCTTCTAGTCAGGTTTCTGGCTTCTTCAGCATTGGTTTTTTTCACTTACTAGGTCTGTGACCTAGAACAAGTTCTTTAACTTTCTAAATCTCAGTTTCATTTTCTGTGTAAAAATGAAAATAAAAGTATCTACCTAACACATAGGATTATTGTGAAGAAAAATTAGATATTGTATATATGAAGTAACTTAATAAATGTTAATTGCTATCGTTATCATTATTTTCATTTTTGATGTTGTATTTTTTATGTCTAGAAAGTCCATTTGGATCTTTTTAGTATCTTCCATTTATCTCCTAATCATATGCATGTTTTCCTTTACATACTTGAGCATATTTATATGATTTAAAATAACTATTTGAAGGTCTTTGATTCTGGGTCTGTGTTTCTACTGATAGATTTTTCTCCTGGTTATGGGTCATATGTTCCTATTTCTTCTAATGTCTGGTAATTTTTAATTGGATGCCAGACATTGTGAATTTTATGTTATTGAGTGCTAGATTTTACTGTGTTCCTCTAAAGAGCATTGAATTTTGGTCTGGTATACAGTTAACTTCCTTGCAGAGGGATCAGTTTAACCCCTTCTGTTTTGGGGCTGCTGAGGACTCTATCAAATGTCAATGCCCTGCGTACCTTGAGGTTTCTCCACTTTGGCCGGTAGCAGTGTGAACTATTCTTACCCCTGAGCATACTCCAGGAATTGTTTAGCCTATTGGTCTCTGGTGGTTCTTTTTCCAACCCACACATGTGCAGAGTTTGTAGCCAGAGACTCAAATACCCACTTGTAGCTCTTTGGAGCTTACTGAGCAACTCCTTCCTCTTTGGTTCTCTGCCCTGCAAATTCTGGCCACTTTGGCTTCTCCAAACCCCAATCTCTGCCTCCTCAACTGAGTAAGACTGCTGGGCTCTTTAGATCTCCTCTCCTATACTGCTGCTTGGCAACTGCTTCTCAGAGACCACAGCCCCATATTAACTGTTCAATGTCTCAAAGAGTTGTTTCAGATACATTGTCTAATTTTCTAGTTGTTTATGGCAGGGTGACAATTCCCTTAGTAATTACTTCCTCAAGGGCAGAAGAGGAAGTGCTCCTCATTCTTTTTTTTTTATTTTATTTTACTTTTACATTTATTTATTTTTGAGAAACAGAGTGAGACAAAGCGTGAGCGGAGAAGGGGCAGAGAGAGAAGGAGGCACAGAATCAGAAGCAGGCTCCAGGCTCTGAGCAAGAGGTCAGCACAGAGCCTGATGCGGGGCTCGAACCCACAAACTGTGAGATCATGACCTGAGCCGAAGTCGGACGCTCAAGTGACTGAGCCACCCAGGTGCCCCCTCATTCTTTTATTAAATGAAATACGCGCACGCGCACGCACGCGCACACACACACACACACGCACTCATTTGTAAAAGCACAAAGCTCAAAATTAAATTCTAACAAACTGTAAAAATAAACCTTGGACAAAAGCTCTTTTGAGCTAATATCCCTAAGCAGAAGTGAAGATTTCCTTCAGGGAATTTTAATCTTTGCCAGACTTGAAAATTGAGATTAATTTTTCACATTGAAAGAAATACCAAAGTGAGAAGTTGAATTTTAAAGTCTTATTACATATGAATAGATCTTTTTGCTTCCAAGACTCTAAAGTTGCCTTGATAGCAAGAGGTTCACTATAATCTTCATGAGCTTATTTGAATTTCAGACACAGGAAAATTAGCATCATTCAGGACTCAGTCATGCAGAAATGACATTAGATCCCTATACTTGCTAAAAACTGGGACAAACTGTTTCTTGCCAGAAGGGATCAGGTCCTTAGTTTTCCACAGGTGGCTTCATTTTTAGATATGTTATGCTGCAACTCTGCTCTTCTTTTGCTGTTTCCCAGAAGAGCTAATTTCTTCTTGATAATGCTAAAATATGTACATGATGTTCTAAGGAAGTTATCTGCAGAAGAGCAATAGAGTAGCAGCTCTATCAAGCAGGAGCCGAGTACGTGGCATTCTAATTGAGAAAATGGGGCTTAATAAGTACTTTCTGTTGGAACTTTGCCTCTGAGTGTTTTTGCTCATTCTGGATTAAAATTGGGGACTCACACATTCCAGGACTGAAAGATGTTCTAAAGTTTCCTGGAAGAAACTGAGAATATGTTAAAAATGGTTTAACCAAAGATTTTAGGATCACCTAGATGCAAATGTTGCATTTGGTCTTTAAGAACTCAGAGGCTGTCTGATTAAGAAGAAGCATAACAATCGATATCCAGCATAAAATCTAGATCTTGTTTATGGCACAGGAAAAACAGGGAGAACTTGGAGCTGCTTCCTCTTAGCAGCTGGATGAATCACTGGCAGCTGCTATAAGAAAGGTAAAGAAACCCACATCTGCTCAGAGTCCAAATGCTATATGGATCCCTTGTGATAGTAAATACATTCTTGAAGAGGCCCCACTTCCAAATCAGGAAAAGAATTGAGGATGCCTTAAGACTGTTTTCCATACTTCTCTCCATGTACCTATTTCACAGAAACCAGCTCTCGGTGTATGTACCATTCTGCAATATAGTGAGTATTGAGTAAATACTTGCTGACCAGCTAAGGGACTGGGAAAGGATTGGGAAAAACGGGTTCTGAGGAAATACTACAGACTTCATTTGTATACTCACAGCTCCCAAGTTTTGTTTATGTAGAGACCAATGGGTTAGTTTCTCTGAGGTAGTTCACTTAAAATCGAGTCCACTCTGATTTTTGTCCACTAGTGCATATCTTCTGTAAAGGAGATGATGCTATTTTCTCAGTACACTAAGTACTTTCTGTACAATAATGTAATTAAGATGGATAATCTTTTAAGTTACATGTCACAGAAGTCATGATTGGAGTAATAAAAATAGCAGAAATAGCATATTAGCATATTTGTAAATCTGGGTTCTATTTCCAACTTTCTTACTTACTCTGCAATCCTTCTGCAAGTTACACAATTTACTTATAAAATGGGCACAATAATACCTACCTTACTTATTTCTTAGGACAGTAGAAATGAGCTAATAAGATACCAGGTAGACAGTTTTAGGAAAAAAAAGGCTTGGATCTTTGGTTAGGTTTATTCCTAGGTATTTTACGCTTGTTGGTGCAATTGTGCATGGGATCAGTTTCTTTTTTTTTTTTTTTTAAATATATGAAATTTATTGTCAAATTGGTTTCCATACAACACCCAGTGCTCATCCCAACAGGTGCCCTCCTCAATACCCATCACCCACCCTCCCCTCCCTCCCACCCCCCATCAGCCCTCAGTTTGTTCTCAGTTCTTAAGAGTCTCTTATGCTTTGGCTCTCTCCCACTCTAACCTCTTTTTTGTTTCTTTATTTGTCTTTCTGTTGCTTCATTATTAGTGTATAAGAATGCAACTGATTTCTGTACATTAATTTTGTATCCTGCGACTTTGCTGAATTCATGTATCAGTTCTAACAGACTTCTGGTGGAGTCTATCGGGTTTTCCATGTATAATATTATGTCATCTGCAAAAGTGAAAGCTTGACTTCATCTTTGCCAATTTTGATGCCTTTGATTTCCTTTTGTAGTCTGACTGCTGATGCTAGAACTTCCAACACTATGTTAAACAACAGCGGTGAGAGTGGACATCCCTGTCGTGTTCCTGATCTCAGGGGAAAAGCTCTCAGTTTTTCCCCATTGAGGATGATATTAGCTGTGGGCTTTTCACAAATGGCTTTTATGATGCACCAAGAATCATAAAATACCTAGGAATAAACCTAACCAAAGATGTAAAAGATCTGTATGCTGAAAACTATAGAAAGCTTATGAAGGAAATTGAAGAAGATACAAAGAAACGGAAAAACATTCCATGCTCATGGATTGGAGGAATAAATATTGCTAAAATGTCAATACTACCCAAAGCTATCTACACATTCAATGCAATCCCAATCAAAATGGTACCAGCATTCTTCTGGAAGCTAGAACAAGCAATCCTAAAATTTGTATGGAATCACAAAAGACCCTGAATAGCCAAGTAATATTGAAGAAGAAGACCAAAGTGGGAGGCATCATAATCCCAGACTTTAGATTCTACTACAAAGCTGTAATCAAGACAGCATGGTATTGGCACAAAAACAGACACATAGACCAATGGAATAGAATAGCGACTCCAGAATTGGACTCACAAAAGTATGGCCAACTAATCTTTGACAAAGCAGGAAAGAATATCCAATGGAAAAAAGTCTCTTTAACAAATGGTGCTGGGAGAACTGGAGAGCAACATGCAGAAGAAGGAAACTAGACCACTTTGTTACACCATTCACAAAAATAACTCAAGATGGATGAAGGACCTGAATGTGAGACAGGAAACCATCAAAACCCTGGAGGAGAAAGCAGGAAAAAACCTCTCTGACCTCAGCCGCAGCAATTTCTTACTTGACACATCTCCAAAGGAAAGGAAATTAAAAGCAAAAATGAACTATTGGGACCTCATGAAGATAAAAAGCTTCTGCACTGCAAAGGAAACAATCAACAAAACTAAAAGGCAACCAACGGAACGGGAAAAGATATTTGCAAATGACATATTGGACAAAAGGCTAGTATCCAAAATCTATAAAGAACTCACCAAACTCCACACCTGAAAAACAAATAATCCAGTGAAGAAATGGGCAGAAGACATGAATAGACACTTCTCTAAAGAAGACATCCAGATGGCCATCAGGCACATGAAAAGATACTCAACGTCACTCTTCATCAGGGAAATACAAATCAAAACCACACTGAGATATCACCTCATGCCAGTCAGAATGGCTAAAATGAACAAATCAGGAGACTATAGATGCTGGAGAGGATGTGGAGAAATGGGAACCCTCTTGCACTGTTGGTGGGAATGCAAACTGGTGCAGCCACTCTGGAAAACAGTGTGGAGATTCCTCAAAAAATTAAAAATAGATCTACCCTATGACCCAGCAATAGCACTGCTGGGGATTTACCCAAGGGATGCAGGAGTGCTGATGCACAGGGGCACTTGTACCCCAGTGTTTATAGCAGCACTTTCAACAATAGCCAAATTATTGAAAGGGCCTAAATGTCCATCAACTGATGACTGGATAAAAAAATTGTGGTTTATATATACAATGGAATACTACTTGGCAATGAGAAAGAATGAAATATTGCCTTTTGTAGCAATGTGGATGGAACTGGAGAGTGTTATGCTAAGTGAAATAAGTCACACAGAGAAAGACAGATACCATATGTTTTTACTCTTATGTGGATCCTGAGAAACTTACCAGAAGACCATGGGGAAGGGGAAGGGAAAAAAAAAAAAAAAGAGAGGGAGGGAGCCAAACCATAAGAGGCTCTAAAAAACTGAGAATAAACCGAGGGTTGATGAGGGGTGGGAGGGAGGGGAAAGTGGGTGATGGGCATTGAAGAGGGCACCTGTTGGGATGAGCACTGGGTGTTGTATAGAAGCCAATTTGACAATAAATTTCATGTTAAAAAAAAAAGAAATAAAAGGCTCAGTAGCTATATATAAAGTAGCAGTAGCATCATGAGAGCAGGGTGGAGGATGTTGTCAACTCAATGAGATCAGGGCGTGTACCTGTTCACTTACTATACCCCAGCACCAAGCATGTGGTAAGTCTACCAGAAATATCTGTTAAGTAAATGAGGAAATAGTTTAGGCCTTTCTCTACTCTCAGGTAGGATCACTACAGAAACTGCTTTATTTAATAGTTATTTCAATCAGTGTTGTTTTTTTTTTTAATTTTCCTTGGAATATAATCATAGATGCCAAACCAAAAGTATGCAAATATAAAAATTACTTGTATTTTCTAGTGCATTTAGCTCTTGTCTCAAAGATTATAAGGTGAAATGAAAATCTGGTATTAGTAAACTTTATTCTACTTCCCCAAATCTGTATTTCTAGAAACTAATTTGTATTACCTGCTGCTTCATGGAGTGTTTTCACTGTGTCCCTAGAAATTTCAACTTTTCAAAAACTTAACATGCCATTTCATTCACATTAGTCAAAGGGAGGAAGCAACCCAAGTGTCTGTTGATAGATGAATGGATAAACAAAATGTGGATACATACAATGGAGTGTTCTTCAGGCTTAAAAAGGAAGGCAATTCTGACACATGTCACAACATGTATGAAATCTGAGGACATTGTGTTAAATGAAGTCAGTCATTCACAAAAAGGGAAGTATTACATGATTCCACTAACACGAGGTACCTAGTGTAGTCCAATTCAGAGACAGAAAGTAGAACAGGGCTTGCCAGAGGCTGGGGGCAGGGGAGGAAATGGAGAGTGCTTAATGGGGAAGGTGAAGAAGTTCTGGAGATGGATGGGAGTAATGATTTTGGCACAGTGTGAGTGTACAATTACCTGGAAATTTATCAGGGCTCTTCTCACTCACCTTATGTGCCAAAACCAATCGCCAAATCCTTTGGATTTGATCTCTGAAAGTGCCCCTTCCGTGGATGCTGCCTTAGTTTTGGCTCTTGTCATTTCTCATGACTGCAAGTCTCCTAACCACGCTCGCTGCCTCCAAACTCACCCTCTAAGCCATTTCGATAGGAAATGGCCTTTCAAATGATCTTTCTAGAATTCAGATATCATCACACCACTCTTCTGAATAAAATCCTTTAACCTACAGCATAAAATTCAACTTCTATTTTTACGGCAAAAATGGTCTTTCAGGACCTGACTATTCCATTCCTTCACAGGCTCATCTCCCCTAGTGCCCTTCACAAACTCTAGCCATTCTGATCTTCTCAGGTTCTTTTATGCCTCTACATCACAGCACATGCCCTACTAGAATGTCTTCTCTCCTTTATCCATATGGATAACTCTTACTCTTCCTTCCCAAATTAGACCAAACAACCAGTTCTCAGGAGAACCTCCTCTAATCTACTTGCTCCCCTTTCTCTAACCATAGGGTTCCCTCACCCCCACTCAGCAGTTTCCTTCTTTGTATTCGCACCATTTCTTCAATCTACTGCATGGTATTTTAATATTTACCAAGAGCAAAGGCTCTGGAGCCAGATTGCCTAGGTAGGGATCCCACCCCAGCATTTGGGGTACAACCCTGTCAAGTTACTTAACTCCTCTGAGCCCTGGTTTCACTAGTTATAACGGGGATGATCATATCTACCATGGAGAGCTGTTGTGAAGAATAAATGAATGACCATACATAAAGTGCTAAGAACTCCACTTGGCTCCTAATAGGTAGCCTTGTGATGACGATGGTACTAGTAGTGGTAGTAGTGTCTGTGACACAGACAGATAGCTCCTCAAAAGTAAGGTGTTCCTAGAGCCTCAAATAGCAGTCACTCAAATAGTATTTATGGGAACAAAAGAGAGACAGAAGTTTAGAAGAAAGGAAGGCAAGAAAAGAATTTGGGAAGACTTACCGCCATTTTTGCCCACAGTTCGGAAGCATCTCCAGAAGGCCCGTAAGAATGATGCCCTGTTGTGAGGGGTTGCTTGGATGAAGCTGAATTCCCGAAAGAGAATGTGAGTTCCCTGACACACACTGTTAAAACTGCAAAGAGAAAAATCAAGGAATCATTAGATGAATAGTTTTTGGAAGGCTGGAATCAGAGTGAAAACTCAAGACCAGACAGAACCACTGCCCAAAAGGCGGAAAATCTATTCTCTCCAACAAACTCTGAACTACAGATTAGATGAAGTCTTTCAATGAGGAAATCTCTTCATGTAACCACATCCTTCTGAAAACTCTTGGAGTCCAATTCCTCTGTGTGCTTCCCACCTCCGACATATATGTACTGAGGGACTTTTCATCAGTCACTGGAACACTTCAGATAGAGGGAAATGTTTCATTCTTAAACTGGATGACATTGGCACTTGTATTTTTGGGGAGAATACTTCTCCTGCCACATTTGGAATTATATTTCCTTAAAGATATTGTTTCTGTACTGTCTCTGATCTACATCAGCTGCCATGAGAACAAAATGGCTCATAGGGACATAACTGGATTGTCTGTTCCAGTTTGGGGGTGATGTATACCTCTCTGACTTTCCTTTGGCAAGTCCATGTGCCAAAGGAAATGAAAGGTTACAAACAGAACACTAAAGGCAAATAAGAACAAGGGTAAAAAGTGGCCCCTGAATGACAGTATGAAGCAAAGCCCCAGAGCCCAAGTGAGTCATTGTTTAAGCTGGGCCGGGGAAGGGGAAAAAAACATACTCCATTGCTTTTGGGTTCTTCTGCCAGAGAAAGAAAGGCTGTAGAGCCTGGCGTAATCTAAAAATGGAAATTCCACCAAAGAATAGGCAATTATCCAATAATCATCACAACCAAAGGCAGACTTCAGGTTCCAGAAAACTCCTAAATTCCCTGACAAGTATATCAGGAGTGGAAAATGTGTTAATCTTTGTAGAGAAACAGGCATTAAACTAAAGATGGCAAAGCAATGGAGAGACAGTGGAAATTCCAAATGCCACTTTTCACTTGCTGACCATTTAAGGGGGAGGGGGGCGGGGAGGGCGCAGGAGGGAAGGATCTGAATCTCTGAACCAAACAAGAAAAAATTTCAGGAGCCATCTGTTCCATTTTCCTTTTTCCTGACCAAGTTCTGAGGGGAACATCTAACCTGTCTTTAATATAGAGTGTGTTATCACTTAAGATAAAATTAGCTTCTTCCTGTTAATATTAATAACACTATGAAAAATCAAATTACCTACTCTTCTCCCCGTGGAAAACTAGCATAGAAATCTACTTCTGAGACACTATGAAGAAGTATGAGGAAAACATCTGGTGAAGGATTAGGTTAGAGGAGCAATTTTTAAAAAGCAATGAAAGTGTTAACCTAACCATGCAGTTTGCAATGCTATTGTCTTGAGCAAAGGAAAATGAAAAATAAAGCAAATGAGCTGTTACAGGTAAATGGGGTAGGTCACATTTCTAGCAAATGACGTCTAAAATGATAACAATCTAGTCTAAATTTATGAAGCTATCGAGAAAAGAATTAGTCCCAAAGTATGCTTCATACCCCCCATGGGAAAAAAGCTGGTGTCTAGGTCATAGTCTAGGCTGTAAAGAAACTAATACTAGTGAAATTATATCCTTAGTGTAGCTTTTTTAAAATATCTTTTTTTAAAACTAGGGAATAATTTATGCATTGAAGACTCTGGCTGAGACTCATTGTACAGATAAGAATTTACATAAGAAGTTATAAAATAGGAATTTTAAAAAACAAACTGATAGGCCAAGGACATATAATACTGAATACAGTAAAAAGATTTATAATTGTATTTACATTACTGCCTTTAGATAATCCCTACCAATAAAATTCAGCTGGTCAGTATGGAGATCACAATCACTTTACTTAAAGAGTCAATAGACAATCTTAATACAATCAGTGGAAATTATTTTACATAAGATGGCTATAACAAAAAAGCAGAAAATACAATATATTGCTCGAGGCTTTACTGTTTCTCTTCAACCTGAAATATCTTTTCCCTATCTCCATCTGTTAAAATTTCTACCCAGTTTTTCAGGACCATCTCAAATGCCACATTTTGCAAGAAGATTCTTCCCCGATTCTACACTCATGCCCAATTCCCACCACGACTTACTTCTAACTACTGCTACTCACAATCTGCTGCCTTTTTAAAAAGTTATTGGACTGGGGCGCCTGGGTGCCTCAGTCGGTTGAGTGTCCAACTTCGGCCCAGGTCATGGTCTCATAGTTCGTGAGTTCAAGCCCCATGTCAGACTCTGTGCTGACAGCTCAGAGCCTGGAGCCTGCTTCGAATTGTGTCTCCCTCTCTCTCTGCCCTTTCCTTGCTTGCTTTCTGTCTCTCTCAAAAATAAATAAACATTAAAAAAATTTTTTTTAAGTTATTGGACTTATTTCCCCTACTAGACTATAAGTTCTATGTAATAAGCAATTAGGTTGTACTCATTTTAGCCTCCATTACATTATCTAACACATAGTACATACTACTCTATAAATCCCTTTGGCAGTTGATCTAGAAAGATCAGAAAAAAATACACAATACTAGATAGAAATTATCAGATTTATATTTATAGTTAGCCACACTGGAAATACTTAAAAGTTGGCATTTTATAAACTTTTTAAAAGTCCAGGACTTTGGGGGCGCCTGGGTGGCTCAGTCGGTTAAGCGTCCGACTTCGGCTCAGGTCATGATCTCGCGGTTCGTGAGTTCAAGCCCCGCGTCAGGCTCTGTGCTGATGGCTCAGAGCCTGGAGCCTGTTTCAGATTCTGTGTCTCCCTCTCTCTGACCCTCCCCCATTCATGCTGTGTCTCTCTCTGTCTCAAAAATAAATAAATGTTAAAAAAAAAAATTTTTTTAAATAAAAAAAAAAAGTCCAGGACTTTGGTCTGCTATTTGTATTGTAATATTGCAATACTCAACTGTGTTTTCATCAGTATTTGCCTGGCATATCTTTTACTGTGCTTTTTAATTTCCATTCTCCTGGGTCATTTTGTGTCAGATATTTCTCTTGTGAGTAGTATATAGCTGGATTTTTTTTACCCAACCTTACAGTCTCTGTATTTTAAAAAGCGAGGTTTTTAAAATCTATCTGATTAATTTCTGCCATCTTATTTTATCTTTTCCATAAATTATTCTTCTTTGACTTGTTTTTCTTTTCCTGCTTTCTATTGTGTTAGTAAAGCTGTTTCTTTTTTACTTTTCTCTCTCCCCCCGCCATTAGATCGGAAGCTATGACAGAATCTGTAACTTCTTAGAATTCCTCTTAAACATTAAACATACATATTTAGCTACACATTTTTTTTAATTGAAGTATAGCTGACATACAATGTTACATTAGTTTCAGGTGTACAGGACAGTGATTTCGACAGTTCTGTACATCATGCAGTGCTCACCGTGGTAAGAGTAGTCACCATCTGTCACCTTATAAAATTATTACAGTTGACTATATTCCCTATGCTGTACTTCTCATCCCCATGACTTATTTATTTTATAACTGGAAGATTGTAACTCTTAAACCCCTTCACCTATTTTACCCATCTCCCTCCCCCTCCTCTCTGGCAACCATCAATTTGTTCTCTGTATTTATGAGACTGTTGCCATTTGTATATGTCACGAGCACGCTATGAAGGTACACACATGAGTTATATGTTTCCACAATGTCAGCTTTATTCAGTCACAAAGCAAGGTTAACATGATTATAAAGCAGGTTCAGGATTCCAAACTCATGTGACATTTCACCATGTGATTAACTTGGCTTCTTACACAACACACAGAGCAAAAGACATAGACAAGTCACACAACAAACATAACATAGTGGGTAGGAAGTTAACGAACCAAACTTGAAGTCAGTCTGTGGGTGTGTAGTTGAGATAAGGCCACGGTCCGGTCCAGTCTGGTCCGGGTCAGCTCTCAGCACTTACTGCTTATTCTGTTCAAGCCTCAGACGATCCCAGTTCTGTTCAGAGATCAATCGGACAGAGCTTTCGCAGATGCTGCCTTTTTGAAGTGGTCAGACATAGAGGGGTCAGTGTCTCCTCAATGTCTGAGGAGTGACATTTTGCTGCAAAAATCTTCCCCTTTTAAAGGGATTTAATCAGTCTTGGGCCCCTGCAGACCTCCTCTGCTTCTGCTTGTTATCAGTTCTGGGGTGTGGTCAGCTGGTGCTGGTCTGGCTGTTACCTGGTAGCTACGGTACCCTTACATGTTTGCATCATTGCTTGACACAGGCCCCTGCTTGACATGAGTGACTCCATCTTACTCTCTACAGTGTATGTGTATTCGTTCATTTGTTTTGTTTTTTAGATTCCACATATAAATGAAATCATATGGTTTTGTTCTTCTCTGAGTTATTTCGCTTAGCGTAATACCCTGTAGGCTCATCCATGTTGTCAGAAATAATAAGATTTCATTCTTTTCTATGGCTGAGTAATATTCCACTGTACGTGTATACCACATGTTCTTTATCCATTCATCCATCAGTGGACACTTAGGTTGCTTCCATATCTTGGCTATTGTAAATAATGCTGTGATAAACATGGATGCATATATCTTTTCAAATTAGTAGCTACACATTTCTTAAAATGCCAAATCACTCATTATCTTTGTTACTCTCCAAAGCAAGACAAGAACCAAAGCACACTCTAAATAACCCATGAGCACTCTTCTCATCTTCTGATATTATTTTCCAGAATTTGACTTCTATCTTTTTAAATTTAAAACTTTTTTTTACTGTGGTAAATGTTTATAATATTTATTATTTTAACCATAACACGACATTTGTCATTTTAACTGTTATAAGTGTACAATTCAGTAGCTTTAATACATTCATGATGCTGTATAACCATTACCACTATCTATACACACAACTTTATCATTATCCCCAACAACAACCCTATATACATTAAACAGTAACTCCCCCCTCGACCTTCCTCCCATACTCTCGTAACCTCTATTCCTCTCTGTCTCTATGAATTTGTCTATTCTAGGTACCTCTTATAAGTGGAATTGTACAATTTTTTCCCTGTGTGTTTGGCTTATTTCACTAAGTTTTTAAGGTCCACCCATGTTGTGATTTATATGAAATTTCATTCCTTTTTAAGGATGAATAATATTCCATGTATGTATACCACGTTTGCATATCCATTGATCTGCTAATGAGCACATGGGTTGCACTACTATAATGAATAGTGCTTTAATGAACATTGGTATACAAATATCTCTTCTTCAAATATCCTGCTTTCAGTTCTTCTAGGTATATACCCAGAAGTGGAATTGCTAGGCCATACAGTAGCTATATGTTTAACCTTTTGAGAAACCACCAAACTGTATTTCCTGGTTGCTGCACCATTTTACATTCTCATAGCAATGCACAAAGGTTCCAATTTCTCCAAATCCTCACCAACACTTTTCCTGTGTGTGTGTGTGTTTAAATAGTCATCCTAGTAGGTATGAGGTGGTATCTCACTGTGGTTTTGATTTGTATTTCCATGTTGAGCATCTTTTCATGTACTTATTGGCCATGTGTATATCTTCTCTGGAGAAATGTCTAAGTCCTTTGCCCATTAAAAATTTTTTCTAAATTTTTTTAATGTTTATTTATTTTTGAGAGAGAGGGAGAGAGAGAGAAAACAAGCAAATGGTGGAGGGGCCAAATGGAGAGAGGGAGACACAGAATCTGAAGTGGGCTCCTGTCTCTGAGCTGTCAGAACAGAGCCTGATGGAGGGATCAAACTCATGAACCACGAGATCATTACCTGAGCTGAAGTCAGACACTTAACTGACTGAGCCACCCAGGTGCCCCTAAAAAAATTTTTTTAATGTTTATTTTTGAGAGAGACAGAGACAGAGCGTGAGTGGGGGAGGGGCAAAGAGAGAGGGAGACACAGAATCTGAAGCAGGCTCCAGGCTCTGTGTTGTCAGCACAGAGCCCAACACGGGGCTCAAACCCATGTACTGGGAGATCATGACCTGAGCCGTAATTTGGACGCTCAACTGACTGAGCCACCCAACCACCCTGTTTGCCCATTTTTTAAGAACTTTATTTGTTGTTGAGTTGTAGGAGTTCTTTATATATTCTGGATATGAATCCCTTATAAGATATATGATTTGAAAATGTTTTCTCTCATTCTTCAGGTTTTTTTCTTGCCTTCTTGATAGTACCCTTTGATGCACAAAAAGTTCTTAATTTTTATGAAGTCCATTTTATCTATTTTTTAATTTTTTTCCCATGCTTTTGGTTTGCTGTCAATTATAATGCTATGAAGACATTCAGTTATTTTCTTCTCATGGTTTTATAGTTTTAGCTCTTAAGTTTAAGTTCTTGATCATTTTGAGTTAATGTTTATATAAGGTATAAGGTATGGGTCAACTTCTTTTGCATGTGGATATCTAGTTTCCCCAGCACCACTTTCTGGAAGGACTTGTCAAACAGTCCTTTCCCCGATGAATGGTACCCATGTTGAAAATCAATTGACCATACATGTGAGGGTTTGTTTCTGGGCTCTCAATTCTATCACAGTAGTCTATATGTCTGTCTTTATGCCAATGCTATACTGTTTTAAGTACTGTAGTTTTTGTATTAAGTTTCAAAGTTAGAAAGTTGGAGTCTTCCAAGTTTCTTCTTTTTTAAGATTATCCTGGCTTTCTGAAACCTCTTGCAATTCCATATTAATTTGAGGATCAGCTATTCCATTTCTCTGAAAAAGTCTGTTAGAATTTTGGTAGAGTTTGTATCAAATCTGTAGATTTAGTTGGATAGTATTGACATCTAAACAATGCTAAATCTTCCTATCAATGAACAATGTCTTTCCAATTTTATAGGTATTTTTAGATTTCATTCAGCAGTGTTTTGTAGTTTGCAGGGTGCAAATCCTTTGCTTTCTTGGTTGGATTTATCCCTAAGTATTTAATTCTTTTAGATGCTATTATAAATAGAATTGCTCTCTTAATCTCCTTTTGATGACTGATTGCTAGTTTACAAAAACACAATGGATTTTTGTATGTTGATTTGATATCCTGCATCTTTGCTGATGTTCATTAGGTCTGGAAGCTCTGTTGTGGATTCTTAGGGATTTTCTACATGTAGGATAATGTCATCTGCAAATAGATAGTTTTACCTTTTCCTTTCCAATTTGGATGTGCTTTATTTCTTTTGACTTCCATCTTTTTAAATGTAAAAAATAATTATTTTTAAAGATCAATAGTTAATTACACTTACCAACATATCATGTTACCTCGCTCACTATTGTTTCTCATTCTGTTCCTTCCCTCTTGGTTCAATTGTTTTCCTGCTAAAGTACACCATCCTTTAAGACAGGTCCACAATCACTTATCACTTTGGACCTCTCTGTTTTGGAATCGACAAACTTTTGGATTTTATAAAGGCAATATGCTGCACAAACCAGATGTGATATAGCACCACCAATGGGGCTGGGGTAGCTGCCCACAGTCAAGCATATTAAAATTTCCACAGTGAAACATATCCTTACACTAAGGAATATAAATAAAGACCAAAGATAGCCTCATAAACTAGTCCAGATCAAGTTTGCCCCCAAATGAGTTTGTTGAAAAATCAGCAAAAACAACTTCAGGTTTTCTAAGCTTTTTTAACTTCAAATTGTGAATTTCTGAATATTCACAGGCCTGCTGTTTCCACAAAAGGCTGTGGGTGGTAAATGCTCTCAGTTTTCATCTTCTTGAAAATATCTTTATTTTACCCTCTGGAGTAATAGTTTAACCAGGTGGAGAATTCTGGGTTGTCATTTATCTTCTCTTAGCACTTCAAAGATCCTACTCCATTGTCATCTGGCATCTATCATTGTGGTCGAGAGACCATCTGTCAAACTTCTGCCATTCCTCATGGAGTTAATCATTCTTACCATTCATACATGCTATTTTCTTTATCATTAATGTTCTGGGGATTACACCACGTGTCTATCATGTACGTGTATTTTTAGTTATCTTGCTCAATACTTTAATCTGACTTACATCTTTTGTCAATCCTGGAAAATAGTCTCAGCAAATATCTTTTAAAATATTGCTTTACTATCATCCTCTCTATCCTTTTCTTCCCCTAGTAGATATACATTTAGCCTCTCTGTGTCTTTTTTGCGTCCTTTCATAATTTTCATCTTTTATCTCTGTGTTAACCTTAGTATTATCTTCCAAATTATGTACTCTTTATTCTATTATGTCTAGTCTAAAATTTATTCTCTCTGTTGAATTTCTTAATATGTCAGTAGCTTTTTTATTTCTAGAACGTTTAATTGGCATTTAAAAAAATTTTTTTAATGTTTATTTATTTCTGACAGAGAGGGACAAAGCATGAGCAGGGGAGGGGCAGAGAGAGAGGGAGACACAGAATCCCAAGCAGGCTCCAGGCTCTGAGCTGTCAGCACAGAGCCCGATGCAGGGCTTGAACCCACAGACCACAAGATAATGACCTAAGCCGAAGTCGGACGCTCAACTGACTGAGCCACCCAGGTGCCCCTAACTGGTGTTTTAAAGAATTTACATGGTTTTTTTCTCTCTCAAGTTTTTATTTAAATTCCAGTCAGTTAACATAGAGTGTAATATTAGATTCAGGTGTACAATTTAGTGATTCATCAGTTCCATTCAACACCCAGTGCTCATCAAAAGTGCCCTCCTTAATCCCCATCACCCATCTAACCCGTCCCCCGCCCCCACCCACCTCATTCTGGTAACCATCGGTTTGTTCTCTAAAGTTAAGAGTCTGTTTCTTGGTTTGCCTTTCTCTTTTTTCTCCCTATGTTCATTTGTTTTGTTTCTTAAATTCCACATAGACTGAAATCATATGGTATTTATCGTTCTCTGACTAACTTATTTCACTTAGCAAAATACTCTCTAGCTCCATCAACATCATTGCAAATGGCAAGATTTCATTTTTTATGGTACAGTAATATTCCATTATATATACATACCATATCTTCTTTATCCATTCATCAGTCAATGGACATTTGGGCTCTTTCCATAATTTGGCTATTCTTGATAATGTTACTATAAACATTGGAGTGCATGTATCCCTTCAAAGTAGTATTTTTGTATCCTTTGGGTAAATACCTAGCAGTGCAATTGCTGGATCATATGGTAATTCTATTTTTAACTTTTTTAGGAACATTCATTCTGTTTTCCAGAGTGGCTGCACAATTTTTCATTCTCACCAACAGTGTAAGAGGGCTCCCCTTTCTTCACATACTCACCAACACCTGTTGTTTCCTGTGTTGTTAATTTTAGCCATTCTGACAGGTGTGAGGTAATATCTCATTGTAGTTTTGATTTGTATTTCCCTGATGATGAGTGATGATAAACATCTTTTCATGTGTCTGTTGGCCATCTGTATGTCTTCCTTGGAAAAATGCCTATTCATGTCTTCTGCCCATTTTTGAAATGGATTATTTGTTTTTTGGGCAATAAAACAGATCAATGAAACCAAGAGCTGGTTCTTTGAAAACATTAATAAAATTGATAAACTCCTAGCCAGACTTATCAAAAACAAAAGAGAAAGGGCCCAAATAAATAAAATCACAAATGAGAGAGAAGAAGTCACCTCTCAGAAATACAAACAATTATAAGAGAATATTATGAAAAACTATATGCCAACAAATTGGACAAAGTGGTCCTAGAAACATATAAACTACCAAAACTGAAACAAGAAGAAATAGAAAACAATAACCAGCAAAGAAACTGAATCAATGATCAAAAATCTCCCAACAAGCAAAAGTCCAGAGCCAGATGGCTTCACAGGTGAATTCCGTCAAACACTGAAAGAAGGATGAGGGGCAGCTGGGTGGCTCAGTCAGTTATGTGTTCAACTCTTGATTTCAGCTCAGGTCATGCATGATCTCATGGGTTCATGACTGAGCCCTGCATTGTGCTGTCAGCACAAAGCCTACTTGCGATTCTTTCTCTCCTCTCTCTATGTCCCTCCCCCTGCTCACATTCTCTCTCTCTCAAAATAAATAAATAATTAAAAAAATAAGGAAGAGTGAATACCTATTCTTCTCAACCTATTCTAAAAAATAGAAATGAAAGGAAACTTCCAAATTCATTCAATGAGGCCAGCATCACCCTAATACCAACACCAGAGAAAGACTCCACTAAAAAAGAGAACTATAGGCTAATATCCCTAATGAACATGGATGCAAAAATTCTCAACAAAATACTAGCAAATCAAATCCAACAGTAAAAGAATCATTCACCATGATCAAGTGGGATTTATTCCTGGGTTACAAGGATAGTTCAATATTTGCAAATCAATCAACGTGATACACCACATTAATAAAAGAAAGGATAAGAATGATATGATCCTTTCAGTAGATGCAGAAGAATTTGACAAAGTACAACATCCGTTCATGATCAAACCCTCAACAGAGTAGGGTTAGAGGGAACATACCTCAACATAATAAAGGCTATATACAAAAAACCCACAGCTAATATCATCCTCAGTGGGAAAAAACTAACTGAGAGCTTTTCCTCTATGGTCAGGAATAAGACAGGGATGTCCACTCTCCCCATTGTTACGTAACATAGTACTGGAAGTCCTAGCCACAGCAATCAGACACACAAAGAAATAAAAGGCATCCAAATCAGCAAGGAGGAAGTCAAACTTTCACTATTTGCAGATGACATGATGCTATAAGTAGAAAACCCAAAAGACTCCACTACAAAATTGCTAGAGCTGATACACAAATTCAGTAAAGTCACTGAATACAACATACATCAATCTGTTGCATTTCTATACAAAAATAATGAAGCAGCAGAAAGAGAAATCAAGGAATCAATCCCATTTACAGAGGCACCAAAGCCCATAAGGTACCTAGGAATAAACCTAACCAAAGAGGTAAAAAATCTGTACTCTGAAAACTAGAAAACACTGATGAAAGAAATTGAAGAAGACATAAAGAAATGGAAAAACATTCCATGCTCGTGGATAGGAAGAACAAATATTGTTAAAATGTCTATATTACCCAAAACAGTCTACACATTTAATGGAATCCCTATCAAAAAACCAACAGCATTTTTTCACAGAGCTAAAACAAACAATTCTAAAATCTGTATGGAACCACAAAGGACCCCGAACAGCCAAAGCAATCTTAAAAAACAAAAGCAAAGCATCACAATTCCAGACTTCAAGTTATATTACAAAGCTGTAGTGATTAAGGCAGTATGGTACTGGTACAAGAATAAACAGATCAATGGAACAGAACAGAAAACCCAGAAATGAACCCACAACTATATGGTCAATTAATTTTCGACAAAGCAGGAAAGAATATCCAATGGAAAAAAGACAGTCTCTTCAACAAATAGCGTTCGGAAAACTGGATAGCAACATGCAAAAGAATGAAATTGGACCACTTTCTTACACCCTACACAAAAATAAATTCAAAATGCATTGAAGACCTAAATGTTAGACAGGAAACCATTAAAATCCTAGAGGAGAAGATAAGCAGTAACCTCTTTGACATCAGCCATAGCAACTTCTTACTACATATGTCTCCTGAGGCAAGGGAAACAAAAGCAAAAATAAACAATTGGGACATCATCAAAGTAAAAAGCTTCTGCACAGCAAAGGAAACAATCAACAAAACTAAAGGCAACCTATGGAATGGGAGAAGACATTTGCAAATGACACATCTGATAAAGGGTTAGTATCCAAAATATAGAAAGGACTTATAAAATTTAACACTCAAAATACAAATAATCCAGTTGTTCTCTCGCTCTCTCTCTCTCTTTAATAACAACCATTCCTTCTTTTACTTCCCTGAGGATCCTTAACTTTATTTCAAACTCAGTTTAAAATAATTATTAGTCTTATTTTCTCTGGAGTACATTTATATTTCAATTGTTGGGTTTATTGGCTCTTTCTTAGCATTAGTTGTTCCCATGTATTTTGGAATTTCAGCATGTAGACTCACCTAAGTGGGAGGCTATCACTCTCTCCAGCTGTCCTGAGGACAGATCCTAGTCTAGGACCAGATCTTATATTGGATGAGGTAAGGTTCCATTCCCAATGATATTGGGGATATCACAGAGACTGTCACTGGACCGCTGAGTAGCTCAGACCACTCAGGCCTGGTTGCAAGGCTGTCTGCTTCCTTTCATTGTCCCAGCTTTTATATAAGCCACTTCCCAGGTAGCAATCATACTTTTAAAAAAATCTCCCGCCCTGTGTGTGACACATTTGGTCTCTACTATTCCACAAGAAATGAGTTCTCAGTTTCCTATGCTTGCTTCTGAACCCAGATCACAGGAGGTCTGTGGTTTGAGCCCCATTAGCATTGTGGTTTGTTTAGTTTCTGGTCCATAGATGAATTTATGTTGACTTTACACATGGCTATGTCCTTTAAATTTTCTCTTCAGAAAATTTTATGTATCATTACCATGTGTTTGTAATGGATAAGACGGCCAAATCATAAACACTGTAAGCCATTACAACCAGAAATCCAAAACAATTTTTCTACCTGCATAAAAATGCATTCTTGCTATTTTTCAGTGTATTTAACTAAACCAAAAAGTTTTTTTTTAATTTTTTAATGTTTATTTTGGAGAGAGAGAAACAGAGAGCGAACAGGGGAGGGACAGAGAGAGAGGGGAGGAGACACAGAATCCGAAGCAGGCTCCAGGCTCTGAGCTGTCAGCACAGAGCCCGACACGGGGCTCGAACTCATGAACCGCGAAATCATGACCTGAGCCGAAGATGGATGCTTAACCAACTGAGCCACCCAGGCGCCCCCCAAAAAGTTTTTGTAATAGACATCAATCTTCTAAAATTGAACAAGAATGTTCTTAAAAATATTTTAAAGGTTACACAGAAGTATACTCTATATCTACCTCAAATATATTTCTCCAAAACCAGTATTCAAATTTCATTGAGTAAACTCTTTCATTCTTTAAGTTGTTGGGTTTTTTCTCTTAAGATTTCAATTTTTTTTTATTTTGACATAATTTCAAATTTACAGAAAAGATTCAAGAACAGCACAAAGAATTCCTGAATACCCTTCATCTAAATTACTCAAATATGAATATTTTATTACATGTGCTCTCAAACTCTTTCTCAATCTCTCTCACATACACACATATAAATATTACTATTTTTCAGAACTGTTTAAGAGTAAGTTATAGACATGATGCTCCCTTATCCCTAAAATACAGCATGTATATCCTAAAAAAATAAGGAATTCTCTTATATGACCATAGTATAGTGATCAAAATCAGAAAATTATAATTGATACAATATTGTTATCTAATGCACAAGCCTTATTAAGATTTCACCAGTTGTCCCAATAATGCCCCCTTTATAAGAACAGAGAATTCAAGATGGATACATTGCATTCTGTTGTCATGACTCTTTAGCCTCTTATAATCTAAAACATTTTGTTCTTGAGTCTTTGTATTTCATGACATTGACACTTTTAAAGAGTACAGATTACTTTGCAGAATGTACTTTAGTCTGGGTTTGTCTGATGCTTCTTTGTGATTAGATTTAGGTTAAGCCCTTCGGACAAAATTACCACAGAAGTGATGATGCTGAGTTCTTCTCAGTGCATTATATCAGAAGACACTTTCTGTTCATTTCTAGTTACTGGTGATGTTTATTTTGACCATTTGTTTGAAGTGGTAAAGTTACCTTTGTAATTACTAAGTATCTTGTGGGTAGATATTTTGAAGCTGTGGAAGTATACTGTTACTCTTTAAACTTTCATTTACTAGTTTCAGCATCTACTGATAATTCTTGCCAGAGCAACAATAATTATAATGGTTTTGCCAAATGGTAATTTTTCACCCCTAATTATGTCACTGCATCTACATTTTTATAGGTTGACTTCCTACAGTAAAGAAGAGCTTATACTTTTCATCAATTCTTTATTTATGTATTTATTTATTTACATTGGTCTGGAATTTACTGGATTCTTTTTATTTTATTTTTTTAATTTACCTCCAAGTTAGGTAGCATATAGTGCAACAATACTTTCAGGAGTAGATTCCTTAATGCCCCTTACCCATTTAGCCCATCCCCCTTCCCACAACCCCTACAGTAACTCCTCTGTGTGTTCTCCATATTTAAGAGTCTCTTATGTTTTGTCCTCCTCCCTGTTTTTATAATATTTTTGCTTCCCTTCCCTTAGGGTCATCTGTTTTGTATCTTAATGCACTTTACTGGATTCTTCACTCAATAGGTTATAATCCTTTATTATCATTATTTATTTTGATGCTCAAATTATCCCAGATTTGGCTATGGAAGCCCCTTCAAGGTGATTTTTTTAAAGTAAGCTCTACGCCCAATGTGAGTATTCAGTTCACAACTCCAAGATCAGGAGTCACATCCTCTATTGAATGAGCCAGCCAGGCACCCCAAGCTGACTGCTATGTCCTTTTGACATGGCCACACAATTTTTTTTTTTATCGCTTCCTTACTTTTTAATAGAAAAAGATGTTCCAGGTTCATCTTGTTCTTTCTCTACCCAATCCTGGAGCCAGCCATTTCTTCAAGAAGACAGAGTTGCTTTTATTAGAGGACAGTGTTTAGAAACCAAGATCTAGGTAGATGCTGGATGTGCTCCAAATGTATCATTGCTTCTAGGCTCTCTCAGAAGTCAGGGTTAAAAAACAAATGAAGATTTATATATACACACTCTACATGTGTGCATACACACACACACACACACACACACACACACACACACACACAAACAGGCAGACACTCATACTCATTTCTATGTATCTAGCTATCTATATTTATTAAAACCCATGAGTATACCGGTTCCATTCCAATTCAATGCTACAGGGTACAGTCTATCCTTTCCCTTTTTCATGTCTGAAACTTCCTAATTCTCTAGTTGGTGCTATCGGGAAGTCAGTGTTTAATGAGTACAGAGTTTCAGTTTGGGAAGATGAAAAATTTCTGGAGATAAACAGTGGTGATAGTTACAGAACAGTGTGAGTGTACTTGACGCCACAGAAATGTACACTCAAAAATGGTTAAAATGGTAAATTTTACATTATATATATTTTACCACGACAATAAAGAAAGAAATTGGGATATTGGTGTCAAATATCCACTATGTAACTTTATAGAATTGTCTGATGGGATAGTTTGGAAACTATAATCAAAACATTTTTTTTAGAGTGGTTCTGAAGATCACTATGGCTTTGCTCCTGGAAGAGTGGACCAAAGATATCAGCATTGGTATCACTTAGAAGCCTATTAGAATCTCAGGCCCCATCTGAGACCTATGAAATCCAATTCTGCATTTTAACAAGATTCCAGGTGGTTCGTGTGCACGTTAAAGTTCAAGAAGCACTCATTTGGGACAGATCCTGCTACTTCCTAGTTTTGCGACTTTGGGCCAGGTACTTAACCACTCTGTGCCTCAATTACTCTTTATCTATAAAATGGTGATAATAGGAATGAAGTTGCCACAGATTATTAAATGTGATAAATAATGCATGTTGTAAAATGCCTGCCTGGCATATCCAGGGACTATACGCTATTATTATTACTTTGCTCAGTAGAAAATCTGTGAAAGTTGGTTTCAGGGACTTTTCTAAAAATAGCAAACTCAGGAAGTCAATGTTTTCAGGAGGATGTGAAGGGTGCTTCGCTTTAAGACATAATTGGGGGAAAGGATATATGGGAGATAACAGTTTTGGCCAAATATGAAGACCCAATATAGTGGAGTGGAAGGGCCACATTAATTCACAATAGGGCAATTTTTTTCCTGTTATAGTATGGTAGGACCAGACAAACATTATTTGCAAAATATAGATGGAATAGAAGCAGCTTTTAATGAGACAATGTCATCTTTTTCAGATATTTCGAAGCCTAAGTGGTATGTTTTTCACATGTCTGAAATCCCAGTGCGAGATATAATCTTTCCGCTGAAATATCACTTCTGTTTGACTTACACGATAAAGGACCAGAGTTGGTTAAGAGTGTGAGATGGAGGAGTGTGCAATACTGACAAGGTGGGGAGACAAAAAGACAGCCATACAGGCCCCCATGAACTGTTAGCATTTGGGCCACAGCACCCAGAAGATGTTGTTGAGTTCCTAACCTAATTTCTCTGGCAGGAGATCTTTCCTTGTCCCAGAAAAGACTTTTGAAGACAGAGAGGATTAAAAAAAATAATATTGTTAAGAAGTGAGGCTGCTGGGCTTGCACTTTACTAGCCGGAATCCCTTTATCTTTCTTGAGAGCCCCCCAGATCTCTTTTATTCTAGGTCAGTAATTTAACACTCTCAACTCTCAATTCAAAGCCTGTAATGACCTTGCTGTGCTGAATTATTAGCCCAGGATATAGAAAGAGAGAAAGAGAGAGAGAGCGAGCGAGCGAGAGAGAAAGAGAGAGAGGGAAAAAAAAAAACCCTTAAAAACAACAGAGGCCTTTTGATCAGAGCACCAAACTGCAGTTCGCTGTAACTCAAGCTGCCCATTCTTATATGGCAAGAATTAAGGACTCCCCCTGCCAGGCAGGACCCTATTAAAAGACAATAGCTGTTTGAAAAGGGTAAGCAAGTTGATATGGATATAATAGGCCACATATGGGGGCCCCTTTCTACTCTGAAATAAAGCTCCTTCTTAAGAGTTGTGAGCTGGGAAATCCAGCATTCAGTAAGGCAGGAGGAGGAGGTGTAATAGAAGAGAGTGAGTGGGTAGCCATGCAGAAATGCTTGAAGGTGCTTCAGGAGAAAGGGAGGAGGGCTTTGGGGAGCCTGCAGAGATGAGCATCAATCACTGAGGATAGAGGCTTTCAGAATGGCCAGGTGCTCGTTGGTCCCCAAGAGGTTTTTAGGAGCAGTGATGACAAAGATTTGGCTGGAACCAATATAGTGGTTAGTTTCTCTAATGGGTTAACAACAACAACAACAACAAAACAAGCAGGAACCTAGTAAGCTCTTGCCAGAATGGATGCAGCTGGCAAAAAGTAATCCTGTCTGCCTTGTTTTATACAATTTAACATGTCAACATCCTAAACTGATTAATACCATCTAGTGCCACTATACATTCTTGTTATCTTTAGGACGTGATTAAAAAAAAAAGCCTTGTAAAACAGGTACACTGGGCCCCAAAGAAACTGCCTCTTGCCTATAAACTATACCTTTTCTCAGATAAAGTATAGAGAGGTAACCACAGGACACAGTACTTCTTACTCCATTAGCTAATCCATGTTTGCTCATCTATCACCTAAACACTCGGCCCATTAGCAGATGTTGCTTTTGGAGGATCCTAAATCCACAACGCAATTTCCCAACCACTGTTTTAGGTACCTCTAAGATCTTGTTAGTATGTTAGAAAACAAGGAATGATTTAAAGTGATTCAAGATATGTGAACACACTAATCTAGCTATCTATGACTAAATTCTGAATTCTCAAATTCCTAAGCAAAAATATCAGAGATATTTTTCTTTCTTTTACCACCCTTTGCTAACTGCCAAATGAACAGCTCTCCAGTTCCCATCCACTGCAATTAATGGGCTAGTTTGGTGGAATTTACAACTAAAGAAAAAACACAAGGGATCTCTCTCTAACACTCGAGTGTTCCACTGAGTGGTCAACGGGGCACTAAACTGATCTTTAGCAAATTAAAGCGTTTTGCTGATTAAAGAGAAGGTCTGGATTCCCAAGAAAAAAATCTTGCATCACTACTCGGCTTCAGACTCCAAAAGAAACATATTATTTTTACAAAAGTCATTAGAGATAATTGTTTCCATAAAATACTGCAATTCTAAACTACTCTCCAGTATGTAGACTCCTTCATTTAAGATGGGGTCATCATGTAGGAAAGGAAGGGTGAGCAATGCAGAGCACCAACATCATGCTCATTCCCCAATTCATTCCTTAGCACATGGCAAACATATTTTCAGAAGTTCAAATTGGGACACACAGTCTAAAAAGTTTTTACTTGCAGAGTGCCTGGGTGCCTCAGTTGGTTGAGTGTTGGACTCTTGATTTCAGCTCAGGTCATGATCTCACAATCTTAAGATTGAGCCCCAGGAGCACCTGGGTGGCTCAGTCGGTTGGGTGTCCGACTTTAGCTCAGGTCATGATTTCACGGTTCATCGGTTTGGGCCCCACGTCAGGCTCTGTGCTGACAGCTCAGAGCCTGGAGCCTGCTTCAGATTCTATGTCTCCCTCTCTCTCTCCCCCTCCCCTGCTCATGCTCTGTCTCTCCCTCTTTCTCAAGAATAAACATTGAAAAATTAAAAAAAAAAAAAAAAGATTGAGCCCCGAATCATCTCTGTACTGGGCATGGAGACTGCTTCAGATTTTCTCTCTCTCCCTCTTCTTCTGCCCCTCCCCTGCTCATGCATGCACAGACACACACACTCTCTCTCTCTCAAAAAGGAATATTAAGTAAGTAAGTAAATAAATAAATAAATAAATAAATAAATAAAAAGTTTTTATTTGGTGTGTGAGCCACTTAAGGGTGTGAGAACACTAGTCAGAGTGGCTAAAATGAACAAATCAGGAGACTATAGATGCTGGCGAGAATGTGGAGAAATGGGAACCCTCTTGCACTGTTGGTGGGAATGCAAACTGGTGCAGCTGCTCTGGAAAACAGTGTGGAGGTTCCTCAAAAAATTAAAAATAGATCTACCCTCTGACCCAGCAATAGCACTGCTAGGAATTTACCCAAGGGATACAGGAGTGCTGATGCATGGGGGCAACTGTACCTTAATGTTTATACCAGCACTTTCAACAACAGCCAAATTATGGAAAGAGCCTAAATGTCCACCAACTGATGAATGGATAAAGAAATTGTGGTTTATATATACAATGGAATACTACGTGGCAATGAGAAAGAATGAAATATGGCCTTCTGTAGCAACGTGGATGGAACTGGAGAGTGTTATGCTAAGTGAAATAAGTCATACAGAGAAAGACAGATACCGTATGTTTTCACTCTTATGTGGATCCTGAGAAACTTACCAGAAGACCATGGGGGAGGGGAAGGGGGAAAAAAAAAAGGTTAGAGAGGGAGGGAGCCAAACCATAAGAGGCTTTTAAAAACTGAGAATAAACTGAGGGTTGATGGCGGGTGGGAGGGAGGGGAAAATGGGTGATGGGCATTGAGGAGGGATAAGCACTGAGTGTTGTATGGAAACCAATTTGACAATAAATTTCATATTAAAAAAAAGGGTGTGAAAAATAGCTTAAAGATTTTATATATGTCAGTATAATGATTGGGTATGTTAAAATGCCATATTAATTGATAAATATTCAATGTCTTATTTGATAAATCTTAAAGGATAACCAGCCTATGTAATCTGAAAAATAAAAGTTAAACAGAACAACATGTGTAGTATGATACCATTTATATAAAATTACATATGTATGTGTGTATATGTAAGTAGACAGGATGTTTGAAAGAACAGAGAAAATGGAGGGAGGAAAAACTATTGAAGAAAACTTCTCAGAATAGAAAGGCATGACGTTCCCAGATTAAAAGGATCCTTGTAAGCCTAGCACAATGAATGAATATGGGTGCACATGAAAGCACGTCTCTGTAAAAACTCAGACTCCGTATTTTATCGGGGGCATGGCAAGATCACTTTGTAGATCACATGGGACAAGAGATACTGGTGCAGCTATCTTTGGAAAATATAATCAGCCACAGTTGCCCTCTGGTCACAACAATTTATATTCTTCCCAGATGCAGAATACCCCCTACACACTGAGACCCCGAAAGTCTAATTCCATTTTAGCATCAACCCAAATTCTAGGACCTTGACGTATAAATCAAGTCCAAGTATAGAGGAAGTTCCTCAAGTACAATTTCTTGGGTACAGCTCCTTGTATATTCCTCATTCTGAACACCTATAAACTAAAGAGACAGGCATGCTCTCACATGCCCAGTATGTAAATGGTAATAAAGGGATAGGATAACCACAATAAACTTCCATCCAAAAAGGGGGAGAATGGGAGGCAATATAGTAATCGTTGATTCGTTGCAATTCTGAAATCCATCCACCCACATGTCTTATTTCCTTGATTTAAGCCTAGTACTTCTCCCTGGTAAACACTTTCCATGGCTTTTGATTGTGTACTCTGGGCTTTCGGTTTCATCTTCTGAAACATACTTTTATTTCCACAAATCATAGTCTCTGTTTGTAGCTGAATAGCTTTCTCAGCTTGCTTCCTGCCTGTAGAAGTCTGAGGGTCCAAAGGCCACTTTTTATTTTGTATTATTTATATCTTCTTTAGTCCAAGCTAGTGAGGTTTCCATAAATACAATTCTCTTAAAAACGATGGTGATGGTTTTTCTATTAACTTTATTGGGGTTTACTCCATTAGACAAAAGCTTTGTCCACGAATCTCGTTGAGACTGGCTCTTCCCTATTTGGGCTCCCTATCAGGCTGCTGTGGGACAACATCCTTTAGATCCTTAGGCCTACTGGCCATCTGAAAGAGTCTATGAGGCTCCAGCTAGAACCCTTGCTAAGGTTTTAACAAAGGGTTCATCTTTACCCTTAGACCACATTTCTGTGCTACCACTCTGGATTTGATCTGTGTCTTAAGGCAGTTTCTTACTTTTGAATAGTTTTTGCTGGTTTGAAAGATTGTCCTGAGCTCTATTTCCTCTAAATTCTACTTGAAAACAAAATAGTTTATTCTTTAGTTCACCTCTCTCACATTTTACTGTAGGTAGCTAGAAAAAGATAGGCAGTCCACTGGGCACCTGGCTGGCTCAGTCGGAAGAGCATGCAATTCTTGATCTTGGGGGAGAGGGGGGCAGAGAGAGAGAGGGAGAGAGTGAATCCCAAGCAGGCTCTGCTCTGTCAGCACAGAGCCCAACACAGGGCTAGAACCCACAAGCCCTGAGATCATGACCTGAGGTGAAATCAAAAGTCAGCCGCCTAACCAATTCAGTGACCCAGACGCCCCTGATCTGTATAGGTTTTAGTCCACAGACTCCCTTGCTGTAGCTTCTCATTTGGGTTAAAGCCAGAGGGAGGTATTGGCAAGAGACTGAAGGGTGGGAGGAGACAGAATGAGCTTGGGGTATTGTATTCTCTTCCTGCCAGTCAGCTGTGGGTTGGGGTTGGCTCTGTTCCTCTACTGAAGGTCACAGCTTATGTTAGATGGTTCCTACTCTCTAGATTCAAGAAACCACTCCCTCCACTTGTCTCTTCAGGCTTGGGGTAATAACAGATCTTAACTGTTGCTAGCTCTGGGGTAATCCACTTTCCCTTAATCCTTTCCACACCTTTGTAAATATTCTCTTTTTAAAACTTTCCCCAGATACCCTTCTTTTCTTTCTTTCTTTTTTTTTTTTTTTAATTTTTTAATCTTCACTTTTGAGAGAGAGAGAGAGAGTGCGAGGAGGGGTAGGGGCAGAGACAGAGGGAGACATAGAATCCAAAGCAGGCTCCAGGCTCTGAACTGTCAGCACAGAGCCCAATGTGGGGCTTGATAACAAACTGTGAGATCATGATGGACGCTTAACCTACTGAGCCACCCAGTGCCCCCCCACCCCACTGCTAGCTACCCTTCTTAAATGTATTATCTGTTAACCGCCAGGACTCTGACTGAAGCAAGTACATTGATATTTGTATGTATTCATTCTCTCAGTTTTATCTTCTTAAAGATGTCACCTTGAGGCCCATCAGACTTCCACTGTCAGTCTCCTCAAGGTCCTTCTGGTTTCTGCCTATTGTCTGGTCTCAAAGCCAATGACATATGTTTGAGGTTTTTGTAACTGTAGCACCTCACTCCCAATAACAAATTTTGTTCCAATCATCTATTGCTGCACAACAAGCCATAGTAAACTTAGTGGCACAAAAAAAAAATAACAGTTTTATTATACTCATGGATTCGGTAGGTCAGAAAATATACAGAGTACAGTAGAGATAGCTTGTCTCTACTATATGTCTGGACCTGAATTGGGAAGACTTGAATCAGCCATTTATTTTTTAGGGATAAAATTATGTAGAAGCTTCTTCCTCACATGTCAGACACCCGACTCGAAGACCAAACTTATAGCTGGGCTTCTTAAAGTTTGGCAACTGGTCAGTAGAATCTTTGGCAACTCCCGAGAGGGAATGTCTGAAAAGTGAGTTCCCAGAGACCAAGGCACAATCTACATGGCCTTTTGTGACTTAGCCTTAGAAGTGACATAGTGTTAGTTCTCAGCCTTTACAAGGTGCTGTCTTTTGTCTTTCTTCTTATTTCAACATAATTGAGCCTCCCGTAAACCGGCCCTATCCTAATTATATATTTCCTTGTTTGTTGCTTTTCAACACGGACTAGTTCTGCACAAGTCAATTTAGACTCCTTTACAACCTCTTTCTGTATTTTCTACTGCTGCTAATATAATTACATTCTGCTAGAACAAAAGTCCGAAAATACTTCCTTTTACAATAAAGGTAGACTAGGTAATTTAGACCAACATTTCTGGCTGAGGAAAACTAGATGAATTATTAAAAGCATCTGTTTGAAGTATGAGAGAGCCACCAAGGCAAATGAAGAATGACAAGGCCAAGTTATGAGAGGAGAATAAAACCCAGAGAAGTTAGCCTAGCATTTGGTGCCACTTCTCCCCATCAACAGGAATTCTAAACAGAAGAGTCCATGGATTGAATTAAAGGAATGCACAAACTTGGATAGAAAAAGATTGCATCTTTATTTTTATAAACCATTAACTGGAATTTAGTATTTCCCTATATATATATATATATATATATATATATATATATATATATATACACACACACACACACATACATGTATGTGTATATATGTGTATATGTGTGTGTGTGTATTTATACACACACATAGTAGAATTAGCAGCATGTGTGATTTTGTCAGTAATACAGACCTCAAACATTTTAAAAATATTTTTATTTATTTTTGAGAGAGAGAGAGAGCCTGAGTGGGGGAGGGACAGAGACAGAGGGAGGCAGAGGATCCAAAGCAGGCTCTGCACTGATAGCAGAGAACCCAGTGTGGGACTCAAACTCATGAACTGTGAGATCATGACTTGAGCTGAAGTTGGATGCTAAACTGACTAAGCCACCCAGGTGCCCCAGAAACCTCAAATATTTTCATATCACATTAAAGTTAGCCCAGAACCTCATAGTCTCATTTATACTCACCACCCCTTCAAAAATAAGATATCATGACACCCACTAGTAGTTTCACGGGCTTCTGCTGGTCCTGAAAGAGGAAGATGATAGACTGAACAGGTAATAGTTTTTAATTAATGTTAAGCTCCTGAATTTTCAAATGACTCTTGAGGCTTGGCAGTCAAAAACCTGGAGCTCAGAACCCACCCAGACTGGGTAGAGGGACTGTGGTATATCCCTAAGGATCTGGTTGGCACCCTGAAAGGCTATATCTAAAAATAGATCAGCCCATGGGGCGCCTGGGTGGCTCAGTCGGTTAAGCGGCCGACTTTGGCTCAGGTCATGATCTAGCGGTCTGTGAGTTCGAGCCCCGCGTCGGACTCTGTGCTGACTGCTCAGAGCCTGGAGCCTGTTTCATATTCTGTGTCTCCCTCTCTCTCTGACCCTCCCCCGTTCATGCTCTGTCTCTCTCTGTCTCAAAAATAAATAAACGTTAAAAAACAAAATTTAAAAATAGATCAGCCCTCCCTGATACTTAAGCCTAGCTTCAAATTATTCCAACCCCTTGACTGGATTGAGGTAATCCAGGATTGCTAGTGTTCAAACCATCTGTCAGAAGCAAATATAAATCCTCTCTGAAGAAAGATAATAGCATTCTAGGCTTTACATTATCTCTAGAATTTTTCATATACAAAGTACAACACTCAACTGAAGGAAAACAGTATACTACAATTTAAGACAATGGAGTAAAAACTCAAGAGATAGAATAGGTAATAGACACATACCCATAAGGAATCCAGATTTTGAATTATGGACTTTTAAATAAGCTTGCTTTACCATGTTCAAGAAAATGAAGGCTAAAAATTTGTAAAGAACCATAAAAAAACTGAATGGTAATTCTTGAACTAAAAAATACAATAATTGGGCACCTGGCTGGCTCAGTCAGAAGAACATGCAACTCTTGATCTCAGGGTTGTGAGTTCAAACCCCACACTGAGTGTAGAGATTACTTGCATAAATAAAAGTTTAAAAATAAATAAATAAATAAATAAATAAATAAATAGGAAAGGTTATAAACTGTATGATTTCAAGTATACAATATCTGGAAAAGGCAAAACTATGAGGACAATAAAAAGATCAGTGGTTGCTGGGAATTGGGTGGGAAGACAGGATAAACAGGAAGAACACAGAGAATTTTTAGAGCAGTGAAAATACTCTGTATGATACCATAATGATGGCCATATGTCATTACACATCTGTCCAAACCCATAGAATGTACAATATCAAGAGTGAGAACACTAAGGTACACTGTGAACTTTAGGTGATTGTGCTTTGTCAATGTAGGTTCATCAATTGTAACAAATATACCATTCTGGTAGGAGATGTTGGTAATGATAATAAAAATAAAAATAAATGTTGCCTTTGCATTTTGGGGGCAGGGATACATAGGAAATCTCTACCTTCCTCTCAATTTTGCTGTGATCCTAAAACTCCTCTTAAAAAAAAAAAAGCCTCTAATAAACAAACTAAAATAGTAGTTTTAAACTATATAAGGTTTTCATAATAAACTACAGAAAGTAAAGTAAATTAAAATCTTTGAGGTGCTTGAGGTGGCTCAGTCAGTTAAGCATCTGACTTCAGCTCAGGTCATGATCTCACAGTTCGTGGGTTCGAGCTCCATGTCAGGCTCTGTGCTGACAGCTCAGAGTCTGGAGCCTGCTTCAGATTCCGTGTCTCCCTCTCCCTCCCCCTCCCCTTCTCTTTCTCTCTCTCTCTCAATTAAATAAACATTAAAAAAATTTTTAATAAATAATAAAATCTTCACTACTGGGAATAAAAAAGAAAAACGAAGATGTACTATGGGAAGCAAGACTAAGAGAAGTATGAGAAACACTAATAAACAAATCCTAAGGTTTTTCAAACTCACTTTCAACATTCACAGTTTCCCCCAGCTTGCAACTTTCCCCCCCTTTTGTATTTAAAACAGACTGATTAAAAGTATTACAGTAAGATATTAAAAAAAACACACACACAAAAATAAAACATGAATTGGAATTAATAACTCAGTACATGGGTTTAACAGCAAATTACACATAAATGAAAAGGGAATTAATGAACTGGGAAATAGGTCAGAAAAAAATATCCATAAGGAACCATATAAGACAAAATGATGAAAAATGCAGAGAAGTACATAAGAGGTCTAATGTTTATATAATTGGATTGTATAATTGGAATCCCAGAAGGAGTAAAGATAGTGGAACAGAAGCAAATCTGAAAAGCTAAAAATTGAGAACTTTCAAAAACTGATAAAAGGCATCAAATTACAGGTTTGAGGAGCACTAAGAACCCTAGGTGGTTTAAATATAAAGAAAAGCAAACCTAGGCACCTTATAGTAAAACTATCAAAAACCAAGACCAAGGAGAAATATCCAAGGGGTAGCCAAAGGACAGATTATTTTTCAAAGGTGTAAGAATGACTGGTACTTCTCAACAGAAACAGCGGAAATTAGAAGATAATGGAATAGTGTCTTCAAAGTACTAATATAACTGCCAACCTAGAACTTATACCAGAAAAATTACCCTTCAAAAATCAAGGTGCAAATTCTAATAATGTCCATAGATAGTTAATAGTTTTCAATGAACTGATTTTCAAAATTATACTATAGTTAGAGAAGATGTTAACATTACTGGAAGTTGGGTGAAAGGGATATGGTAACTCTATGTTATTTTTACAACTTTTTTATAAGTCTAAAATTATTACAAGAGGAAAAAAGGTAAAATACAGTTTCAGAATGAAAGCTAATGTCAGAAGGGAAGCTCCATGAAAGCTGGGATTTTTTTTTTATCTGTTTTTCATTGCTGTATCCCCCAGTGTCTAGAATACTGACTAACACAAAGGCATTCGATAAATATTTGTTGAATGCACAAACAACAACAGTGGCAGTAGCTACCATTCATTCAACACTTAGTACATCATAGGTAGAATACCAAGCACTTTATATTCATTATCCTTCCAATAATTATGCAACATGGAACTTTCTATTTTATATGAGTCTCTCTCTTTTATAGATGAGACTAAGCAACCTGCATAAGCTCACATACTAGTAAGTGGCAGGCCCTCACACATAGATCTGACTGCAAAGGCTGTGTTGTGAACCACTATGCTATAGTACTTTCATGTCACATAAAAATATTTCTTTCTTGTTTGCTTATCCAAATTCTGTTCACCTTTCCAGGTTGTATTAGTCAGTGTTCTCCAGAAAAACAGAACCAGCAGTAGATACATACATACAGTTGATGCTTGGTCAACACAAATATGAACTGTGCGGGTCAACTTATACACAGATTTTTTATAGTACAGGACTCTGAAATTTCTCTTCTTTGTGATTTTCTTAATAACATTTTCTTTCCTCTAGCTTTATTGTAAAAATATAGTAAATATAACATACAAAACACATGTTAATCAACTGTGTGATCAACTGTTTAGGCTTCTGGTCAACAGTAGGCTATTAGTAAAGTTGTTCAAGGAGTCAAAAGTTATACATGGATTTTTGACTGTGTTGGGGATTGACATCCCTAACCCTGTGCTGGTCAAGGGTAAACTGTATATACAAGAAGAGAGTTAGCTTATGTTATTATGGAATTGGCTCACGTGAGTATGGAAGCCGAGAAGGCCCATGATCTGCCATCAGCAATCTGAGGAACTAGGTGAGTCAGTAGCGTAATTCAATCCAAGTCTGTAAGCCTAAGAGCCAGGGGAGTCAGTGGTGTTAAGTCCCAGTCTGAGTCCAAAGGCACAAGAATCAGAGGGACAATGATGTAAGTTCTAGTCTAAATTCAAAGGCACTGATGTCCGAAGGTGGGAGATAATGGATGTCCCAGCTAAAGCCAAACAAAAACAAAAAACAAAAAACCAAACAAAAAATTCACTCTTCTTCTACCTTTTTGTTCTAATCAGGTCCTCAAGGAACAGGGTGATGTCTACCAATGCAAACGCTAATCTCTTCTGAAAACACCCTCACAGGACTATTCAGAAATAATGTTTTACCAGCTGTCTGGGCATACCCTAGCCTAATCAAGATGACATATAAAATTAACCATCACACAAGTCAAGACACACTCTTCTATGATGCCTCATTTAACTTCTCTAGTACCCATTATTTCTCCTTATTCTCAGACCTCGGAGCACAACTTAGTGCCATTGTATAAGGTCTTGAAATGGCTCTCTAATTGTTTGCTAATCAGTAAGCATTATCTCCTTAAGCAGATTACATCCCCTTCTAGGCAAGGGACCATATCTTACAGTCACATTTGAAACTATAACCGTACTTGATGTTTTGGTAAAGAGATAAGAAAAACATGTAGTTGGAAAAACCATGCAAGGAACAATGTTATGGGATGCTTTAGAGATGGGGTCTGTATGGTTCAAGATTCTAAGCATCAAATTTGACTCAGAAAAACACTACCTTAAAAAGGTGGTTTTTACATCAAATTTTCTATACTACCTCTTTTTCCTTATGGCAAGTACTATATAGTAGGTGTTTGGGGCATTTTGGATATAGCAGTACAATTCTCCTGGTTAAACCCCCTTGAGAGGGCATATATATTGCATAGAAGGTGCAGTTTGAGAGTGTGCAGATGAGCAATTATCCCCACACATGTAAACTGTAGCTTGTATGGCTTGTATGGTGTAAATATACTCTCCCTGCCTGGAACTGCCTGTGTAACGTTGTCTCTTTGGGCTCTGTGGTTTCTCAATACATTCCAACTGTTGGGAGGCTGGAGTTTGGCTCAGCAAGCACAGATAAACAGCTTCCTGCAGCAGGCTGCCAGCATGAGGAGCCATGACCTCAGCAGAGAACGTCTGCTTTTCATTACCCTGAGCACATCCCTGTACCGCTAGAGCTTAGAGTAGGAACAATGCAAGCTGGATAGACTTGACTAGCTCAGGTCTCCTATTACACCTTGAAGTTTTTCATCTTGGCAGCCAGAGAGAAGAGGGTATAGCCAGGAAGTGAGAAAATGGCTTAGTGGTGGGAAAAGGGAAGACAGAAAAGCTTTCCTAGACCTTTCTCTGAATGAACCAAATGATGAGTAAAGTGGCTAACACTAAATGGCTAATGGTGATGCAGAAAATCATCAAATGTCTTTAATCTCCAAAAAAGCACACAAAAGGCAGAGTAAGCAAGAGGTATTACAGAAGACAAGAGAGACTAAAAAGTCCTCAAAATCTTCAATTCTAAGACCATTTGAAAATAAGAATGAATTCTAGATAGCCAGCCATTTTATACATGTCATTTTACTACATTTGTACAACAACCCTGTGAGATAGGTATTATTATCCCTAGCATGATCCCGACCTGGAAAATATAACACGAGGACATTAACAAAGACATTTGCTGTTGATGTTATTTAATGACAAAGGGATGAACTCAAGGCTGCTTCTCTGGCCACCCCAGGAACAGCATTACTGACTGTCGCAGCCCCAGAACTCAGCCAGAGCTCAGGTCAACATGTCCCTAATGTAAATGTACACGCTCGTGACATTTTCTGGTAAGATGGTTTCCACTGTGCTGGTCAGACTGCATCTGATAGCTGAAGGAAGGAATCACCGTTATGGCCTTGGGCAGGAAATTGGTTGGACATGACCCCTGTTGAGGGATCCTGAGAAATAATTTGTTTTGCGGGGAAGTCACTGACTGTAAAGATGCACCTGCCATGGGGCTGGAAGCTGAGAGACAGACAAACATCTTAGCAAATCATAGTAACAGAGAGAAGCTTCATTTGACTTTCATTTCACTTTTCTCAGGGAAGAAGAATCTTTGTGTGGCTGCCAAAATCCTCACTGTCCCTCCGCCTTCCCTTCCATCCCCTCCACCCCCATCCCAGTTCATTAAAGACCTTCTGGCTAAAGGTGCCAGAATGTGTCATTCTTTCCTGCTCTTGTGCCAGGCCTGTGCTGCCAGCACCACAGATCTTCTAGAGTTCTAAGCAAATTATGGAAGAAATTAGAAACACTGTTGAATTTAAATGGTTCTGCTGTTGATGAACTAAAGTTTCTTGACTTCTGATGAGCTATTTCACATTTCTAATAGCACTACTGATCTGTTCATTCACATTTGTGTGTGTCTACCTGATTTCCAGAGAGGGACTCGGGGAATTATCAGAGCGGTGGAATGAGAAGAAAGATCAACATGTGGATTGGACCAAGTAAAGATTCCTTGTATTACTTATAGATTAAAATAAGTCAAGTAATTTCTCTACGGGGAAATATTTGTGGGTAGAAAATTATACCTAAATTTTATACTAGCTAGCTATAAAAGCAGCTCCCATGAAAACAGAAATAATATCACTTGTTCTTGAGAATACTTCAGCCAAGGATGGAGTTCCTTCATTTCCTCTTACTGAATGGTTTCACAACAGCTAAGTTTCTCTTAACTTGCAGAAGGGAAGAGGTGGGGAAGTAAGGTCTCTCCTGACAGGGAGAATCTGGGCCCAATTATTACTTCCACAACCTTTGACTCTGACTTCTAAATGAGTCAGGGGACCAGTGGGCTGTGAAATGGCTTCCTCAGTTACCAGGTCAAGTGCTGCTGGATGGTTTTCCGGTAATCAAAACATGAAGGGACTGAAGAGAGTGATGGATTCTAAGCAAGTAAGCAGCTGCTTATATCCTTGATGAACCTGGATTTTTAAGTTTCAAAATCGATTTTGGTGACTCTCTACTCACCACTATGTCTCTCTGGAGTACTTTTGCTATAGGATACCCCTGGTAACATAGAAAAGAACCAGAATCCTCTATAGGTTTTACAAATGACATCTTAACAGAAGTGCCTGAGCCAATAACAGTGAGGACAGGATTGCTCCAGCTCAAGGCAAAATCTATTCTTGGCAATTATCTCAGTCTGTGAGAATCCAGATGCTGACAATGAGAAATGGGTCATTTTCTGTTATAGTGTGTCAACTCCAGCTAAGAACTGAACTATGGAAAAAAGATTGGGGGGGGGGGTGGTTTGCAGGGAGAAGCAATACCCTTTTGAAGAAGCCTATAATAGGATTAGTCACCATTACTTCACCACAGCACATTTGGCTCAATTTAACAACAATAAGAAGGGAAAACATGGAGCAGAAATGGCCCAGAGAAGTCTCAAGTCCATCCCTCATTCAAAGCTATGAACCTGGAAATCCATGAAGTCCTGATTTGTTCTGATGTGTTTCTTGTTGCTCCAAAACTGCTCCTTTGTTACCATGGGCACAAGAAGAACCCAAAACATTACTTAAATCCTGGATGATGGATAATCTTAAAAAATCTGCCAACTTTAGAACTGCAAGCTTATACTCTGACTGTTCTAGATTACCTAGGAGAGAAGTGGGTCATCTTTCATAGGGCTTAGAGCACCTGTTTAAAAAAGGAAGAAACAATACATATTTTATAATCATGGGTTGTTTTCATTAGAGTTACATTTTAAGTGATTTAGGAATATGCACTCTTGGAACTTCCTTTTTGTCTCCAGGAGTGAATTAGTGTTCACATTTCACGGACTTATTCTAATCAAAACAATAAAGAAGGGAGGATTTGATGCCAGTGCTTTTTACTGCAAGAGTATATAAAAAGAGGTATGCAAATTGCCAAGTGAATTCTGATGATTAATATATATCAAGATATAATTATTAATGCTCTTTTTCTAAACACTAAGATTTCAATCTTCATATTTCTATTAGATATTAGACAACACAGGTAATTTTTATGTCTAATTATTTTATTACTTTCCCTTATGATAAATGATTGATGCATAGGGAAGCCAATTACTTGTAACGTGGCTTTTCCCGGATCACTGCCTATTACGGTTATTCCATTCTGGGTAGCAGGAAATACAATCAATCAAATGATTTTTTTGGAAGCTTAGATAACAAAGGTAGACAAAAAGAAGGTGAGTCACCTGAACAGACATAACTTATTGGCTCTTCAATGCGATGAGCCAATCATCCCTGGGAGAAGCCCTCAAATGCCATTTCCAAGAGGTCTTCCTGGCTATCCTGTATATCACATCACCCTAGTGACTTCCGTGTTATTTGCCTTGATATGGCCATCAGCTGTGTAACCTTGGGAGCGTTACTTTTGTGCACCTGCATTGCCTGATGTGGAAAAAAATGAAGAGAATATTAAAACCCCAGCTCATAGTATTGGGAGAATTAAATGAAATAATACATTTGAAATGCTTCGAACAGCGCCTAGCACACAGCAAGTATTTATTACCTATCAGCTTTTGCTATTGTCCTCATCAGTTTACTTATTTATTGACTATCTCCCTCACTAACCCCTTAGGTCCATGACAAGAATCACCTTATTTATCTTGCTCACTACTATAGCTCCACTGCCTACTACACATAGGTGCATAGTAAGTACTCAAAAATAATTATGGAATGAATTCATGGGTGAATGCCGTCTTATATTCTCACATAGCCTTAAAATAAACCTCTATCAATGAAGGTAATCTGTGTACTTGCAACCCAAACAGTCATCATGAAAGCATCCCCAAGAAGCTAAAACCATCATTGAAAAAGAAACAAAAACAAGACACTTGATCATAAGAAAGAGCCCTCCTGGGCCCACCAACCAAGACCACAGAGCATCATTCTTTTCTATATTAGTATGTGGAGGTCAAGCTCCCTGATGCCACAGTGTTGTAACTATCAATTTAGCCTGTGAAGAATAGTTCCCAATCCTGATAGGAATTCTCAGATTTCAGCCTGGTTTTCTCTCATCATTATTTTCCAATGTCTTGAAAAACCACATTTCTCATTTTATCTTTACCACAAGAACCTGGTCACACTCTGCTGTGGTTTCTAAGTTACAGCTACTCTGGCCTCATTTTCTTGGATGTACTTCTTCAGAGGTCCTGACCCCGTGCTGACACTTGGTCTATTCTTAGAGTGGCACCTCTTGCTATTAATTCCCTTTACCTTCCACTGGTTGAAAGACAACATTCAGAGGTAGAGGTTGCATACGACATAAAAGAAAATCCTCTGGGATTTAGTATCCTTCTTTCAAGAGTGTCCAGAGGAATATGATCTAAAGAGCTCACAGTCTTACAGACATACACACACAGTACAGCTTAGCTCCTTGTGTTTTGCAGCTTACGCAGATTTGCTGGAACAATCATGGATTTGTTGGAAAACACCAACAACTGAGGAATGACAGACAGCGCAGGTGAGAAGACAAGCAGACCCACAGAAGAAAATCAACAGAAAAGCATTCCAAAAACAATTTGAAAGAGTACTTTTATCATTGTTTATAGGTAAATCATCCATCATTAAGTGCACGAAAATCCCAAGGTATGAACTTGAAACTGAGAGATGGAAGTGTACTGTTAACATATTTTCTAAAAAATCCTGCTTCCTACTTTAGAGCCAGTTCCAATTGTATCCCCTAAGAAGGCCAATACTAAACATTTAAATGGCAATGAGCTAAGGTCACCAGACAAGGGTATGTGATAACCTTTGTGGAGTATAGTTCATAAAGGAAATTTCAAAGAATTTAGAAACTATAGCTAGAAGAGACCTCCAAAAACGATCTGGGTAGGTCTCTAGCAATGTTAGGCAGTATAGTGACTTAGAGGCAGTAGAGAATAGTAGCCTTTGAAATACTCCAGACAAGACATGATTCCCAACGCTGTCACTTACGAGTTTGTGATCCCAACTCTGTCACTTACTAGCTTGTGAATTTAAAGAAGCTATTTTAACCTTTATGAGCCTTGGTTTCCTTATCTATAAAACAGAGGTGATAATAATAGTACCTACTTCAAAGAATTATAGTGGCTGAGACACAGTACGAGTTTCATTAAAAACTGCTCATTATAGTGTATAATTGCTACATTGTTATTATTATTAGAACAACAGATTTTATTATACCTATATCATAGCTGTGGCAACTGAAGCCCAGAAAACTGCAGAAATTGCCCAAGATTATAGAGTGAGAACTGTTAAGAATAAGGAACTCTTCTTCCTAGGGCACTGCTCTTTTCCCTACATTGTACTGCTACGAATTGGTACAAAACTGAGGCGTAAGGAAGAAGGATTTTCACTGGATAAATAAAATTCAAAATCAAAGAAAATCAGGAGCTTTTACCACCCAGGTCTCCTTGTCTACCAAATACCGCCTTCAATTTCATCGTATGTCTGCACCTTTCAAGTTTTTTGTTTGTTTGTTTTTTGGTTTTAAGATTTTTTGGCTCGTTTTTGTTTTTAGTTTATTTATTTATTTTGAGAGACAGAGCACGAGTGGCAAAAGGGCAGAGAGAGTGGAGGAGAGAGAGATTCCCAAGCAGTTTCCATACTATCAGCACAGAGCCCAATGTGGGGCTTGATCCCACAAACTGTGAGATCATGACCTGAGCCGAAATCAAGAGTCAGACACTTAAGCAACTGAGCCACCCAGGTGCCCCAAGAGTTTGGAGCTTTGACGCTAGTTCATTTCTCAAAATAACTTGCCTTGGGCCAATATGATTTCTGAAAAGTGTCAGGTGTGTGCCACTCACACACATCTTGTAAGTTTTAGTTTCCTGAGGGCAAGAAACAGCTTACTTAAAAACTAGATTTCTATCAGTGCTATGGAAAATCTTAATATATTTTTCAACAGTGTACTAGTGGATAAAAGCTACAGTTAATAGCATTCGATAGCATTTTGAAACAGTTATAAGCTTTACTATTTGCTCTACAGAGTTCAGTATCAGTTATAGAGACCAGCTGGGTATACAGCTTCTTATATGGCAGAATAGAGAGCTTTATCAAAAAGAATCAACAAAAAAGAGAGAAAAAGCAAGAGAAAGTCCTTATTACTTATTATGATCAAGAATAGGAGTAAATAGTATGCAATAACTTAAAATATAGATACAGCTGTGTATTCAACAAATATTCACCTACCGTCTATTATGTGCCAGGCACTAGGAACACAAAGATGAGGAGGACATGATGCCTGCCCTCAGGGAACCAACGTGGCAGGAAAGACTTATACAGGAGATGGTGGGGGTGAGGAGGAAGGTAGAGTAAAATGGGCAAAACAAAACAAAACAAAACAGGAAGAAGCATTGCCCCCAGAAGAGTCATATTTCACTTGGCAAGAAGTCTCAGGAGTGCTGGTACAGATTAAATGGCCTAGAAACTTGACCCGTAGGCTTGTCAGTTCTGTAAGAGCAAGCAAAGCTATTCAATCTCAGTCTTTATTCCCTGCCCACCTCATTTGCTTCAGCCCACACCATGGGAACAAGGAAAATTCCTTTCTTGATCCTCCTTTAGAGGACTGGGAGAAGGGACCAGCTCTGTGCCTACAGAGCCTCTTTTTCCTGGGGACTTGAAATTCCAATCCATAAGACATCTAGATTTTATTTGAAAGGCCTATAGCTTGGCAAAAGAGCTAGGGAGAGTCAAGAATTCCCCTAACAGCAAACCAGGCTGTTAGGCTGTTAGGCTGTTAGAAAAGCTGTCTGATCTTCAAAGAGGCTGTGGAGCACAGAAAGGAAAAAAATCTGTTTTCAAGGAGGATGGACTTGAGCTCATGATTCCTCTGAAATAGAAGCCTGTTAGAGGCTACTCTTCCTTAGAAGATTCCCAGCAAACCATAAAAAAGGGAAGGAGATTCCAAATGATTACACAAATATGTGATGGCATTTTGGAAATAAAAATAACATTTTCTATTTCTTTAGCACATCCTTTCATGAAGACCAAGGTATTTAAAATGGATTCTCTTTCAGCCTAAAAACAGTTCTGTGATATTAAAAAAGCAGTAATCATTTTGACTTTTACACACTCCAAGCATGCTTTACAAAGAAACACAACCTTTCAAAGACATAAACTATGAAAGCTCTTCTGCCTCTATAAATACTCTTAAATCATTAGCTGATTGACACAGCATCCTGTAGGAAGAAAACTGCAGAGGGAAACCATCCCAAGCGTTTCCATGAGAAAGGCCAGCTGCAAAAAAACACAGGCTAAAGGAACACTGACTACAGGCAATCAAGACGGAGCATTCTGAATAATGGAGAAAGTTAAAAATTATAAGAGGGACCTAAAGAAACGGATCTAACTGATCAATTAGTTCTTGAGCTACGATAGTCATGACCACTCATGAGACTTAACCACTGGACAAAACTAGCTGCACCAAAGGCATATTCCAAAACATGCTTGGGCAGCCCTCAGCCGACCTGCCAAAACCAAGCATTCAGTGCCACTGCATAATCAACAATTTCCTGCTCTATTCTTCCTGTACCTTGCCCGCTTCCAAGGGCCTTCTCTGGGCTCACCCTATTGACAAAGCACTCAGGTACTTACTATTCAGTGAAGAACCTGGCAATGCCGTACTGGCTAATATCTTCCTTGTTCTCTAGCAGTTGGCACACTGCATCTTCCATGTACGTGAGGACATGTCGCTGGGCTGAAAGAAAAATGAAGATAAAAAGAGAAAGTGAGAGACATAGAAAATGAGTCATCCTAGTCCTACTAGGAGGCCATAAAAGTCCATCAAGATGTTGGCTCTGCCCTAGAAAGTGGACTGGAATAGGCAAACCAAATTTGTTGGCCCTAACTAAGCTAAGGTCTCACAGGGTAGGATGGGAGACAATGTAGAACATGACCTATTACCATCTGATTGGCTATTAGTATTTAAAAAAATATTTTAAGTTTATTTATCTATTTTGAGAGAGAGAGAGAGACGGGGAGAGGCAGAAAGAGAATCCCAAGCAGGCTTTCTTTGCACTGCCAGCACAGTCTGATGTGGGGCTCAAACCCACCAACCACAAGACCATGACCTGAGCTGAAATCAAGAGTCGGACGCCTAACTGACTGAGCCACCCAAGCACCCCTTGGCTATTAGTAGTAATATCAACCCTTCATTCTTCATTTCAGTGATGAGGGTGACATTAATGACAGTGAGGAGCTTGAGCACCATTTAACACCATTCTTTTCTTTCTGCCTCTTTCCACCCTCTTCCACTTCTGCATGTCTCAGAAACTTAACCCAGGGAGTAGTGATGCCATGCCCAAAACATGGATGATCTGCTTGCAAAGAAAACTCAATTCTTTAATAATACAAAAGTTCCCTGAAAAAGGAAACTGATTAAGGAAATTTAATGAAAACTTCAGTAATGCTTTAAAAGTTATTTTGTTGTTGTTGTTGTTGTTGTTTACTTTTATTTTTCTTTTTGAGAGAGAGAGAGCAAGCATGAGTGGGGGAGAGGGGCACATTCAATGCAGAACCTGATGAAGGCTCAATCCCACGACGCTGAGATCACAGCCTGAGCAGAAATCAAGAGTTGGATGCTCAACCAACTAAGCCACCCACATGCTACATGGTATAAGTTATTAACCTTAGGACCATGAAATCTGTGTGGCTCAATTTATCAGAAATCACGTTTTCTGCATTTTTTGTGACTAGAAAATGTGTGAATTAATCATGGGCTTATGTATTAGAATTAGACCTGGGTTGGAATCATGGCTCTGTCTTTTATAGCCTAATTTTGGATAGTTATTTAATCTACATCTCTTTTCTTCTTGATAAAGAAGGTGTGGGAAAAAACATAATTTAACCCTTTCTCAAAATATGGTGAATCAACTTCGTGATCTGAAATCACCTCAGATACCCTGTTAAAATGCAGATTTGTAATCTGACACCATACCAGACTAAGTGACCTTAAATTTCTACTTGGAGCCCAGTAATTTTTTTTTTAAGTTTGGTTTTTTTTAATTGCAGTATAGCAGACATACAATGTTATGTTTGTTTCAGATGTACAACATAGTGATTTGACATTTCTACATATACTCAATGCTCACCACAGTGAGGGTAGTCACCATCTGTCACCATACAACGTTACTGCAATATTATTGACTACATTCTCTATGCTGTACTTTTCAAGGAGCCCAGTAATTTTTAACAAGTACCTTGGTGTTTCTTATGTACCCTGAAGTTTAAGAATCACTAGTTAAGGGGCACCTGGGTGGCTCAGTCAGTCAAGTGTCTGATTCTTGATTTTGGCTCAGATCATGATCTCACGGTTCACGAGATTAAGCCCCATGTTGAGTTCTGCACAGACAGCATGGATACTGCTTGGGATTCTCTCCCTCTCTCTCTGCCCCTTTTCTGCTTGTGTGTGTGAAAGTGCTCTCTCTCTCTCTCTCTCTCAAAAAATAAATAAATAAACTCAAAAGAACAAAACAAAACAAAAAACCCACATTCCTAAAGTCCTGGCAGTCCAGTGAAACTTATAAAGCAAGTAAGTTTACCTACCCAAGCTGTATTCAGGAGAGTCTTCATTTGACCATGGTGACCTAAGGTTTCACCACGTTTGCATGGGCCTAGTGTCCAGATGAATGACATGTTTACATTCTGTGACTTATTTTGTCAATATGAGCACTTCCCAAAGCTAACAACCATCAAGCACTGCAAACAAAATCAGTGCTTAGGCAACAGGTCATCCAACCGGAAAACGATTTCTCCAAGAAATGGCCAAAACTGAGAGTGGAGAGATAACACATGCCGATATCTGGCATTGTTTTCTACCTTAATATATACATTAAATTGGGAAGAAAAAGGCCAAACTCACATTAAAATCAGTGACACTGTCACCTTTGTATTCTCCTTCCCTTTTTCCACCCACTTACCGTAGTCTTACAAAAAGATCCCTTCCTTGGACTAGACAGGCTTTTTTTTTTTTTTTTTTTTAACTTAGATCTACCTAAGGCTAATCAGGATTGGGGTATTTTGGCTTTGGTTTTGATTTGACGGTAAAAATGAAAGAGCTCTTACTTAGTTGAAAATCTTGCTGCTTCCCCTCCTTAGCTTCAGGGACTAAATGTCAATATGAAAGCCTTTTGAGTGAGAAATATTTTCAGAGCAGTTAGAATCAAAGTACTTTTGTCCTGTTTGGGGCGGGGGATTTTCTGGAAAACTACTTTGCACCAAAAAAAAGGTGGGGGGGGGGGAGGAAGAAAGGAGGGAGGGGAAGAAGGAAGGAAGAATGAAAGAAGAAAGAATGAAGAAAAAGGCCTATATCTGTTTAACATTCATCTACAAATCTGATGTTTACAGATTTTAATAATAGTACATATAATAACAATAACAATACGCCACACTGCCTCATCATTAACATTTTGTGTAATCCGTTTTCGAGTAAATACGATCTTTATTTTACATACAGCACAAAGGCAGGTGCATCGGTTGATAGCAAAATCATCTGAAAAATGTGGTTTACATGTGTGTGTGTCTGTGTGTATGTGTGTGTGTCTGTGTGTGCGTGTGTGTGCATGCCAATCAGCATTTGTGTGAAGTCAGAATTTGTCATCGAATTTCAAAATTTCTTATAAAGAACTGCAAAATATTCACCCCACCTATTCCTAGTTTACAATGTGGAAACAGAAAGCCCTGGTGCTCTTTTTATTTGTGGGTGAAGGGAAGCAGCTTAAGAAGAGCCAGGAAAGGCAGGGAAAAGTTCCTCCGTGCAGAGAATTTCTCACAAGCCAAGAGCGAAGAGCTCTCTCTAACCGCTACTCCCCGGTGGTTTCCTTCACCTGCAGCTCTTATCAGTCCAAAGTTCCCTCTGTGGTTAAGTGCACCACCCAACCCTGGAAGATCCTTGCAGTTTATCAAACTTCAATGAGACAGAAGTTCAAAGCTCTTGCCTGGCAATAAAACATGCAGGGTGTCGTTTTATATTATTTTTTAAATGCAAAGGAATAGGCTTTAATTTATGTGATGATTAAAGAATAAAAACTGCACACCTGCATCCCCAGAGGGCAAAGATATCTGGGCACCTTAGCTGCCCTCCTTGGAAAAAGAAAAACATTTCAGATTGGCTTTTCCTCTTCTGCTTTGCCGTGATTCCTACAACACGCCCGGGATTAAGTTTTCCAGCATGTACCAATGAGGCTCTATTGTTCTGAAATCCACACAAAGGCCAAGGTCCTGTCTTGCTCAGATACCATCACTCTCTGAGATAAGCATTTATAACTTCAACGTGCTGCACTGAAAAATCAAAGTGAAATATATGTAACACTGTATGATTGTTATATGAACCTTGCAAAGGAAGGCAATTGTGGATCAGAAACTTCTTGGTTCTGTTGCCTCCTGCTGATGGCTTAATCTCTTTATACCACAGTCATTCCTGCTATAAAATGTGTATGATTCTAAGAATGATATATCTAGGGCTGCCTGGGTGGCTCAGTCGGTTAAGCATCTGACTTCAGCTCAGGTCATGATCTCACAGTTCATGTGTTCGAGCCCCACATTGGGCTCTGTGCTGACAGCTCAGAGGCTGGAGCCTGCTTTGGATTCTGTGTCTCCCTCTCTCTCTCTGCCCCTCCCCTGCTCATGTCTGTCTCTCTGCCCCTGTCTGTCTCTCTCTCAAATAAATAAACGTTAAAAAATAAAAGAAAACAACACAATGGTATATCTAATAATGAACTACTTCTTTAGAAAATATTTGGTATATACAAAAAGTAACACATTAATGATTATGTCAATACTGCTACATACTGATTCTACAGATTAAAATGACACAGCAATGTTTTTGCAATGGTTAAGAACATGGACTCTGAAGTCAGGCTGACTGGGATTTGATTTTTAGCGCTGGCACTTATTAATTCTGATTTTAAGTAAATTACCTAATCTCTCTGCCCTTTTCTATAAAATTGGGGAATAGTACCTCACCTAAGCTTAAAGTGAGAATTAAATGAAATATGTAATAATCTTGGCATAGTGCTTGGCACATAGTAAGTACACAATAAATATTAGCGATTATTTTTATTATTGTTGTTATCACTATAGTTGTTACTATGTACCACTCCCAGCCATCGCAAAACTCACAAGACAGTAGGTTTTCAACACTAATAAACCAGCAAGCGGCCAACTTACAAAAGCCACCCCCACTCACTTAAAGTTCTGTTCACCCAACCAAGGATGCTTACAGATTATCTTCAAGGATTCCGGGGTTATATAAACCCTACACATATAATAATATACATAATCATATGCCCATTTCAGCTATAACCTTTAAACTTGTAGGAAGCATTCACTTATTAACTGCTAATTACTCAAGAGGCTCTAATTTACATGGGGAAAGTCCAGAACTATTTCTTTTTAACTCTCTTCCCAAGCATAAATACCATGAAAGTATTAGCTTGTTTGTTTTGCAATCAAATAAAGGGTCTCATTTAGAAATTATTGCTTGAGGGGCCTAGAATTTCCACCTACATTAATTAGACCACTCATTTTATTATTGTTTAATACAGAATCCCTATACTAGAATAAACAAGTCTCACTGGGAAAATATTCACATGAACTACTACATATGATATTAATAGATACACATAAAAGCAATAGCAGTATATGTGAGAAGCACAGAATATACATATATTCAACTTTAAATCTGGCTTTTTCCTCCCTTGCCAGAGTCCTCCTGAGAAACATTTTAGTTTTTGAAGCCTCTTGAGATTCAGATGCTGGCTGGCACACATGTTGAATTAAATTAAGACTGTTTGTTCTCTGAGATAAGAAAAGTAACCCTGTTAACCACACAACTTGTCATGTAAACTGTTTAGAAGCTTCAAGTTCAAGATCATTTATAAATCACTAGCATGATTTGATTTGATCTTGTGAAGTGCAAATAGATGGCTTACTCATTTAAAATGTTAATAGGCCTCTAAAATTAATTATTTACCATCCTCCGTCTTTACTCAGATGTCCTGATGCAGGGATACAGTAAGTTCTGGTGACATATTTTATCACCCATACAAGACCATCTTTGATCTTAGACCACACTAGACCAATTTCCTCTGACCAAAGGAGGTGGGAAATGAGGAAAGCCAGTACATGTAATCCTTATACAACTCAATGAGGTAAGTAATAGACTTTTTTGAAGCTCAGAGAGATTAAGGAACCTGCTAAAGTCTTAACTAATGGCTGATCTAGGTGTGCATGCCAAAGCCTATACTCTTCCACTATAACCCACAACCTCTCAAAAACAAAAAGCAAAACAAAATAAGAAAAATCCAAAACCCTACAAAGTGTCCCATTTTATACTGTATTATCGAGAAATTCTGGCTATCCATTATAAATACTAGAAAAGAAGCTTAAATTGGTAAACCAGAGACTTAAAAGCATTTGTATGGTCTTTATTTTTTTAATGTTTATTTCTAATTACACATGTAATTATTTTTAAAGATTCCAACAGTACAGAAAAAGCTAAAAACCAATCCCTGTTCCCATTGACAACAGTTGTTATCAGGTTGGTATGCACACTTTTAAAAATACATAATTTGTGAGCTTGGTTTAGTTTTGTTTTTAAATAAATGACACATATTTTTCTGAACCTTGCTTTTTTTTCACTCAACCATGTCTGGAGATCATTTATAAAATAATACGGAACCAACTTACCCTTGCAGTATTTCTCAATGGCAAATATTTCTCTATTAATAAATATTTAAGTTGTTTTCATATTTTCACTATAGCAAATCTTGCTGTGTTGAACATTCTTGCACATGGTTCCCTGTGCATATGTGGAAGTTTTTCTATGAAATTGGCATGTGACAGAATGCACATATCTTTGTGGGTTTTTTCCAGTTTTATTAAGAAATAATTGACAAACATCATCCTATAAGTTTAAAGCATAGAGAGCAACAGTTTGATTTACATATATTATGAAATGATTATCACAATAGGTTTTGCTAACAGTCATGATGTAGGTACAATAAAAAGAAAAGAAAAAACATTTTTCTCCTTGTGATGAGAACTCTTAGGATTCACTCTCTTAACTACTTTCCCATGTATCATACAGCAGTGGTAACCATAGTCATTATGCTATACATTACATCCCCAGCCCTCATTTATCTTATAACTAGAAATCTGCACCCTGCCTCTCCTCCACCTCCCTCTGATTCCCTCTCCCACACTGCTTCTGGCAACCACATGTCTGATCTCTTCTTCAATGAGTTTGAGTTTTCGTTTGTTGTTTTCTTTAGAGTCCATATATAAGTGAAATCATACGGTATCTGTCTTTCTCTGACTTATTTCACTTAACATAACACCTTCAAGATCCGCCCATGTTGTTACAAATGGTTGGATTTCCTCATTTTTTTGTAGCTGGATAATATTCCACTGTATGTATGTATACACCACAACTTCTTTATCCACTCATCCACTGATGGACATTTAGGCTGTTTCCATGTCTTAACTGGTGTAAATAATGTTGCAATGAACATTGGGGTGCAGTTATCTTTTTGACTTAGTGTTTTCATTTCCTTTGGATATATTCCCAGAAATGGAATTGCTGGATCATAGGCTAGTTCTATTTTAATTTTTTGAAGATCCTCTATACTGTTTTCCATAGTGGCTGCACCAGTTTATCATCCCACCAGCATTGCACAAGGGTTCCCCTTACTCCTCATCTTCATGTTTACTTACATATATACAATTGCTTTACAAAGAGTTATTCCAATTTATATTCTTCCCAGCCATGAGAATATCTGTTTTCACTATCCTTGGTCCAAGACTTTGTAATTTTGCCAATTTAACAGTTATAAAATAGCTTTTCACTCTTGTTTTTACTTTAGTCTTCTTAAGTACAAATTAAGTTACGCATATTTACATGTTTATTTGTATTTCTTCTTCTGTGAATAATCTGCCAGTATCCTTTGCCCATTTTCCTCTCTGGTTCTTCTTTCTTCTCCTTTATTTGTAGTTTTTTTTTTCTAATTCTATATATGTTGGAAATATATATATATCTATCTTATGGCTTTTCTTTCAATTTGTTTGTGGTATCTTGCATTGTACAGACATTTTAAATGTTGATATAGTCAAAAGTATTTTACTGTGCTTTTTGTGCTTTGTGTATTGTTCAGATAGACCCTCTCTACTCCAACTATTTTTTTTCTAGTATGATCTTTAGTTTAAGTAACTGTGTCCCTTACCAAATCATGAATTCACAATTAACATAGTGAGCATAATATAAAAAGAAATTTAAAATTTACCATAGACAAAAATAAAGTAAAAGTGTTAACCCCAAATCAGGCCTCTTCAAACATTAACTAGGTCCAAATATAAAACAGCTGTGTATCAAGTTTAACTTTGGGAGCCCAGAAAAAATTGTAAGTGAATCACACACTGCATACAAATATCCTGATAAACATCCTTGATATAAATGCAGGAGGCTTCCCTTCTCTAATAGCTCTTAATCATTATAGGGTTTGCTTACTGGTAGTTAAACCTATAAATATAATAATAACAACAGCTAACATTTATTAAACTCTCTGTGCAAGACAGTCTTCTAAGCATTTTATGGCTCTTAATTCATTTAATTCTCACAACAAACCTATGAGATGGGTACTTTTCTTTTATCTCCATCTTATAGATGAAAAACGGAAGACTCAGATATGTAACTTACCCAAAGGTTAACGGTCTAGTGAGTAGCAGAGACAGGTTTGAATCCAGGCCTGTGGTCAAGACTGCACTATACCACAGCCCTTAAAAAGCTATCTATCTGTGCAGCATGACATGTGTCAAATGGAATTTTCTAAGGACAGAGCTACAAATTAAGAAAAGATCTTTCACATTAAAAGTTCATTATAAAACACACAAAACTAATAAAATGCATTTGGGCATCCAAACCACCACAGTGCTGCTATACAGCTGGTCAAACTCAAATACTAAAAGACATGCTGGGGGCAAACAAAACATCACACATATGTTAACATCACCTGTGACAACCAGAAAACAAGAGGTCACTAAAGATCTTTATGTAAAATGGAGGATGGAAAACTGAGGTCTATTTCCCTCAACCAATAGAGGTATTGTACAAGTTAACAGCTGTGCAAAGCTGAGTGCTTTGACATTCAAAGAGTCTCTAGTCAGCCATTAATCCTTCCTTCTTCCCTTCTTCCTAAAACTGGTGATTTTTGATATTTGAGGGATGTCAATGAAGGCTAAGTACCTACATCCTATTGCTTCAGTATTTCTAGCCTAAATCTCATAATACAGAATTAGTAGTTTGGAGTCTTGTAATTTCATGTGCCAGAAGCTACAGAAAAAAAAAAAAAATTTAAGGAGGCATTTACAGAGATCCAAACTTAAAGTACTCAGCTGACCATAACAAAGTGTACTGAGAACATCAGAGAAATCTGAAGTGGCACTTAAGTTTCCCACAGTTACAATCTATGGGACACATGAAGAACCCACGTAATAATTGTCATGACAACAGCTTTGCAAAAACAGTTACTTGTAGAGCAGTATTGTTACCAAATCAACTCCATAAACATTCATAAAACCACAAGTTAAATAAAACCCTATAAACTGACAAACACGGAGTAAATCAAGTGCCACTCATAAGGAATGTCATGTCAGGCAGGGAAGCATTAAAGTTACAAGGTGAGGGGCACCTGGGTAGCTTAGTCAGTTAAGCGTCCAACTTCGGCTCAGGTCATGATCTCACGGTTCATGGGTTTGAGCCCCGCATCGGGCTCTGTGCTCTCGGTCCAGGGCCTGGAGCCTGCTTCCGGTTCTGTGTCTCCCTCTCTCTCCGCCCCTCCCCACCACATGCTCTGTCTCTGTCTCTCAAAAAATGAATAAACGTTAAAAAAATTTTCTTAAGTTACAAGGTAAAAATTAATTGTGCTGTATAGTCATCAAAGGTTGTAGCCTTTGGAGAAACCCATGCATTTACAGATTATTAGCAATTTTATTTGGGATGCAATTAACTATGAGTATACAGATTAGTGGTTTTGATGCAACAAGGTACTAATGCAATAACTTACCAATTTCTTGGCATTTTGCATTCAAACTATTTCACAGGAACTAGCTGGCACTCACAACAGCTCATATAACAATAAAAGGACCTCATTTAGTCTAATGGCAGAAAGGTACAGAAATAAGTTCTAATTTAAGGCAGCTGAAAACTCATGGGCTTAGAATTCCTGATCCTCTCTCTTCTGCTTGATACTGCCTCCCTATGGAGGTAGGGATTCTCTTTCAAATGAGAGTCTCAAGTGTCAAATCCCCACTCAGAACTCTGTCTACACCCTGCTTATGAGATATGGCTGTAATAATGCCCAATAATCCCTTTGAGTTACTATTTTTGTGATGAAAGTAAAGATACTATTGTAGATATTTATAGAGACTCTAGAGGCTGAGGCCAAAGTGTACAAAAGTCATAGGGTGAATGGAACAGCATAGGCTAGGCCAGCCCTAATTCAGTTTACACAGAAAACTCATGCCAACGCTTACCATATCATCTAAATTAATAGCCTAAACACCAAAGTACCCTATGGAAATATACTTAGGGACCAATTTTTACCAGACCAACATAATTTTTGACTCATCATCACTCTCAGCTACATTGCCATGTCCAAGCCTCCCTTTCCTGCCAAGCTCAAGTCAACTGCCACCTTTTTCGTGAAGCTTTCCCTGATTCTCCCCGATCCAGAAGTAATCTTTCTTTTCCTGATCTCCCTAAACACCTGTTTTAAATATTTCCAATGGCACTTTCTACCTTGATACAGAGTTATTTGTGTTCTACATGTGTTACCTTCTTTGTTAGACTCCCTACTCCTTAAAGACTGATAGTTACCATGACTCATTTATCTTTTATCCCCTTTAACACCCAGGACCATTCAGTGTCTTCCACATACCAGTCATTCAAATATTTACTGAATGAATACATAAACTGTATCACTATTTATACACTGTGGTGTTATTCTTTATTCAACTCAACCATTTCAGGATTGTGCCTCCCAGGTGGGAAACACTAAGTACCAAAACACATTCTGTTACAATATTAGGGTTCTTACAGGAAGCCACTTTTGTCCAGTTCTCAACCCCTCCTTCTGTTGCCTTTTTACTGTTCCTTCCCTCTATTCCAATGAGAAAGCACTTGTTCCTTCCATTGTTACTAAGAGCCTCATTATGTTCAAGGTAAAGTGAAAAATGCATTCAATGCAATTACCAGTTCCTCACAAATTTGGGGGCTGCTTGTCATTTCAACATCCAAGACTTGAATAAAAGCAAGTCCAAATTCTTTTCACTCCTAAGAACGATTTTCTTTTTTTCTTTTTAGACAAAATGGAAGCACCCAGCACAGGAAGCAGTCTTCAGTAAGCCACCGTTCATAAACAGCTTTGCGGCAAGCATAACAAAGGTTCTGTTGTGCTCTTGCGTGGCAGGGCCAGTGAGCAGCAGGGGCAGATGAACTCTTTAAGAAACAAAGGTTCTGTCTTCATGCAAATGTTTGCATTAATAAAAAATGAAGAAAAAGATATAGAAAATGCAGGCTAGCTGGACATAATAGGTCTCTAAACGGGAGGTTTTTCACATTTTTCAGGCGGAGTCAGCAGGTCTTTTAAAAACTTTGTCATTCTGAACATTTCACAGACATCACAAGAAAGACATGCAAATAACAGAAGCAAATCAAAGGACATCCCGCTGCTCTGCTGGCGCCTCCCTCATCCATGCCTGGTTTGTCATTTTCTGTTAACCCTAGTGCTGGCTGCTGTTTTGTTGAGGACTGGAGTCCCTAGCCCATGTGGCAGTACATGTTCAGCCAGCTGGCCCTTGCACTGATGACATTACAATGCAAGCCATGTACTACCACTCAGGGACACGTGCTGCCAGGCAACAAGTTCCAATGTGGGTTTTTTTTACACAGCCGGCTTGCAAATCTGCATGGGAAAGAACCTCTAAACTAACCACTTAATAAGACATGATCTTCTTGAGTGTGAGGATCACTGAGTGGTTCTCTGAAGATGGACCAGTCTTTCAGAATAAAATGTACAATAAGGGCCTTAAAATAAATATACAAAATCTAAAACCTGTGAGGGGAGAGGTACTGTACTATGTGCTCCAGCTGTGTTATCTCATTTTACCTTCACAACCACCACTTCAGGTAGATATTTACTATCCCCATTTTACAGCTAAGGAAATCAAGGTTTATAGAGGTTATGAACTTGCCCAAGGTCACCCAGCTAATAGTGGCAAGCCAAGACTCAAAACTGCCTGATGGCAAATTCTGCTCTACTCTATTCATTTTCCTCACCCCTTACTTCTATGTCTTGTGATTGAAACCCAGCTGACCATATCACAATGACCATATTTACCCACTGCAGGGTCACTGAAGTGTCCCTCTTTCTCCGTCTTAATCATTAGGAGTCTTTATCATTCATTTCTAGATTTTCTTCTTTTTTTTTTTAATGTTTACTTTTTGAGAGACAGAGAGAGAGAGAGAGAGAGAGAAAGCAGGGGAGGGGCAGAGAGATAGGGAAACACAAAATCTGAAGCAGACTCCAGGCTCTGATCTGTCAGCACAGAGCCCGACATGGGACTTGAACCCATAACCCATGAGATCATGACCTGAGCCTAAGTTGGAAGCTTAACCAACTGAGCCACAGGCACCCCATTATTTTAAGAGTGAGTGGCTTTTTTTTGGGGGGGGGGGTTAGGTCATGATAAGAATCTACTTAAAGCTGCAAATACTTTCTCACAGAAAAAAATGCATATAATTTAATATGTTCTACATAATTTAGCGCATTTGGGAACCTCCTAAGGCTCACCTATAGCTCCCCTGAGAGTTCGTGACCTACATGTTAAAAAAAAAGAAGAAGAACCCAGAACCCACATCTCTCTTCCCAGGAGAACATGGTGGGGTTTCTTTCACAATGATGGCCTATCAAATCCCCTGACCTGAAAACTCCTTGTCCTCCTCCATGTCCATTGAACACACTATTCCTCTTCACTAGGACTTGAAATCACTTACGTCCTCCCACAGATTGTCCCACTGGCCTCTCTTGGTTGTACTAAACTTGGAACCAGTAGCCAATCACTTCATTACTATTCTCACCACTGCTCCTGAATGGCACAAGCTTAAGGAGTGGAAGGATTTTAAGATCATATCGTTCAACTCCCATTATTTTATAGATAAAGAAATTGAAGGGACGCCTGGCTGGCTCAGTTGGAGGCGCCTGTGACTCTTGATCTCAAGGTCATGAGTTTGAGCCCCACATGAGGTAGAGACATTACTTAAATGGAACTTAAAAAAAAAAAAAAGGAAACTGAAATCCTTCCTCATTCTTTTCACTCTTGATTCAGCAATGGAAAGTACTTGGGCTTGCTCAAATGCAGTTCTGAAGTTCTTCATATTTCTATCTATAACCACATTGCCAAAGTTTTTGTTTATACAAAGCAAGCAAATAAGTCATGGCAAAACTAAATTATTTTCAAATACTTTTTTTCATACTATGGACCCAACCTTCTAACAATTTTTTTAAGTGTTTATTTATTTATTTATTTATTTATTTAGAGAGAGAGAGAGAGAGCGTGTGTGGGGCAGAGGCAGAGAGAGGGAAAGAGAGACCAAGAGCATGAGCAAGCAGGGAGAGGGGAAGAGGAAGAAAGAGAATCCCAAGTAGGCTCCGTGCTGTCAGCACAGAGTCTGACATGTGGCTCGATCCCATGAACCTTGAGATCATGACGTGAGCCGAAACCAAGAGCCAGACGCTCAACCTACAGAGTCACCCAGGTGTCCCTGAACCCAACCTTCCAAATGGAATAGTCAAATTATATTATCCTGGCTTCTTTTATCCTACTGATAGTCTGTTGAGATCTCTTGTACCAATTATAATCCAGGAAAAATTATAAATAAATTTTGTCTTGTTCTGTAAGTGACAAATGATAATAAGTATTACAAAGAAAGTGTTACCTTTATTTAATATGATGGTTGGCTAGAAGATAATCTAAGTACTGATAATCAGACCACTGGATTATACTAAGACCTTAGTTTGGAGACAGCCAAAGGAGGCAAATTATTACATGCCTTTCTGATAAAGGCAGAAAAAGAGTGCATTTTAGAAAAAGTAAAGAAAGAGATCATATCAGAGAAAAAAAATGGCTTAGCAGTACTGGAAACTTAGGAGAAACAAAACATAATCCTATCATATAGATTTAAAAGAGCTAGTTTAAATCATATAGATTTAAAAGAGCTGGGTGGCTCAGTCAGTTAAGTGTCCAACTTCAGCTCAGTTCATGATCTCACAGTTCACGGGTTCGAACACTGCGCTGGGCTCTGTGCTGACAGCTCAGAGCCTGGAGCCTGTTTCGGATTCGGTGTCTCCCTCTCTCCCTGTCCCTCCTCTGCTTGTGCTCTATCTCTCTCTCAAAAATAAGTAAACATTAGGGGCACCTGGGTGGCTCAGTCGGTTGGAAGTCCAACTTCAGCTCAGGTTATGAACTTGCTTTCGTGGGTTTAAGCCCCGCGTTGGGCTCTGTGCTGACAGCTCAGAGCCTGGGGCCTGCTTCAGAGCCTGTGTCTCCCTCTCTCTCTGCCCCTCCCCCATTCACACTCTGTCTCTTTCTTTCAAAAATAAATACAGTATGTGTGGTTTTTTTTTTTTTAATAAAAGAGCTAGTTGAATAAAAGCAGTTGTCTACAGAGCATAAGAGAGGAAGAAAGGGGTAAATTGGGACAGAGTGGGAAGAATTCCTCTCAATGCATGTCTCATTATATATTTTTTGAACCTCTGAATGTATGACCTAGTTAAAGCATATGTATACATGTACAATATATATAGTGTATATTAAGTATGTATATATAAGCATATATTAATACTGTAAATGTGCACAGTTAAAAAGATTGCAGGTTGAGACAATGTGGATTCTTTTCTTTTTTCTTTCTTTTTATTTTATTATTATTAAGTGAACTCTTACCCCCAATGTGGGGCTTGAACTCACAACCCCAAGGTCAAGAGTCTCACGTTCCACTGACTGAGCAGCCAGGCATGCCAGTGGATTCTTCTAGTAACAGCTTTATTGAGATATAATTCTCTCACCATAAAATCCACCCTTTTTAACATGTACAATTCAACAGTTTTTAGTTGTGCAGCCATCCCCACTACCTAATTTCTTCATTTCTTCAACCCTCCAAAATAAGTACCCATTTGCAGTCAGTTCCTATGCCCTCTTCTCCTAGACCCTGGAAACTATTCATCTATTTTTTTGTCTCTACTGATTTGCCTACTTTGGTCATTTCCTATAAATGGAATCATACAATACGTGGCCTTTTGTGACCGCCTTCTTTCACTTAGCATCTCATTTTTGAGGTTCATCTATATTGTAGCTTGTGTCAATACTTCATTCTTTTTCTTGCTGAACACATTTCATTCTGAGTTTACCACCTTTTGTTTATCCATCCATCAATTGTATTCACCTTCTGGCTATTATGAACAATGCTGCTATGAATATTTGTGTACAGATTTTTGCACGGACCCTTTTAATTCTCATGGGGATACACCTAGGAGTGGAAGTGCTGATCATATGGTAACTGTGTGTTTTATTGCCAAACTGTGTTCAAAAGTGGCTATGTCATTCTATAATCCTACCAGATATGAATGAGCGTGTAATTTCTCCACATTCTTGCCAATACTTGTCATTGCCCAACTTTGTATTTTACCCATCTTAGTTTGAAGTAGTATCTCATGGCTTTGATTTGCATTTCTTTGGTGAATAATAATATTGAGCACTTTTTCATGTGTTTATTAGCCATATGTATGTCTTCTCCTGAGAAAGGCTTATTCAAAGTCTTTCCTTTTGTTAAATTTTATTTATGGTTTTATTTTAATTTCAGTATAGTTAACACACAGTGTTACATTAGTTTCAGGTGTACAATACAGTGATTGTATGTAATTCTATATATTGCTCAGTGCTCAGTATGATAAGGGTGCTCTTTAATCCCCATCACCTATCATCCATTCCCCACCCCTCTCTCCTCTGGTAAGCATCAGTTTGTTGTCTGTTTCTTGGTCTGTCTGTCTTTCTTTTTTACCTTTGCTTGTTTGTTTTGTGTCCTAAACTCCACATATGCATGAGATCATATGGTATTTGTTTTTCTCTGGTTTCACTTAGTATTATACTCTCTAGCTCCATCCATGTTGTTGCATATGGCAAAATTTCATTCTTTTTTATGGCTGAATAATATTCCAGAGACCATGCAGATTCTTATAGGCAATATAGTAGTATTTTTTAAGCTTATTTATTTATTTTAAGAGAGAGTGTGTGTGTGATGGGGGAACAGGGGTGGGGGAGGAGGAGGAGGAGGAGAGAGAGAGAAAGAGAGAAAGAGAGAGAGAGAGAGAGAGAGAGAGAGAGAGAGAGAGAATCCCAAGGGGGCTCCATGCTCAGCACAGAGCCTGACATGGGGCTTGATCTCACAACCATGAGATCATGACCTAAGCCGAAATCAAGAGTCGGGCACACAACTGACTGAGCTACCCAGGTGCCCCTACAGTACTATTAACAAAGCATTTATACAGTGGGACTTTGATTTCCTCAGAGAGGAGAAAAAAACTAAAGTAAAAGGAACTAAAGACATGTATAGATAAAAAGGTTCAAAATTAAACCAATATACCCCTTGTATTTTCTTGGGCTTTTTTCCTTTCTCATTTTTCTTTCCTTTTTTGTTTACTTAATATTATATTTTTCAAAATTTAATGCAGTACTTTGTTTTGACATTATAAGTATTCCCTTATACAGACATTACTGAACATAAAAATATGTCCCTAGAATTTTTAGTTTTTCCTGTGCAAATCACTTTGCTATTTTCCCTATTGGAGATATATTCTCTTTGATTCCTTCCCTAGTTCCTCCAATTTCCAGTGATCTCTTTTTTTTCTGAATTCCTATTACTTATTACATAGCACTTGATAGCATACTGACTGTGTTACACTTATTTCATCTGTAAATGTCTTCAACTATATTGCAATGCAATTGAAAACATTGCTTTATTTGTTTAATAATTATTTATTTAATATCTAAGTGTTGTCTTTGTCCTTGAGGAGCTTACCATCTGTTGAGCAACAGACACACAAGTTAATGATTATAATATAGTATGATAATTGTTATAAAGGAGGTATATATAAAAAGTGTAAAGAGAAAGAGTTGCTTTGTTGCCTTAGATAAAGAGTTTCAGAGGACTATTTAAGCTGAGAAAGGAGATGAAAGAATTTGCCACGTGAACAAGTGGAGGGAGGATATTCAATACAGACATATCAGCACATGCAGAAAGATGAAGATATTTTTTAAAAAATTTAAGTTAATTTATTTTGAGAGAGACAGAGACAGCACAGGTGGGGGAGGGACAAAGAGAGAGGCAGAGAGAGAGAATCCCAAGCAGGCTCAGTATTGCCAGTGCAGAGCCTTATGTGGCGCTCGAACCCATGAAGCGTGAGATCGTGACCTGAGCTTGAAACCAAGAGATGCTCAACCAACTGAGCCACCCAGGTGCACCTTAATTTTTTTTTAATGTTTGTTTATTTTTGAGAGAGACAGAGCATGAGCGAGGGAGGGGCAGAGAGAGAGGGAGACAGAATCCGGAGCAGGGTCCAGGCTCCAAGCTGTCAGCACAGAGCCTGACGCAGGGCTCGAACTCACGAACTGTGAGATCATGACCTGAGCTGAAGTCAGACACAACCGACTGAGCCATCCAGGAGCCCCAAGATATTTTTCATATTTGCATGGCAGATCTGAAAAACTAAACACAGTTCAGTACTGCTAAGATATAAGCCTAGACACCATCATCATTACAAAAGGCCTTATAAAGAGCACAGATTTGGGGAAACCACTGAAGGATTTTGAGCAAGAAAGTGACAATCAGAATTCTATTTCTGAAAGATTACTCTGGCAGCACTGTGGAAGAACTGGAGGGAGAAAGGTACAGATACAAGTACAGAGGCACAGATATAACTCAAGCAGTTGTTGAAATGGTCCAGGCCAGAAATAACAAAGACCTGACTTAGGGAAGTTGCAGTAAGAATGACAGATCAAAACAAAAGAGGGATAACCAACAGAAGTTGGTAATTGATTGACTATGAGAAGTAAAAGATGAGAGGGAATTTAGGATGATTTCTGGGCTCCCTTCTGGGGCATTTGGGAATACGATGGCTCCATTTACTAAGATCAAACACAGGAGGAAGAGTCTATATTATATCCCGTATAGATCTTTTGCAGTATCAAGCATAGTGCTGAGTACACATATAGTCACTTTATTCTGCTGACCAACTGGCTATACTGAAAAAAAACCAGAGAGCTTTCTGCTTACTGATCTCAACTGACCACTCTCCTGAAGTTGGTATTAATCACCAAGCATCAGCATCAGAAAAGAACTTCTGGGCAGAGGATCACTGGAGTGGACTAATTTATCCAGGAAATAAAATAGGCAGTGTATATGTGAATGTGAGAGGGGTGTGTGTGTGTGTGCGCGTGTGTACACACATGTGCACGTGCATGCACGTGTGTGTGTGCATGCATGTGCTGGGGAGGAAAGGGGAGGACAATTTATAACAGAAGACATCCATATATTTATATAAGGCTGTGACAAAGACTGCTAGTTGCCTACCTCTTCCTCTTTAGAAACATACTCCGATTTTTACCTGGGCTCATGGCCACTGGTATAAAAATCATAGTTTCTCAGCTTCTTTTGTAGCCAGACTTTAGTCATGTGATTAAGCTATAAAATAAAAGCACAATATTGTGTGGGTCTTCTAGATAATACTTAAATGGAACTGATTCAGCTGAAAGATGTCCCTTATTTACTACTCATGGATCGTGAGGTAAAAGATGGAATCTCTGGTTAAGATGTTGGAGCAAAAAGATGGGAACCTGAGTCCCTGATTATACCTTGGAGCATACCATACCAGTCATGGACTCTTTTCCACAAAAGAGAAATAATCTAACTTGTTCAAACCATATTATTTTAGGTTTTTCTGCTGTATCCAGACAAACCTGCTGTTAACATAAAGCATCTATATATTTTCCCAAAAGTATAAATGGAGGGATCAAATTAATGTATCAATCAGAATGCTCATTGGCCTATTCATGGATCTAGGTTAGCGCATGTGAAAAAGGCACACAGCGTTTCAGATACTTTTCTAGCATTTGGAGAGATGTGCTTACCATTGCTGCAAACAGGTAAGGTCTTAATGACTTTCATAACTTGAACAGTAATATTTCTAACACCCCTGAAAGTTTGCTAAATACTTTCACATACATTATCTCTTTGAACCTTGCAACCAGCCTAGGGGTCAGATAAGACAGGGATTATTATCTCCATTTACACATGAGCAAATTGCCCAAGGTCACACAGCTTGTAAGTGGTAGAACAAAATTTTGAACTTGAATTTCATGAGTGTAAATATTTTCCACCGAATCATAGAATTAGGATAATTCTTACAGAAATTTAGAAAGTTTAAAATGACCCCAATTAATACCAAATAAGTGATATAAACATGATTATCAAACAGACCACAAATCTATGTGTTGATATTTCATAGAACTTTACATAAAGACTTTACTTAAAGTTAATTTTTCCACCTACTAACTGAGGAAACATTCTGTTCAGTTTTAGAACTGATGACACACCATGTCCTTCTGTGATGCTGTATTTTGCAGCAGAGTGAACAAATGAGGGGCTGCACATGGATTTAGAGGTAGCAAAAGGGAAGTAAGTAGAACTTCTCTCTAATGACAACTTCTCTTCGGACAATCTAAGTCAGATTCTACTCAGTTCTACCTGTTGGTGGTATAAGATGCTTCTACAATTGCTTCCAGAAATTGTTCTTCAGAAAATGTATACGGCTTAAATAACTGGACTCATGAAGGAAAAGCAAACTGACCTTCAGTCCAGCTCTTAAAAAAGTGAATTGATCTCATTCCTGCATTGCCATGCTACAGAATGGCATCCAGGCTCAACAGCACAAGTAAGGGGGTCTCATTATAATCCCTGTCCTACACATGCTTCCCTGGGGTATTATGGAAGGTATTTAACCCTTCAACTTAATGCCTTCATTAGATTATGGGGGAGAAGGATACTTTACTCCCCAGAACTATCTGGAAGGCTGAATAAGCAAAAGTAAACATGTTGCTTGTAAAATGTTTAATATAAATGGACATGGAGAATGAAAGTTACTACATTCTTGGGGCGCCTGTGTGGCTCAGTCAGTTAAGCATCCGACTTGGGCTCAGGTCATGATCTCACGGTTGATGAGTTCAAGCCCCACATTGGGCTATGTGCTGACAGTGTGGAGCCTGCTTGGGATTCTCTCTCTCTCTCTCTCTCTCTCTCTCTCTCTCTCTCTCTCTCTCTCCCCCTGTCCTTCCCCCAACTGTACTCACTCTCAATTAAAATAAATAAATAAACATGAAAAAAAAAGAAAGTTACTACATTCTCTTCTTTTTCTCTAAATTTTTATTTTGTCTTTCCAAAACAAAATGACCGGTAGAACGCCTCATTAATGGAAATAGCCCAAGGAGAATGTTAAGCTGAGAAGAATCTGAATGGTACTAGAGGGAGAAGGAAAAGAAGTAAAAGAAACTTTACTTTCAATTTCATTTTCTTGAGATTATAAAAGCATGGAGCTGATAGCAATCTTATTAGGTCATCTAATACTTTTTTTTTTAAATCAGAAGATCAATATGTTATCGCATTTTAAAACATTTAAAACATAAATCAGAATTCCTTTATCTTAAAATAGCAAGGATTTACGTATCTTTGTGGTCAATTCTTATCAGTGTATATACAGGTTTGTATTGGAGTTCCACTTTTCCCAAAAAATTCATTTCATATGCTTTTTCACACACATATAAAGTCTTCTTGGGAATTATTTAGTGATATAATATTCTACTGTTCTTAATCTACTTCAGTTTGCTTCTGGATTATTTCCACTTTTTCCTTAAAGATAATATAGCTATAAACATTTTTATACAAACAATTTCTTTTTCTTTTTGAGTTACTTCCTTGGGATATATTCCCCGAAGTAGGGCTTTAGGATCGAAAGATATGCTCATTTTAATAGCTCTTGTTATGGATTGCAAAATTGCTCTCCAGAAAGATGTTATCCCCTTTAAGAAATAGAGAATGATTTCTTTGCAGACATCTCAATATAAAGCTTTAACTGACTCAAAAGGGTCTTCATTTTCAAAGCTTAAATTATTGGTGAACCTGAATACATAGTTAGGTTATCTTTCCTTTTATACAGACTTTTAAAATTTAATTGTAAAAGCAACACACAAATATAATAGAATACAGGCGGGTATGAAGTAAACAGTAAGGCTTCCTAACTTGTAAATACTCTCTTAATTCAATCTCCTAGAGTATTCACTGTTAAAAGATTGTTATACATCCTTCCAGAACTTTTTCTATATGTGATCATACATATATTTGCAAATGTTCATAACATGATTTTTTTACAGAAATGTAATCACACTGTACTCTGTAACTTATTTTTTCACTTAAAACTTCACATATATCTTTCTGTGTTAATGAGTGTAACTCATTTTTTTAATGCTGCTTAGGAATATCTATTATGTTTATTATACCTATTAATTTATTGACCATTCTCTTGATAGCCATGCAGACTGACTCTAATTTTTCATTTTTACAAAGTATAGTGCACATGAACAAACTCTTAAGTAATTTCCTTATGCCCTGAAGGGACTTTGTTACTGTAACATAAATTTGTACCATTTATTTCCTTTACATGTCGTATATTAACTTTTAGGCCTCATATTCATTGTGATTTTCTCTATCTTGTCACTTTCCTTTTATCTTTGTTATTTGTCCTACAGAAATTAAAAAAAACATATTCTATCTACATATCCATCTGTTCTCAAACATTGGTTTATGTCATAAAAGTATGTCAGGGGTATGTATACTTGATTAATTTTTCCTGGATGTAAAAGTATTTTAACATTTTAATTCAACTAGGGGTGCCCGGGTGGCTGAGTCAGTTAAGAATTGGAATTCTTGATTTTGGCTCAGGTCATGATCTCACAGTTCCTGAGCTACAGCAATGAGCCTGTTTGGGATTCTCTCTCTCCCTCTGTCTATTTGACTGTTTCTCTCTATCTCTCTTAAAATAAATAAACTTAAAAAAAAAAACATTTTGGAGCACCTGGGTGGCTCAGTCAGTTAAACACCCGACTTCAGCTCAAGATCAAGATCTTGATCTCACGGTTTGTGGGTCCAAACCCTGCATCAGGCTCTGTGCTGACAGTACAGAGCCTGCATGGGAGTCTCTCTCCCTTTCTCTCTGCCCCTCTCCCACTCATGCTTTCTCTCTCTCTCAACATAAATAAACTTTAAAAATAAAAATAAAGATACAAATAAAAAATAAAACATTTTAATTCAGTCAGAATTCATTGTACCATAAGGTAGAAGGTGCGAATCTAAATTTATTCCTTCTATAGTCCTTCCAATGATCTCAACTAAGAACTTTTTCACATTATTTGCTACACTTAGTTTGTCACAAATTACACGGATATGTATTTTGGCATCTATTTCTGGGACCTCAATTCTGTTTCACTTTTTTTTTTAATGGTTATTTATTTATTCTGAAAGAGAGTGAGAGTGGGAGAGGGGCAGAGAGGCAGAGAGAGAGAGAGAGAGAGAGAGAGAGAGAGAGAGAGAGAGAGAGAGAGAATTCCAAGCAGGCTCCATACTGCCAGTGGGGATGCAGGGTTGAAACAAACTGCAAGATCATGACCTGAGCTGAAATCAAGAGTCGGATGCTTAACCAACTAAGCCAACCAGGTGCCCCTATTTTTTTTTTAAGTTAAAAACTAAAATAATTTAAAAAAATTTTTTTAACATTTATTCATTTTTGAGAGACAGAGACAGAGCGTGAGTGGGAAAGGGGCAGAGAGAGAGGGACACACAGAGCCGGAAGCAGGCTCCAGACTCTGAGCTGTCAGCACAGAGCCCAACGCAGGGCTCGAACTCACAGACTGTGAGATCATGACCTGAGCTGAAGTCATATGCCCAACCGTCTGAGCCTCCCAGGCTCCCCTAAAATAATTTTTTAAAACATTCTATTTCAGTATGACAATATTCACAAAAGGGTGAATTTGCACTTGTAATGAGCACCCTAGATGATCTCCTGGAGCCTCCTTCCAGCTGTACCCCCTAACCCAGGATAAATAGATAGATTAGTTTTTCCTGTTTTTGAGATATATATAAAATCATACAGTGTGCATTTTGCACCTGGCTTCTCCCATTCAATATTATGTTTGTGAGGTTCATCCATAGAGTTGTGAGTAGTTGTTCATTAATTCTTGTTGCAGCATAATAGCCCATTGTTGACGATACCACGATTTATTTATCAATTTCCTTATTGACAGCATTTTTTAAGTTTCCAGTTTAAGCCTATTATGAATGACGTCACTATAAGCATTCCAGTACGAGTATTTAGTAAATATATGCCTGCATTTCAGTTGGTTTTGTGCCTGGGAGTAAATGGTTGAGTCATAGAGTAAGAGTGTGTTCAGCTTTAGCATAGACTGCCAAACAGCTTTCCAGAATATACCCATTTACACTCTCACAAGCAGTGCATAAGAAAAAACTTTGACCGTTTATAATTTGTGGTCCTATATTCATCTTTAAAAAAGAATTCAGGTCTTCATATCCAATACTACAAAAAGTAACCATGGTTTGGGGTGCCTGGCTGGCTCAGTCAGTAAAGCATGCAACTCTTGATCTCAGGGTTGTGAGTTCAAGCCCCAAGATGGGCATAGAGCTTACTTAAAAAAATAAACAAATAGTGGTGCCTGGTTGGCTCAGTTGGTTAAGCGTCTGGCTCTTGATTTAGGCTCAGGTCATGATCTCATCGTTTGTGAGTTTGAGCCCTGTGTCCAGCTCTGCACTGACAGTGCAGAGTCTGCTTGGGATTCTCTCTCTCCTTCTTTCTCTGTCCCTCCCCCACTCACACTCTCCTGCTCTCTCTCAAAATAAATAAACTTTAAAAAAATAAATAAATAACAGTGATTCTAGGATCACTGCATTGTTCTTGTTTTTTGAGAAACATAAACCTAATTTTTCTTATAGTTTTAAATAAATATTTTAACAGAGGTTAGAAATATTCTATTTTTAGTTGTTTGAGGGTTTATCAAGGTTAGAAACTTCAAAAAATTAGATAATCAATTTTATCAGATAAATCTTAATATCTATTAATATGCTCCTAAGGGTATATCCAGTTATTGTATTTAATAAATATTAAAAAATATTTTTGAGAGATAGAGCATGAATGGGGGGGAGGAAGGGAGGGAGAGGAAGACAAAGAGAGAGGGGGGAGAGAGAGAGAGAGAAGAGAGAGAGAGAGAGAGAGGAGAGACAGAGAGAGAGAGGAGAGACAGAGAGAGAGAAGAGAGAGAGAGAGAGAGAGAGAGAGAGAGAGAGAGAGAGGGAGAGAATCCTAAGCAGGCTCCATGCTCAATGCAGAGCCTGACACGGGGCTCGATCCTATGACCCTGGGGATCATGACCTGAGCCAAAATCAAGAGTCAGACGTTCAACTGACTGAGCCATCCTGGCACCCCTATATTTAATAAATATTTTAGAAGGAAGACTAGTATTGCATTTCTGCCGCACTATTTGCTAGAAATTTATTAAGGATTTTTCACACTTTTGTTTATATCTTAAAATAGTTTATAGTTTCCTCTTTTAGGATTATTTTTGCCAGGTCTGAGGATGATTCAACATACCATTACCCTTTTAACTGAACCGAAAAAGAATAATATTAGCCAATATTTATGGAGTTCTATGTGCCAGGAACAGTTCTAAGAGTTTTATTCATTTAATCTTCATAATAGTCTTATTACTATTCATTTCACAAATTAGGAAACTGAGCATAGACAGGACAAGTAATTTGCCCAAGCTCACATAGCTATTAAGGAATATCAAATCATTAAAACAATTTTGAACAAGAACAACAAAATTGGAGGTCTTATTCTACCTGATTTCAAGGCTTGTGACAAAGGCAGTAATTAAGATAGTATGGTATTAGCATAAAGATAAATATATCTAGTTACGAAATAGAAGAGAGAATCTACAAATATATACATATAAATATGACCAATTCATTTTCAACAAAGAAGAGGAGGTAATTAAACAGAGAAAAGATAATCTTTTCAATAAATAGTACTGGAACAATTCGATATTTATAGGCAAAAAAAAAAAAAAAAAAAAAAAGAACCTTGACCATTACCTCATACCATTAAAAAAAAAATCAACTCTAAAAGGTCACAGACCTAAATACAAGAGGTAATACTAACTTCTAGAAGAAAACACAGGAGACAATGTTAGTGACCTCTGGTTAGGCAAAAAATATCCTAAATAGGGCATAAAAAGCATAAAGGTATTAAAGAAAAAAAATTATAAATTTGACTATCAAAATTAAAAATGCTCACTCTTCAAAAGACACAAATTCAAGGCAGAGACTGGGAGAAAATAACTGGAAATATGTATACAACAAAAAACTTACTACAGAATATACAATGAAATCTTACATCTCAATATCAACAAGACAAACTACTAATAAAAAAATGGGCAAAAGATTTGGATACATCATCATACACAGATGACAAATACATGAAAAGATGCTCGACATCATTGGTCATTACGGAAATTCTATTTATTTTTTTATTTTTATTTTTTATTTGAAGGACTTTTCTGAAGTTTTTATTTTAATTCTAGTAAATTAACAAACAGTATTATATTAGTTTCAGGTGTATGATATAGTAATTCAACACTTCCATACATCATCCTGTGCTCATCACAAGGGCACTCCTTAATCCCCTTCACCCACTTCACCCAACCCCCAACCCCCACACCCCTGCCAATAATAAGTTCTCTCTAATTAAGAGTCTGTTTCTTGATTTGTCTCTCTTTCACTCTGATTTTTTTCCTTGTGTTTGTATTGTTTCTTAAATTCCACATATGAGTGAAATCATATGGTATTTGTTTTTCTCTGATTGACTTATTTTGGTTAGCATTATACTCTCTAGCCCCATCTGTGTCATTGCAAATGGCAAGATTTCATTCTCTTTTATGGCTAAATAGTATTCCATTGTGTATATATACCACATTCCTTCCTTCCTTCCTTCCTTCCTTCCTTCCTTCCTTCCTTCCTTCCTTCTTTCCTCTTTCTTTCTTTCTTTCTTTCTTTCTTTCCTTTCTTTCCTTTATTTTCTTTCTTTCTTAAAATAGGTTCCAAACCCAGCATGAGGCTTGAACTCACAACTCTGAGGTCAAAAGTCAAATGCTCTACTGACTGAGCCAGCCAGATGACCCAAATACCATGTCTTCTTTATCCATTCATCAATCAATGGACACTTGGGCTGCTTCCATATCTTGGCTATTGTAAATAATGCTGCTATAAATATGGGGGAGATTCTATGTAAAAACATAATGAAGTATCACTATATACCATCTAGAATGGCAAAGATGTAGAGCAGCTATAATTCTCATCCATTGATGATGGGAGGTAAAAATGGTTCAGTACTTTGAACAGCACTTTGTCAGTTTCTTATAAATTTAAGGATACATTTACTGCACGACCCAGCCATTCCACTTCTTTGGTATTTGCCCAAAAAAAATGAAAACATAAATCCATACCAAGAATTGTACACAAATGTTCATAACAGGCTTATGCATAATAGCCAAAACCTGGAAACAATCCAAATGTCTCTCAACTGGCCAATGGATAAATAAATTGTGGAGCATTCATATAATATAATAGTAATATCCAGCAAAGAAACAAATTATTGCAGAAACAGACATATGCAGCAATATGGATAAATCTCAAAAGCATTATAAGTGAAAGAAGCCAGACACTAAAGACTTCTTAATGTATGATTTCACTTATAACACAAAACTATAGTAACAGAAAGCACATCAATAGTTGCCAGGGAGCTAGGGGACAAGTCTGGCTATATAGGAATGTATACAGTCAGAGTTCTCCAGAAAAACAGAACAAAAAAGACATCTGTGTGTATATGTATGGATAGATTATGGGCAGGGAGGGGAAGAGATTTTGAGAGAAAGAGATTTTGAAGGAAAGAGATTTATTATGAGAAGACCCAGGAAACCCAGTGGCATAGTTTCAGTCCAAGTCTGAAAGCCCGACAACCAGGAACACTGATAGTGCTCATCCAAGGGCAGCAGAAGACTGGTGTTCCGGCTCAGGAGGCAGGCTGAGAATTTTCCAAATCTTTAAGTTCTGCTTCCTTTTTGCTTAACAGTTCTGTCTTCAATTCATTTCTCTCCTCTCCCATATTACTATAAGCATTCAGGAAGAATCAGGTCACTCTTTCAAAACTTTGCTTAGAAATCTCTTCCGCTAAATATCCAATTTCATCACTTGCAAATTCTACCTTCTACAAAACACCAGAACACGAACACAATGCAGCCAAATTCTTGGCCACTGTTAACAAGGATTAATTACCTTGTCTCCAGTTTCCAATAACATTTCTCATTTTCATCTGAGACTTCATCAGAATTACCTTTTACCATTCATATTTCTGTCCATATTTCCTATTTACTATCCAACATTATGTTCATGACTATGCATTCTCTAAGAAGATAGATGCTCTGTCTCCAGGGCTCTTTTCTTCCTGGACCCTCACCAGAATTGCCTTAAACAGTCCCTTCACAGCAATATTGGCCTTCCCTAGCGTGCATCTCAAAATTCTTCCAGCCTATACACACTACCCAGTTCCAAAGCCACTTCTACCTTGTTAGGTATTTGTTATAGGAGCACCCAACTCCTTGGTACCAACTCTGTCTTCATCAGTTTGAGCTACTATAAAAAACATCATAGACTGGGTGGCTTAAACAACAAACATTTATTTTTCACAACTCTGGAGGCTGGGAAGTGGAATTCAAGATACTGGCGGATCTGCTATCTGCTGAGGACCCTCCTCCTGGTTTGTAGATGGCCACCTTCATGCTATATCCTCACATGGTGAAAAAAGAGATCAACTCTCTTATGTCTCTTCTTATAATCTCATGATGAGGGCTCCATCCCCATGACCTAATTACCTCACAAAGGCCCCACCTCTAAATATCATCACATTGGGGAGCAGAGTTTCAACAAATGAATTTGGGGGCAACACAAACATTTAATCTATAGCAGAATATAAGGAAACCTTTTCAGGTGATGAAACTATTCTATATCACGACTGAGGTAGTGATTACATGGCTATCTACATTTATCAGAGCTTATTAAATTTTATCCTTAAAACCATCATTTTTATTGTATATAAATTACACATCAATATAGGTAACAGGAAAAAAAGATCACAGTTTTTTTTTTTCTGGGTTAATAAACTTTGTAACTTATGAATTATTTATTTCTGAAAGTTCAGACAAAATCACTAGCAAATTTGTTTGCCTATTTCTACTTTTATTATTTAGTTCTATTTTCTATTTTCTTTGGTTCGTTCCTTTGTTCCTTTTCTAAATTCTTTAGGTATAGGCTTAATTATATTTTTCTTACTAATTTAGGTATTTATAGCAATAATATTTCTAAGTACTGCTTTTGTAAATGCCTATAGATTTTAATTGTGCCAGGGTTAAAAAATAGTTTGCTGCTTTTCCAATTTATTATCTGACCCAGTTATAAAGGAAAGTAATTTTTATTTTTATATTCATTTTTTTTTAAGTTTATTTCTTTATTTTGAGAGAGAAAGAGAGCAAGCAGGGGAGAGAAAGAGGGAAAGAATCCCAAGCAGGCTCCATGCTGTCAGCACAGAGTCCTACTTGGGGCTCAATCCCACAAACCTGTAAGAGGATGACCTGAGCTGAAATCAAGAGTAGGACGTTTGACCGACTGAGCCACCCAGGTGCCCCAGTAAAATAGTATTTTAAATATCCTTACGGTTATGGGTGCCTAGTTGGCTTAGTCAGTGGAATGTATGACTCTTGACCTTGGGGTTGTGAGTTTGAGCCCCATGTTGGGTGTAGAGATTACTTAAAAATAAAATCTATTAAAAAATAAATAAAATATCCTTATGGTTAGGTACTTTTAAAATATACTTTCACTATCTCTAATTTTATTGCACTGTAGTTTAAGAATATAGTATATATAATTTCTGCCTTTTATTTACCAAAAACCTCTTTGTATCTTGCCTATCTTGCAAAAGATCGATATTTTTAATTTCCAAATTTTCCCATTTTGTCCTTTTCTTAAATGTTTTCATTGTACCTCATTGTGTGTAATGTCCAAATTTATCAAAAAGAGATGCTAATCTTTTTCATAGCTTAGTTAATTTAGTTAAGACAAATAAAATAATATACCTCAATATATCTTACATAATAAAGTACTATACAAGTATCAGTCATTTATGTTTTGGTAATAGTCTAATCTATTTAAATGTAACATAATACCTGTTTAGTTTAGGCCCATGTTTCATTCACCTACTCACTCATTAAAACATTATATTGAACATCTAGTAAATGCTAGGCACTGAGAAAATGAAAACAATTTAAAATCATGTTCTTTGTATTTAAAGAGACAAGCAAAGTGATAATTACAATAAAGCACAGTGAAAACTATAGTAAAAGATGTATGTATACAATGAAAACCTAATCAAAACATAAAGGACCAAAAAAAGGCTATTTAAAAGACGACACAGCTGAGCTGAACCCTGAACAAGTAGAGACTCACCCCAATACTCATCTGGAATCTCAAGGGACTCTGAACACCAAAACAATCTTTAAAAAGAACACAGCTGGAAGATTCATACTTCCTGATTTCAAAACTTACTACAAAGTTATAGTAATCAAAACTGTGTGGTACTACCATTAAGACCAAAAAAAACAAAAAGACAATAGACTAGAATACAGAGCCAAAAATAAGCCCTCATGAATATGGTCAAATAATTTTTGACAAGGTTTCCAAGACTAAGAATAGGGGAAAGGACAGTCTTTTCAACAATTGGTGCTGGGAAAACTGGAAATCCACATGTAAAGAAATGAATTTGGACCCCTGCCTCAAATCATATACAAAAATTAACTCAAGGGGTGCATGGGTGGCTAAATTGGTTAAATGTCCAACTCTTGGTCTTGGCTCAGGTCATGATCTCACAGCTCCTGAGTTCAAGCCCCACCCCCACCCTTTTGGGTCTGCACTGACAGCTCAGAGCCTTCTTGGGATTCTGTCCCTCCCTCTCTCTGGTCCTCCCTGCTCTTACACTCTCTCAAAAAAAAAAAAAAAAATTATTTCTCCCTCTGTCCCTCTCCCCCACTTGCACACTCTATTAAAAAAAAAAAAAAAAGACAAAACGACAACCCAATTAAAAATAGGCAAAAAATTCAAGTAGACATTTCCCCAAAGAAAACATACCAGTGGCCAATAAACACATGAACAGATGCTAAACATCATTAGTCATCAGGGAAATACAAACCAAAACCCGAGTGAAATACCTTCACATTTGCCAGAATGACTATAATAAAAAAAAACAAATAATAACAAGTGTTGGAAATGATATAGAGAAATTGGAACCTTCATACATTACTGGTTGGTAAAATGGAGGAGCCACTTTGAAAAACAGTCTGGCAGTTCTTCAAAGAGTTAAACATAGAGGGACGCCTGGGTGGCTCAGTTGGTTAAGCATCTGACTCTTGGTTTTGGCTCAGGTCATGGTCTCATGGTTCAAGAGTTTGAGCCTCACACTGGGCTCTTCGCTAACAACATAAAGCCTGCTTGGGATTCTCTCTCCCTCTCTCTCTGCCCCTTCCCCACTTGTGCTTTCTCTCTCTCTCTCTATCTCAAAATGAATAAACTTAAAAAAAAGATTATAGTAAAAGAAAAAGTTATATATAGAGGTTACAACAATTCACTCCCAGGTATATATAAAAAAAGGTGTTTAAACAAATACTTCTACATAGCTATTCATAGTGATATTATTCACAATATCCAAAAATCAGAAACAATCCAAATGTCCATCAACTGATGAATGATAAACAAAATGGCGTATATCCATACAACCAAATACTATTCAGCCATGAAAAGGAATCAAGTACTGATACACACTACAACACGGATGAACCACGAAAACATGCTAAGTGAAAGAAGCTAGACACAAAAGACCACATACTGTATGATTCTGTTTACATGGTGTCCAGAAAAGACAAATCCATAGACATAAGATGAAGATTAGGGTTCTCCAGGGGTTGGAGGTATGGGGAAGTGGGCAGTGACTGCTACTTGGTATGGGGTCTCTTTTTGGGATAATGAAAATTTTCTACAATTAGATTATGGTGGTGGTTGCACAATCTTGTGAACAGACTAAGAAACACCAAATTGCATACTTTAAAAGGGTGAATTTTATGGTATGTCAATTATCTCTCAATAAAAGAAAACACAGACTCATAAAAACAAAGAATTGAAGACAGGAGCAGATAAGAAATATTAAGAAAATTGTAGAAGATGAAAATCAGGCAAATGAGAACTATAGTAGTAGACTAAAAGAAGCTAAAAATTAAATGGCTGCATTAAGGAAAAGCGACAAGAAGCAAGTCTACCCTCTTATATATACCAAAAGGTATTAAATAATCGAAAGGTTTAGCAACTACAGGTACAAGTACCTGTGAAGGCATGCATGTCAATACAGGGGTGAGAGTTAGGGGCTGAATGTTTGTATCCCCCAAATTCATTTGTTGAAATGTGGCTGTAGGTGGAATAAGAAATTATAGTAAAAAGAGGTCAGAAAGGTGGGACTCGGATCCAATAGGAGCTGTGTCCTCTGAAGAAAAGATACTAGATGCTCCCCTCTACACATATGTATCTGACAAAGCTATGTGAGTACATAGCAAGAAGTACATAGCAAAAAGAGTCATCACTAGAAACCAAATCCTGCTGGACCTTGATCTTGTACTTTGTAGCCTCCAGAACTGTGAGAAAATAAATTTCTGGTGGTCAAATCACGTAGCCTGTGATCTTCTGTCTTGGCAGCCCAAGCTAACTGATATAATTGGGTCAAAATTGTACATAAGAAGCAGTTATATTTCTAGAACGTATCCCCAACCTTGTGTAGGGACGTTACTACCTTTCCTCCACCCACATGTAATATTACAGGTTTATTCTCCATTAGAAGGCTGAATCATTAGCACTTTGCACATAGGAACACCAACAATAGTTGAAGGTAGAGGTGCCCTACTAAAAACAAGATGATTGCATTAAAGTCTACATATTGATCTGTCAAACCCTCCCCCACTTAGCACCTGAACTGAAATCCAAAAAGCTCAAAAATCCCAAGGAAAGCTTCTTACATGAAAAACACATTAAAAAATAACAAACTAAAAAAAAAAAACAAAAAAACTCAGGAGAAAAGAAAAAAATGCAGGAGACATAGATACAAACAAAACAAAAGAAAAAAATGCCAAAATTAATAGAAAGGCAAGATAAGATCTTGCATTCCTAAATTCAGAAAACAAAAAAATAAGTAAAGAAATTTAAAATATAACAGTAGATATTTTAAAAATTCAGCAGGATTGGAAAGGTCAAAAATATTCACAGTAAGAACAACAACCAAAAAATATGGAAGAGAAAAAGATAAGAAAATTAGAGCATGAAGCCATAAGGTCCAATGCCTGAATAACAACAGTTCCAGAGACAGACATGAGAAAATATCAGACACATAATTCAGTAAAACTTCTCGGAACTGAAAGATATCAATTTCTATGTTGAAAGGATCTCAAGACAATAAATGAAAAAAGATCTACACCAATAGACATCTTTATGAAATATCACAAATCAAAATGGCATTAAATTTCTCAACAGCAATATAAAAAGCTAAAAAGGGAGACATGCCTTAAAAACTCTAAGGGAAAATTATCTCCAACATAGAATTTTATACCTACACAAACTATCCATCAAATGTAAGGGTAGTATAAAGACATTTTCACGGACACAAGATCCTCCAAATCTTATTTTGCATGCACCTTTTCTCAGAAAGCTACTAGAGGATGCCATATAACAAAAGGAAGGAGTATATAAGGAAAAAGGTAAACACAGGCTTCAAGAAATATGGAATATAACTTGAGAGAGATAAGTAATATACATGATAAGGATAGAAGATTTAGAGAGCAACCAGACAAGACTGAAGTAGGAGGACCACTTAGGTGAAGGAGTGCTCCAGGAGAGTTCTCATAAAGAAAATAAATTGAAACTTGGAGAACACCTGATGTGTCTGCATAAACTGAGAGAAGACTGACCTTTTGGATGGAGTTTAGGGATAAATTAGAGACAAATTTATACAAAACCAACCAAATAAAAGACAAGGCAATTATTAACTACAGGAAAAAGGGGAAAAAAAACTATGTAAAAAGGGTAAATGTAATCATAGTGTACTACATAACTAATATATACATACCATTTCCATAGTCATAATAAACACTGAATACTGACTTAACCAAAAATCATAATTTTATTAGAAGGATAGGAGAAATGGAAGTTTTAGGGGGTATAAAAGCACTGAATCCATCACAGGAAGTCATTAGATCACATCTAAATCTTTTTTTTTTTAAATGTTTATTTATTTTGACATAGAGAGAGAGAGACAGAGCATGAGTGGGGGAGGAGCAGAGAGAGAGGGAGACACAGAATCTGAAGCAGGCTCCAGGCTCCGAGCTGCCAGCACAGAGCCTGACACGGGGCTCGAACTCACAGACCGCGAGATCATGACCTGAGCCAAAGTCGGATGCTCCACCAACTGAGCCACTCAGGCGCCCCTCATCTAGAGCTCTTCTTAAAAGAAGCAGCTTAAACATGCTATTTAAAAAATATGCAGCAGGGCACCTGGGTGGCTCAGTCGGTGGAGCGTCCGACTTCGGCTCAGGTCATGATCTCACAGCTCATGAGTTTGAGCTCCGTGTTGGGCTCTGTGCTGACAGCTCTGAGCCTGGATCCTGTTTCAGATTCTGTGTCTCCCTCTCTCTCTGCCCCTCCCCCACTCGCTCTCTGTCTCAAAAATAAATAAACATTAAAAAAAATTTTTTTAACTATGCAGCAAAAAAGCAAAAGAAACAGTGAAAAAAATTTAAAATAGTCTCTTATGAGGAGTGGGACTTAGAGGGGAGAAGTTTGTGAGGTATGGTACTGCTGTGTGTTGTTAAAATTCTTTAGATCTGGGGTGCCTGGGTGGCTCAGTCAGTTAAGCGTCCAACTTTGGCTCAGGTCATGATCTCACAGGCCATGGGTTCAAGCCCTGCATCGGGCTCTGTGCTGACAGCTCAGAGCCTGGAGCGTGCTTCAGATTCTGTGTCTCCCTCTCTCTCTCTGCCCCATTCCCCACTCATATTCTGTCTTCCTCTCTCTCAAAAATAAACATTAAAAAAAAAAACTCGTTCAATCTACTTTGCCAGTAAAATTCTGTAGCTAATAAAAATAAACATTAAATTTTTATTTAAAAAAATTTTTTTAACATTTATTCATTTTTTAAAGGCAGAAAGACAGAGCGTGAATGGGGGAGGGGCACAGAGAGAGGGAGATGCAGAAACAGAAGCAGGCTCCAGGCTCCGACCCGTCAGCACAGAGCCCGACCCGGGGCTCGAACTCAGGGACCGGGAGATCATGACCTGTGCCGAAATCAGCCGCTTAATGGACAGGTGCCCCAAACATTAAAATTTTTAAAATGTGCTCTTTGGATCTTCCCTCTCCTTGCCCATTATTTGTAACATATTGTTTTCCTAACAGTTTTTTTACTTTTTCATTTGTTTCATCTAGTTACGATTGTAATATTTTTATATTTTTTCTTTCACCAATTTACACAGCCAACTTTATTTGTTAATGTTCTCTGTTACTGTTTTCCCAATTGTTTTATTTATGTGTCTTCACTTCAAATGTCTGAGTGCTGCCAGATTTCTTATATTTGTGCCTTTCTTCTTTCCCACAGCAACAAATACAAACTTCCTTTGCTCTCCTAAGCCTTTTACTTCTGTTTCTCTAACTTTGAGAACAAAACCCTGAAAATCCTACTTCAAAAACAAAGAAGAGGTGGTCAGGTAAAGAATATCAACTTTCAGCTCTATTTCTAAGCTTAATTCTGTCCTTCACCTTCCTTATTTTCCATCTCTGTTGGTCAAATACAATTATTCCTTGTAGAGTCAGAGTTTTTTCCTTTTTCTTTTTATTGAGCTATAAGTAACATGTAACTTATTAGTTTCAAGGGTACAGCATAATGATTTGGTATTTGTATATATTATGAAATGATCACAATAAGTCTAGTTAATAATATATCACCACACACAATTACAATTTTTTTTTCTGATGACAACTTTTAAGCTCTCTCGGCAACTTTTAAATATACAATACAGTATTATTAACTATAGTCACCATGCTGTCCATTACATCCCCAGGACTTACTGTATAACTGGAAGTTTGTACCTTTTTCAACAACTGCCAATCTGTTCTCTGTACCTATGAGTCTAATTTATTTTTAGATTCCACATATTAGTGAGATCATATGGTATTTGTCTTTGTCTGCTTTATTTAACTTAGCATAATGCCCTCAAGGTCCATCCATGTTGCAAATGACAGGATTTCCTTCTCTTTTTATTGCTGAATAATCCTTGGAGAGTCCTTTTAAGACCATCTTAGGATCCGACTTCTCAATTGGGAATTGATGTTACTTGAGAAAAATGTTACCTATAAATTGCTTTCAGGTATAATAAAATGTTTGTCCATACTAATTATAATAATGACATTGTATTATGTTTTATAAATATATAAAAAAACATTTATCCATATTTGAAGATCAATAAAATTTGTTGGACTCAAATATTTTTTATATTTATATTTCATTTATTTATTTATTTGAGAGAGAGAGAGAGAGTGTGTGTATGTGTTGTACAAGAAGAGAGGGGGAGAAGGAGAAAGAGAATCCCAAGCAGGCTCTGCTGTCAGCACACAGTCCGACACGGGGTTGAACTGTGAGACCATGACCCGAGCCGAAACCAGGAGCCAGACACTTAACCAACTGAGCCACCCAGGTGCCCCCAGGACTCAAATATTTTCAAAGATCTTAAAACAGTTTAGAGATTAGGCAGAATGCCCATAATGCCTAATGGATAAATATGGCCCTGGTTCCCACCTTCAAAATAACCTTTACCTCTAACGTAAGGGAAGGGAAACAAAAATAATATAAAAACAGGGAGGGGGACAAAACATAAGAGACTCATAAATATGGAGAACAAACAGAGGGTTACTGGAGGGGTTGTGGGAGGGGGGATGGGCTAAATGGGTCAGGGGCACTAAGGAATCTACTCCTGAAATCATTGTTGCACTAAATGCTAACTAACCTGGATGTAAATTTAAAAAAATAAAATAAAATAAAAATAACCTTCACCTCTGCCCTTGATCCCAAAGTTCCTTCTCACCTCTTCTGAAAACATATTCAGTGAATCATCCTTTCCTTCTCCTGGATCTTCCCTCTGTCCTTCTAAAATGGCTCCTTTTCCTTCAGCCTATACACATATTCCAGTCTCTCATCTAAAAAGCTAAAAACAACAAAATCTCTCTACTCTTGCTATCACCCCCTCTCCTTTTCCTTCCCCAAACAACCAAACTTCTGGGGAAAAAATTTTGAACCTACCTATTGTCTCAACTCATTCGCTCTTCCCCTTTACTCCTCCATCCAGGAAAATCTGGCATCCTGCCACACTGCTCCAATGAAACTTCTCGCCTAATGCCACTAACAACCTCCTTGGCAGCTCTTATCTTGTTTGACCTCTATGAGGCAACTGATATTACTGAACACTCCCTCCATCTTGAAACTCACTCCACCTCCAGTTTCTGTGGCATCACCTCTTCCTCGTTCTCCTAAATCTTCTACTAATCATTCTGAGTCTAGGAAGATTAATATCTTTATATATAGTAAAACAGGCTCTCTGAAGACAAGATTTACACTCCTACAATGGGTCTCTAACTCCCAATTAAAAAAAAAAAATGTGGCAGCAAAGTAACCACCAACACCCAGCAACCAACACAATTATAAAGAACTAAAACCCTAACATTACATATGCTCACGAAAGTGTAGAAAGGGACTATTCTGATTAGTTGGAAATGTCTACAAAGGACAGAGAACTGATACAAGAGAAATGACAAGAGACAGAGTTAAGAAAGAAAAAGAATGGAGAACAAGGATAAGGGATGAACTATCTCTGTACTTTGAAAGGCAGAGGTAGGGGACAAAAGTTAAACACCCACCAGTGCATCCATGCTTCAGCTATGAATCAGGGCAATTAGCTACCAACAATATACCTCACTTTCAGTGGAGGAGACATCTCCACTGTAAACACTAGGTATGCCAGATTACAGTTTGCTTCCCCCAAAATCTGTGCTCCCATTCTTGCACATGATTGTCTGGCTGAATTTCAATTCCCAGGCTCCTTTGCAACTAGAAAGTCATTTCTCACCTATGAAATGTGAGCACAAGGTGTGTTTGTAACTTCTGCCTGATTTGCTTAAAAGGTGTTTACCCTGGAGTCCTTCCTTCTCCTTCTGCTTTCTATTGGCTGGAAGTGGCTACAACGGAGGAGTCCAAGGAAACCTTGTGTCTCAAATCTTACGAAAGTACTACAACGGAAGAAGAGATGTCAGTGATAACTTTGTCATTAAAAAAGATAAATCATTTTCTGGTGTCCCTTTTCTAAACATAAAAATCAAAGCTGTGTGTGTGTGTGTGTGTGTGTTTTACTTGGCTGAGTTAAAGAACTTTCCACTTGAGGAGCCTGATGTCAGGTCCTTCAAAAATAATTATTTTCCCTTAACTACTAGGAAATATGATAAGAAAAAGTTCACAATGTGAGACAAGTCAACTACTTCTTTTCCTTGTGAGTTTCTCCTTTAGAAATATGAAATCAAAAACAAATATTTACTGGAAGAGCAAAGGTCAAAACAGTCCCTATGTCCAGACATGGCAACAAAGATTAGCAAGACTTCACAGGCTATTCATAGGCATAACCTTGATGAGAAAAAAGGCAGGACCATTCTCCCTGAAGACCTAACCTATTTTCTTCTACTTACATATTTATAGTTCTGTACATGCCAACCCTTGAAGACGAGGCAAAAGATTGACTGCGTATGTAAGGCTTTGTAAGTTAACCATGAGTCTAAATATCAGGCTTGGTGGTTAACAGACTATCAAAAAAGACAATTTTGGGTCTTATTAAATAGCTTAAGATATTTGATATAGATTAATTCATCCTCTCAGCTCCCTGTGAGGTGGGTTTTATCAACTCCATTTTGGGGGTAAATTTGATCAAGGAGAATAATAGCCTTTTCCATATACAAAATGCCTTCCTTATAAAGAGCTCCACATATTATTTTCTCAGTATTCTAACATTCCTGCAAGGTAGGTGGTAATATTACCTTCTCCTTTCTTATAGGTAAAATGCTATGGCTCAAGGAGCTTGATGACTTACACGGTAGCCTATATTTTACCCACTAACTAGAACATACTGCTTGGGATTGACACCAGACGACGGACTGAAGTTTGAACTGCACATAATTCAAAAGTGTCAAGCTTCTAGTTTTCTCTATAGCCATCTTTCAACACATCACATTCCAAAAAGGATTGGGGTCATGCTTGTTGTTTAAGCTCATGTGTGCACTGTTTATAAAGCTTATTATCGTTTCTCTAAATTGAACTATTTAAGTTTTGTCTAAATGCCCAAAAGCTAAATTATTTTTTGTTTTCTGTCTGTGCACTAGCATTGTAAATGATGTCATCAGGAATGTACAGAACTCTTAGACAAAGCTGCAGGGCTGATACAAGCAACTCACTTTGGGAAAAATGCATTTCTTCTTCTTCCTTTTTTTTTTCTTTTCTTCTTCTTCTTTTTCTTTTTTTGAAGTAGGCATCACACAAAAAGATGACTCATTAAGCCCGAAAGGGTTGACTCCACCATGTGAGGGCTTCTTATGCAGCCCTCTACAAAGAGACCTGAGTGGCAGCATGAGGCCTCCTCTTCTGTGCATTTCCCTCCAGGCAGAATGTGCATTTGTGTGGCTACATACACAATTATAATCTCCCCTGAAAGGCAATTCCTTCCATATGACAGGCTGAACAGTGGCCTGAGTGCTAGCCTCATGTTGCCTGTGCAGTTAACATGCTGACATTCCAGACACATTTAATCTCTCCTTTCTGAGAAACTAAGATGGAACAGAAGAAGTGAAGCTGGAAAAAAGTCCGCACAGAGAGAAAGGAGGCCAGCCCGAGTGCCCAAATTCACTTTCTCATGGGCTGAGCTTCTTTGTGTGCTGTCTACTTCCGTGTCAACTTGCAGGACTTTGGGGCATGAGAACCATGGAGCCGAGTGGTTCTGGCAGCCTCTCCATTTGACAAGCAAAGCCAAAGACATGTGGCCTTTGGTACATTTCACATTCAAAAGTGTGATTGTTTCAAACATGCCTATTTTTAAATATATAATTTTCCTATTTAGCACACGTTGAATATCAGTTGGCCACAGGAGGAGTACTGCCACACAATTAAGGAAAAAAAAAAAAGGCAATGGCCCTGATGCAGCCCTATCCCTGCCAGATACCTCTGTTTACTGGGGGCAAGTGGGGGCTATCCCAGGTGAGAGAAGTCTGAGTTTAACAAACACCTGATATGAAGGCCTGGGCACAAACAGATTTCTGTCTGAGATTACAGAAACTGAAGCTTGTGTTTTATCACAATTACCTGTAATCTCAGGGCCAGATAATAGTATTAACAAGACCTTGAGCTACACAATAGGACAGCTGGAAAAAGGCTCTTACTCTCCAAAGAACAGTGCTTTTAAAAAGCTAATTCAATGAAGAAAAAGAAAGGGCTCTGAAAGTGCCTTCTCAAACAATATTTACTTTTACTGGGTTCCTACTAATCAAACAAAACTTAGTCAAAAGCTTTTATGAAAAATACATTTGATGATTTCAGCAGTAATTGCTTTGTTCAAAGAAAGGTGCTTAAGAGAAAACATAGCTAATGGGATCAGTAATTTGGTAAGTTCAGATGTGTTTGGGAAAATCCCTCCTCTCTTTGATAAATCATTAAAATGCTGCTCAGATAAATGTGTTTTGACTTGAAATTCCAATCATAGAATGAGCTATTTCCTACAGCCCCTAGGGAAGCAGTACAGGGGCAATCCCAACACAGAGAACTCAGAGATTAGTTTGTGAGGGTAATTCCAGTCTTAATCAAAGCATTTTATTCTGCCCAACTACAGGATGGGATCTCATGGAGATGCCCCAAGAGTGTATAAAATGTCCTTCCTTCTTAAAATACCATTTTTTAAAAATGGGTTAAATCTTACTATTATGTAACCAAACAGTAGAAACTATAGCATAAACCATGAAACTATCCTTAGGGATAATTAGAGTATAAAACCAGAAGGATTCGGGGTATAAAACCAGAAGGATCCAGGGCACATTTTAACCAGTCATCCTTTTTTGCTCATCCTTGGAAGGAGGGGAAAAAAGCCTAGTGTCTCTCCATAGTAGAAATTTAATAACTATTTGTTGAACTGGATTTTTCTCTCTCTTTTTAAGAAAAAAATTATTCTGCTACTTAAAGCAGACCATCCATTTAACAATTCAGCACTTAATTTGAGCCAAGCACTGTGCTAGATTTTCGAGATACTGAGAGAATAAGCCTGCCTTTATCACTTACATTCTAGTAGAACCAGACAATAACCAAGTATACAAATAGATAAGATAATGGTGATAAGTGTAAGAAGGATATAAACAGGATGATGGACTTAATCATTTTTCTCTTCTCATCTTTTATTACTTTTTTAAATTTTTCTTTAGTTTATTTATTTATCTTGAGAGAGAGAGCGTGAGAGAGAGAGAGAGAGCATGCATGAGTGGGGACAGGCAGAAAGAGAGGGAGAGAGAGAATCCCAAGCAGGCTCTGAGCTGCCAATGCAGAACCTGACTCAGGGCTCTATCCCATGAACCATGAGATCATGACCTCAGCTGAAACCAAGAGTTGGTTGCTCAACCAACTGAGCCACCTAGGTACCCCTACTATTATTACTTTTTAAAACTTCACCAACTGTGCCTCCTAAAATTACTCCTTTAGCAAACGTGATATTTGTGTAAACAAAAGTGATGTCTAACTTTTGGACAGCAGTTGGAGGAAAGATTTTAATATTACTTAAATATATAAATGATAAGGTCAAAAGTTTACAGAATTGTTTGAAGACCCCGGAATAACAATGAAATCATCTGCAATTTAGCTACCTTGGAGAAACGGGAGTGGGGGGGAGGGTCAGGAACAACATGCCTTAGAACTCATTTGCTCTTTTTTTTCCCCAATAAAAACATATTTATCACATTTATCAAATGGCTTACAGAATCCTTGGAAAGGCAGAAGGAACAGAGTCTAGGCTGAATATCCAGGAACAACTCCCAGAGGCACATCCCAGACCTGGGCCACTTAGGGAGCCGCTGCCCTGCCATGACTGAGAAGCTGCCAACCGAACCGGGAAAGCAGCAAGACAGCAGCACACATGCAGCCCACCCCCTCTACAACAGCACTCATGCCACTGTCACCTTATGTTATTGTCATCTCTGAGTATGTCCCATCTCCTATGTATGGCATTAAGCTTCCCAGGAGGGACGCTTTATATTCATGTTTTGCTATATATATAGACAGGGTATTCAGGAAAGAAGGAAAGAAGGAACAATTAGGAAGAAAGGAAAATGAGAAGAGGGGAAGGAAGAAGTGATTTTGTGAACATGTTCGTTACTATTTTAAAGTGATCAGTTCTGGGGCATCTGGGTGACTCAGTCGGTTAAGCGTCAGACTCTTGACTGTGGCTCAGGTCTGATATCAGGGTTGGCAGATCAAGTTCCGTGTCTCTGTGCTGAGTGTGGACCCTGCTTAAGATTCTCTCTCTCCCTCTGCCTTTCTCCCCTGCTTGCGTGTGCACTCTCTCTCTCAGTAAAAAAAAAAAAAAAAAAAAAAGATTAAAAAAACTTTTTAAAAACCTTCCAGTTTTAAAGCAACTAGTTTTATCTAGTTTCTAAAGATTCAGGAAGTCAGTGTAACATCTATAATATTTTATTTCATTTCCTTTCTGCAACAATCCAAGCACTTTAAAGCCTTAAGCCCATTTCTGCTAGTTTATTACAAATAGCAACGTTTCCTAGCATATGGTTGGGTTTGGAAGATTCATTAGTGATATTCAAATAAAAATAAGTTTTCTTATCAGGATTCATCCAAAAGCAAAAAAATTAATTAATTAAGTGTCTGGCAGTAAGACAAGTATATCATGTGCTACAATATCAGCAAATACAAAAACCAGTAATAAGATTAGTAATATGTAAGAGTCTTCTACATAGAAAGAATTGTATGTCAGAACCTCTGCCAAGGCTTGAAGAAATTGTATTAACCTTGAGGCTGGAAGGGACTATATTAGTGACTGTTGGATGTTGTCTTAGTCCAGGTACTCTGAGAAGCAACACCAAGACAGGATCAGACATGCAAGAGATAATACTGGGGGGAAAACCCACAAGGCAAATGGGAGGGAGCCACAGGAGGCTGGGATTGCTGACCGATGACAATGATCCTTTAGAGTGAGAGAGAGATGGAGAGGGAGAGAAAGAGAATTTAGACTACAGTGCAATGGGAGTCTTCCAGGCAAAGTCACCATCAAAAGAATCAGTCACATATCTCATAGCAGGGGGTCTGTCCAACCCAGCCACTGGCTAGAAGCAGCTTGTGGGAAGTGTGATCTCAGTGTGAACAAGGTGTTGGATTCAGAGCTGGAGTCGAAAGTTAATTACCCTCCCTTCCCCACAGCAGGATATCTGAGAGTCACACTTTAATGGCTGCCACAGATGCATTATATGCTTTTATAAAAAGTATAGTTATAATAATTGTTAATATTTATTGAGCACCTTCGCAGGTGCTCTAAAAGAAAAGATATCTTACTCATCTTTGTATACTCTCTTTTCACAATGTAGACACAATGCAGCAGCCAAGCAGTGCTCTAAAAGTTCACATGTATGGATGCGGTAAGTACTATTATCATCTACAGCTTGCAGATAAGGAAACTAAGGCGCAGAGAGGTTAAGTAACTTCTTCAAAATTACACAGCTACCCAAAGTACACAAATTACCCTCAATAAAACTCTCCCGAATAGATTACTTTTAGAGGTGACATTCTTCATTGCTAGCCTCTGCGAGATGAGTCTTGTGGCAAGAGAGAAATGGAATTTTACTATTCCCAAACCCATCCTGATTCCTAGGATGCCCCCTCCTGGCAGAAATGTTAAATTAAGCACTTGAAATCACCTGAACTTACTCCAGGATCCATGCATAGGTCTATATGCAATAGTTGGAGCCACAATTTTGGAGTCACTCAAGATATTTATAGCACAGAGTTTAACAATATGGACTCGGATTACTGGATTAGAATTCTGCCTCCTTGACTTACTAACTAGTTTTTCAATATTTTTATGCTGCAGTTTCCTCATCTGTCAAATGGAGATAACAATTAAAATTATCTTCATGTGCGTTAATATATGTAAAGCACTTAAAATGTTACTGGTGCATAATAAATGCTTAATTCCTTTTTTTTTTTTTTTAGTGCTTAATTAAGTCTTAATAGTTGCTGCTAGCTGCTCACATTTAGGGTACCCTAAAATAAGATTATTCACATTTGATTTAACATATGTTTGCATTAAGTGTCTACATTGTGAAAGGCAAGTATACAATGATGAGTAAAATACAATTCCTGTTCTCAGGAAACTTATTTGCAACTAATAAACTTTTTGTTTTAATGTTTATTTATTTTTGACAGAGAGAGAGAGAGAGAGAGAGAGAGAGAGAGAGAGACAGAGCATGAGCAGGGGAGGGGCAGAGAGAGAGGGAGACACAGAATCTGAAGCAGGCTCCAGGCTCCGAGCTGTCAGCACAGAGCCCGACACAGGGCTCGAACTCACAGACTGTGAGATCATGACCTGAGCCGAAGTCGGACGCTCAACCGACTGAGCCACCCAGGCGCCCCACTAATGAACTATTTAAGAGCTCCATTCTTACCAGAGAAGCAAGGATCACTGCCCTTTGCAGGCAAGTAAATGTTTTGGTTTGTTTATTTGTATCTTGTTGGTGGAGAAGGGAAAAAAAGACTAAGGAATCGACAAACGTGGGTTTGAGCCCTGGCTTTGCTAGGCATCATCACCTATATGACTTTGTACAAATGAATGAGACTTTCTACGCTTCAGTTTCCTCATTTGTAAAATGAGATGATATTAATAACTACCAAATAGGGGCACCCGGGTGGCTCAGTTGGTTAAACGTCCGACTGTGGGTCAGATCATGATGTCTTGGTTTGTGAGTTCGAGCTCCACATCAGGCTCTCTGCTGTCAACACAGAGCCTGCTTCAGAGCCTCTGTCCCTCTCTCTCTCTGCCCGCCTCCCTGCTGCGCTCTCTCTCAAAAATAAACAAACATTTTTTAAAAATGTAAAAAAAAAACAAAACACAACAACTACCAAATGGGATGAACAATACCCACTTTGTGTCGTGGTTGTGAAGAATAAGTGAGATAAGGCACGGTGCTAAGTACATACAAAGTGCTTAAAAACCGTAACTTAAAAAAAACTATCCAACTTACTGTGATTCCTCTAAAAGTAGAGCCTCCAAAGGAAAGAGATCATCTCTGGTTTCCTAGAATTATCTATTATGCCAACCTAATACCAAACCTAGTGAGAGTAAGCAGTTTCCATGGAAACTGAAGAGGCAACTTGGAGCATGAGTGAAAGCAGGCACCTCACCAAATTAGGTGAAGTAAAAAAGAAACTTCACACCCTCATGCTTATACTCAGGTCAGCACGTAGGTGGTGTGTTTTGCAAACCTGGGACCAGAACAGGCTGCCCTTCGGCTCTAGAGAGTTCTCCACACCCAACCAGATACACAGACACACCTCAGCCTCTGGCAGAAGCTTCCAATAAGTAGATTTCATAAGGCTGGAAATCTTTCAAGGGTTCTATCCTTATTTCATCTCCTTACCAGACTCTCTTCTATTCAGCCCTCGGCATTAACACAACTTCTGTCATTACATTCTGATGACTGCAGGCATGAACATCATTGAGTTGCTTCTGTAATGATGATCTTAAGATCCTAAGCCATTCCAGACCATGATTACAGGTTCCTAATCCACAAAGTCAGCAGGGAATGGATCAGTTAACCCAACTGATGAAAGATTGTTTTCTTCACTAATAGTCAAAAAGGCAAATATAAGGCCTGGTTAGCAGACAGAAAGGGAAGTCTGCAGATACTCACTGAATAGACATCACTGTAATTTCTATCGTAACACTATAAAGAGATCTCCCGACACATGTACCAAGGGGTGCTCAGCTTTGGCTTTTCTGTTTCACTGAATGCCTAGAGTTTTCCTGTCCTTGCAATTTTCTTTTCTCTATATGTATTTTCTCTAGGCCTATACACATAAGTGACTTTATAACTTATAAGAGAAAAAAAAAAAAAAGAAAGAAACCAAAAAGATAAAACTCTCTACAGGTATTTAAATTTTTTAAACCAGGAAATATTTTATTAATCTATGAAGAATGTTTTCAGGGTGCCTCGGTAGTTCAGTCAGTGATGTGTCTGACTCTTGATTTCAGCTTAGGTCATCACCAACCATAAGATCTCATGAGATGGAGCCCTACTTCAGGCTCCGTTCGCTGGGAGCACACAGCCTACTTGGGATTTTCTCTCTCCTTCTCTCTCTCTTCCCCTCCCCCGCTCACACGCTTGCATGATCGTGCTCCTTCTCTCCGTCTCAAAATAAACATTCAAAAAAGAGAGAGTGGTTTTCAATGGTCATTAAACTGAGGGTGAATACTTCAAAACAGCCTATACGTAAAACAGAGCAAACTATGATGGATAGAGGTGTTCTCAACTAAAAACAAACGCATTTCAGCACAGTTGTAGGGTCTGATGAATCATGAGGAGGCCAGTGAGGAGTATGACTTTGTTTAGGGCAGTATGAATGTCCAGATGCTGAATGGGACAGGGAGTTAAGACACTTGAATATGCAACAGAGCCTGAAGAAGCACTTGCTCAGGGTTCAAACATTAGGTGGACAGGTGGAGAGTGAAACTTTTTTTAATCAACTTGGGACTTTGATTCTGTTTGTAGATTCATTATCAGCACTGCCACTTGCCACTGAATTAGTCTTCCTGAAAAAGTCACTATGGAGGGATCACCAACTTCTATTCACTAAAGCACTATATTTAAAATATGCTAAGCCTTTGAGGCATATCATTTAAACAGCAAACATCTAAAGGACTGAACAATGGACCAGGCTTTTCAAATATTTTATAGATTCATTGAATACTGGATAAATAAGATAAAATACATAAAATCCTTTGCAAAAGTCTAGGCATTGCTAGACACTGATATTATTATTCATTGGATACAAAATTATCTGTGATAAAACTATGCCCTTTTGACTAATTAATGGATGTGGTCAAGTAACCTTTTTCTCTCTCTCTCCATATATACATACATATACATATGTATATACACATATCTATACACTTCTCTCTATATATACCATATACCTTTCAAGAACCAAAGTTAAACTTGACAGAAAGATGCTCAATTGCATAAAATAAATGCACACTAAATCCACCCTGGGACTATTTGCCACTTAACAGGTTGAAAACATTCAAAAATTTTATACATTTTGTTGGAAAGACCATGGGAAAACAGGCATTCTTATATTGCTGACAGCCTCTATGAAGGGCAATTTGGTACTATCGATCAATATGTAAAATGCATATACCCCCCCCAAAATAAATAAAAAATAAGATAAAATGTATATGCCTCTGATCCACCAATTCTACTTTGTGGAATTTATCTTTGCGGATATACTAGTAAAGGAACAAAATTGCAGGTTATTCAGTGGAGTATTTTTAGTGATAGCAAAAGGCTAAAAATAACTTGTCTACCAACAGAGAATTGGTTAAATTATTTAAATTACTATGTAGCTAAAAAAATTTAATTTAAAAAAAATTTTAACGTTTATTCATTTTTGAAAGACAGAGACAGAGCATGAGTGGGGGAGGGACAGACAGAATCCAAAGCAGACCCTAGGCTCTGAGCTGTCAGCACAGAGCCTGACATGGGGCTCGAACTCACAGACCGAGATCATGACCTGAGTGAAGTTGGACGCTTAACTGACTGAGCCACTCAGGCACCCTCAAAAAAAATTTTTTTTAAGAAGGAAGCTTTTGGGGCACCTGGGTGGCTCAGTCAGTTAAGTGCCGGACTTCAGCTCAGGTCATGATCTCACAGTTCATGAGTTCAAGCCCCACATCAGGCTCTGTGCTGACAGCTTAGAACTTGGAGCCTGCTTTGGATTCTGTGTCTCCCTCTCTCTCTGCCCCTCCCCTTCTTGTGCTCTGCTTCTCTGTCTCTCAAAAATAAACACTAAAAAAAATTTTAAAAAAGAAGGAAGCTAAGACCGACATCTTACTCTAAGATCTATTAAATGAAAAAAAGCAGGCACTATATTCTCCGTTAGGTACAAAATAAACTAATCTAGAAGGATACGTAGGAAGCCCGTAATAGTGGTTACTGCTATGTGCTAAGGGTGGAGGAAAATTGGCATTAGGGGAAGGGAGGTGGGAGGAGACTTCACCATAAACTTCTTTATATTTTTAACCCAATTTCCGTATTACCAATCTAGAATTTTAAACCAAAACGTTTTTAATTTAAAAATTTTTATAATACATCTATATGACTATTATTCAGTGATAAAAAAGAAATGAGCTATCGAGCCAGGAAAAGACATAGAGGGCCTGAAATGCATACTGCCAAGTGAAAGAAGCCAATCTGAAAAGGTTGCATACTATAGGACTCCAACTATATGACATTCTGTAAAGCTTCAGAGATAGAAAATAACATCAGTGGAGGCCATGGGTTGGGGGGGGGGGGGCAGGAGAAAGGATGAATAGGTAGAGCACAGAGGATGCTGAGGGCAGTGAAACTACTCTGCACCATACCGTAACAGCAGATACGTGACATACATTAGTCAAAACCCGCAAAACTATACAACACAAAGAATGAACCCTAATGTAGAGCATGGACTTTGGTTAGGTTCATCAATTATAACAAATGTACTCCACTAATGTCAAATATTAATAATAGGGGAAACCGAGTCAGGGGGAGAGGGTATATGGGAACCGCTCTGTGTATCTACTTAATTTTATGTAAACTTAGAACTGCTCTAAAAAATAAAGCCTATCATTTTAAGCATAAGCGTATATAGACATATACATATACGCAAACATATATACATCCTCTTTTCATCCAGCAAAGGCCTCACACATCGAAGGTGCTCCATAAAGTACTACAGCTACTGCCTTAGTGGTCAAGAGCTCAAACTCTGGAGTGGGCAAATGAGGCTCTGATTCTAGCTCTACCATTTTCTAACCGTGTGGCCTTATTTATCCAAGCTACCTCTTCAGCCTCAGTTTCTCCGTCTGCAAAATGGAAGAAAAACACCGTATTTCCTCCTAGGGCTGTTGTGAAGATTAAGTAAAAATGCATGTGAAATGCTTGATTAGCACAGTGCCTAACGTAAAAGAAATGCTCAAAAATGCCAGTGGCGGCTGTAACGGTAAAATGATTGTTCACAGAATGACTGATTTGGCACTTCAGGTTCCAAGGTTACTGCACCACCGGCATTATCTATAATATCCCCAAAGGGCTCCCAAATTCTCACCTCCAACCTATCCGCCTTTGAACACCATCCACACCGCCTGAGCCCCGGACACTTCAGACATGCTTTGACCCCCAGATGCTGTTTTCCCCGCAAGTCCAGGCCCTGGAACGCGCCCCCTCCCGGCCCCTCCCTACTCCACCCGGCCCGGGCCCCACTCAGGCCCCGCCCCGCCTCCTCCCCCGACCCTGGCCTAATTGTCTGCACTTCTTTCCTTCTGCGAAGCTGAAGGAAGCTCCTACCCAGATACTCGTAGTCCGGTAGGGCTAGGCGCTCTGGACTCAGCATCCTTTGACCACGGTAGCTTCCAAAGCTCTAGCTCTCTGGCTTCCGGAACCCAGGTCGCCGGCTCTCTCCGTTGCCATGGCAACCACGCGGCGGGAGGAGGCGGGAGGTGGAAAGGGTGTCTCGCCAACAGTCTCCGTATCGCAACCCCAAGCTGGCCACACCGGTTCCGGGAGCAGTCGCTTCACGGCGGTCGAGTTTTCTTAGGACTCCCATTCTTGAGGAGCTGGTTTTAGAGGAATGTGAGGTGGAGATTCCCTTGAATCTGTCACATTTCCCGGTGTCGAAAAATTATTGCCAGCCCTCCGCGTCCGCGATTTCTGAATTTCATAACTGCTATTTCTGCTTTATACAGCTGTTATCCTAACTTGCAGTAATAGCTCCCACCCCTAAATTCCCATAAACACTTAATGCCCCATGACCTATGTTTATCTCTTTATTATTTGCTGCCTTAAATTGCTACCAAGTGCTTTCACAGGCGTATATTTTGGCTGCTCCTTGAGGTCAGGAATGTGTCTTTTCAGCCTATGTCCAGGCTGGACACGCAGAAGGTGCTTATTAAATCCTCTAGTTCATTAATATTTCCTCTCAAAATCCTATTTATCTTTAGTCCCAATTTCTACTCCTATCCCTTACTATTTGATACCCTTCCCAAGTGTCTTTCTTTTTTCCTACCAAGACATTTCACTTCTTGAGGGGATGGGGTGCACAAACAAGGACACCACCAGATTTCCCCCCCTTTATATGCCTAATTGATGACTTCTCTTTTAAGAAAGGAAAGCATTCATTGGTGTTGAACGTCCCAGATATCCAGATATTTCTTTTTGCTCCTCTCCACTCCAGCAATAGGTTAGTGGTCTGTGGTTCCTGTCACAGTTGAAACCTGGTAGGAAAAGCCACTGTATCCTCACTTTTTAAGTTAGTTCCCACAATGTGAGATTTTTGTGAAAAAAAAAAAAAAGAATAAGAAAGAAGTGAATGAAAGACGGAAGAAAAAGATATGGAAGGCAGGTAGGAAAGAAGAAAGAAAAATCATGCTATGGGAGGAATATCCATGAAGCCAGTGGACCACCTACACTGGGAGGAAAGGGAAAGAGGACCTTCTTCTCTTTGTGTCCGCGGTCTATTCTTAGCCTTCTCCAGCAGGAGCTTCAAACCTCCTAATTCTCCCTTTCCCTTAAAATTGTGCATGTGTCTTATTTCTAGGCTCCTGTGAGTCACTCTGAGTTTGGATGTGGTAAGGATCAGAGCCAAACTAGGACCTGCATTTATGATCTCGAGGTAATGAATTTACTAATTTGGTATTTAATGTCAGGTCCTGCAAATTTGATAAAAAATATTTGCTTTCTTCCTCGATGCTTGCCTCTTGCCCCTCCCCCCCCCGCCCAGTGCAGCTTGAGGGTATAGAAGTTTCATAACTTTCACACCTGTGACTTATTACTATGCTATTAATAAAGTAATAGGATAGTAATTATTAAGGTTTACAATTTTATTTCCAAGCAACCCGAAGCTATTTGCAGATCGTTCATTTGTCCTCATAAAAACTTCCTAAGGTACTTCTCCCTTTTTTTTAGCAGAGAAACTGAGGAACATGGCAGGAAAATGACTTATCTAGCATCATCCAGCCAATCGGTGAGAGAGCTAGAACTGGATCACAGCTATCCCAACCTCCAGGCTAGTGGTCTGACCACGAAACCACACAGCCTCTTTTTTTAGGGTTTGTTGGCTTGGTTTTTTATTTATTTATTTTTCCTTTTGCTCTGCCCTGCCAGTAACTGGAAGCTCCCAGATAAAAGAAGAGAATTTCAAGTCCAGGCTGAACATTTGACATCCTCTTATTTGTGGAGCGTTATCCTGGGACTTGGAGGGTGCTGCTGTTGGGATCTGTGTGGTGGAGCTGGGAACCAGCCCCAAGAATATAGCTTTGTTTGGGCATTAACCCATTTGCGGTTATAATAATGATAAGTTTCAGCACCAGTGGCGCCCGACTGTTAATGACTCAAAGAAAGCTAAATAAGAACAAGATGTCATCTCTGGAGCAATTAGTAGCTTTTTCCTACAGCTCCATCCCTTCCATAAAAATCATAAGGACCCTTATATTTAAAGTCAGTCTTCTACTCTTAATGTCTTGAACAGTCTATTGAGGAAGAAAAGGGTAGGAGGTTGCTAGACTAAGGCTTCAAGAAAATTTGAGGTTGCACAGAAATAACAGGTAGCCTTACTGGTGTTGGAATTACTGACTGTTTTATTTTTCTTCTTTATACTTTTATATATTCTCAAAAGTTTCTATAATAGGTATGTATTATAACTTGAAAACAAACAATAAATGACTTGAAAATCTTCAAAATATTTTTAAAGCAGAAGTGATGACCTTCCAGATAGTATTTGTTTTTCCCAAGAAGGAACAGCTACTTTTAGACTTCTCTTCTACCATAGAGTACATGATAACAGATTTTGGCCACACTTCAGTAGCAGAGGACATTTTTTAGTGAAATAAACACAACATGGGTCTTAAGAAGAGTGGAAATACGCAAGACTTGTTAAAAGCAGATGTAATTCTGTGACCTTGTTGAATGTTAAGGAAAGAAAAAAAATGTCAACTTTCAATTTGGATGGGTTTTCAGATTCTTAAATTATCATAACATACTTCTGAAAAGGTTACCTAAACAAATAATCATCCCGGTAAACAACCAACTCAGAAGACAACTCCACAATCCTGAGTGTAAGCAAGCGATATGAAATTGATCAAAGCATAGGGAAGGTACCAGATGTTAAAGTCATTCCTACAGCATAAGGAACAGAAACATCAAGGTCAAAGCAATCAGAAAAACACCTACAAGAGATGATATGTGGAGACATTAGTTTACCAGATTATAATTCCTAATTATAAGGAGAAAATTAATAGACATCTCTGGCTCTGCAGAGGACCTATGACGAGACTGACACAGAAGAAATTTCTCCCTTAAATTGAGAACTACAGGAAAGCAAACATGAATGTACTAAATAGTTTTAAACTTCAAGGAAACAATAAGGAAAGAAAAAATGCAGGCTGAATTATTGCTACAAAATAGGTTCAAGAAACTAGGACAAGCTTTTATCGACTCATCAAGCAGAAAAGATGCTAAAGGCAAAGTAGCTACTAAGAAATGCAGGTCATGAAATTCATGCTGAGCTCTTCTTAAAAGACTTATCTTCCGTAAAAGCAAAGCAGAAACTAAGTGTGATGCCACTGTATGGGATTAACATGTTCAAATTAAAAAATGCTATTTACAGACAAGTCATTTTGAACTGCTACAGGTCAACAACCCAGAGATTTGGGAGAATTTGCAAAGAAAAGAAAAAGAAACATTCACAAACTCTTAGTTAAAAATAACTAATGCATTACAAGCAAGCGGTTATGAGGACATGGCTTAAATTGAACCGGAGCTCAAAGGTGATTACAGACTTGAACCTTCTTGTTATATTATATTTTCAAATGCTGTAGAAAGAGTTGGGAATTATACTTTCATACAGTTTGAAAGGGAAAGAGATTTTCTGATCTTTCTTGGTAGCTCACAAAACTTAGCTGTACCTTCCTCTGTCCTCGAGTATGCACTTGATAAGCATTTATGTCATTAAAAAAATTCTTTGAACTGTCCTACTAGATTGTGAGTTCCTTGAAGGCAAGAGACAATGTTCACTCATTTTTAAGTTTCTAGGACATGCATAGTGCCTGACAGAATAAATACCTGTTAAGTAGACTCCCCCCCCCCCAGATTAAAAGCCTAGAAAATTAAATCTATCCAATCCATAGGATTTATGGTTTCCTCATAGGAATCAATTCATGAAATAAATTCATTAAACAAAAAGGCCAGCAAAATGCAAGGCGTTGTTGAGAAGGGCATTAAAAATCAAATAGAGGGGCACCTGGCTGGCTCAGTTAGAAGAGTGCAGTGATCTCAGGGTTGTGAGTTTGAACCCCAGGTTGGGTGTAGAAATTACTTAAATAAATAAACTTTTAAAAAATCAAACAGGGGCACCTGGGTAGCTCATTAATCAACCAACTCTTGATTTTGGCTAAGGTCATGATCTCAGTTTGTGAGTTTGAGCCAGTCTTCAAGCTCCGTGCTAACAGTGCCTGTTTGGGATTCTCTCTTCCTCTCCTCTCTTTCTCTGCCCTTCCCCCGATAGCTCTCTTTCTCTCAAAATAAATAAGTAAACTTAAAAAAAAACTCAAACTGGGGCGCCTGGGTGGCTCAGTCAGTTAAGCATCCGACTCCGGCTCCAGTCATGAGTTTGAGCGCCACATCAGGCTCTGTGCTGACAGCCCAGAGCCTGGAGCCTGCTTTGGATTCTGTGTCTCCCTCTCTCTCTGCCCATCCCCTTCTCATGCTCTGTCTCTCAAAAAATAAATAAACATTAAAAATTTTTTAAAAAGCAAACAGAGCATTGGCATATCCTTCAGATACCTAAATATTGTGTGTGAGAGATCACTGCATGTTAAGAAATGCCCAGAAAACAAAACAAAACAAAAAAACAGCAAACAAAAGGCATATTGAACAATGCCGCATGTGGACAAGCTAAGAGAATTCATTCAGGATGAGAGGGAATATACTAGGAATAACTAAATAAACTTAGGATATGAATTGTAAGTTCCCAAACTTTAGAATCTTAGGACAAAAAGCTACAGTCTCTGCATTTATTTTTCCTCCAATTCATCCCTAGATTGTTACAAGAGTTTATTGTTCTAAAACTCAAATCTGACCAAGTTACTTCGATACTTTAAAAGCGTTGCTGGGTGCCTGGGTGGTTCACTCAGTTAAATGTCCAAACTCAGCTCAGGTCATGATCTCACAGTTCAGACTCTCACAGTTCAGTTTTCATGAGTTTGAGCCCCTGTATCAGGCTCTGCTGTGAGTGCAGATCCCACTTTGGATCCTCTGTCCCCCTCTCTCTTTGCCCCTCCCCCACTTGCACAGGCGCACGCGCTCTCTCTCTCAAAAATAAACAAAACTATAAATAAATAAATAAATAAATAAATAAATAAATAAATAAATAAATAAGTTGCTGACTCACCATGACTAGGATGGAGCAAATTCCTAAACGTGCAGACAATATATATCCCTTCACAGTCTGGTCCCAACCTATTTTTCCAGCCACCTTGCCATTTACTCTTCGCTACATATGTAATACTCCAGCCATACTTTCCTACTCACTCTTCCCAAGCATACTGGCTCTTTCCCACTCCCTTGCTTTGGTATAAGTTTTTCTTTCTACCTAGAATGTACCTCTCCCACATTTTCTGCCTAGTAAACTTTTGTACATCCTATAAGACAAAGGCCAATGCCATCATCTCGGGAAACCTTATCTAACCTCCTAAATAAAATAGGGTAAAGGCAGGGAGGGAGAACAAGGCAACTTTAGGGTGATAAGATGAGGCTTCTCTGAGGCTGGGATGCTGTGCTGAGATCTGCCCTGGGAGGGCCTGGGGAAACAGTAGAGGAGGTAGCTCATGCAAAAACTTGAAGAAATGATAGCATGTTGCAGAGCTGAAGGAAAGCCAGTGTGACTAAAGCAAAATGAATAAGGGGAGAAGTGGTCAAAGTAGGAGGCAGAAGCCAGATCATGAAGGACCTTGAAAACCACATGAGAAGTATGGATATTATTCCAAGTGCAATAGGAAACCATCAGAAGGTTTTAAGCCCAGTAATGACATTACCTGATTTATGTTTTTTAAGAAGTCACTCTGGTTTCTGTAATGTAGAGAATGAATTATAAAGGGCAAGTGAAAACGGAGAGGCCATTTGCATAGATGCTTGATATATGTTTGTTAATTAAATGAGTTTTTATTCATTGATCCATCTGTGTATCCACCATTCTAAATTTATCTTTGCTGCTGAAATAAACAAGACGGGCAGAAGTATTTGCTGCAAAGGCTCTACTTATATATGCCAAATACGTGAATATCAAGCTTTCAGGAGATTAAAAAAAAAATGTGCTTAGAATGTCTCACTTTTCAGGGTGGGCCCCATGTTAGGCCAGGGAACTGAATCAGCCATTGTCCCCCAGCCCCTGATGTGAGTACCACCACTGAGCTAGATCATGAAAAGTACTGGCGCCAGAAATGGTGGCGTGAAGGTTTGTGATTAAAGAAAGCACAGAAATGCCAATCAGACCCTTTCCTTATACTTTCATTTTTTCTCCCTTTCTCCAGTAGTAGCCCCCTGGACTTAGATAAAAGCACCCATTGCTAAAAGTTAATGATACTTTCTCATAAATACTCGGGACTCTTCCCTGGCTCAGGGCCTTTGCAAATGCTGCTCCTTCTGCCTACAACAAAGCTCTCCCCATCCACTCCCAGCCTGAAGACTCTTACTCGGCTTAAGTGTCAGGGCCTCTAACAGGCCTTCCTTGCATCCCCAATTCTAAATCAAGTCTCTCCTTTCATAGAACTCAGTACTTGTCCTTGAATGTCCTTATCACTTACAGCTTTAAAGTCATTTGTGGGATCATTCTTTCAATGCCTCTGCATTGTGTCCCCTCCCTATGCCAGCCATCAGTCTGTAAGTTCTAGGGACCCCATGTATCTATTTACCACTGCCTCTACATTGCCTGGAACATAATATGCCCTTAATAAATACTTACTAAGTGAGCAAATACCGGAAATAAGCCTCTCCAGGCAGAAGAAGCAGGTGTAGGACCCCTTAAGCTCCTTTAGCTGTGCTTTTGTTTTGTTTTTCCTTCTACAGTTTTAAGAACCCTTTCCCCCCATTCACACTGCCTTGACAAAAAGGTGATTCTGGAGAAGAGATGGAGAAGTTTGTTGCAGACTCGTGTTCTTAATCTTTCAATGAAGCAGGGTCTTTCAACATCAGCAATATTAAAATTTGGGGCTGGATAATTCTTTGTCATATAATTCTTTGTGGGGAGGGATGTCGTGATCATTGGAGGATGTTTAGCAGTATCCTTGGAGTCTACCCAGTATTTATTTGCCAGTGGCACTCACGCCCCAAAGTGTCTCCTGGGATCGCCCCGTGGCTGGAAAATCACTCCTGATTGAGAACAACTGTTTTCAAGTGTAAAACTTCAGGCCTGTTACTCTTTCAGATGAATTATGTCTAGAAATGCAGGTTGTTGAGCGATGCCTAGGTTATAAGAGAATTCTACCAACCCAGTTGGATCAAAATAGTGCCCATTTCTATCTGGTTTCCGTAGCACTCCCTGTGTTTCCTTTGTAAAGGCCATTAGTGATGGTCTAATTCAGGGCAATATTCTGATTTTGGAAATTCAGTTCCCTGGTGTGTCCTAGAAGGATGAAGGAAGAAGGTGGTGTTTCTGAGGAAACTGATGCCTCTGAGACCCCTCTGGAATTGGCAGTCCCCTACAACTTTGCTAGGGGCATGTCCCAAAGGACAATAAAAAGGAGACAAACAGCCCATTCTGGCATCCTTTTCAGGATCTCTCACTCCAAACAAGAAAGTCTGAGAGGCCTGGTAAAAATAAATATAGCTTAGCACTCCTGGCATAGGAGCAGTTTCTGACAGCCAAGACTTAACTCACTCTAGGGGGTGACCCAGGCAGGGACTATGCACGAAGTTCATTCGTTTCTACCCATTGATATTCCCAGTGACTCACAGCAGCCAGGGATGGCTCTGTGCACCAGAACCACACTGAACCATGGAGGAGGGGGACTTGGGATGCACACACAAAATTCAGTCTCTTGAGCCTGAGTCAGACAGGGACAGCCAGCCTCCCCCTTCCTCCTCAATCCCAGAAAAACAACATAAATCATGCCTTCTGGAAAGAAACCTATCCTTCGCATACAGATGTTTATAAATTCTTAATCCCCTGACATTGAAAGTATGGTGACTGCCTGTCCTGGATTTTTTGGGACAAATGTATTCATTATACCACATGTCCTTAGTTTTCCTGTGGAAAAAAAATATGGTCTCCAGAATCATAAGATCTTTCTCAACAGGTCGAAAAGCATATAAACAGCATATATTGAAACCCTGAGACAAACCAAGGTCGCATCACAAACATTGTGAGGGTGGGGGAATGTGTGTTGAAAATCAGGCTCTACTTTTCACCTTTTTTCTCCTTGGATTTTAGGCTGAGGTGCCATAGGTCATAAAGGTGGACTGTCTTTCCCAGCAGGAAGATCACAGAAACCTGACCTGACTCGACTGCCGCCTTCAGTCAGCACGAAGAACTACACACAGAGAAAATGCCTCAATATTAGTTACCATGGTGATGCTAGTTTAACCACATTTCATCTGTGTAAAAATTTCAGGCAGAACAGTATACAGAAGTACTGGCTAAAGGACTTAACACTTTACTTTTTGTTGTTGTTGCTGTTGCTGTTGCAAAGTTAACGTTAGCTTTGGTAAAGGATGATAATTTGAAGTGAAATCCTTTGAAAAATTGAAAACAAGCAAGGATGAAATGTCAAACTTATCCATTGGAGCAACCTCCTAATAGCCACTTTTGCACTATACCAAATTACTTTCCCCTCAGCTAACATTGGGCATTTGGGGCTTCCTGATTCTATTTACTAGTAAGAGGAAAGTGGTTTAATGAGATGGCAGAAGATCCAAAGCCAGGAAATGTTGACATATCAGCTTGGAGGGAAAATTGATATATAGGACCCTAAGGAAGTTAGGGGCTTGGACAAAAGTAACAAGACGAGATTCAACCAAGAAACAAAACTAACCCATGTTATTAATCTGCTCTGGGGAGAGGATAGAGCCTGAAGCTAAGACAAGAGAGTTTATAACTTTCTATAATAACCCAAAAGTTAAATACAGCTGGTAAGCCCTACAGACAGAAGCCTGGAGGAGGCTGAGGTCTTTGTGAAAGTGCAACTACAAGTAAAGACTTACTTCCTTACCCCCTTCCTTCCTTGCCAGGATCAGAAAGTCAAAGAAGGTGAAGAGGCTAACACCGCTGATTTACAAAGACAGAGAGGAGGAACTATGTCTAGGCCAATTCTGGACGTCTGAGCTGGGGCGACAGGACCCAGACAAGCACCTCAGGAAATGAGTAAATGAAAAGGGGGAGTCGTGGAATTATTTAGCCCTAGCACAACGCTGCCTAGACCGGGGTGGGGGTGGAGCAAGAAGAAAATCTCAGAAAAGGAATTTTGACAGTGAGAATGCTAGTTAAGATACAGCACTCCAGGCCCCCTGATGTCCCTTGTTTGATGTTAATAAAGACCTAGAGGATTATGCATTAGCAAGCCTTGCGTATTCTGAGACATCAATAAAGTCTGGGCTTGGGGCTGGTAGGGGGGCAGGGGTCACGTCCAGGAGACTTGGGTCAGCCCGGGTGCTCCTCTCTGGCACAGAGTAGAGTGAGAGGGATCGAGAGTTGCCGCTGGGATAGTTTTTTTTTTAAATTAGGGACATTTGAGCAGTAGTAATGGGGACACGGAGGGGGGCTCTCTCGAGGACTAGGAATGTGGGGGCGGCCTGAAGAGGAGCGAGGCCAGCGCAGGAGGCGCTAGCGGGTGGGGGCCCGGGGAATCTGGGGGGGGGGGGGCGGTGGAGCGGGTGGGGGGGGGGACGGGGGCCGAGGGCGGGAAGGGGCCGGCCCGGCGCTGGGGGCGGGACCAGGCGCGGTGGCTGTGGCGGGGGCTGCGGCGCGGGGGGCGGGGCGGCCAGGCCCGGGACACCCCCTCCCGGTCCCCTGGCGGGGCGGCTTCGGCTCCGGCAGCACTGGAGGCAGCAGCGGCCGGAGGGCGACTTGCGGGGCGCGCCCGCCGCCGCGGACCGGGACGCTTTCCCTTCGGGACCCTGCGCCGACTCTCTCCTCCGCGCGGTCCCGCGGGAGCCGGCGGGACCCCCGGCCGGCAGGGAGCGCCGGCGGCGGCCGCGGCACCATGAGGCGGCCGTGGGGCGCGCTGCTGCTTGGCGCCCTGCTCTGCGCACACGGTAAGCGGCGCCGCGGAGCCCGCGCCGCCCGGCCCGCCGGGAAAGTTTGTCCGTGGGTCCGGCCGCTGCAGGACTCACCTCCCGAGAGCGGGGCGGCGCGCGGGCTGGGGCCTCAGACCCCGCGCCCTCACTCCACGCAGTAACCCTGAGCGTGCTTCCCGGGGAGGGAAGCAGGAGCTCCCCCAGCCCTTCCAGCGGGAGAGGGTCGGCCGTGGAGGAACTCCCCGGCTCGGATCTGGGCCGGGCTCAGGGAAGATCCGAGGCGCCCGCCGTCTTCCCTCGCCGCTGTTTGAAGAGCTGGGGGCTGCTTCCCTTTCAGGTTAAGACACGGTCTCTGGGTCCTTGGTGCGAATGAATGTGTGCGAAGAAAGGGAGGCGGGGAAGGATGGTTGCTAAACCATAAATTGTAAAAATCCCTCCTTGCAGGGGCCGGGGGTCTCGGGCGGATTGCGGAGCGGGGCTCCAGTGGAATGCTTAGGCTCTGGGGAGTCCTCTGTTCGGAGAACAGTTCCTCGGACTCCAGACCTTGCTCCCACCGAGGGTCTTCGGGTACTGCTTGCTCGCAGCATCTCCCCTTAGTGGTGTTTTGGGTTCCCTCTCCTGGCTGCGACCAATCAGCTTCCTGCCCTGGATCCTTCCCGGTGGGGGAGAGGGGGAGGAAACCGGGCTGGAAAAGGGGCAGAGGAGGGACACGGGGAAGAAACTGCTGGAAGGCTCCCGCAGGTCCGTCCTGGCCGGGGTAGTGGGGCGGGGGTGCGGGTATCACCGAACATCACAAGGCAGCCCCCGGGTCCGCGCGGCGACCCTCGGGGGAGCTGGACGGATAGCAGCAGAAGTGCTGCTTCATCTGCTCCTTATTAATAACTTGTTTGGTGCCCGTGCGCAACTGTTGTGTGTGATTAGGGCTCCACTGGAATCTGTTTCTCCGCAGCCTCCGAAGCACCATGGGTGTACCCCTTGATTTAGCAGCTGCCTCTAGTTTGTGCCCAAAGATCAAAAAAGTTTGATCTTTGAACCCCAACCCTATTCAACCGGGGGGGGGGGGGCGGAATCCGAATCTTCTCAGTCTCGCAGCCCGGATGAGGGGGCGGGCTCGGATTGGAGGGGTCTCTAGACCCTGGCCTTGCTTGCACCGATTCTTTTCTTTAACGTACGGGAGCTCGTGTGGAAACAGTGCAGATTTCGGAACTTCCCTGGCATGGCGTGGAGATGCCTGGGCACTCGTTTTAAAGATTGGTTTACCTCCCAAATCCAAAACAGAGTTCTCGTGTCTGTTATTTAAACTACCCGTAGGTTTTAAACGACTTTTTCCATGCCCTCTCTAACGCCCACTGAGCTCTTTCTCTCCGCTCTCGGCTCTTCCTCTCCGCGTAGTAGCCTGGCGGAGCCACGTTCCTGCTCGCGCTGTGCTCTCCCCCTCCCGGGCTCTCTCCTAGAAGGTTATTTGTAGCCTCTTTGGCGTGTCGGGACAGCGGCCCTACTGGGGTAGGAATGTAGCTGCTCTTCCCACCACATGGGCCCCTTAAAGGGACAGCTATGCTTTTTGGGGGGTTTCCCCCTTCGGGCTGCGAGAGAAGGGGATGGAACTTTCCTCTCGGCCCCCTGGAGGAAGTTTTGAAAAAGATCAAGGGAAATGGCAATGCACTGGGAAAAAAGGGAAAAAAAAAAAAAAAAAAAAAAGTCTAAAACGGATACCAACAAAACCAGAGAGGAGATTGTCGCCTTCTGCCCTAGGGAAAGGGGAGCTGGAAGGTTCTGGGCTGAGACTGGCCAAGAGGATTTTATTGCTCCAGAGCTGTCAAAACTGCATATGCTACATCTGCACTGACAATGGGGGTAGAAAATTGAGTGTATTTAATGCTTAACAGAAAAAGGCCGAGAGGGTACTTCATAACTCTTTTGGGTTCTTTTTAAGGACAAAAATTTAACAGAAACTTCTGAGCGCGGGAGACTTTCTGTGCACATGCACAAGGACACTCAGTGATATGAAGATCTAAACTTCCCCTAGGCTAACACTTAACCATCCTTGGAGGTGAAGGGGGGAGGTAGGAGAGAGAGGATAGATTCGTGGTTCATCAGTGAGACTCAGCAGTTGCTCAACCAGAAATATCACCAAGAGAGTCCCTAACACAATGTTTAGGGGCTCAGGGAGAAGACCGTGTTTTATAGTAGGTCAATGACCACAACTAGGAGTGGATTCAAGACACTAAGGTTTAAGGCGCTTATTTGGATGCTGCGAGTCCTGTGGGCTTTTCCTAGAGCTTATGTCTTTGGCCTGAGCTAAACAGGTTGGGGTTGACACTCCAACTTTATAGATTTTAGAAGGAAATTTGATTGCTGGTGATAGCCCTGGGTATCTTTCTCCTGAGGGTTGAGGTGAGGCCTCAGGCAGTCTACCACCATTGGAAGACTGGAAACCATGTTTCCTATGGAGGTCTCTTCCACGTAAGCAAAAAACTGAAAATTCTGCCCAGGGGCTTAGGTAGATAGAGGACTCTTTCTGAGATTGAGTGCAAAGGAGGAGAGCTGAGACTGGTCTCCCTTCCATCTATCTGTTGTCCTGGTGCTTGGTTGACCTTGTCCCTCATCTCATAGGACTTGTGAAAGATGCTTGGCTTGTCACTGATTTTGGATTTCCTCTTCTGTCCCCTGTTGAATATCGGATGACATCTTTGGGACTGGCACATGGTATTAAGAATGACAGGTGCAAGAGAACCAGTCTGGCTGTGTCTGATACAGAACACGTTGGGCATGTCCATCGTCTGGGCCAGCAAAGAACACAGAAGGTCACAGAGGACAGGGTATTTGATAGGTCTTTGCTGACTCTACTGATTGCTAATCTTGATCCCTAAGAAGAAGAAAAGTGGGAAGGATTGGCTATGTTGTTTCTTCTTGGAAGAGACGAGCAATACGAGGGGCTTCTTGAATAGGGAATTTCGGGAACTATGTGAAGAAAAAGACTTGTCTTTTTGAATGATTGGGCACAACTCATAATTGTGACACAGTTCCATGCCCTTGGTGACTAGGTCTGTTAGCCTATTCCAGCCACGATCTCTAACTTCCTTGATGAATCCTAGCCACAAGTTTTGCCACAGTTGCCTAGGTGTGGGGCATCTGGGCCCCAGACTGTGTCTGGATTACCATCTCATCTTCAGCATCGGAAGCTCTTCTCCCCTTCTCAGTGTGGTGGGATTCAGTGTCCCAGGAAAGACTTCCTGCTGACTAGTTGGCTGGCAGAGCCCAGGTTTAGCCCTATAAATAGCTCTGATGAATGTCTGTAGTTGCCACTCTCCATCCAGCCTAGAGCTGACAGGGTCAGGTTCTTTCTCTGAAATACACTCAGGAGCATCTCCTAAACTGGGTTCTGCACTCATTCATGTGTTCATTCATTCAGCAAACACACATTTCCCAAGCACTATTCTTAATCACCACATATATAGTTCAGTGACGAAGAAGCACAGGCACCAGGCACACCTAGGTTTAAATCTGGGCTTCGACATTTCTTGGTGACCCTGTGCAAAACACTTAATCTCCCTGAACTTCAGGGTTCTTACCTGTAAATAGGGCGGGGGGGGGGGGGGCAGAACTGGAGTAGTAATACATTTTCATGTGAGACTATTATAAAAATTAAATGAGATAATAGTATATTCAAACCACTCAGCACAGACTGCTCTGTTCTACAGGCTTGGATAAAACGTTAGCTGTTTGTTAGCAAGTCTGCATAAGTAGATTAGAGATGGTTCTTCCATCTAGACTATGGGAGACAGGTAAATCATTACACTAACTACAGTGCCGTGTGCTGAAATGGAATGAAGTTTAGCTCTTCATTTCAGCTGGTTTTTTGCTTTTCTCTTTTAAAGATCTTGCTCCTTCTTCCCACTACCCCCCCCCCTTGAAAACCTAATGAAACCTAAGCATAGTTCCCTCCTGTCCACACATCCAGAAAAGAGATCTGTTAAGCTATATCATGAGTCCAAGGAGCCCACTCCACCTTAGTTCTCCTGGGAGAGGTCCTAGGAGATGGGGTTTTCCTTTGGGAGCTTCCTTGTTAAAAGCTCTGTGGTCAGGGATGTGGCCAGGCACCTCACTCTAAGGTTGCCATGACCTGGGGCGAGAGGTGCTGGCTGAGGTCTCTTGTAGCTGGAACAGTTTAGAATTCCAAGCTCTCCCTCCCACTGGCCTGGGAAAGGAGTCAGGCCCCAGAGCTCATAAGGTAGTAATTGCCCCAATTTGGGGGCTGGGCTGTTGCAGAGCCGCCTTCCTTCATGACTACCGTCTTCAATCAGGAATCCTGTCAGTGTGCAGGGATAATTGATGTGGGTCTCAAGCCCATGAGTCGCCCCCAGCCCCCAGCTCCTCCACCCCAAAGTTTGACCCCTGTTGTCTCTTTGTTTCTTCCTTTTAAGTTGGTGCCAGTGATGTCATGTTTTTGGGGGCTGCGGAAAGTTGACCGTAACCAAGAGCAGCCGTTACGAAGAGCTGATTCACTGGCCTTCCTGGCAGTCGTTTGACTCCATTTTCTGCTCTGTATTTTTGATTTAGCAAGAAAGAAACATCTTCGGTGCCCTTGGGCACCTCTTAACGCCCTTTCGAGCAGACTTCCTTCTTTCACTGCACTTAGGCATTCCCATCGCTGAGTGGATGGACTGTAGGCGTCCCTCACACTAATTCCCTTGCGCATTTGGGTCGGAGTGAGGCAGGGAAAGGCCCCGCCTGAGACCCAGCTGGGGAAAGCCTCACTGGGATTTGCTGCAAGCCCTGACTTGGCCTACAGGAGTTCCCCCCCTCACCTCTGTGCGGAGCCAAGGATCTGAGCTCCGAGCAAAGCCGGAAACAAAAGACTGGGAGCAAACCTCCCATCTGGCTGGGAGGCAGCGACACAAAGGTGCTGCTGCATAATTTATCACCAGAGGTTTTTCTGGGGCCGGGAAGCTCCCGGGCTCTAGACAGAGCCTTTTTGGAGGAGAGGGACCCTCCCTCCCCCTGTCTTGGTGTCGTGTTGTGTCCTGTCGGGCAGGTAAGGAGTAGGATCCTGGGAGAGACACCTGATTAGCACATGAAATAAAGCTTGGAAATTGTGCCTCTCCAGGCTCAGCAGCTCCATTTCCTGCCAGGACTGCAGGGCGGGGGTGGAGAAAGCTTTCCAAATGTTCCCTTAGTTGGCCCCAGCCTTGGGAGCCCGACTGCCACCACCTTTTGGGTATGGATGAGGACAAGAGATAGTTTCTGTGTTGGGTCGACTAGAGCCTTCTGGAAACCAGATACAGATGCCAGGTTATAATATCCATAAGCCTAGCAAATAAGAAAGGGGAGGTCCCTTTTCCTCTTTCCACTCCCCCTAACCTCCCACACACCAGGCCTTTTAAACAAGACATTTCAACCATAGGCTCAGAGAGGCAGTCAAAGTGAATGGTTCCAAAATGTATCTCCCCCAAATAAGAATTTGTGTTCTTCAGGGAATAATTGCTGGTAACCACAGTTTTACATGTAAAATCCAGTTTTACATCACAAACTGGGACATGTGGTCTAAATACTACAAAGGTACTTTGGGGGGTAGTTTAACATCTTAAAAGCTTTTGCTATATCCCTGGCACTGTGGTGTTGACCTCGTCTTATCACATTTACCCCTCACAGTGTCCTTATGAGGTAGGTCCTGATAGGTTCCTGTCTTACAGAAAGGAAACTAAGGCTCAGAGCAGTTTATATCACACAGCTAGTGGGTAACTGACCCAGGATTTGAACCCAGAGCCTAAGCTGTTAAGCTTCTAACCCATACTGCCCCTTAGTATGGAATATTTTCTATCCAAGCTATTAAAAAAGATCTGGGTTGAGACTATCTATATTTCATCTCAGATTGACTTTTCTGTTTTCAGTCTTCATCTCCTCATGTAATCTTAATGCACAAAGAATTACTTTTCTGTGCTTTGATAGAGGGAGGCTTTAAAAAGCTCCCAGGAGGGGAGATGAGGTTTGTTGCCCCTGTGAAGCCATGTGTTCTTGTGTGGGCCTTGTGTTTTGAGAGGTAGAGGAAAGCAATATGTTGAGCAGCCCCCTCACAGAGCACAGCCACATTTTGGATTTGTGAGATCTGTTGACTGAGCTGCTGGGCAGGGTAAGTAGACTTTTGAGGACCTGGATGGAAACAGCCTGGTATCATAGCTACTTTACAGGGTTGAGAGAAAGGAGACATCTAGATGAAGATGACAGGATTACCAATGAAAACAACAGTAATAGCTGCTTACTGTGTACTTCATGTGTATTATTTCATTTAAATCTCCCAGCAACCAGCTACTATTGGTACTGTTACTACCCCCATGTTACAGTAGAGGAAGCCAACCCATTTCTGAATTGCTCTGTGATTTAGGTTCTGCGTGCTCTTTTCTATACTTGCCTCCTAGGAATCGGTTGATGATAAACGGGGCAAGGGTAGAGGATACTGTATGCCTCAAGCTCCTCCAGAGAAGCGCAATAATAATGCAGGACTCTTGCCACAGTACTCTTGTCCACCTCTTCCCGTGGCCATTCACACCTCTAGCTTAACCTTTGGGGCTGGCCCTGTAGCTTGGCCCACAGTAGGGCTTTAAGACATCTCAAGACCTGAAACAGCAGGGCTTAATCATGGGGTGGCTGCATGAGACAGTTCTGGGTAGGTCAAATTCTATCAGAGTAATAGCAAGAGCTATGGTTTACTGAGAGCGGAGTATGTGCCAGGCATTATGCTAAGTGCTTTTTATGAATTAACTAATTCTTATAACGTCCATGTGAGATGGGGGCTATTCTTATCCTGATTTTCCCGGTGAGAAAGGTATAAAGAGATTTGAATAATATGCCCCGCATCAGACAGCCAGGAACTAGCTTAGTTTTTGTTCCCATGCTCTTAACGCTATGTTCTCTGCCTCATAACTTTGGAGGCTGACCATTAAGGACTTCTTTTCCATCGTTAGGAGTGGCAAGAGAGGGCTGAACTTGATGGGACCAGTAATCATGTGTCTGACGCCCACTAGGAGAAGACTTCACTTGGTAGATTTTCAAACTAGATGAGGTTGGCTGGCCTCTAGGGATTTAGGGGCAGAACTAAGTAGAATCCTAACATGTCAGTATCACTGCTTGACAATACAACCAGTGAAAGGAACTCTTGTTGGAGAAGGGGGTGAACTTGACCTGGATAGGACTAGGATGCCACCTTAAAAAGAAGATTCCTATTTTCTTCAGTAAAGATTAGGTAGAAAATAACTATTTTATTTTTGGTATTCTGGGCCTCTCTTTTCCTTTGACTCCAATCTCTCACAAGAATCTAGCTGAACATGTCATTCATTCATTCTACAAATTTGTATTGATCAACTACTACATACCAAGCATTGAACTATGCATGGTGAATACAAACACAAAACTCCATACTATACAGTTCCAACTGCTAGGAGACTGAAGAGCACCTGGTCCGTTAAGCAAACAATGATGCCACAGTGAGCTAAACGCTACCAAAAGAGGAGGCACAAAGGGCCTCTGGAGCACAGACCAGGGGCTTTCAATTCATCTGGGGCCGCATGGGTCCAGGTGGGGCAGCATCAGGAAAGGGTTCACTTCCTGGCCTCCTTCTACCAACCATTTACCTTCTTTGGTGTTGGTTCTGATGTTTTCTGCATAAGCCCTGCCCTTTGAAACAGGGGCTGTTTTATAGGCACCCAGAGTTCTCCCGGTTCCAGGTATCTCGTGGATGAGGTGAGATTTCCAAGTGGCCCCTTGCTGTGACTCCTTTTAGTGATGCCATTTTTGTCTTGCTACATGGGCATCCCTTTCAGTTAGAGACACTGACCACTGCCCAAGGAGCTGAAATCAGTGGATTGGTCCCTTGATTGGCCTGGATGTGTAGTTCAGGGTCATTTCAAATAACTTATCTTCATTAAATAAGGTTTATATCCTCACCATTGCCACAAGTGGACACGAGGAGAGAGGAGAGCTTTGGTGTGTTACAAGAAGAACCCTTCTCTGCTATGAATGATGGTTCTTCCCTTTCTGTTGTAATCTGTCCCCCACTGGTAACTGTCCTATCCCAGCACTCACAGGATACTCCTTCGGCCTTCTCATGTCTGGTTCAACTTGAAAAAGCTGCTCTGTAGCTGTCTATAGTCACTGTACACTTTGGGCCTCTAAGTGACAGGTGTGGTCCCCCTTCAGTTGAGTGTTCTATGGGATGGTGGAGAGCTGTGCCTCTCTAACCTTAGTATGCATCGGTGTCATCTGGGAAGCTTGTTGAAAGTCTGGATTCTGAGGTCACATTAAAAGAATACTGGTCTAAGGGTAAGAATGGGGCCGCCATCCTGGCTGTCCTACTTACCCCATGACCTTGGCCAAAGCAGATGACCTCACCTCTTAAGTGGGGCCTGCAGTAACTACTTAGGGTTATTGTAATGATTAAGGGTGAATGCAAGTGAGTATGCAAAAGCAGCTTGCAAACTCTACAGAATAACTGCAAAATACAATTCTTTGTGGTCAGAAGCTCTGTTCCTTTCTGGACTAGCACCACACTGAGGCACTGGTTCAAAGGGCTAGGGCTCCAGACTGTCCCTGTTTCACCACTTCACCTTAGGGCAAGAGACATTGGTCTTTAGCTGGAGCAGTAACCAGAAGGAAACATCACTGCTTTGAGATCCATAAACTCACTGTATATCTGCTAATCGAGATTGTGTGAAGGAGAGGGATCCAGACGCCCCAGTGTTATAAATTCCCCTTTTTGACCTCAGGGTTTTGGAAATTCTCATAATAGCGATACCACTTATTGGGAGGCAGGGTAATGAAGTGATTAAGAGCAGAGGCCCTGGGATCAATCTGCCTGGGTGTGAATGCTGGCATCAACCCATAGTACCGGTGTGACCTAATGGCAGACTTCTCTGTGTCACCTCCCAGGGTCGTTGAGAGCATTCAATGATGTAGCATATGAAAAGCAGTTGGAAAAGTATTTGAAGAGCACCTCGTAAATACATACTCAGTAAATGATGCTTGTACTATTATGAAGCTTTTGTCATGTACAAGTCCTGTGCTAATAAGCAGTTTACATGGATTCCCATTTTATGGATGAGGAAACTAAGGCTCAGAGACCTTAAGCAACTTACTCAAAGTTGTAGAGTTGGCGGTAGGAAACAGGATTTGAACTCTAGTCTCTCTGACTCCAGAATCTGTGCTCTTTACTACAATGATACACTGTATCTGGTATACCAAATGGATGCTTCCCTTCTTTCCTTCATAAGAAAACAATGAGTAGTTGGTAAGGTGACTGAGGCAAGGGAGGTGAGGTGTCATAATGGGATTTTGGTTAACCTCCCAGGAAGACCCTTTGAGCACATTCACATGTATCCCAAAAGCTGGACGACTCGCCTATCAAGGGGAGGGAACACTTGGGGAAAGATCTTTTCACTGTTGAGTAAAGGCTGCAGGCTGAGGGAGTGTGGCTGTAAACAGCTTTCAAGGCCAGAAGCATAGCTGAGTACTCTAACTTAACACTTTCCAAAGTGAAGCCTGCCTATGCCATCGCCCCCCCCCCCCCCCCATTTGTTTCCTTTCTTCATTCATCATTCTTTTTTTAGAAAAAGGTTAAAAGCTGTCCTTTCTGCTCACAGCCAGGACTTGACTGAAAAGGCAGAATTCCACCTCTGGGGATCCCGAGGGGCAGTGGTTCTCTAGAAGAGCTGGCTTTCTGGAGTGTGATGTGTCTGTTTACCGGACGAAAGCCCAAGCCAAGGGTTTGCCTGACCTTCACGTGCTGACGTTCAGATGTTGCTCTGACATGCAGGAAGTCCTGGCTCTTCAGCTGCCTGCAACTAACTTGATGCCCACCCGATGGAATGCTTTGTTCCTGAAGTCTGCTGGGAGAAAGCAGGACTTCTTTTATCACTCTGCCAAAAGCGGGGGTGGGGCCCTAAAAAAAGTCGACCTGGGACTGAAGGCTACTCTACCTTCAGTATTCTTTTTGACCTGCACACAACACCAGGATAGTGCTATTCTTTTAAAAAAAAAATTTTTTTTTTAATGTTTATTTATTCTTGAGAGACAGAGTGTGAGCAGGGGGAGGGCAGAGAGAGAGACACAGAATCTGAAGCAGGCTCCAGGCTCTGAGCTGTTGGCACAGAACCCGACACAGGGCTCAAACCCACAAGCTGCGAGATCATGACCTGATGGAAGTCGGCTGCTTAACCGACTGAGCCACCCAGGTGGCCCTGGAAACTGCTATTCTTGATCTCCTAATCCCGGTGCTCAGGTTTTTAAAATCAAGGCCTTTGGAAAAAACTAGTCCCTGCATCTCCCACACCCTACACCCCCAGCCTGGATTTATTGAGCATCTTTGGTGTGCCAGGGCACGAGGGTAGCTTCGTCCACGTTTATCGTCTGGTCCAGTCCTTGTGGCCTTTCACAAATGAGGAAACGGAGGCTCGGGGAGCTAAGTGACCTGTACAGGGTCACGCAGCCGGTGGGTGGAACCCAGTCTGTCTGCTCCAGGTCCAGGGCTTTCTCCTCTCCCCCTCCCCCCAGGCCCCTTCATCCTCTCTGTTGTCCTCACCCCCTTGCCCTGAACTCCACGTGGGGCGGCTCTGCTCCCTGCTGTGTCCTTAACTTCCATTGACATTCGGGGCTGGAGAATGTCTTTGTTGCGGGAGCCTGCCCTGTACGTTGTAGGCTGTCTAGCAGCATCCCTGGCTTCTACCCACTAGATGCCAGAAGCACCACCAGTCACGACAACCAAAAATGTCTCCACACATTGCCAAATACCACCACCACCACCCCCGCCCCCGGAGGAAAGACTGTCCCTGGTTGAGAACCACTGGGTCAGTCTTATCCTTCCTCTTCACCACCCCTCCCTGCACAGGGGATCTACATGTTGGGAGGCCCACTGAATGGAGTCCTTTGGAATACCTAGTCTTTGCGGTTTCATCCAGCCAGAATTCCTGAGAGTGGTGCCTATAGCTGTGATGAGCTGGTCACACTCCAAAAGTTGCTCAGGGTCTGAGTGAAAAAAGCCCCTTCCTTTATCGGTGCTTTCAGAATAGGCCCAAGAGGCTGGGGCTGGGACTGGGGTAGCCGGGTCGTCAGTGCTTCCCTGGAGAAGGATCCTCTGTTCTGCACTTGCAGGGAGACCTGGACAGACAGGAACCCTGGGCTTGGAGTAAAGCCTTCCTGTGAAGAGATGCTGCACCCCTCAGACAGATTCCTTCGTTTTCCACAGGAAATCTGGCATCTTTTCTAGGGAAGCCAATTCCCTTAGCTTGCGGTGGGGGACAGAGGGATCTCATTTGAGAATCTGGTGAAATCTGTGGCCCTACATTTTGCCTATAGTTTCAACAGCTCACTGGTCCCAAATGCCAGCCATCTACCCACCCAACCAACCATCCATCCATCCATCCATCCATCCATCCATCCATCCATCTGCAGGTTAGGAACCCATGCCTTATACTCACACTTACCCTTGGAGATTGAAGTGGAGAGGGAGGGCTCCAGGGCTCTCTCCTTGCTTTGGGGAGTGGGGGGGTGGATGACAGTACACCCTTTCATTCTGGGCCCTAAATCCTTCCCTGTTCCCGCACAGCCTGAGGGCAGGGCCCAGCTAAGGGGAGGAAGGGGAGAAGAAAGCAAGGGGGAGAGATGAGCAATGAGCAGTGGCCCCCTTCTTTCCCAGCTGCAGCAGCCCAGCGGGTTAGATGAATGTGGGGAGGGGGGAAGAGTGACCCTGGCAGAACCCTTTGTTCCAGCTGAGGCTGGAGCAGGGGCACTGAGCCATTCACACGCCATCCCAGGGCATCCTGCTGGGCACGCTGGGGAGGGGGCACAGCAGCCGGTCATGGGACTTGGCCAGGCAGATAGCTCGATGCTCAATAGGGAAGGCCAGCTGCGTGCTGCTGAGGATGGGGGAGGGGCTGCTTCTGCCATCCTTCCTCTAGGCTGTAGCCTGTCCCACAGATGGGAAGGCTCTGACTGCTCCCCTCCCCCTGGAGCCCCACTTCTTCTGGTCACCCTCCTTAAAGGTGAGTTCTGACCTGGAGACTCACAACAGCCTGTGTTGCTTCCTGTTCCCCTGTGTGGGTTCCCTATTCCAAAAGGGGCTCCAGCATTTTAATTCCACTATTTCTTGCCCTGCCTGGCTAACAGCCAAGGGCCTGGTCCTGGCCAGATGCAAAAGCGTCCATATCTCAACCTAGCTTTGGAGGGAAGGGTCTCAAGGTCTCACAGCATCACCCTTTCTGTCCCCTGCTCCTTTTCCCCAAAGGCACCAACTCCCTGAGTGGCATCATTCATCTCTTGTCTCTTGGGGGTACTGGGCAAAAAGCCCTAACATAGAGACTCGTTATGAACTCGTTATGGACTCGTTATGAACCTAGGGTCACAGGTTGTCTTCTTGACCATTAGTGTCTTGGAGGAGGGGGAAGGCATGATTGTATGGTCTGCATATCCCTGTGGTATCCCTTGGCTCTCTTGGTAACAGTGCCCCGAGATGGGGCTCCCCTACTCTCTAGAATGGGCTGTGGTTAGGCAGGAGCTGAGCCCTCATTGGTTTCTCTCCCCTCTGCACAGGGCTAGCCAGCAGCCCCGAGTGTGCTTGTGGTCGGAGCCACTTCACATGTGCGGTGAGTGCCCTCGGCGAGTGTACCTGCATCCCCGCCCAGTGGCAGTGTGATGGAGACAACGACTGTGGGGACCACAGCGATGAGGATGGATGTAGTAAGCACCTCCCATCCCAGCCAGGGAGTGGTGGGAAGTAGTAGAAGAGGGAAGGGACCTGGGGATGAGGATCTGATGAATGTTCTGTACACTTGCTGTATCAGATGCAGAGCATTGGACTCTTGTGAGGGTGACGGATATTGACAGATGGGTGGTTTCTTTGCAATATATAGGGCTCCAGTCCTCTTGTATTTCCATGCATATATGTCCAATAAAACAAACTTTGTGACAAGTATGGAATAAAACACCCTTGAAACTATAGGCAGTCTCTTTAAATGGATCTCTGTATTTACGTGAATATATGTTTGTGTATTTTTGTGCATTTTTAATGTGCATACTATATGTGGATGCAGATTATTTCTGTGTTTCTTATGTTAGTATTCTGTATAATCATATCTTTTTTTAATAATATAAGTTTTAGGAAATATTATATTCTCTTTAAACCTTCCTTTCCCCTAGTGTAGTAAGTAATATAGGCACAACAGGCTAGGGCCTCCTGCCTCAGATCTATAGAAATATCACTGCTGAGCCAGCTGTCTGGGTTTAGGGATGCAAGCTGTAGCACCTGTGTCTGAAGGTGGCTAATTAGTCTAATAAGATTGAAGCTACAACCTGGACCTTAACCCTAACCAGTTCAGCTAATTGTGATGATACCTGGCTCACCTTTCATGTAGCACTGTCATGTGCATTATCTCAAAAGACCTCTGTGAGCCAAGTATAATTACCCCCATCGTACAGTCAGACAACCTGTGGCTCAGAGAGGGTAACTGACTTGCTCGGCGTGGTAAGTGATGAGTTCTAGAACTGGAAATTGAGCCCAGCTGTGTTAATCATCATTTAACAAGAGGAAAAAAAAATACACTTCTTTTTTCTTGCTCATGTTTCTCTTAGTGGTTTTGAGTTCCTTGGGCTGCCCTGCCCTGTGAATCCCTTGCCGCTGTTCCCTGCTAATGCTCTGGCTTCTTAGCTGTGGTTTCTGCCTAGCTCCTCCATCAGGCATGGGAGTCTGTGAGGAAGGACTGTGGCTCACACGGGGAGATGTGGGATAAGGGGTGTTGGCAAAGGCTTTCCGGCCCAGTGGAGCCTGCCTCAGACAGATTCCCTGTTCCCTTCTCTTCCTGGGACTCAGTGCTGCCCACCTGTTCCCCTCTTGATTTTCACTGTGACAATGGCAAGTGCATCCGCCGCTCCTGGGTGTGTGATGGGGACAACGACTGTGAAGACGACTCAGATGAGCAGGACTGTCGTGAGTGCTGGTGATGGGCACCAGGCGGGCTCCGTCAGGCTCTGTTGGGAAGGGATTTTCAATCGGAAAATGATGCCCCAGGCCCACATCACTTCCTGGGTCTTTGCTCTTTGCCCCTCCTTTCACCTTTCCTCTTGGTTAGATGAGCCTGAGAAACTGCCACCTGCTTCGGATCCCTCTGGGTGGTGTAGAAGTGACTGCTCTGGTCCGTGGGGCTTTCTGTTGGGCCCCTGGCCCCCGCTGTCTGCAGCAGCCTGACTGCTCTGTACCCCACAGCCCCCCGGGAGTGTGAGGAGGACGAGTTCCCCTGCCAGAACGGCTACTGCATCCGGAGCCTGTGGCACTGTGATGGTGACAATGACTGTGGGGACAACAGTGATGAGCAGTGTGGTGAGTGGAGCTCCAGGGAGGTGGGCAGGATGGCTGCTGGTGGTCTGGCCATGGCGGGGGGGGGAGGAGGGGGGGTTGAAGGGCAGCAGTGGCTTTAACACTGCCACACCTTGAACTGCCCAGATGTCTGGAGCAGCTGGAAGAAGGTGGGAGGGGCAGAACAGTCCAGACACTCCCCCCACACACTGCGAACCACCACGAGGGGAACAGGAACCCAAGGCCCCATGTCTCCAGGGCTGCGGCTTTCCCCAGACGGTCTGCACCAAATCCGTGGTGTCTTCCAGGGATGGGGTCAGACCCACAGGGGCAGTGTGGGTGGGAGTCAGGGAGGATCTTAGGAGGGCGGCCTGTCCTGTCGGGCTCCCGCAGGATCGCTGTCCCATTGCGTCCCCCAGACATGCGCAAGTGCTCTGACAAGGAATTCCGCTGCAGTGACGGAAGCTGCATCGCTGAACACTGGTACTGCGATGGTGACACCGACTGCAAAGATGGCTCTGACGAGGAGAGCTGTCGTGAGTGGCCCCAGAACTCGGGCCGGGGCAGGAGGCAGCATCCCGTGGGCAGAGGGGTGCACGTGCAGTGGGCCAGGAGGGCAGGCTCTTACGAAACTGTTCCTCCGAGGCTGAGCTAGGGTGGGAGCAGATTCCTCAGGTGCAGAGGGAGGGTCCCCATGGCTCCAGCAGCATACGGAAGTCTCACAGGGCTGTCCCACGTGAAACCGGCTTCCCTTGCCTGAACGTCTTCTGCCTTCTTGGAGGAGTCCGGGCCTCTGAGCTCTCTCTGGGCCTGAGCGTGCGCCCCTCCCTGTCCCCCATGCCTGCCTTCCAGCCTCAGCAGTGCCAGCGCCTCCCTGCAACCTGGAGGAGTTCCAGTGTGCTTACGGCCGCTGCATCCTCGATATCTACCACTGTGATGGTGATGATGACTGCGGGGACTGGTCTGACGAGGCCGACTGCTGTGAGTGCTCCGGCCAGCAGGGCGGAGCTGGGAGGGAGGGGGAGGCCAGGCCCCAAGGAACTCCTGGGGTGGTAAGGCACAGGTGTCAGCTGGGGCCGGAGCTCAAGGGAGAAGTTTCTGGATTCCCTGGTCCCTGTCAGGCAGAGAGGGAGGAGCCGGGTGCGGGGGCCCGGCTTTCTGCTCTGCTATGGACACTGTGTTCATGGACAGGCTAGAGACAGAAGTCTGTCCTGTTTCCCCAGCCTCCCACCAGCCCTGCCGCTCTGGGGAGTTCATGTGTGACAGTGGCCTGTGCATCAACGCAGGCTGGCGCTGTGATGGCGACGCGGACTGTGACGACCAGTCTGATGAGCGCAACTGCAGTGAGTGGGGCCAGTGTCCAAGGTCTGGTCTGGAAGTAGGGAAAGGGCTTGTGGAGCCAAAATGGCCACCATTGATAAAGGCAGATTGGACAGGATTGTCCTGTACAGTGGTGTGGGTTGGGCACAGCACAGAGGCGCTATGTCCAAAGCTATGTCCAGTCACACGGGAGACTTACCTATTCTATAATTATATAGACTTATATATTCATCGTGGCAGTTTTCTAGCAGATGGTGGTGAGGCATCTTGAGGAAAGGTTGCCTTTTTCTGACTTGCACAGAGATGCCATTCAGAACAACCGTGACAAGAAGACTGGTGTGGATGCTGCCACAAAATGCATTTTGGGGTGGCCGGGTGGAGCTTCGGGCCAAAATGGGGTCAGCCTTTCATGAGGCCTTTGCTCTGCCCAGCCACCTCCATGTGTACCGCGGAACAGTTCCGCTGTCGGTCAGGTCGCTGCGTCCGCCTGTCCTGGCGCTGTGACGGGGAGGATGACTGTGCAGACAACAGTGATGAAGAGGACTGTGAGAACACAGGTGGAGCGCCCCAGGGGTACCCCCAGGCCCTTTAAGCCGTGATGGGATTGGAGAACAGGGATGGAAAGAGGATGTTGCTGCTGCCATCGGGCTACAGTGATGCTTTAGTCTGATCTTGCCTGTGGCCTGATTTTGCCCGCCCTTCTCGTTACCGGTGTCAAATCCCGGTGTACCTTCTGCAGCCTTATGGCCTGGACCACAGTAGCAGCAGCCTCTCACGTTCTAGCTCATACATGGCCTGTTGCTCTGGCCCTAGTGAGCAGGGACCATTCTCCATGGCTGACATCCCCCACCACCCTAGCCACACTGGGTGCTGGACACACAGGCACACTATCTCAATCTGTCCCACGTCCTCAACATCCCACCGTGGCGTCCTGGGGGGAGAGAACGAACGTAGACATTCAGCCAGCCCTGTCTGAGCTGTTTCCTGCCTTGGACCCCGACCCTCCCACCTTGAGTCTCCTCTGTCTCCAGCTCACCCTGGAAAATGACAGGCTCCCATCCTTTTGTTGACCCAAGCCCTGCCCTGCTGTGACCTGCCTCTCACTCCCTCCCTGCCGGCCCTCCCTCCCTCTCCAGGAAGCCCCCAGTGTGCCTCAGACCAGTTCCTGTGCTGGAACGGGCGCTGCATCGGGCAGAGGAAGCTGTGCAATGGGGTCAACGACTGTGGTGACAACAGTGACGAAGGCCCACAGCAGAACTGCCGTGAGTGTCCCCGGTGGGCGGGCCTGGCCCCTGGTGTGTGGCTGAACCCCACCCATGTGGTTCAACGAGAACCCTCCCTAGGGATTCTTGCAGCCTCGGGAGCTGTTCTTCGTGGTCCAGGTGGAGTGCCAAGTTGGCTGTCTGGGGGAGGATTCTGGGCTCAACTCCCGTCTCTGGCTTGGCTGGCACAGGGCCCCGGACGGGTGAGGAGAACTGCAATGTTAACAACGGCGGCTGCGCCCAGAAGTGCCAGATGGTGCGGGGGGCAGTGCAGTGTACCTGCCACACAGGCTACCGGCTTACCGAGGATGGGCACATGTGCCAGGGTGAGCTGGGGCCTGGTTTGGATCAGGGGCAGGATCCTGGGCAGGGGCAGCGGACGGGCAGTTATGTTTCCTCTGGGTCAAACATCTGACGGACGTAACCTCGCTTCATCATCACCCTAGGAGGGGGGGACTGTCCCTTCTGTTTCACAGCTGGGGAAACTGAAGCTCAGAGAGGTTAGGTAACTTACTGATGGCCACAGAGCCGGTGATAGCAGAGTTGGGATTCTAGCCCGGGTCTCCATGCCCTTAAAGCCCTTAACCACTTGTTATATAGCCTTCCCACTAGGCCTGGAAAGTAGATGGGTATGTGGGCCGGGAAGCAACTAGTCAGCCTGGGGGGTTGTCAGGGGGAGGATGGCAGAACGGAGATCTCCTGACCCTGCTCGGTCCTCCCAGATGTGAATGAATGTGCGGAGGAGGGGTATTGCAGCCAGGGCTGCACCAACAGCGAAGGGGCCTTCCAGTGCTGGTGTGAAGCAGGCTACGAGCTCCGGCCCGACCGGCGCAGCTGCAAGGCTCTGGGTAAGGGGTGTTGGCGTTCGGTTAGGTGGGCAGAGGGCCGAGCATAGAGACATCCCGGTGTTCCAGTACTTGGGCATTTGCTGAGAGGTAGAGAGATTTTTCATCTGAGTAAAATGGAGCTGTGAATTGCATTCTGAGCCCCAAGAAAAACTGCTGGGGAGGGGCGGGTAGGGGAGTATGCTCTGGAGGCTCCTACTCTTCTAGTATAGATGCCAACAGTTCTGGACATGGGTAAGGGGCCCCACTCATCAGCTGAGGAGCTGGGGATGCATGACGAGGGGTGTCAGGAGCAGCTCTGGAGCCCAGTGGTGGCCCCATTTCTATGCCACGTCCCAGGGCCGGAGCCCGTGCTGCTGTTCGCCAATCGCATCGACATCCGGCAGGTGCTGCCGCACCGCTCCGAGTACACATTGCTGCTCAACAACCTGGAGAATGCCATTGCCCTTGATTTCCACCACCGACGCGAGCTTGTCTTCTGGTCAGACGTCACCCTGGACCGGATCCTCCGTGCCAACCTCAACGGCAGCAACGTGGAGGAGGTTGTGTCTACAGGGCTCGAGAGCCCAGGTAGGGAATGAGGCCCTGTGGGGAAGGGCAGGGCCACACCATGTGCAAAGTAACCAGGGAAGGAACAGGATGATGGCTTGTAAACCTTGGGCAGCAGAACATCTCTTTCTTCCAGTGAACTCTTGGATGGAATTCTAGTATATAAAACATTTTTTAGGAGGCGCCTGGGTGGCTCGGTTGGTTAAGTGTCTGACTCTTGATTTCGGCTCAGGTCATGATCTCGCAGTTTGTGGGTTCGAGGCCTGCGTTGGGCTATGTGCTGACAGCTCGGAGCCTCGTTGGGATTCTCTTTCTCCCATTCTCTCTCTCTCTTTCTCAAAAGAAATAAATAAACTTAAAAAAGAAAAAAAAAGAAAACATTGAAAACATTTGTTAGTATACATTAATTTTATGGGTTCAGGCTTATAACATTTGCTCATTATTGAGACGTTTTGATGAATGTAATAATTTGAAATCAGAGATTTATGGACAACAGTTACAATTTGCTCTCAGTCTTAGCATTTGTTTTAATTCAGAATTTTGTTTTGATTGCTTACTATTAAGAATATTCTGCTTGACCCACATAGATACCTCCAAATGTTTACAGATAAAAAAAGAAAGAAAAAGAAACAAGAACTCACTCAGTAATCTCAGGCCATTCTACAAGCCAGTGAAGTGGATTAGAATTCGGTACCATGCGCACTTGACTCAAATGCTTATGGCACGTCTTGAGTGCCTCTGCAAAACCTTAAGCCACAGTTTGCAAATTCTGGAGCCAGTGTGGTGGGTGTGGGTCAGGGAGCCAGGATTCAGGATGTGGAATATGGTTGGCTGAGAGGAGGAAATGCCTGACCTTGGACAGCTACTTGACTTCTCTGTACCTTGATTTCTTCATCTCCATGGGGATTTCAGTATCTAGCTCATAGAGTTGTTGTGATGATTATGTAAGTTAGTATATGTCACGTGGCTAGAACACCACCTAACCAAAACCCTGTGCAAGATTTTGCACTTGTTATTGTGGCACAGAGGAGCCCTGGCTGAATCCCTGACCCTTCCTACTGCCTCTTTCCGTCAGGGGGCCTGGCTGTGGATTGGGTCCATGACAAACTCTACTGGACCGACTCAGGAACATCAAGGATTGAGGTGGCAAACCTGGACGGAGCCCATCGGAAGGTGCTGCTGTGGCAAAACCTTGAGAAGCCCCGGGCTATTGCCTTGCACCCCATGGAGGGGTGAGTGAGTTGTGTCTCAAGCTCCCAAATCCCTCTTGCACCCCCTAGAGACAGTTCCCAGGCCATCTGGGCCAAACTTTGCTGGGGAGCCTCTTCACAGTGTGGTGTTAACAGCCTGGGCTCTGTACCCAGACACACCTGGATTTGAGTCCTGGTTCTGTAGTAATTGGCTGTGTGGTCTTGGGTCAGTCTATATCTGCCTCCATTTACTCACTTATAATTGGTGAGTAAAAAACATACCTGGTGGGGGCGGGAGGGGGTGGCGGCGTGGTGGGGTTTGCCTGGGTGGCTCAGTCGGTTAAGCACCCGACATCAGCCCAGGTCATGATTTCACAGTTCATGAGTTTGAATCCCGCATTGGGCTCTGTGCTGACAGCTGGGAGCCTGGAGCCTGCTTCAGATTCTGTGTCTCCCTCTCTCTGCCCCTTCCCGACTCATGCTTTGTCTCTCTCTCTCTCTCTCTCTCTCTCTCAAAAATAAATATTAAAAAAAAAGAAAGAAATGAATAAACATTTGGGGCACCTTGGTGGTTCAGTCAGCTAAGCGTCTGACTTCAGCTCAGGTCATGATCTCAGCACTAGTGAGTTTGAGCCCCGCATTGGGCTCCCTGCTGTCAGCATGGAGCCTGCTTTGGTTCCTGTCTCCCTCTGTCTCTGCCCCTCTCAAGCTTGTGCTTTCTCTCTCTCAAAAATCAATAAAAACATCAAAAAAATTTAAAAAAAAGAAATGAATAAACAGTGAAAAAATTAAAAAAAAAAAAAAAAAAAACATGCCCAGACACCTGGCTGGTTCAGTCGTTGAGCATGCGACCTTGATCTTGGGGTTGTAGGTTCGAGCCCCATGTTGGGTGTAGAGATTACTTTAAAAAGTAAATAAGTAAAATCTTTAAAAAAAAAACCACGTGTACCTTATAGCTGTACGAAGATTAAATGACTCATTTTTAAAGATTGAGGTATAATTGACGTATAACTTTATGTTAGTTTCCGATGTACAACATAATGATTTGTGTATATTGCAGAATAATCACCACAGTAAATCTAGTTAACATCTGTCAACATATAGTGGTTACAACAATTTTTTCTTGTGATGAGAACATTTAAGATCTACTCTCAGCAACTTTCTGGTAATACAATATTGTATTATTAACCATAGTCACCATCCTGTACATTACATCCCAATGACTTACTTATTATATAACTAGAAGTTTATACCTTTTGACCTCCTTCACCCATTTCACCCCCCAAATGAGATGCATTTTAATTTTTTTTAAATGTTTATTTATGAGAGAGAGAGAGACAGAGCACGAGCAGGGGAGGGGCAGAGAGACAGGGAGACGCAGAATCCGAAGCAGGCTCCAGGCTCTGAGCTGTCAGCACAGAGCCTAACACGGGGCTTGAACTCACCAACTATGAGATCATGACCTGAGCCGAAGTTGGACGCCTAACCGATTTAGCCACCCAGGCACCCCAAATAAGATGCATTTTAAATGGCATAATATACTTAGATAGTGGTAGGTTTTAGTATTTTTATTATTAGTTCATAGGATTGAGCTGAGTTATAAAAATTAATGGTAATTTTTATTATTAGAAAAAAGTCTCCTTAAATGGAAGTTCTTCTGGTTTATAAAAATTCAATGTAGTCAATTGAGGGCCATGTCCTCTAAGACAGCTGTTTTAAAAACCCTGTGTGAGTGTGAATTGTGTGTGTGTGTGTGTGTGTGTGTGTGTAAAATACAAAAGGCAGGGATAGAGATTGTGAAAAAGAAAAAAGTATCTGTCCTAACTAATAATATAATATATTGTTAATTCCACAAGGGTTGGGATTTTTGTCTCTTTTGTTCGTTGCTATACTCCTACTCCCTAAGATAGAGCCCTGTAGGTACTACAAAAAAAAAAAAAAAAAAAAAAAAAAAAAAAAAAAAAAAAAAAAAGGTTAACTGAATAAATGCCCTGCTAGAGACATTTAAATTCAAACATTGAAAAAACACCCTGTGGACTAAACAGAACGTGTCACCTACCAGTTGGGGTCTCCTGGGTTAAATGGATAAAATACCTCAGTCTGATTGTTATCCTTGTTACTACATGCCTTCTGCTGCCTGTCTCTCAATGTCCTTTCCCTCTTCCTAGTACCATTTACTGGACAGACTGGGGCAACACCCCCCGCATCGAGGCCTCCAGCATGGATGGCTCTGGACGCCGCATCATTGCTGACACTCATCTCTTCTGGCCTAATGGCCTCACCATTGACTATGCCGGGCATCGTATGTACTGGGTGGATGCTAAGCACCATGTCATCGAGAGGGCCAATCTGGACGGGAGTCATCGCAAGGCTGTCATTAGCCAGGGTGAGGCCCTTTCTGCACTCTCCTCCATCTCTCATCCTCCTTCCCCAGTCCCAGCCCCTAGAAGCCTTGGCAGAGGGTGAGATTTGTGCAGTTGCCAGGCCTGGGCCCAGAGCCCATGGCAGGATATGTCTGGACTGAAGTCCTTCTGGACTTTCCCCAGGCCTCCCCCACCCCTTTGCCATCACCGTGTTTGAAGACAGCCTGTACTGGACAGACTGGCACACCAAGAGCATCAACAGTGCTAACAAGTTTACTGGGAAGAACCAGGAGATTATTCGCAACAAACTCCATTTCCCCATGGACATCCACACCTTGCACCCCCAGCGCCAGCCTGCAGGTAAAAAACTACCCACCTGGTAAACCTCTGGTGCCTCTGAGAACCTTCCCTGCACCTGTCACAGTTGCCATGGTTTCTGGCAGGGAAATTTGAGGTTGACATTGATATGGGCTAATTTCTCCCTCTGCTGGACATTTAGGGTACAACATCGACACTCCTGAAAATCTGCTTCACTGTCATTTAATTCATGCAAACATTTATAGGATATCTCCTATGTCAGGTATTCACTGTGCTTGCAGCTGGGGCAGCTATAAAAAATAAGACATAGTTTCTCCCTCCAGAGAGCTCACACCCTAGCTAAACCCCTACTCACTAGCCTTGGGATGGACTCTGCAACCTTTGGTCTTTCCTGACCCTTTTGCTCTGGGCTCTTTGAACAGGGAAAAACCGCTGTGGGGACAACAATGGAGGCTGCACTCATCTGTGTCTGCCCAGTGGCCAGAACTATACTTGTGCCTGTCCCACTGGCTTCCGCAAGATCAGCAGCCACGCCTGTGCCCAGAGTAAGTGGGTCTGGGACACCTGCCTCAATGGATGTGCCTTGTGACGGTGGGCGGAAGGAACAAGAGATAGGAGTCCAAGGGATTTCCTGTCATGGGGAAGAGCCAGGCTCCTCAGGTAGCCCCTGGAGAGGAAGAACTTAAGAGGCTGATAGCTCTTATATCAAAGCCAAGGCCTGGGGGCTCAGTGGTACTACCCAGTCAAGTATGAATGCCTGCAACCAGACTCGTGTATCATTCCACCAGGTAGGATGCTTTATCTGTAGGTTGCAAGAAGGTTCCAGGCCCTTCTAGAAAGCAGGGGTTTCTATTTTTTTTTAACCTTTAGCCTCACCCTGTTAAAGACTTACTTCCAGCCCCTAAACCACAGAGCCGAGATTAGGACCTCTGGTGATACTCTGCATATGTAGATGCTGGATAAATATGTGTTTAATGAGTGAAACATAATGGGACACCCCAGTCGCTCCCTGAACTATTTTGGCTTCCACTGAACTGCTGCAGGGTCATTGCTTTGAGACGGTAGCCCTGTCTAGCTCAGAGTCACAGGTGACTTTTCCTAAGAATAGTCCAGAGAGGAGTGATCCGGGCATATGACATGACTAACAAGGAGCTGAGGGTAGTTCCTCTTATGTCAGCAGCTGCTCTTATTTACTGCTGTGCACCCACTGACCCTCTTATTCCTGATTAAAATCAAATTTCTCTTGGGGTCTGGGTCATTTCTAGAAAGTGAGATCGGGGAAACTATGCAGAGTAACAAGGACTATTTGTTCAACACTCGTTGACTGAGAACCTACTTTCCTTCAATTCTTCTAAGTGCCCAGCTTTTTCCATATTGTCTCAGAGAGGCGCATGAGGTTTCCCCAGGAGTTCCCCCTTAAGGGTTTCCCAGAGCTTAAAAGAAGACACTTGGTGAAGTTAGGCAGGAAGTGCCTTTCCAGGCAGAAATGCATAGTGGGAAATACTCAGACCAGAATGGAGCAAGGGACAGAACAGAGCCAGCCAGGAAGAAGCTGTGTAGGGGAGTGTCCAGAGCTCCTTCTCTGGAGTTAACCTGAGTTCAAGTCCCAGCCCTGGTGCTTTCTAGCGAGAGGAAGCTAGGCAAATTACTTGACATCTGTTACCCTCAAGGTGGCTCATCTAGAAAATGAGATTAACAATGACATAAATCACAAAGAGTTGCTATGAGAATAGAGGAGACAAGGCAGGAAGTCATTGTTGGCTAAAGTTGGTGAAGAGAAGAGCAAGAGAGAGGATCTAGGAGATGGAGTGGAGCAGCAGCGGCCCGAAGCAGGAACAGAAGTCCGTGAGGTCGGCTGGGGGCTGATGGTGATCTAGCCAGTGCACCGGAAGAAGCTGAGCAAAGAGGAGAGACAAGGAGATGGAAGCTGACAGATGCTTAAACAGGATGCGTTTCTGGGCCCTGGCGAGAGTCTGCTTCCTAGGCCATTGATCCTAAAGTCTGAGTCTGTCAGCATGGGCTGCCAAGGGCTCAAAGGGGACCTGAGGTGTGAAGAGTAGGGGACAAAGGGCACCAGATCCCAGGAAGTGTGATTGAACCAGATGTCACACAGGTGAGCGTCTGTGTCTGTCACTGTTACTGGATTTAGAACATTAAAAGAAGACCCCTTTCGGCCTTTGATCAGGTCTTGACAAGTTCCTGCTTTTTGCCCGAAGGATGGACATCCGTCGGATCAGCTTCGACACAGAGGACCTGTCCGACGATGTCATCCCACTGGCTGACGTGCGCAGTGCTGTGGCCCTTGACTGGGACTCCCGGGATGACCACGTGTACTGGACAGATGTCAGCACTGACACCATCAGCAGGGCCAAGTGGGATGGAACAGGACAGGAGGTAGGGCCCATCGAGGGCACAGGCCCTTGGGGAGGGCAGAGATGGAGGGGTGGAATCCACCCTGTCCTGGGCAAAGGCTTCCCATACCTTTGCCAACCTTGAGAATTGGTACAGTTGGGTCCCAGAGCTGAGGTACAAGTCCTCAGCTTTGCTTGAACAAAGTTTGGTGATACAGCTTTGCTTCCTGTCCAGGTGGTGGTAGATACCAGTTTGGAGAGCCCAGCAGGCCTGGCCATTGATTGGGTCACCAACAAGCTATATTGGACAGATGCAGGTATGTACAGGGCAGCCATGGCCTGGCTGTGTGGGATTCCTCTTATTAAAATTCTAGTCTCAGGTACAAGGGGCCCAGTGCCCCTCCTAGACCACTTGTCTTGGCCTGAAGTTCTTGGTAGGTCAGGGGCTGCTGCAGAGCTGAAGCTAGATGCTCATAGCTGAGGATTTGGCATTTGCCAATCAAATGGCAGCTCCTGCCGCTGTGTAGCTGGTGCTCAAGAATGTTTTGAGGCATTTCAGATAAGGAAACTATGCCCTGTGGTTTTCATTCTATTACTGTCTTAATAAAACAGGTATTTTCGATGAGCCAGGTGAGTGAGTGTGGGAGGTAAGAGGGATGCCTTATACCAGAGCGCCTCCCAGTGTGGTTCTTGGACCCGGAGCAGCATCTTCTCCAAATTCAGTTCACTAAACATCCGTTGCTCATCTATCGTAAAATATTTCTTGAGTGTTTACTGCGTGCCAGGGGGGAGTGGAAGGTAGTCCAAGCATAGAGTTAATATCTTTGCCCCCGATTTCTTGGTAGGTACAGACCGGATTGAAGTGGCCAACACAGATGGCAGCATGAGGACAGTTCTCATCTGGGAGAACCTTGATCGTCCCCGGGATATCGTGGTGGAACCCATGGGCGGGTGAGCACCTGTTCCTTTGGGAAGAGCTCCACCTGTCCCACAGCCAGGAGCACTAGAGAGGAGTCTGGAGGTTAGCAAGAGCAGCCAGATGTTATGGGCACACCAAGGCAGCAAGGGCAGCTACAGAAACCACAGAAGGCAGTGCCAACTCTTTCTCCCCGGTGGACAAGGAAACCTTTTACATTTTTTCCTCTCGGAGCGCCTGGGTGGCTCAGTCAGTTAAGTGTCCGATTTGGGCTTGGGTCATGATCTTGCAGTTTGTGGGTTCGAGCCTCGCGTTGGGCTCTGTGCTGACAGCTCAGAGCCTGGAGCCTGCTTCAGGTTCTACGTCTCCCTCTCTCTCTGCCCCTCCCCTGCTCACGCTGTCTGTCTGGCTGTCTCTCTCTCTCTCTCTCTCTCTCAAATAAATAAACATTAAAAAATTAAAATTTCTCTCTCTTTTTTTTTGGTCTGCTTACAAAAGTAACTCATTGTAAATAAATAAAACAAATAAGTAAATAAATCTGTAGGAAGTGAAGATTGCCTATAATCTCACTTTCCAGCAGTAACCATTGCTAACAGTTAACAGTTAAGGGTATTTTTCCAGATTTTCTTTTATGTGCATATATACATTTTGTGGTGGTGGTGGTGATTTTGGATCTACAGCAATGGCATACTGTTTTGTAACTTGTCTTTTTTCACTTAGTTATAAATCTTGACTATCTTTCCATTTGATAATATAGAGTTATCTTGTTCTGTCTTTTTTCAAAGTTTATTTATTTATTTATTTATTTAAAGAGAGCATGCATGTGCACGAGCAGGGGAGGGGGCAGAGAGAGAGAGGGAGAGAGAGAATCCCAAGCAGGCTCCATGCTGTTAGCCCGATGTGGGGCTCCATCCCATGAACTGTGAGACCATGACCTGAGCTGAAATCAAGAGTTGGACGCTTCACTGACTGAACCTCCCAGATGCCCTTTGTTCTTCTTAATGGTTATATAGAATTCTGCTAAATTTACATACCATAACTATTTAACCCATCCAATCAAGGAAAGATTGTTTATACCCCATTCTTACTTGCCTTCTTTCTTTATTCCCACATAGACCTTACTTGCTAAACACTCCTTGAGCCTTTAGGCTCTGCCTTTATTAAAACCCCAGGGACCCTTTCGATAGTGATAGAAGATAAGAGACTTTCAGAGACAACTCTGAGCCCAGGATGGGGCTGGGAGCTGAGGCAGGAGGCTGGGGCAGCTATCGCAAGCAGAAACACTGAAACCCTGAAACCCTAGGCACCCTGAATCCCCATTGGGTGTTGTTAACTAGAAGGCTGGTAAGACCTTCCTTGCCTGTGCCCAGGTACATGTATTGGACTGACTGGGGTGCAAGCCCCAAGATTGAACGAGCTGGCATGGATGCCTCGGGCCGCCAGGTCATCATCTCTTCCAATCTGACCTGGCCTAATGGATTAGCCATTGACTACGGGTCCCAGCGGCTTTACTGGGCAGATGCCGGCATGAAGACCATTGAATTTGCTGGTCTGGATGGCAGCAAGAGGAAGGTAAGGGTGGCGGTAAGGCATCCCCTCACAACCCAGACAACCTCTAGGACAGCTTTCCCTGGCTGGCAGCTGGGAGGACCCAGGGACAATGGCACCAGCGTTAAGGCATGTGCTGTTCCTTTGAAGCTGTGACTGCCTTCCAGAGCAGAGGCGGGATGGATGGGGGATTATTGCATGATGATGAAGGGAAACTAGGGATTTGTGTAGATGGTGGGCTGGGGGTATAAGTGCACAGATGGTGTAACCATCACAGCTAACACGATTTAATCACCAATTGCATCCTAGACCCATGATCACTCTCTTTCTTTTTGTTATTGTTTATTGGTATAATTTCAAACTTACAGAAAAGTTGTAAGGATAGTCAAATTGTTGAACCATTCTCTGTCTATACACACACACATGCGTATTATTATTTTTCTGAACCATCAGAGATTAAATTGGAGACATCCTGCCCTTGACCCCAAAATACTTCAATTTCCTAAGAACAAGAACATTGTCTTTAGTAACCATGGTGCAGTGATCAAAATCAGGAAATTTAACATTGATACCATATTACTGTCTAATTCACGGTCCATATTCAATTTCACTACCAATTGCCCCAATAATGTCCTTTAATAGCTTTCCCCCCCCTTTTTTCTTTCTTAGGCCAGGATGCAATCCCAGATCACAACTGTGTTTAGTAATCATGTATCTTTAACCTGTAATCTGGAACACTTCCTCATAATTATTTAACCCATCCAGTCAAGGAAATAAGTCCCTTCTAGGCCTGTCTTGATCTTTGTATTTTTAAAGAGTAAATGCCAGTTATTTTGTAAAATGTCCCTCAATTTGTCTGATGTCTCCTTGTAATTAGATTCAGATTATGTATTTGGGGCAGGAATACTACATTAAATAAAGTCGTGTCCTGAGTTCTCGGTGTGTCTCATCAGCAGGCACAGATGTCTACTTGTCCCATTATTGTGGTACTAACTTTGCGTGGTTCCGGTGGTGTCCACTGTGAAGTTGCTGTTTTTCCTTTTGTAATTAATAAGTAACTCGTGCAGAGATATTTTGACATTATGTAAATCATACGTGGTCTTTTACAATCATCACACAACCCTTGGAGCCAGGCACTGTCATGGTCATATCCTAGATTGGCAAACCAAAGGTCAGAGAGATTTTATAACCAGCTCTTGCTCAAGGTCACATAGCAGACGATAGTAGAAGAACTCCAACCTGACTCCACACCTGAGCTCTTGACCACTGTTCTGTGCTATCGGGCCTGGATGGGGGATGACACAAGTGCGGGGGCCCTGGCAGGTGCTGATTGGAAGCCAGCTCCCCCACCCCTTTGGGCTGACCCTGTATGGAGAGCGCATCTATTGGACTGACTGGCAGACTAAGAGTATACAGAGTGCCGACCGGCTGACAGGACTGGACCGGGAGACCCTGCAGGAGAACTTGGAGAACCTTATGGACATCCATGTCTTCCACCGCCGGCGGCCCCCAGGTGAGCGGCCCTTGCCCGCACCGGCTTTACCTTAGTCCTCCTTTGCCATAGACGTCACCATTGATTCCCCCTCCTTCTCCCTACCCAGTGTCCACGCCATGTGCTATGGAAAATGGTGGCTGTAGCCATCTGTGTCTTCGGTCCCCAAATCCAAATGGCTTCAGCTGTACCTGCCCCACAGGCATCAACCTGATGCCCGATGGCAAGACCTGCTCACCAGGTGAGTTTGAGCATCACAGACCTGGATAGAGCTTCTCTAGGAGGGGCAGTGGCTCTATTCCTTCCCTGTAGAGGGACTCCAGTTTGGCTGAGAAACCGTGGGTCCTGGTACTCTGAGACGCATGGGGGAGACCAAGAAGTTTTACAAAAAAGGAGAAGTCCAGGGATGCCTGGGTGGCTCAGTTGGTTAAATGTCCAACTTTGGCTCAGGTCATGATCTCATAGCTCGTGAATTTGAGACCCACGTCAGGCTCTGTGCTGACAGCTCAGAGACTGGAGCCTGCTTCTGATTCTGTATCTCCCTTTCTCTCTGCTCCTCCCCCATTCATGCTCTGTCTCTCTCCGTCTCTCAAAAATAAATAAACGTAAAGAAAAAGAAAAAAGGAGAAGCCCAGGAAGCGGCCCAGGGGACCAGGTAGACAGGATCATAGGCAGAGTCTAATTGGTTCTTATGGTGTCTCTATGCATATTAGAGAAAGATGCTCTGTTCTCAGACACTTTCACTGTTGGAAAATTGTCATAATATACTGGTTTGGTTAGAACAAGTCACTTTAGTTCTATGTGCCCATAGCTGGTATAATACATATCAAAACATATGATCTCTCCAATGTCATGGTACCTCCATTGGAGGTGGTGCTTTTGTGAGCGTACAAGGTATGTGACAGCCCTTCTGGAGGGTCCCAGAAGCAGGGCCTGGTGTAGCTGCCCGGATGTTAGCAGTTGACGTTTCTCCCTAGAGGATGCTACATGGCAGGCTGCATTTGAAACCTAACTTTCTTGGGAATTTGAATGAGAAAGGATCTGTGAATCGGGCCTGCCAGGTTATAGGGAGAGCCCTCTTTAACTTAACATGAAGTTTTTCCAACCTCATGGTAAAAGTTCCTTCAAAGGGAGTCACTTCCACATATTAACAAAGAGTTGTCATTTATGATACGTGTCAGGCCTAGTGCTGAGTGCTTTCTGTGCATGATCTCTTTTAATCCTGCAGATACCCTGCTATTATCCCCATTCTACAGATGAGGAAGCGGAGGCTTAAACAATTTAAATCACTTGCCCAGGAAAACACAACTACAAACTGACAGGGACAGGCATGAACTCAAGTTTGCCTTGCTTCAGATCCTCTTGCTGGCTACACTAGGGTGACTGTCCTCCTTCTTTTTCTTCCCACCTGGGCAGGCATGAACAGTTTCCTCATCTTCGCCAGGAGAGTAGACATACGCATGGTCTCCTTGGACATCCCTTATTTTGCCGATGTGGTGGTACCTATCAACATTACCATGAAGAACACCATTGCCATTGGAGTGGATCCCCAGGAAGGTCTGTGTGGCCCTGCCCTCTGTCCCTTACCTACTGCAACTGCAATTCTTCCTCCCCCACCACCTGTTTCCTGCTAAGAGCCTGAGGCTCCCTGTTCCCTCTGGCACAGCCCTGCCCCCATCTCCACAACACTTTCTCTTTGGTAATGAAGGCATGGTTTGGGGCCTTCCTTTCCACCTCTGCCAAGAACTTTTACTGCCATGATATTTCCATATTTCCCTTGGTTTCCTCTGCTCAGCAGTATGGGGCTCTCTGACATGCCCTGGTGTCTCAGAGCATGAGTCCACTGGGGGTGTCCATTGGAGAGGTGAAGGTCCGGGCTGAGCCAAGCCTTTCCTTTCCAGGAAAGGTGTACTGGTCAGACAGTACACTGCACAGCATCAGCCGTGCCGATCTGGAAGGCTCACAGCATGAGGACATCATCACCACAGGTGAGCCTTGCTCCCAGCCCGGGGACCATGTGTCTGGCTACAGAGCTGGGGAAATAGCCCATCTGTTTTAAGGCAGGAGCCAGTGTGTGCTCTTGACTTCCTGCAGGGCTGCAAACCACAGATGGGCTCGCAGTGGATGCCATTGGCCGGAAAGTGTACTGGACAGACACGGGAACCAACCGGATTGAAGTGGGCAACTTGGATGGGTCCATGAGGAAAGTGCTGGTGTGGCAGAACCTTGACAGCCCCCGGGCCATTGTGCTGTACCACGAGATGGGGTGAGAACCTGGGGTGAGAGCCGGCTCTGCAGTTCTGGGCAGGGGTTGGGAGCTGGCTCAGCTGGGGCCCTGGCAGGTGTGAAAGTGGGCTATGAAGTGCAAGTGTGCCCCACCTCCCTGGGGCTGTTCCACTCCTTGTGACTCAGGGTGGTAGGATGATATAGAGGTAAAAAGCACCAGCCTTGGAGTCAGGAACCCAGGATGCATCTTTAGCCTCTGATCCTCAGTTTCCTCACCTGTAAATGGAGGGGATAATGAAAATGTATATACCCCATGGCTCTTGTGAGACTTAAGTGAGGCAGTACATGGAAAGTTCTTTTTTTTTTTTTTTTTCACTTGTGGTAAAAAACAATATAAAATTTATCATCTTAACCAGTTAAAAAAATTTTTTTAATCTTTATTTTTGAGAGAGACAGACAGAGTGAGAGCAGGGGAGGAACAGAGAGAGAGGGAGACACAGAATCTGAACAGGCTCCAGGCTCTGAGCTGTCAGCACAGAGCCCGACGTGGGGCTCGAACCCATGAACCGTGAGATCATGACCTGAGCCGATGTCGGACGCTCAACTGACTGAGCCACCCAGGCACCCCTTAACCATTTTTAAAGTGTATAGCTCAGTATAGTAGATTCACCTTATGGTGAAACAGATCTTCAGAACTTTTTCATCTTGCAAATCTGAAACTCTAAGCACATAAACAACAACTCCACCTTTTGCATAAAATACTTTTTGCAGTGTTTGGCATATTGTCAGTACTTACAGTGTTTAGGGGCTCTGGACATAACAGCTAGTATTTTTACTTGCCCAGGTTCATGTACTGGACAGACTGGGGGGAGAATGCCAAGCTAGAACGGTCTGCAATGGATGGCTCAGACCGGACTGTGCTCATCAGCAACAACCTAGGATGGCCCAATGGGCTGACCGTGGACAAGGCCAGTTCCCAACTGCTCTGGGCTGATGCCCACACTGAGGTGAGGATACTGCTCCTGTTGCTTCCCGGAAGCCTGGGAAGACAGGAGAGGACTGTTCAGGATCTCCACTCAGGGCTCCCGGTCCACTCACGGCCACCCCCCACCCTCTCCTTCCTCTGCAGCGAATTGAGGCCGCTGACCTGAACGGCGCCAGTCGGCACACGCTGGTATCTCCCGTGCAGCACCCATATGGCCTCACCCTGCTTGGCTCCTATATCTACTGGACTGACTGGCAGACCCGTAGCATCCACCGTGCTGACAAGGGTACTGGCAGCAATGTCATCCTGGTGAGGTCCAACCTGCCAGGCCTCATGGACATCCAGGCCGTAGACCGGGCACAGCCACTGGGTGAGAGAACCCCCTAGGGCTGTGAGCCAGAGCTGGCTTTCCGGGGCGGGGGGGGGGGGGGGGGGGCGGTATCTCAGTGACAGAGATACATCCAGAGCACAGAGATCCTTTTAGAATCTCAGAGACAAAGACCTACCTAAGCCCCCTTCCTGGATCAGGCTTTGTTCCTTCCGGGTGTGGCTGGTGCTATAACTACATGATGCTGTCACACCTTCAAAGGACTTCTTCTACCTCATCCCTGTTGGGTGCCAAATTCTGTCACTTAGAACAGCAGAGAATCAGGCAACTAGGGCCCTTGTAAGATTCCCACAGTATTCCAGGCTGGGTGTCAAAGCTCATGTTCTCACCTCACCAGGTTTTAACAAATGCGGCTCTAGAAATGGCGGCTGCTCCCACCTCTGCTTGCCTCGGCCCTCGGGGTTCTCCTGTGCCTGCCCCACTGGCATCCAGCTGAAGGGAGATGGGAAGACGTGTGATCCCTCTCCCGAGACCTACCTACTCTTCTCCAGCCGCGGCTCCATCCGGCGTATCTCGCTGGACACCAGCGACCACACAGATGTGCACGTCCCTGTCCCTGAGCTCAACAATGTCATCTCTCTGGACTATGACAGTGTGGATGGAAAGGTCTATTACACAGATGTATTCCTGGATGTTATCAGGTAGGAATATCCCTGAAACCTCCAGAGGACACAGATCTGTGTTTGATCCCTGACGGGGTGAGGTTATGATCTCTGTTGACCTCTAAATAGACTGAGTGATTTGGCAGCTTGGATAGTGAGTTCTGATCCTGACTTGTTTGCTTATCACTCATAACAGAGTTTAAATTTGACGTTTTTGTTTGTTTGCTTATTTGTTTCCAGATTAGCAGAGAAGCCCAGTATGTAAAATGGACATGTCGGGCAGGGGACCTGGAGCCTTTACCTCACCATTGGGCCCTGTGGGGGCTCCAAGGATCCCCTAAAACTCATTGATGAGTAGGCCATGTAACTAAACCACGTATCTATATTATAATACAGGAGCCCTGGCCAAATGCCAAGGCTTGTGATGGTCTCCAAGGTTGTGTTTTTGTGGTTTTAAAAATATTTTTTGTTTTTTTTTTACTTTTTGTTATTCCTTCCATTTTTTTTTTACCCCACCATAGCTGAGGAATGTGATTCCTCCCACTAGTGTGAGGGGTTTACCATGACAGAGGTTCTCACGTGAAAGAATAGGGGCATTCCCTGCAGTTATCTCTGAGGGGTGTATTAGGGTCTCATGCTGGGGACAGGTGGGAATACATAGTTTAGAGAAGTCCCCTAAATGTTTGTGACATACCCCCACCCTGGTGTAGGGCTAATGGAAAAATGTACAGGTAGGTTTTGACAAATTTGCCTTTCTTACAATTACCACCTAGCAATCTTTATCCCTAAGGTATATAGGGAATTACTAACCCATCTTCTGTAAGACATGGGCCCAAACATCCACTGTTAATACCAGGAAATACTCTGTCCTCCCAAGAATTTTTTATTCATTAATTCTGCTAATATTTTGAGTACCTACTGTTCTAGATGCTGAGGAATGTACTTACAGAGATGTGGTCTCTGCCCTTCTGGAGCCTCTAGTAGGGATCCAATTATGGGAACATGGATTAAAGGGACTTCAGTCTATTTCTGGTCAGTCCGGTCAGCCACCCAACCCTGAGCTGTTCCCTCAGGCGAGCAGATCTGAATGGCAGCAACATGGAGACAGTGATCGGGCGTGGCCTGAAGACCACCGACGGGCTGGCAGTAGACTGGGTGGCCAGGAATCTGTACTGGACAGATACGGGCCGAAATACCATTGAGGCATCAAGGCTAGATGGTTCCTGCCGCAAAGTGCTGATCAACAATAGCCTGGATGAGCCTCGGGCCATCGCCGTTTTCCCCAGGAAGGGGTAAGTTTATGGCCAGCAGAAAAGAGACCCAGGGAAGAAGGGCCTGATGAAGGGTCCCTTGGAAGATGCCTCTGTATTCATGGTATCAGCGTGTCCCCTGTATTCTGTCAACCTCTGGTACCATCTTCCCGTGCCTTGGTGATGATGGCAGTGTTGTACCTTAGGTACCTCTTCTGGACAGACTGGGGCCACATTGCCAAGATTGAGCGGGCAAACTTGGACGGCTCTGAGCGGAAGGTCCTCATCAACACAGACCTGGGTTGGCCCAATGGCCTTACCCTGGACTATGATACCCGCAGGTGGGAATCCTGTCCCAATTGCTTTCTGGAAATTGGGTGGGCACAGGAGAAGATGGTTGAGATTCAGATAGTGAAAACAAAAGAAAAATAGAAAGCTCCTTGGTAGGTGAGGAGGGAAAAAGCAGTGAGAAGGATGAGGGAACATATTTTTAGAGCAAAGGTTGCTGAATACAGCCCTCAATCCTCAGATGGATTTTGTTTGTGTGGTTTATATGTTTTTGATTTGAGTGTCTTTAGCAGAGCACGCCCTCTGGCTGGACCACACATCCCATGACCCCTTATTTGTTGGAGGCTGATTTTTTGCGCTTGTTGCTTTTCTGATCCCTTTGCTCATTGGAATTTGCAACTCCTTGCCTAGATAAAAAATGCTAAAGGGCAGGAAAAGAGGGTGAAAGGGGATTTGAGGCAGTTTCTCTTTCTGCCCCCAGAAGAAGGGAAAGGAATCTAAGTCACCTGGAGAGTTGGGATAACCTCAATGAGCTCCTTATAGACCAAGATCTCTTCCTTAAAGAGTGTTCATAAGAATTTTGGCTTAGATTCTTGGGAAGGAGCCAAAGGGTGATCAGGTTGCTGAAGATGAGCCTGCAGGGTGGCTCTTCAGAGGTCACTAGGCTCTTTACCCCACCCCACACAGCTCTGGCCCCCCATTTGAGTCCCCAGCTTCCCCTCTTCAGCATTGGGACTCTCAATGACCTCTCATCAAGGGTGCTTTATGACCGCTCACAGCACCTACTAGTTAGCTCAGGAGGGAACAGATAGCTCCTTGCGGGGAAGGACTGGGTTTCTTGGCAAGCATTTTGAGCAGCCCTCTTCTCACTTTTCCTTCTCAGGATCTATTGGGTGGACGCCCATCTGGACCGGATTGAGAGCTCTGACCTCAATGGGAAGCTACGGCAGGTGTTAGTCAGCCACGTGTCCCACCCCTTTGCTCTCACTCAGGTACTGGCTCAGGAGAGAGGTAACTAAACCTCCTTGACGGGGGGTATTTCCTTGGGGTTTCAAGTTGGGAGCCTCAACCCTAGTTGCTACTTAACGATCCTGCTACGGAAGCTCATTTTAGGGGTATTTCCTGTACACTGAAGCCTTGCCACCATGTGCCTGCTACTCCTGCAACACCATGAAGGAATGGCTCTCAAATGTAGGTTCCTGGGCCTTGGCATAAAAAGAATCTACTTCATGAGGGTTGGGCCCAGGAATGTGCATTTTAACAGGGTCCGTAGTTGATCCTAGTGCTGTGTTCCCAATATCTGAGTCCAGGCAGCTGGCTTCGTGGCAGTAGGCTGCAGTGGCTAAGAGCCAGAGTTTTGAGGCAGCCAGCCAGTTGGTACATGCTTACTGAGTACCTCTAATCTGCCAGCTCCATGGGTTCAAGCTCTGCCTGCATCATTGAATGACTGCGACTTTGGATAAGATACTGAACCTCTCTAATACCTGTAAAATAAGTGAGTTTAATAATAGTGTCCTCCTGAAATATACACAAAGCATCAGCACAGTATCTGGCACTCAGTGTGTTATTTTTAATCTTTTTAATTATCACTGGCTATCATTTTTGAGTTCTTATCTTGTAAAATAATTCAGGGAAGGGAAAGAGGAGATCTATCAAGCCTGGAGCCACAACAGGGATTCTCAATTATTTAAAAATCCTTGTTCTTTTTTGACAAACTTCCACTTATCTGTCTTGTATATTATATCCTACCAGCCAATAAAAGTTTGGCTCTACTTAACAATAAGTTCCCCACCCCCGTACTCCAAATGTAAAACTATAGGATGATAATGAATGTGGTTTTTCAATCTGTAAGTTTCCCCTGGTGTTTCTGATGTATACCTGGAAGCAGGAGGGGAACCACCTTCATTGCCCTCCCCACCCCTGGTTGAGAATCTCAGGATCACTAAATTAGAAGGCAGCTTCCCCTAGGGACACCTGGGCGGCTCAGTTGGTTAAGCGACCGACTCTTGGTATCGGCTCAGGTCATGATCTCATGGTTTGTGGGTTCGAGCTCTGCATCACTGTTAGCTCAGAGCCTGCTTGGGATTCCCTCTCTCTGCCCCTCCCCTGCTCATGCTCTCTCTCTCAAAAAAAAATAATAAATTTTTTTTAATGTTTATTTATTTTTGAGAGAGAAAGAGGGAGACACAGAATCCGAAGCAGACTCCAGGCTCTGAGCTGTCAGCACAGAGCTCGACGTGGGGCTCGAACTCACCAACTGTGAGATCATGACTTGAGCTGATGTCAGACACTTAACCAACTGAGCCACCCAGGGGCCCCTAAATAAATAAACATTTTCAGAAGGTAGCTTCCCCTAGAAGTAACCAGAGGATTTGGGCCAGGGCTCTTTGTGAAGGGCCCAGAAGAGCAGCGACCTTAGAAGGACCCCCTGGCCCTAAGTTACTCCTATTTGCCAGGTACAAGAACTCATTTATTCATTGAGCCACTCAGTTAACTGACTGGGGATGAAGTGTTAGTACTGGAAATTGAGAAAGAAATGAAAGACATTTCTGTCCTTGAAGAACTTAATCTTACATGTCAGACATGTAAACAAATGACCGTGGAGTGCCAAAACTCACTTGTAGAAGGCACAGAAAAGCATGGAGGAATGAATCCCATACGGACTGGGGGAGATTTCCTGGACAGTGCGATATGGGGGACACACGGAAGTTGGCATGCTGGATAAGAGACACAGGGCATTTCAGCAGAGGGCGTACACATACTAAAGCACAGAAGCTGTACCTGAGGTCAGACTGTTGAATAATATTTACTCTTTATGGGGTTTCCCTGTTGAGTAGCAGGACAGGTGGATCTACTGGACAGACTGGCAGACCAAGTCAATCCAGCGTGTCGACAAGTACTCAGGCCGGAGCAAGGAGACGGTGTTGGCGAATGTGGAAGGGCTCATGGATATCATTGTGGTTTCTCCTCAGCGGCAGACAGGTGGGCCCCTGGGTCCTGAGCCTGCTTGCTTCCTTACCATCAGTGGGGTGGTTGATCATCCCAGCGACTGTATTAACAGTCCCTGAGTTAACAGACTGAGACATTAGAGCCACAGGAGAGCCTTTTGGTTCCCATTTTAAGCTCTTAGACCTTTTCAGCCCCATGTGGTTATGCCCCTTCTGCCTTACTGTCCCTTGGAGTGAGGTAGCCGTGGAGCTCCTCCTTAAAGAGAGGTGTCAAATTGGGAGACCCGATTCTAGCCCAGACCAGACACGTACCTGCTTTGCCTCCAGGGACCAATGCCTGTGGTGTGAATAATGGAGGCTGCACCCACCTCTGCTTTGCCAGAGCCTCTGACTTTGTGTGTGCCTGTCCTGACGAGCCCGATGGCCGGCCCTGCTCCCTTGGTGAGTTGGACTGAATGACGCCCTGGAACAGCAGGGTCCTTGGAGTGGCAGAGGATCATTAGCCTTGGTTTTGTCCTTCTGGGTGGGATCCCCCTCGGGGAGTCTTACAGCTGAGTGAGAGAACAATGAGTTTGAGCTTTGGAATAGCACAGACCTGAGTTTGTCCAGCTTCTGGCATTTACAAGAATGGAATTCAGGTCTCCTGAATCTCTGATCCCTGCGGTGGCCTGTGAATTGCTGTCTTTTCCTGACCTTTGTGCACCAGCTAGCCCATCCAGAGCTATTGAATATTGGAGTCCAAATCCTTTTTATTTACAGTATGAAGAGCCTCTAATGAGGATGCATAGGATTAAGGCAGCTATAAGATGGCTCTGTCAGGTAACCCAGGATGCTACTCTTGGATCATATGTAGAGATTTGGGGCTCTAGTGGCTCACTTCAATCCTCCTATTCTCTTCAGTACCTGGTCTAGTGCCCCCAGCTCCCAGGGCTACCAGCATAAGTGAAAGGAGCCCTGTGCTACCCAACACACTTCCTACCACCTTGCGTTCCTCAACCACCCGGACCCACACATCTCTGGAGGAGGTGGAAGGAAGGTAAGTGAATTCAATATGGGATTGAGGGCTCTTTTCTCCAAATCACCATCTTCCACTGGCAGAAGACCACAGTCTTAGCTCGATAATTCTGGCGCATGGGAAGTAGGTCACATCATGAGCCACCCGTCCCTGCTCTTTGGAACTGGAGATGATATATAGACTTGTAGATTGTTGTAAGTGGATCTCTTTTTAGCTCTGAGGGCGAGAAGTTTTAAGAGCAGCTTTAGAGAGAGAAATCACTCAGAGGAGTTCCTACATGGCATTCATCCTTCCTTTCGGTGACATTTGTTCTCATAACACATTTAGTATATGGTCTTGTCCTACAGTTTGCTTAGAAGCTGCCAAGTCATAGTGGTCTCTGGGCTGTGGCTTTATGACCTGGAACATCCCCAGGGATGTAATGACCTTAGCTTATAATGACCTCAAACACACATGCACGTACATGCACGTGTACACACACACACATGTATACACACACCTTATTATTAAATAAGCAAGCATAAACATGAACAGTCCTCAAATCAAGTATAAAATGTTTCATTTAATTAAGTTGATGGTGCTATCCATTTAAGATGCATCCTGATTTGAGGCGCCTGGGTGGCTCAGTCAGTTAAGCTTCCAACCTTGGCTCAGGTCATGATCTCGTGGTTCTTGAGTTTGAGCCCTGCTTCGGGCTCTGTGCTGACAGCTCAGAGCCTGGAGCCTGCTTCAGATTCTGTGTCTCCCTCTCTCTCTGCCCCTCCCCAACTTATACTCTTCTCTCTCTCTCAAAAATAAATAAAACCTTAAAAAAAAAAAAAGATGCATCCTGATTTGAGAGTTTCAACTGAAAAAATGACCAACCTCAACTATGAGATGCCACTGATTGTAAGACACATTCCTGTTCCAGAGATGTTGGAATAGAGAACAATACAGATCTTAAAATTGATTAAATATGATATTAGATTCAATTTAGAAAAATTCTTATGTTTTTTATTTATGCCTTGCAAAAAAATAATCTGAAAATGCAGCCAGGAATAAAGAAGAAATAAGTACCCATGTATAGTTACTCTTAATATTTTCTATTTTATATATGTTTACATTTCAAAATGATTACCACAGTAAGTTTAGTTAATATCCATCACCACACATAGCTGCAAAGTCTTTTTCTTGTGATGAGAACTTTTGAAGATTTACTTTCTTAGCAATTTTCGAGTGTATAATACAGTATTATTGACTATAGTCACGATACTGTATATTACTTCCCCAGGACTTATAACTAGAAGTTTGTACATTTTGACCACTCTTACTGATTTTATCCACTCCTCCTACCTTCCACCTCTGGCAAGCAGCAACCTATGAGTTTGGGATTGATGTTGTTGTTGTTGTTGTTGTTGTTGTTGTTGTTTTTAGATTCCATATATAAGTGATAATTGCACAATATTTGTCTTTTTCTCTCTGATTTATTTCACTTAGCATAATGTCCTCAAGGTCCATCCATGTAGTCACAAATGGCAGAATTTCCTTTTTATGGCTGATTAATGGTGTCTATCTTTCCAGACATTTTTCTATTTACAACATATTTTTTCCATTGTAATATACCAGTCTCTTTATTTTTATTATCAACTTTAGCTTAAAAGATAATTAACACTTGATGTCAATTCTGAAAGCAGAAACATAATAATAATCCCAGAGGAGAACTCTAGATTCATGTCTTTAAAATTATAAAATTTGGGGCTTCTGGGTGGCTCAGTTGGTTAGGCATCCAACTCTTGATTTCGGCTCAGGTCATGATCTCACGGTTGAGTGTGAGCCCCACATCAGGCTCAGCGCTGACAATGCAGAGTCAGCTTGGGATTCTCTCTCTCCTTCCCTCTCCCTCCACCCCTTCCCTGCTGGAGCATGTGCGCATACGCGTGTATGCTCTCTCTCAAAGTGAATGAATAAACTTAAAAAAAGAAAAAAGAAAGTTAAATAACAAATAAAATAATAAAATAAAATAATAAAATTTGTGCAGTGCCTGGCTAGCTCAGGTGGTAGAGTATGTGACTCTTGAGCTCAGGGTCATGAGTTTGAGCCCCATGTTGGGCATAGAGTCTACTTAAAAAATAAGCTAAATAGGGGCACGTGGGTGGCTCAATGGATTAAGCGGCCAACTTCGGCTCAGGTCATGATCTTTCACAGTCCGTGAGTTTGAGCCCCGTGTCAGGTTCTGTGCTGACAGCTCAGAGCCTGGAGCCTGCTTCAGATTCTGTGTCTCCCTGTCTGCCCCTCCCCCGCTCACACTCTGTCTCTCTGTCTGTCTCTCTCTCTCTCTCAAATAAACATTTACCAAAAAGTAAATAAAGTCTGAGAACTGGAATTGGGGGTATAAAAGTAAATAAAATAAAATTATAACATTTGCACATGAGCAAATCTGTCCTATTTGCCCCATATTCTCTTTTTAGAAGTTTGTATAGAAAAGCAAATACCCAGACATAAACATGTATTTTTCTCATTAACTTTTAAGTACTATCAATCATGATTAATCTGATTTTCTTTAGGATAGTTTAGAAAACTTTCGAACCCTACTCAGATACTTTCTTAGGGTCACAGTCTATTTGAAGACTCCATGCATCTTGGTTTCAAATGTTCTTGCAAGTTGCTTTTCTCTAGCCTTTTAGGAGATGCCTTATTTATTTACTTATTTATTTTCTGAGAGAGAGAGCACGTGCACACACAGGGGGAGGGGCAGAAGAAGAGGGACAAAGGGAATCTTAACCAAGCTCCACGCCTAGGCCCAGTGCAGAGCCCGTTGCAGGGCTGTATCTGACAACCATGAGATCTTGACCTGAGCCAAAATCAAGAGTCAGACAGGGGGACCTGAGTGGCTCAGTTGGTTGAGTGTCCAACTCTGGCTCATGTCATGATCCTGCTGTTTGTGAGTTCGAGCCCCACATCAGGTTCCCTGCTGTCAGCACAGAGCCTGCTTCAGAGCCTCTGTCTGTCTCTTTCTGCCCCTCCCCTGCTTGTGCTCTCAAAAATAAATAAACATTAAAAAAAAAAGTCAGATACTTAACCAACTGAGTCACCCAGGCACCCCAGGAGATGCCTTTAATTGATTGTTCATAATGTGCCACAAAGAAATTACCTCCTTAGCATTTCAAGTTGGTTCCCTGATCCCTCCCTCTGGATGTCTTGCATATTCTCTTTTGAAAGAATGAAGAGAAGAAAAACAGGGTTTTTTTCAAGGTCTATTTAGACCTTGTGATAATCTGTATCCAGTCAGAGGTTTGCTTGGCTGGTAGTTTCTTCCAGCTCATCCTGTGGTAGCTTAACGAACCCTACTATTGATATCCTTAGTGTTGTTTCAGCAGACTTCTAGCTTACTTCCAGACCTGCTTCTCCTTTTTTAGAGGAATCTTCTTTACAGAGTACATATTTTGGGGTGCCTGGGTGGCTCAGTCAGTTAAGTGTCCAGCTTCGGCTCAGGTCATGATCTCACAGTTTGTGAGTTCAAGACCCACGTCGGGCTCTGTGCTGACAGCTCAGAGCCTGGGGCCTGCTTCAGATTCTGTGTCTCCCTCTCTCTCTCTCTCCCTCTCCCTCCCCCACTCATACTCTGTCTCTCTTTAACTCAGGAATAAATAAACATTTTTAAAAATTGTTTTTAAATTAAAATAAAAATAATAAGCGTACATATTTTAAAACTCATTTAAACATGATATCGCATCCCGAAGACAGTGACTCACACTGATTTCTCTGTATTTCCTGGTCTGTGCTTCTGATGTCTCCCATCAAGTACAATCAAATATCAGTAAGCCCCACTCAAAAGTCTTTCCCCCTGTCCTTCCCAGGACTTTCCCTCTTTCCTAAAGGAAGGCAAGGTCTTTATCAAATACAAGTAAGCTTCACATTCAGTTTTCTCTGCCCCACAGATGCTCTGAAAAGGATGCTCGGCTGGGCCTCTGTGCACATTCCAATGAGGCCATACCTGCTGCTCCAGGTGAGCCCTGAGTGCCCAACTGTTTTAGAAAAGAAGGTATAAGGAATCCAAATTTCCAGTGATACCTTCCAAAACCTTCACAGGGACTCTTTGGGGTTGTCAAACCCATTTCTCAGACTGAATCCATAGAAAAAACAATCATTAGTTAGCCACCACTTACAGAGTACTTTCCATATGCCAACCACTTGTTAAGCTGTATATATGTGTGCCCGTGCACACGTGTGCATGTGTGTATATGTATATACACAGTCACGTGTCATTGCCAGCAGGCAAGGAGCGGTTTATTATCGCTCATCTAACTATCTCATCTAACTGATGAGAAAACATAGGCTTCAAGTTAAGCATCTCGCCTTAAGTCACATGGGTAGTAAATATTGGAATTGGGATTAGAGATAGGACCATAGATCTCTTCTCAGCCCCCTGCCCTTACCCCTGCGGCCTCTTCCCTGGCTATCCTCAGGTGGTGTGGGATCCAACCCCTACCAAAGGAACCCTCGTCTTCCCACCCCTCACGCCAGCTGGAAGATTGTCAGTGGCCCCCACCTAGTGTCTCTCTGTTCTTCTAGGGGAAGGACTTCATGTCAGCTACGTCATCGGTGGACTCCTCAGCATTCTGCTGATTTTGGTGGCAATTGCAGCTTTGATGCTGTACAGGTAACCTCAGCCTCACTGCAGGGGACACATGGTCACTGGTCCTCATTATCTGTGCTCTCCTGAAGCTCCACATCTTGCTGACCTAACTTCTGACCAGCCTCATGTCAAAGAAAGGTCCCTGGTCAGAGCGAGGTAGAACCTGAACTCTGATTCTTCTTCACCATTCACAGCCCAAGCAGGTTTCTGATATTAGGACCACAGTAGCCCTCGGGATTCTCTTTATAGACGAGGATACAGAGGGCTTTACCCAAGGTCACATGGGAAGAGACAGAGCTGGGACTGATGCTGCCATCTTTGCTTTTCCTCTACTCTGCCTCACCTCAAACCACCAAAGGTGGAAATGATCTTCTCTTCACATAACCACGGCCTTTACCCCAATATTGTTTGATATGTCATTGCTCAGTAGGGATCATCCTGGGAAGGTGGAGTGTGTCATTTTCAGTTTAGAATCCTTTTTATGACCCTCTGTATATTTTCTCCAAATGCTTTAAACACAGCTTGCAGCAAAAATACCAGGATTTTGCTATGCTGCTGTGGCTCCTGCTTCCAACAACAACAACAACAACAACAATAACAGCAACAATAACAACAACACTAATAATAATAGTAACCGTTACTATTTAGTGAATATGTATCAATGCTACATAATACAGGTATTATTACTCCTCACTTTACAGATAAGGATCTGAGGCTCACAAAGCTTAGATTATGTCTACCAAGATCCCAGCTAGTAAGTAACAGATGTGGAATTGAAACACAGATCTGTCTTGACACAGTGGATTAGCTATCTATTGCAGATTATTCCCAAATTTAGCAACTTAAAATGACAACCACTTATTATCTCACAGCTTTTGTGGGTTAGAAATCTGGGTGCAGCTTACTTGCATGCCTCTGCCTCAGGGCCTCTCCCAGGCTACAGTCCAGGTATCAGCCAGGGTTGTGGTCTTATCTCAGGGCTTGACCGGGGAGGGATTCCCTGCCAAGCACATGCGTGTAGCTGTTGGCAGGATTTAGTTCCTCACAGGCTGTTGGACTGAGGGTCTCAGCTCCTTGCCAGCTGTTGACTGTAGGTCACTCTCATCCGTTCCCTGCCTTGTGGAGCCTTTCCAAGGGACAACTGGCACTTGGCAGCTTGCTTCCCCAGAGCTAGCATAAGAGAGAGTATGGGCAACCTAAGACAGAAGCCACAAGTTTCTCTGGAACCTAATCTAGCATCTGTCACTTTTGTATTTTCTGTTCTTCAGAAATGCATCACCACGGGCGCCTGGCTGGCCTAGTCGGTGGAGGGTGCAAGCCTTGACCTTGAGATTGTGGTTTCGATCCCCACCTTGGGTGTAGAGATTACTTAAAAAATAAAAAAATAAATAAAAAGAAGTGAGTGAATCATCAGGTGCGGCCCACACTCAAGGAGCAGGGATTCAGAAGGTGGGAGAAGCAGGAGGCGAGGATCTCTAGAGCTGTCTTAGAAGCTGCCTATCACATTCAGGTTACAACTTCCCCAGATATCACCCCGATAAAGATCTGAACTAATTTCTCATCACCTTTCCTCCTAAAGACACAAAAAATCCAAGTTAACTGACCCGGGAATGGGAAACCTGACCTACAGCAACCCTTCCTACCGAACTTCCACTCAAGAAGTGAAAATTGAAGCAATCCCGAAACCAGCCATGTACAATCAACTGTGCTATAAGAAAGAGGTAAAAATTAAAGTTTATATTCAAGGTGGTTGTTTGTTTGTTTGTGTTTGTTTCTGGAGGGGGGAAGGATACGCTCCAGTTGCCTGAATGGATCAGTGAGGGATGCCGGGTAGTCCCATCTACCATTTTGGAAGTCATAGTGAACAGAAGAAATGAATGTGATTTGGGTTTCTGGACAGATGTAGACTCTCTGAGGGACTGGCTTGAGGGACCTTAGTGAGAGCAAGGTTAGAAAGCAGATTCCAGAAGGTCTGAGTCTGAAAGCATGGGAGTGTGCGCCTCCCTGCCAGGAGATATTTTACTAGGCTCATAGGTGTTTCCTCATTTAGTCATCATTCCCCTGCAGTGAGGCCCCTGTGAAGCACCCCAGACGCCTAGACAATAGCCCTCAAAACCCAACAGCTCCTGGACTCTCCCTTTTCTAACCTCTGATCCAAGTTGTTGGCACCTATGGCTGGCAGTGGCTGGGTTTTTTTGTTGTTGTTTGTTTTTGTTTATGTTTTTGCTGTTCTTCCTCTTATCACAGAATCTTAAGAGATTTCTCTAGAATTTTGAAGGTTTACATGCTTTTGCTCTCTTAACTCCTTTGTTGCTTCAGTGAAAAATTATTTGCTGAGTGTTTAGGCTTGAAAAATAGTCCCATTTCCACAAGGAATCAGTAGCCTGGGATTTCAGATTTTCCTAGTCTAATACAACCGCTGCTTTTTCTAAAATCCTGTAACCCTTCATCAGAAGTTATATCCTTTATGAAACCCTAATCGTTCTACTCTCTTGGCCTGTCTAGCACAGTCAAAACTTGCCCTCATATCTACAGGGCCACCATGCATAATGAGTGCACTTTACATAATAATCCCATGCTTTCTGGCTCCATGAGTTTCCATATTAAAAGAGCTTCCACTGTAAGCCAAAACAGACCCTGCAGAAAGTTTTCAGTTTTAGGGATGGTAGATCCCATTCTCAATTAGTATCTTTGAGAGACTCTTGAGTCTTAGGTTCCTAGAGTGTCTGATGCCCCAGAAAAGAACCATAATAAGGTTCACAGGTTAGAACTTACAAGTGTGTGACCTCTTTTCTTCTGTTGTGTGCTTTTCCTCAGCAGCTCTTTCACCCCTCTGACAGTCTTTCACCCTTTCTCTTCTGATTTCCTCTTGATTTCAGGTACCTGTTGCAGTGTGTTTGTAGAGGGCGTGGTGTTCTCCTCCCCCCCCCCCCCCAAACTGCCAGTGCCGTGTCCCCCACCTCTCCCTAGCTTACCCAGCGTGTCTCTGAGGTGAAGACACTGCACGGCTCTCTCTAATCTTATGCTAATTTCAGCTTGGAGGGTGTGCTGGGGGAATGAGTGTGTGTATACGCACGTGCACATGTGTGCTTGTGTGCTATCTGTGTCTGTCTCTGCTCTATTGAGGGAGCTGTCACTCCCAGAGAGCAATCAGCAAAGCATCCTCTTTAATGCAGGGGCTCAGTAAATATCTGTGGAGTTGAATTGCTACTAAAATAGAGGAACATTTGCAGAGCTCTCGGTGGGAGTACTGTCCCAGGACAGAATCTCAGCCATGGTTCATTGTGTCCTGGTAGAGGTGGCATTTTGGTTGGTATCCCCCAGAAACCAGGAGTAAGACTCCTCTTTGAGAAATCCACGACGGGAGAAGCCTGAGTAGAACTTAAGGCTGTCCTTGGAACAATCCCAGGTTGCTTGAGAATGGCCCCAAGGCTTGTGGGAGCAGAGCCAGAGTAACCTCCCAGCAAAGGTTATGGGGTCCCAAAGGATTGGCACTCAAAATCTAAATAAGGAGATTTTCTAGATTCCTCCTGTCTTACCTCCCAAAAGTTTTCTCCTTAACAAAATTAGGAAGAAGAGAATTAAGAACAAAAGAGCACAGGAGGAGTTTAAAATCCCAGATAAATGCACGTTGAATTGCCTTTGTCAATTACTTTTGGCCATGCATATCAGCATGGCGTCCCATTAATAAATCACAATAACAATGTAACAATACCTAACATGATTTAACGTATCTTATGTGTCAAGCACCTACTAACTGCATTATGTGTATCACCTCATTGAACCTTCACCGCAACTGGTTATGAGGTATGGATACTGTTATTCTCCCCACACTGCAGATGTGGAGACTGAGTTTAGAGATGCTGAGTAATTTGCCCAAGGTGACATAGCCAGTGAGTGGATGATGCAGGACTGGAAGCCATGGTTCTCCCTCCTCCCTGTCTTGAGAAGGGTAATAATCATCCTAGCTGCTACTCTCCTTTTAGGCCGACTCATCTGTTTGCTCTCTGACCAAGTCTCCCCATTTGTTTGTGGGATCTTTGTACCCCTCACACCTCCTCTCACCCCATCTACTTCCTTTTCCGGTTCACCGTGAGATCGTTTTAGAGAGCCAGCCGACTGACCATGTCTCCCCACCCTCCACCCTAGGGCGGGCCTGACCATAACTACACCAAGGAGAAGATCAAGATTGTAGAGGGAATCTGCCTTCTGTCTGGGGACGATGCTGAGTGGGACGACCTCAAGCAACTCCGCAGCTCACGGGGGGGCCTTCTGCGGGATCATGTGTGCATGAAGACAGACACAGTGTCCATCCAGGCCAGCTCTGGCTCCCTGGATGACACGGAGACAGAGCAGCTGCTGCAGGAAGAGCAGTCTGAGTGCAGCAGTGTCCATACCGCAGCCACTCCTGAAAGACGGGGCTCTCTGCCAGACACGGGCTGGAAACATGAACGCAAGCTCTCCTCAGAGAGCCAGGTCTAAACACCGTCGTTCCCTTCCCTCCCTGCCTGTTCCCTCTCCTTCATGGACTTCCGGTCCTTGTGCTCACTTATACAACAGGCCCCCTTCCTATGTGCTCGTCCTTCTCCTCCACCTCCCACCCCATAACCGCTCCCGGGTCCTCCGCGGGAGCTGTTTCCACCTGAGTCCGTAACTACCTGTGCACAAGAAATGATGGTGCATCCCGAAAATTTAGACCTGGATTTTACCGCCAACTTCATCTCTTGCACCCCATCCTGAGCCCCCAAAACTAGGCTCAGTAATGATTGCTCCTCAGCACAGAGCTTTTCCCTGGTACCCTGCCTCACAAGAACTGATGATCCAAGACTTCCCTCTCTCCCGTCAGAACCAGCCTGGCCGCTTCTCTAAGAGAACTTGCCCATCAGGGGCTGGGGCAGGGGTCAAGGGTAAAGAGAGAGATGAAGGATAGAGGCTGAGAGAGGAAGGAGGAGTGAGCCCAGCTGGTATGGGCATCTGGGAAGCCTCCAGCCTCAAGTGCATTGGTAACATGAGAAAGCTTTTAGGGTGGTTGGGCCGCGTGTCCTGTCCATTGCTGGCAATGGATATTATTCTTGCCCTAAGAGCTGCTGTTGTTGTTTTTTTTTTTTTTTTTTTTCAGCTGCCGATATTGGTGAGATCTGGGTGTGGCTCAATCTGTTCTTCCTCCTGCTAGTTTGTCTGGAAGCTTTTCTACCTTCCGATGACAGGGCCTTTACCGCATGGCAGCAGCTAATATGAATTCCCCCGCTGGTGCCACTGCTGGCCAGTACCCTTCCTATGTCTTTGACTCTAAGTCACCAGGTTGTGAGCAGGGGCTTGAGGAATGTGGGGCCCCGAGGGCTAAGTCTTTGCAACATCTTACCAGCGCTGTCTAGACCCAAAGCCGCATATCACCTGGACCTTCGTGTTCTGCCACCCTCTCCCCGCTCATTCTCTGGGATTCTGAGCATAGAGACCGTGAAACAACTTTTCAAAGAAATGGCCAAAAGTCTTCATAAATGGTCAGGAAGAGAGATTGGGTTATAGACTTGGGGCACCCAGGGCCTAACAGGAAGTATCCATGAGGTTGAACCTCCTGTGTTGTCTCTCAAGTGCTCAGGGATCAAAGTTAGTGGACAGAGAACCTGTGGCTGTGGGGTGGGGAAGTTCCCATTCCAACTCTTTTCCCGGCTAAGTGACTGACTTTCCATGCTGTGATGCCATCACTTGGTTCGTGCCCATTCACACAAAGAGCGTGTCTCGTGCTAGTATCAGGGGAGTTGAGACCTTTTTCTCAGCCCTAAACCTTCTACATAGCCCCCTCCTTCCCCCCACCCCCCCGCCCCAAGTTGCTTTTTCTGACTTAGCCTTGTGGTGGTGAGGAGGGCTAAATCAAGACACAAACGTAGGGGGCAGGATGTAGAAAGGTAGAGCCACTGATGAAGCGCTCTCAGCCTGGAGCAGATCCAGACCTCCTCCACCCAGGAACAAGAAGCAATAGGAGAGGACAGTGGGCTGAGAAGAGAGGTGAGGGCTTGTAGGGGAAGTTTCCTGATTTGAAACCTCTCCTGTGGTTCTTGGTATTGAGAAATCAGCTGCCAAACATGTGAGTAAAAAAAAAAAAAAAAAAAAAAGATAAGAGCAAAGCTTTTCTGGTCACTTCTAAGGCTGCTAGAGACAGGTGCCAAGCCCTTAGCCCTGTTGTTAGTAACCAAGCCAGGTCTGGGCCCACACAGGACAGCCTGGCCAGGCCAGCAAGTCTTTTCCAGTACACAAAGTGGGAAAGGCGAGGTGCCACTTATGGGATGAAAGGGAGACATTTCACATTTGACAGGGCAGGAAAAGAGCACTTTGGGTCCTCAGACTCTTGGTTGAGGACGAGGAGAAAGTAGAAAAGTGGCATTTTCTTGATTGGGAAGGGGGAAGGATCTTATTGCACTTGGGCTGTTCAGAATGTAGAAAAGACATATTTGAAGAAATCTCTATTTGAGCACTGATTCACTATGTAAAAAGCAAAACCTCTCTTGTCCTAAACTAATGGAAGTGATTCTCCCGCGCTCATGTGTAATGGTTTTAACGTTACTCACTGGAGAGATTGGACTTTCTGGAGTTATTTAACCACTATGTTCAGTATTTTAGGACTTTATGATAATTTAATATAAATTTAGCTTTTCTTAATCACTGTGCCTGGCTTGGAGTCATGACTAATCATTGCACCCGCTCTGTCTGGCAGACCCATGCTTTCAAAAACCTTGCAACATCACCTTTAAGTCCTTGGGGGACGTGAGGATGGTGAAGAACAATAAAAGGTGTGAGGTTCCTGGTTGAAGGGTCAACTCATCTTGAGAAGACAGGTCAAGACCAGAATTCATTGGCTTGTGAAATCCTCACTTCCTCTAGAACAGGGATGGCAGGTTTTAATCTCGAGTGTCGACTCTGATTGGTTGGCAGTGGCTGCCTGAGGTCCTGGGGAGACTCCAAGGGGAAAGTGTCATGATTATTAGTGACCTCTCCAGGCGCTGGAAGGAAGTATATGACATATATACTATATATCTTCTATTTCTGTTCTAGGTCTATGAGGACTTCATTGTCATAGAACTTGACTTTGCCTTGTGATGATAGTCCCTGGCAAGACTGTCAGATATAGTAAGAAAAGTACTGGGGACAAGGAAGGCTCATTAAGGCCCAGATATGCTACTAGCTCTTTTTGATCTTAGTAAAGTTTCGTAGTTTCGAAGAATGGATCAAATCAACACTAAGATTCCTTTTATTTATTTTTATTTCTTCCTTTTATTTTAAAAAAGCTTCCTTGTTATAATTTATCCACTACATCTCAAGGCTAGGACATGGGGTTGGGCTCCCTTCTCAGGTTCCTAATGATGATTAGGAATCATGGAAGTCCCGTGAGAGATGTAGAATTTTATGTCAGAGCCCAGTAGTTGATTTTCTAAACCACAGAACTTTTATAGAATAATGCTTCCGTTAATTCGTTTATCACTTACTGTGGGCCAAGCCTGACCACAGAGCTTAGAATCTAGCAAGAGCCTCCACCCCCACCCTACATACCCCCCCCCAAAAAAAGAAAGAGAAAGCAAGAAAGACTGAGCCTCTTGTATTTAAATGACAAGAGATCTGACACTAATTTTTTTTTTTTTTTTAGATCTGACACTAATTTACAGTGTGTAACTCTTTCAACTTTGGTAAGGGATATGTGCACCAGAACAGAAACAAGTGGAATAGCTCAAGGACAACTATCCCCTCGCTCAACCATTCTTTTTTTCTTTTCTTTTTTTTTTTAATAACTCATACTGAAAGAAAAGCATTTTAGGTGATGAAATCCAGCCTAAAGTATAAGCCTATATACCTGTAGAAAGTACCCTCTCCCAAAGGCTCGGGGTTATGGGCCAGGCCATGAACAGTGACCACTTGAGCTGAGAACTCAGGAAGAACTTTTCAGATGACAAGAAAAATTAATGCGTTGAGCACACACCGTTTGCTTGAAAGCCTGGGAGATGTTTCTGGGAGAACAAAATTTGGTGACTACATTTTGACACCTTGTGACCACACGAGCCAGTGTAATCAGGTATTCAACACTGCCTGAGCCTTAGAGATCCCACTAATCTGTGACTGTCCTGTCACTTCAGCAGGATATGGGAATGGGAGAAGAGGCTGGGCCTGGTGGCCCAGGTCTTGACAACAATCTGGCAGTGGGCAGATGAGACTTTAGCAACACTGTCAAGGACTAGCATCCTGTTTTCGGGTTATGCACATGCCTTGGCTTTTACTGTCCTGATGAGTAAAATGAAAAGGTTGAGCCAGATGATTGCTAAGGTTATTTCTGGCCTGAAACTTGTTTTTATGTTCCTTCCGAGAAACCTTAAGGATGAAACAAGAGTTGTCCTTATCTGGTTCTCTAGATATAAAACCTGAAGCTGATGAGTAGGGAGAGAGTTAGTCAAATTCTAACCAACTGGACATATTTTTATAAGCTAATTATGTTCAAAACATAGTCACTGCCCTTCTTTCTATATTGCATGAACAGATGATGGATCCTAAGAGGAAAAGATCTCTGTGGCCCATAGAGAGGTTTCCAAGGCATGATCTGAAGCTTTCACCAAACCTAAGCCTACAGCAAACAAAGTCAGTGCTACATAGGAACTTAGAAAAGGCATCTGCAAGAGCTGAGGGTGTACAGGGTTCTAAGTGTAATGCACTGACATTCAAGAACATATAGTAAACTTCAGTTATTTCTACCTATGGATAGACATAATGATTACAAATGGAGTTGAGCCCTTTTTATAGCTAAAAAAAAAAAGTCTGTATGAGTGTGTCTTTTCTTCATATGTGAAAATGACTCAACTGATCCACTTAATAGGATGTGTGTTTGGGGATGTTTCAGGCAGCCTTTGTTTTGTAACATTCCCTCACTCACCCATTTATTTTCTCTCTAGATCATTCTCCCATTAAGCAGCTGGCAGAGGCTAAGCAGAGCTCAGCTTGCGGAACAGAGTCAAGGCTCCAACTCACAATTTTGGACTCCTTTGACATGATGTTAAAACAGATCCAGACAGCCTAATTAAGGGTCTGAGTTTAAACCCAAGGCTGAAGTTAGCCCCAAGCTACGCAATCTGCCTTTTTCATTTTACAAGACACAGAGAGCCAAGAACTCTCACTTATCTTGCCCTTCTCCGTAGTTTTCCCTGCAGCCCTAAAGGCCTGTTGACAGCCTGCTAATGAGGTCCCTATCTCTCCCTCTGTCTCCTTCCTCTTTGGTGGAGCTGATGCTTCTGTGGTCAGAGTTCTTGGACAGCCTGAATTTGGGGGGCTATGGGAAAATGGGCTATGAGAAAAGAGAAAAGGGTTATTCATTCCTTCATTCACTCAATACCTATTAAATGCAACCAGTGAAACCCGGGATAGCCTCAGAGGCCAGTCAAGGCACAAAAACCCAGAGCCACTTGAGACCTGTGTTAATGTCACCACTGCTGTCTCCAGGGAATAATGCACTAGGTACCTGGACTGAAAGTTGAAAGGAAGTTAATCATTGAAGCCGTTCCTCTTAGGCTGGAAATCTGGGTCCATGTCCCATGGTAGAGCTGTTTCTCTCCCAGAAAGCAGCTTGTGATTACGATGGAATGAGCACTGTCCCAACCCTTGGCAGGCTTTTCAGAAATGCCCAGCACATTTATTCAGCAGCCACAATGTTTGGCATCTGTTTACTGCTTCCAGTTGCAATAATACAGTGTTTGCCTTGATCTCTAATGCCTCCAAGGGGTTCACTGCCCTGTTAATATTTCCCTTATGTAGAACTACTGAGAGGCCCTTGGAATAAAGTAAGCACACGTCACTCTAATAAATACATAGATAAATGCTGTTTGGTGATAATCCTGGACTGCAAAAGATGACTGGCCAAACATTTATTGAACACCTACTATGGAGCAAGATATTATGTTAGGTTTCTACAAGGCCTTACAGGATCTGCCACTCCCCTGCCCTCTGTTGCCTATCAGACCTCACTCATCTCCTGCTACCCTCCTGCCAACTACTCTGCTTCAGCTATACAGGCCTCCCTGTTTCTCTAACCTGAGAGGCGTGTTCCCAACCTAGGGTCTTTGCATAGCTGTTTCCTCTGGCCTGCACTTTCTTCCTCTAGATAAATTCATGGCTAACTCCTTTGCCTTCCTCAAGTCTTTGCTTAAATGTAACCTTCTGAATGAAACCTACTCTGACCACTCTTTATAAAATTGCAGTCTTTCTAACTCTACTTCCCAATCTCTTTCACCGTGTTTTACTCTTTTTTCTTTTCGCATTGCATACATTGTTTAATAACATACTATATAATTTATTTATGTGTTGATTGTCTATGCTTTTTCACTATAATGTGAGTACCATAAGAGGGACGTGTGTGTGTGTGTGTGTGTGTGTGTATTTTGTGCACTGATTATCCCAAGTGCCTAGAATAGTCCCTGCACATATTAGGTGCTCAATAAATATTTGTTGAATGAACGAACAAATAAATGCATGGAATCAGACATCTAATGCCCACTAGGGCTGCACCTAAACCATATAAGACAAAAAGGGATTTGCCATCTTGTTCTAAAGCTCTCCAGGATCCAGACTCCATACATCCTTTATTGAGCAAATTCCAGTTTACCATCTTGCTCTCCTTATAAATGTAATCTTCAACTTATTTCCGATAATATTTAAATAAAGTAAACATACCAATGACTGAAAAAGACTATTTGTATATGTTCCTAACCCATTTCTCAAAGGTTTCTGTGACCCTTGTTTGCTCTGCTAGGTTCTTTTCTCTTTTCCCTACCGATGGATCTGTTCTCACATCCCTCCTTTTCACTCTCCACTCTCCCACTCTGTGGTCTCATCATGTTTTCTACTCTATGGAGGTGATTCCTAATCTTTTCTCGCAGTCCTTATCCTGTATTTCCTAGATCTACTTAGAGATTCTGTTTGGATGTCTCATTGGTACCTAAAAGTAAACAGGTCTAAAACTAAATTCCTTGCCTTTCTTTTGAGACTGGCTTCTCCTGACTTTCTACTTCCATTTGGGCAATGACCCCTCCCAATCCCTAGGTTCAAATCTTGGCATGTTCTTTGACTCATCTCCCTAAATGGGCCCCATCCTCACCTTTGCACTAAGTCGGTTGCAAAATCCTTCACTCTTTCTGGAATCTGTTCTCATCATTTCCACTGCTATCACCTCATATCAGACTCCTAACTGGGCTTCCAACTCTAACCCACTTTAGACAAACAAGATAATTAGTTTTCCTAAAGAGAAGTTCTGATTTTGTCACTGTCTGATTCAGAAACCTTCAATAGCTCCCCATCACCTACCCGAAGTACAAATTCCTTACCTTTAGTATTCAAGACCCTCCGAGGATTGTTCCTTTCTCTGTCAATCTTGTATCCCATTACTTCCCAACATGAACCCCATTCGAAAACCAAACTCACACGTTCAATTCCCTTCCTATAATGCACTTTCTTGTTTCTGTGTCCTTGGGCCTTCTCTTCCCACTACTAGACATTCTCCCTATTTCTGTTTTTTTAATTAACATGTCAATGGCAAAAAACAAAAAACAAAAAACAAAACAAAACAGTTGTTTCCCTCCCTTCCCAGTTCCCCTGTTAGTTTCTTGAAATTCCAGGAATGTTCTAATCATTTTCAGGCATGTGTACAAATACATATGCATTTTATAACCACATATAATAAAATGATTCCACATATGCTTTTCTTCAACTTGCCTTTTTTCAATTAAATTTGTGCATTTTTCTATTCCAGTACATATAGCTTAACTACATTCTTTTTAACAGTTGGGTAGTGTTCTGTTGAGTAGATGTTCTGTAACTTATGTAATAAGTTCCCTATGAATGGACATGTAATTTCTAGGGTTTGGATGATTCTTGGTTTTGGTTTTTCCCTATCTTAAGAATTGCTGCAGTGAATATCTTTGGGCATTTTTCTTTGAATACTTGCATAGATCTGAAGAACAAATTCCTAACAGTGGCATTACTGGGCCAGAGATTATACACACTTTACATTTTAACAACTGCTAAATCATCCTTCTAAAAGTTTGCACCAGTTACACTCTTACCAACAGTGAGTTTGAGTGTCTGTTTCTCAAAGTCTTGGCCAACGGCTGTCAAACTTTTTCATCTTTGCCAATTTGATAGATGAAAAAAGAATCATTTTATTACTTTTACCCATCCCCTCTCCATTTTTTAGTCTGTTGGTAATTACGTATCTTTGAATCCCAGATTAAAAGTCCATCCCTTTTAGGTCACCTGGGTGGCTCAGTTGGTTAAGCGTCAGCCTCTTGGTTTCAGCTCAGGTCATGATCTCACGGTTCATGGGCTTGAGCTCTGCACAGTCTGTGTTGTGCATCAGCACAGAACCTACTTGGAATTCTCTCTCCCTCTCCCTTTGCCCCTCCCCTGCTCACACCTTCTCTTTTAAAATAAAATAAATATTGGGGCACCTGGGTGGCTCAGTTGGTTAAGCGTCCGACTTCCGCTCAGGTCACGATCTAACGGTCTGTGAGTTCGAGCCCTGCGTCGGGCTCTGGGCTGATGGCTCAGAGCCTGGAGCCTGCTTCTGATTCTGTGCCTCCCTGTCTCTCTGCCCCTCCCCCGTTCATGCTCTGTCTCTCTCTGTCTCAAAAATAAATAAACGTTAAAAAAATTTTTTTTAAATAATAAAATAAAATAAATATTAAAAAAAAAAAGCCCATCCCTTTCACAGATCCTCCCTTAGCAAATTTCCCCCTTCTGTTAAGCACCTACAGCTTTTTCTGTTGTTCTCATACTGCCTTGAATTTTAGTGACTGACTAGCCTATATGTTTTATTTCTCTGACCAAAGCAGTTTGTAAATTTCTTGGGCGTAAGGCCCTTATCTTATTCATAGAAACATAGAATTTAGAGATAAGCAAGATTTATTTTTAAGATTTTATTTTTAAGTAAGCTCTACACGCAACTTGAGGCTGGGACAAACAACTCTGAGATCAAGAGTTGTACTCTGCCCCGAGTGGTGTAGCCACCCCCCCCCCTTTTTTTTTTTTTTTAGGATTTTATTTTTAGAGCTAAACAAGACTTTTAGAAATCATATTAACCAAGCCTGTCGTTTCTATAAATAATAGAAGTATAAAGCTTTTGCAGAATGCTTACTGTTCAAAGGCCTTTCCTAGACATTCAATTAGCTATATTATATCCTCACATTAAGCTTGTAAGGGAAACATTGTTATCTCGTTTTGAGGAAACTAAGCTACAAATAATTTACTGGGAAAAGTGGTTTACTTAGAACAGGTCCAAGACCAGAATCCAGTATCCTGGCTCCATTCGCTGCTCCTTCCACTATATCCCAGAGCCTCTCTTTTCCCCCACGCACTTAGCTGCACAATCAATATTTGCTGAATGAGAGGACTTTTTAAAAAATTGCAGGTGTTGACAGTCGCTTGAATAGCCAAAATTAAATAAAGCAAACATGCTGATGGCCGGGGATGCACAGTTCTCCACACATCTATCGCCTTTCTTTCGAGTGTGGGTGTGGGGGGTCGCCGGTAGCTTTTGCTCTGGCGACCTTCTTTCTCCCCACCCGACCAGGCAACGCCGGTTCCGAAAGAAACACGGCCGCGCGCGGCCCCTTTAAAGCTGCGGGCGGCGCGTGCACACAGTCCTTTCAAATGGACCAATAAACGCGCGATGGGCGGTCCGCCGAGGACCAATAAACAACGAGGACACTGCGGGGTGTGCGGCGGCCCAAGCGGTTTCAAACGGCTTAGAGCAGGCCCCTCGGTTCTGACCCGGCGGAGGTGAGTGGCCGGTGGGCCCGACCCACCCGCGTAGGCCCTCGGGTCCGGGCGTCGCGCGCGCCGAGGGATCTTGAACCCCGAGCGGGGGATCTCCGCGGACGCGCCCCTCCCTCGCCGCACGAACCCGGCGGTCTGAGACGGCGAAGCGGGGCGGAGGCCGGGGGACCTGCGGCTGGCAAGGCGGGGGGCGTGGGCGCTCGCGTGGGGCCGAGGCCGGGATCCGGGTGACCCGAGCGCGCCGTGGCGGAGTGCGGGCGGCAGCGTCCGGGAAATGGGAGCGGCTCAGGGCCGCGCCTGGCGGCCGAGGGTGTTCCGGGACTGGGGCGGGGGCCCTGCGAGCCGGCCCTGCTACAGTGCCCCTCGCGTAATTGTCAAATGAATGAATGAGTGAAAAAGAGTCTAGGAGGGTTGTCGTGGTTGTGACGGGCTCCGTCGTCTGGAGCGTGACAAGGACTGCGGTACCGGGGCCTGCCCGCGCACCTGTGTCCCTGCTGGCTTGCTGCGGTTTTAACAATTCCGATCATACCGCTCCGCCCGCACGCCTGGCTTTCTCTCTCAAAAGGTGTCAGTAGAGTTCAGGTATCTTTCTAGCTCTGAAGGTTTGGCGGACCTATACAATAGCCAACCAGTGTAGGTTAGCTTAAGCAGGCCCTGCTACTTTACGGTGGGGGGCTCGGTAAACTCGATTCTTACTTTTCAGCCCTTACCACTCTTAAGCTGCCGAGAGAGCTACCCTGCAGTGGTGGTAACTGTCAGGCAGGATTTAAATGCATCCTGTTTTGTTTCTCGGATAGAAAACGATGAAAGCGATGTTGCCAGAGTGGCTACTGTGTGTTAGAAAATATATTCGTGTTGATGGATCCTAACAATGAGTTTTTCATTCAGCATCAATAGAGGGTAAAGTGGTTTTTGCAGAACTTGCCCCAAATTTATGCTTGGCTCTAATTCTCACGGGGAACTAAGGCATCAAATCTTGGCCCAGAAATGCTGCCTGTCTTATTTTATGCATAATTATAGTAATTGAAAACTCATTTTTAGAGAGGTGAACTCCTTCTTTCTCCATTTTCATCACCCTGAAAAGTCCTTCTTTGACCTAAAGAGCCAATATATTAAGCTAACAATCCTTTGCAACTTTTAAGAAGTCCAAAAGATTTGAACTTTTTTTTTGGTGATTGAACAAACCATAATGTTTTTATAAAATTTAATGATACAGAGAAAGGTGAAATCATTTTGTTTTGCCAGCATAAATGAAACTTGGTCAACTCGTGAGAAAATTTTTTTACACAAGTTTTTAAAGTCTGTTCTATGGAGTAATGGCAGCAAAGTATTCCATAACAATTAATATACCTTATACTTTATTATTACTTTTAACATTTTGATCAAGTTTGAATTATGAACAGTAGTATAGCCTTCGATTGACAGCTTAATGTTAGCAGCAGAGCTTTTTAATTGCAATAAATTTGGGTCCGTTAATATTATGAAGCTGTTCTAGACTTTGGGGAGGCAATTAGAAATAATAAACCATCTTTAACAAGGCCTTAGGATATTGTTAATCTTGATGTGGAATGAAAACTTTCCTTTATTTTGAAGTAAAGCCAGGCTCTCGTATGCTCCTTTGACTTAATGGAGTCTCATTGATTGATTCAACACATATTGAGATAGATGCCTACTGTGTGTTAAACACTGTTCTGGATTCTGGGAATACACTAGTGAACCAGAAAAAGACAAAGCTCCTGACCTAAGGGAGTTTGACAGTTTTATCTCTGAAACAATTTGCTGTAGCAAATTGTGTTTTCTGTAATCCCTCTGGCCCAACTCTGAACATTGAGCAAAATAAATACTCAAATACTTTTATTAGCAGTAGCTAACATTTAGTGAATAGTCACTGGGTGCCCCATTTTGTCTTTTTTAATCCTCACAGCTTTTTATAGATGAGGAAACTGAGTCTTAGAAAAGCTATGCAACTTGTTCAAGATCATACAGCTGATAGAATCTGAGTTTGAACCCAAGTCATTCTGTCTCCAGAGCCTTTGCTTTTAACCAACCTATGGTTGTGCTTTATGAAGTAATGAGATCTGTTAGGGAGAATTCAGGAGCAATTTCTGGGTAGAATACCCACCTCCTTTTTTTAAACTACTTCTAGCAGAGCCATGATTAAATATGAGCGATAAGCATGGTAGTTTTTAGAGGGAACATGGGGAAGTCCAAAAGACAGTATTTACTGGACAACTGTGACTTTGGGGGAGACTCTGGGAGAGCGTAAAATTGAGATCTTGAGCTAATTATCATTGATAGTTTCCCAGTGGTTAGTGTTGGAATGGTTTGAGATGCCTAAATGAGGTTTGTATTTTTACCTCTGGAGTTCAGAATATGTTCGCTCATTCCTATCAGGGCAGTTGCCCTGTTTACTTGAGATGTCTCAGACACATTAAGCTTATTCTTTTTGGCTTTTGCATTTGCTGTCCTCTTTGTATACTGGCTGCACTGAGGTCTCAACTCAAATGTCATCTCCTTAAAGAGGCATTTTCCAAGCTCCAATTAGAGTAGCTGTCTTGGTCATTTTTGCCTCACTTTCATTTTTTATTCACCTCACAGCATTTATTGCTGGCTGATGGGTCATTTATTGTTTGTTTGTGTGTTGTCTGACTTCCTCAGAAATGAAAGCAGAGCACAGATTTTTTTTCTTCTTCTATTTTTGAGGTTACCACAAAGCCTCGAACAATAGTTGGAACAAAAAAGGTAGTCAAAAAATACTTGTTGAATAAAATTGGCCAAAACTGTCATAGTCTTCTCTATGTGATAAAGTGATAAAGACAGTATATAACTAAAGCTGGCTGTGTTACTGTGTCTTTGGATGTGAGCAGTATTTCAGCAGACTAATTTGGAAAGTCTTCAACTAAGAAAACTGGAAAAATGATAGTTTTATGTTTGTGTCAACTGGGGGGAAAGGAAGGTTTGACTTCTCCACTCCTGCCTTTGTTGTTGTTGTTACTATTATTATTTAAGATTTTATTTATTTATTTTTTAAGTAGGCTCCACATCCAACGTGAGGATTAAACTCATGGTCCTGAGATCAAGAGTCACATGCTCTACTGACTGACGGTTCCCCCCCCATTGTTATTTATTTATTTTTAATTTAAAATTTTTTCTGTGAAAGTTTTTAGGGGTATTGGTCAAGTATATTTTAGGATGTCCCTCTACTGGAATTTATCTGATGTTTTTGTTATGATTAGATTGGGGTTATAGGTGTGATCACAGAGAGGAAGTGCCATTTTCATCATATTAAAGGTTCATACTATCAACGTGATTTATAACTGGTGGTATTGACCGTGATCGCCTGGCTAAGGTAATATTTGTCAGGTTACTCCACTATAAAGTTACTTTTCTCCCCATTCCGTACTGTCCTCTTTGGAAGAAAGTAACTGTGCTGCCTACATTTAAGGAATGAAGAGTTATGCTCCCTGTTCTTTGGGGTAGAGTACCTACATAATTTATTTGGAAGTCTTCTGCATGGGAAATTTGCCTCTGTTTCCTCATTTATTAATTTAGGCAAGTATTTATTTCTGTCATTGTGGAATGAAGGATCTCTATCTTATACTTTGAGTTATATTCCAATACTACTTTACTGCTCACATTATTCCAGCTTTGTCCATTGGGAGCTTATTCAGTTGGCTCCTGTACTGTGCCCCTTTAACATACTGACATCAGTGTGTGTATATATATTTTTATGTAATTATTTTTTAACACTCACTCACTTTCTGGCACTACAAGATGCTCTAGGCTCATCTTGCATATTTCTTGTCACAGTGCTAAAATCAGCTATTTCCCCATGGAGTTCTAGTTCTTTTATTGAAGAATGGTCTGAGAAACCAAGATGTGGACACTAAGTATTATCATTGCTGCCAGGGTTTTGTTTCTTTTAGGCCCTCTCAGCTAACAGAGCAAAGAGTTAGTTTTATGCTAACTCTTGTATATAAACATGTCAGTAAAATATTTCTGTGTGTAATCATCTGTAACTATATTAAGTTAAACATGAGTTCTTACTGATATCTCCAGTTCGAATCCATTATCACATAGACCATTCTAGCCTTCTCTGTTTGCTGTTCTGTGAATTTCCACATCAACAGTAGAAACCTTGCTTCCACCATCCATTTACTTAATTGGTCAATTCCAATAAACATGTATAGCAGTATCAGAATTGTTCACCCACACTCTCACGGGAAACAACTTTATAAACTACAGTACATATGTATAGTTCCTTTTGCATTCAGTCTTAAAGATTCCATTAATTTCCGAGGTTGCCTAGGTCAGCACCTTCTCCCTATCCCCTTCAGTGAGGTTGTTTTAACACGTTTGTAATACAGTCAGATTCTCTTGTCACAGACTGCATTCTTCTCTGATTCCCCGATGTCTTAAATGACTTTTTGTTTTTAAGTTTTACTTGCTTATTTTGAGAGAGACGGGGTGTGGGGAGAGAATCCCAAGCAGGCTCTGCGCTGTCAGTGCAGAGCCTGATGTGGGGCTCAGATTTCACCAGCCAAACCGTGAGATCATGACCTGGCCTGAGTCAAGAGTTGGATGTTTAACTGACTAAGCCACCCAGGAGCCTCTAAATGACTTTTTAAAATTAGCATACATTAAAGTTCACTCTTAATGTTGTAAAGTTCTTTAGGTTTTGACAAATGCATAATGTTACTTATCCATCATTGTAAGAATAGTTTCACTGCCCTAAAAAAATCCCCTGTACTTTACCTGTTCGTTTTTCCTCATTCTCCCATCCCTGGGCAACTGCTGATCTTTTTACTGTCTCCATAGTTTTGCTTTCTTCCAGAATGTTATATAATTGGGATCATACAATATGTACCCCTTTCAGACTGGCTTCTTTCACTTAGCAGTATCAATTTAAGGTTCTTCCATGTCTTTCTGTGGCTTGATAGCTCACAACCATTGTGTGGTTGTGTCACAGTTTGTTTATCCATTCACCTGTTGAATGGTCATTTCTAGTTTTTGACAATTATGGACAAAGCTGCTGTAAACATTTGTGTGCAGATTTTGTGTAGATACTCATTTTCAATTCAACTGAGTAAATACCTAGAGGTGCGATTGTAGGATCATAGGGTAATCAGTGTTTACCTTGTTAAGAACTACCAAACTGACTTCCAAAGTGGCTGTATCACTTTTGCTTTTCACCAGCAATGAATGAGAATTTTTGTTCTACATCTTTGTCAGCATTTAGTTTTATCAGATATGGGTTTGTTTGTTTGTTTGTTTTTTGCCATTCTAATAGGTGTGTAGTGCTCTCACTTTTAGAAAATTTTGTTTTTTCATGACATTGACTTTTTTAATATTTTTTTTTAATGTTTATTTATTTTTGAGACAGAGTGCAATCAGGAGAGGGGCAGAGAGAGAGGGATACAGATACAGAATCTGAAGCCGGCTCCAAGGCTCTGAGCTGTCAGCACAGAGCCTGAGGTGGGGCTCCAACCCATCAGCTGTGAGATTATGACCTGAGACAAAGTCAGACGCTTAACCGACTGAGCCACCCAGATGCCCCATGATACTGACTTTTTTGAAGAGAAAATTATAGAGTCTTTTAGAGGAATTAACTTAAATAAACTTTTTGTTTTGTAATAATTTTAGATACTCAAAAAAGTTACAAAGATGATACATAGAATTCCTATATACCTCTCACTCAGTTCCCTATTGTTAATATCTCACATGGCACATTTGTTAAAACTAAGAAACCAACAACTGATATATTACTTTTTGCTAAACTCCAGATTTTGTTTGAATTTCTACAGTTTTTCCATTTGTATCTCCTTTCTGCTTCTGGTCCAGTCCAGGGTAGCCCATTGCATGTAGTTTTTGTCTTTCAGTCTTTTCTTGTCTTCATGACTTTGACAGTTTTGGGGAATACTGGCCAGTTATTTTACTGGCCCTCCTTTTGAGCTTGTCTGATATTGTTCTCATTACTAGACAAGAGTTGTATGTTTTTGGAAAGAATGCCACAGAATACCATCATTTCATATCGGGATATGTGACATCCATATGATAATCACTAATGATGACTGATCAGTTGGTTAAGGTAGTGTTTGCCATGTTAATATGTGAGGTTACTGTTTTTCCCTTTCTTTTTTTTTTAAATATATTTTCCCTTATTTTTTTAAGTTTATTTTTTCCCCCCTAAGTTTATTTACTTATTTTGAGAGAGAGGACCAGTGGAGGAGGGGCAGAGAGAGAGAGACTGAGGATCCAAAGCAGGCTCCATGCTGACAGCAGACAGCCCGATGTGGGGCTCGAACTCATGAACTGTGAGATCATGACCTGAGCCAAAGTCAGACACTCAAACGTGACTGAGCTACCCAGATGCCCCAACTATTTTTCCTTTTCTATACTGAATTCTTTGGAAGTAGATCACTAAGTCTAGCCCACCCTCAAAGTGGGTGGAGGACTTAAGTTACACTTCCTGGAGGGAAGAATATCTACATTTATTATTTGGAATATTGAAGATTTGTCTCTTCTCCCCCATTTATTTCTTTATTCAACCATTTGTCAGTATCAGTGTATCTGTTTTGTGCTTTAGTTATAATCTGATTCTGTATTTTTTAGTTTTTTGCTCAGTTTTCCAGCTTTGGCCATTGGGAAGTCTTTCAGGTTGGCTCCTGTGTCCCTTTGATATGCCTCCATCCTTTTTTTCATTTTGAGCATTTCCTTACCTTCTAGTACTACAGAATGTCCCAGGTTCATCTTATATTTTCCCTGCTCTAGACCCAGAATCAGCAATTTCTCCAAGGAGCCTTGGTTCCTGTCATTGGACAGTGATTTATAGAAACCAACATCTGGGTGCTCCATGTGCTCATTACTGGGGTATCATTATTCCTAGACCCTCTCAATGGACAGAGCTAGGTAATATATGGATGTTTGCTAACTTATGTATATGTACACACATATAATTGTTTCTGTATCTTTCTATCTGTATTTATATTAGGCTAAGCATGAATACCTACAGTTCTCGCCAACTTTTAGAGGAAACTTATGTCCCAAACAAATGTCCTCTTTATAATTGGCTTTTTACTGAGATCTAACTTTTCCTCCCTGATTAACACTTTTTAAGTGCTATGGAAAACATTATTTTTCATGACCTGGTAATAGCAGTTGTTTGACCTGGGATATGATCTTTGTTTGGAAATGCATTCAAAGCATAAATTCTGACTTAGTTAGAATGGTCATATGTTTTTGGCATCGATATGGTGTCAGATAAACCATGGTGACCTCCTGTCTCTTGACCTGGTCTCTTCAAGCATGATTTTCGTTATTTTATTTAGAAATGAGAGCCCTACTTCTTTGATCTTTTAGTTATATTTCTTACGGATTTGTTATTAAATAAAAGTGATTTTTAGATCCTTTCTATAAAGATGAGAAAAAAAATGGGGCACCTGGGTGCATCAGACTTTGGCTCGAGTCATGATCCTGTGGTTCATGGGTTGAGCCCTGCGTCATGCTCTGTGCTGACAGTTCAGAGCCTGGATCCTGCTTCAGATCTCTGTCTCCCTCTCTCTCTGCCCCTCCCCTGCTCATGCTTTGTCTCTCTCTCTCTCAAAAATAAATAAACATTAAAAAAATTTATAAAAATATGAGAAAAAATGAATAGTTTCGAGTATTGAAATTTATTTGTTTAATGTGGGTGACTTCTTTTTTTCGTTTTTCAGTCATAAGACTTAAAGTAGCATTTTATTTATCCGAAAGTCAACTACCAGGAAATAAACCACAAAAGTCTTTTCAGCAGCCTAAGTAGGTATCTCAAATTTTATTGACTTCCCTCAGGTAGATCCTGCTCCCTCTTATGCAGTTTCAGCCTACTTGGTTCTTTAAATCAAGAGCTAAAATTAAAAAGGCAGCACTGCTACAAGCTAACTAGAAGTGTTAGCTTGATTAAAAGGGTTGAGGAAGGAAATCTACAAAATGTAAAAATTCAAAAAAGACATTGGAACCATTTAGATTTGGTGTAAGAGTCCTTCATATCTCTGTGGCAGTAGTGGATTCTCCTGAAAAGTTTAAATGATTGTTAGTATACTTTAAAAAGACTGGGAAGCTTAGGTGTTTTCTCCGATTTATATGAAAAAAAGTTACACAAAGTAGTTGTTTCAGGGATAGACCTTTCCTGTCTGGCCACCTTGGCTGTCTAGAACACTCACTCCCTAATCAGTTTTGTTGTTTTAAGTTTTATTTTTCGTTTTATTCCACAGTGTTTTTTTAAAATGCATTCTTTTTTTTTTTTTTAAGTATATTTTTGCAGAGAGAGAGAGAGAGAGAGCGCGAGCATGAGGAGGGGAGGGGCAGAGAGAGAGGGAGACGCAGAATCTGAAGCAGGCTCCATCCAGGCTCTGAGCTGTCAGCACTGAGCCCGATGTGGGGCTCGAACTCATGGACAACGAGATCATGACCAAGCCGAAGTCAGATGCTCAACCGACTGAGCCACCCAGGCACCCCTCCACAGTGTTTTTTAAAAATCATTTTGTGTCCTTATCTACTTGTAGTATGAAGTCTCTCATTTATAGATTTTAAGAATTTTTTTTCGGGGTGGCTGGGTGGCTCAGTCGGTTAAGCATCTGACTTGGGCTCAGGTCATGATTTCATGGTTCATGGGTTTGAACCCCATGGTGGGCTCTGTGCTGACAGCTCAGGGCCTGGAGCCTGCTTTGGATTCTTTGTCTTCCCCTCTTCCCTGCTGCCCTCCTCCCCCCAACTCACACTCTGTTTCTCTCTCTCTCTCTCTCTCTCAAAAATAAAGAAACATTTAAAAAAAAGTTAAAAAATTTTTTTCAGTACTGTAATAGCACCCTTCTTTTTTTTTTTTATTTTTTTAATTTTTTTTATTTTTGAGAGAGAGAGAGAGAGAGAGAGAGAGAGAGCAGGGGAGGGGCAGAGAGAGGAAGAGAAGGAATCCCAAATAGTCTCTGATAGCCAATAGCCTGACACGGGGCTCTAACGGTGAGATCTTGACTTGAGCCGAAATCAAGAGTCTGATGCTTAACTGACTGAGCCACACAGGCGGCCCCCACACTTTTTTTTTTTTTTTTAAGGTCTCATGAAAACCTCTTGTCTAGAACTAGCATGAGTGCTTCATTTAGTAGTAAAGACTAAATCTCCTATCAGAAATCTCTGTGCAGTAAATAAAATCATTTTTTACATTTTAGAGGACTGCCTGCTTGTTTTGAGCAATGTTTAATATGGGAAATCTGCCCAAGCAAAATATGGACAGTCCCTTTGAGTATTATAAAATGGCATTTACTTTTTAATTAATGGTAAATCTGTTTTCTATAGGATAAAAAGGAATAGATTACTTGCATACTGAAAGAAGCAGTTTGTTTTAAAACAGAAACTTAATGTTTCTTGGTCCTAAGAGTTCTTTGCTAACTTAGGTCTTTCTTGGACCAGAAGGCTGAAATATGGGGTTAAGTCTGAACAGAAACTAAAATCTCTGAATGACTGGGATACACTTATAACAACACAATAATGGTAGCTACCGTTTCTTTCTTTCTTTCTTTCTTTTGTTCTTTCTTTCTTTCTTTCTTACTTTCTTTCTTTCTTTCTTTCTTTCTTTCTTTCTTTCTTTCTTTCTTTCTGTTTATTTATTTTTGAGAGACAGAGACAGAGCACTAGCTGGAGAGGGCAGAGAGAAAGGGAGACACAGAATCCAAAGCAGGCTCCAGGCTCTGAGCTGTCAGCACAGAGCCCAATGTGGGGCTCGAACCCATGGACCGTGAGATAATGACCTGAGCTGAAGTCGGACACTCAACTGGCTGAGCCACCCTAGTGCCCCTGATGTTTGTTTATTTTTGAGAAAGAGAGAGAGGGACAGAGTGTGCACAGGAGAGGGGCAGAGAGGGAGACGCAGAATCTGAAGCAGGCTCCAGGCTCTGAGCTGTCAGCATAAAGCCCTACATGGGACTTGAACCCACGAACCATGAGATCATGACCTGAGCCGAAGTCGAACGCTCAACTGACTGAGCCACCCAGGCGCCCCTGGTAGCTACCATTTCTTGAGTGTTTAGTATTTGCCAGGCATTTTGTTAATAGTCTTCCTTGCATAAGTCACTGGGTTTGTATAATATGGCCCTTTTTAGACCATTTGGTCATTTGAGTTACACTTCTGTTCTTTTGTTCATCTCTTTTGGGCTTTCACACACATGCCTGTAACATTCTCTATTATCCCTGTATGTTATGGCTTTGCCTGGCTAACTCCTATTGATTTCCTTTAGTTCTCAGCCTTAATGACAGGCATACCTCAGAGAGACTGCAGGTTCAGTTCCAGACCACTGCAATAAAGTGAATATCACAATAAAGTAAGTCATGAAGTTTTTGGTTTCCCAGCACATATAAAAGTTATGTTTATACTGCACTATAGTCCGTTAAGTGTGCAATGTTAATATCTAAAAAAACAATGTGCATACATACCTTAATTAAAATATGTTGCTAAACAATGCTAACCAGCACCTGAGCTTTCGACAGTCTGTAATCTTTTCACTGGTAGAGGGTCTTACCTCAATGTTGATAGCTGATGACTGATCAGGGTGCTGGCTGCTGAAGGCTGGAGTGGCTTTGGCAGTTTCTTAAAATAAGACAACAATGAAGTTTTCTGCATTGATTGACTTTTCCTTCATAAACAATTTCTCTGTAGCATGTGATGCTTATTGATAACATTTACCCACAGTAGAACTTCTTTCAAAATTGGGAGTCGTCCTCTCAAACCCTGCTGCTGCTTTATCAATTAAGTTTATGTGATATTTCAAATTCTTTGTTGTCATTTCAACACTTTCACAGCATCTTCAACGGGTAGATTCTATCTCAAGAAACCACTTTCTTTGCTCACTCATAAGCAATTCCTCATCCATTAAAGTTTTATCATGAGATTGCAGCAATTCAGTCACATCTTCAGGCTCCACTTCTGATTCTATTTCTCTTGTTCTTTCTACCACATCTGCAGTTACTTCCTCCACTGAAGTCTTGAACCCCTCAGAGTCCTCCATGAGAGTTGGAATCAACTTCTTCCAAACTCTTGTTAATGTTGGTATTTTGACCTCTTCCCATGAATGATGAATGTTCTTTTTTTTTTTTCCTAAGTTTGTTTATTTTGAGAGAGAAAGGGAGAGAGAGAATCCCAAGCAAGCTCTGTACTGTCAGCGCAGAACCCCAATACAGGGCTTGATCTCACAAACTGTGAGATCGTGACTTGAGCCGAGATCAAGAGTCAGACGGTTAACCAACCGAGCCACCCAAACACCCCAAATCACGAATGTTCTTAATGGCATCTACAATGCTGAATCCTTACCAGAAGGTTTTCATTTTCTATTTACTTTGCCTGGGTCCATCAGAGGAATCTTATGGCAGCTACAGCCTTATGAAATGTATTTGATAAATAACAAGATTTCAAAGTCAAAGATACTGCTTGATCCATGGACTGCAGAATGGATATTGTGTTAGCAGGCATGAAAACATTAATCTTGTATATCTCCATCAGAGCTCTTGAATGACTAGGTGCATTGCCAATGAGCAGTAGTATTTTGAAAGGAATCTTTTTTTCTGAGTAGTAGGTCTCAACAGTGGGCTTAAAATGTTTGGTAAACCATGTTGTAAACAGATGTTGTCATCTAGGCTTTGTTTTTCAATTTGTAAAGCACAGGCAGAATAGATTTAGTATAGTTCTTGAGGGGCCTAGCATTTTCAGAATGGTAAATGAACATTGGCTTTAACTTAAAGTCACCAGCTACATTGACCCCTATCAGGAGTCAGCCTGTCATTTGAAGTTTTGGAGCCAGGCATTGACTTCTCCTCTCTAGCTATGAAAGTCCTAGATGACGTCTTCTTTCAATAGAAGGCTGTTTCATCCACACTGAAAATCTGTTGTTTAGTGTAGCTACCTTCATTAGTAGCTAGAACTTGTGGATAACTCTCTGCAGTTTCTCTGTCAGCACTTGCTGCTTTACTTTGTCCTTTGGTGTTATGGAGATGACTCTCCTTAAACCTCATGAACCAATCTCTGCTAGCTTTAGACTTCTACAGCTTTACCTCTCTCAGCCTTCATAGAATTGAAGAGAGTCAGGACTTGCTCTTGATTAGGCTTTGGCTTAAGAGAATGTTGTAGCTGGTGTGATCTTCTATCCAGACAACTAAAACTTTCTCCATATCAGCAGTAAGGCTGTTCTGCTTTCTCATCGTATGTGTATTCACTAGAGTAGCACTTCTAATGTTTTTTCAAGAATTTTCTCTTTGCATTCACAATTTGGCTAACTGGCGTAAGAGGTCTAGCTTTTGGCTTATCTTGGCTTTGGATGTGCCTTCCACACTAAGCTTAATCATTTCTAGCTTTTGATTGATTTATTTATTTATTTAAAAAAAATTTTTTTTTAACGTTTATTTATTTTTGAGACAGAAAGAGACAGAGCATGAACGGGGGAGGGTCACAGAGAGAGGGAGACACAGAATCTGAAACAGGCTCCAGGCTCTGAGCTGTCAGCACAGAGCCCGACGCGGGGCTCGAACCCACCGACCACCCACCGACCGCGAGATCGTAACCTGAGCTGAAGTCGGACGCTTAACCGACCAAGCCACCCAGGCGCCCCTCTAGCTTTTGATTTAAAGTGAGAAACATGCAGGGCGCCTGACTGGTTCAGTCGGCAGAACATGTGACACTTGATCTCAGGGTTCAAGTCACATGTTGGGTGTAGAGTTTACTTAAAAAAAAATGGATGGATGGATGGATAAATGTATTAAAGTGAGAAACATGCAAGTCTTCCTTTCACTTAAATACTTAGAAGTCATTGTAGGGTTATTAATTGGCCTAATTCCAGTATTGTTGTGTCTCAGAGAATAGGGAGGCCTGAGGAGAGAGTGAGAATAGGGAGGTTCTAAGAGAGGCCAGTTGGTGGAGCAGTCAGAACACAACAACATTGGGGTGCTTGGGTGGCTCAGTAGGTTCAGCATCCAACTCTTTTTTTTTTTTTTAATTTTTTTTAATGTTTGTTTATTTTTGAGAGAGAACGCAACTGGGAGAGGGGTAGAGAGAGAGGGAGACACAGAATCTGAATCAGGCTTCAGGCTCCCAGCTGTCAGCACAGACCCCAGCGTGGGGCTCGAACCCACAGACTGTGAGATCATGACCTGAGTCGAAGTCAGAATGACCTGAGTCAAAGTCAGACGCTCAACCAACTGAGCCACCTAGGCGTCCCAAGCACCCAACTCTTGATTTTGGCTCAGGTCATGATTTCACAGTTGTGAGACCTAGCTCTGCGTTGGGCTCTGCGCTGGAAATGGAGCCTGCTCTAGATACTCTCTCTGCCTTTCCTCTGCTCGCTCATTTTCCCTCTCTCTCTCTCTTTCTCAAAAAATAAGAAAGAAAGAAAGAAAGAGAGAGAGAGAGAGAGAAAGAAAGAAAGAAACAAACAAACAGCATTTATCAATTAAGTAAGATTGCTGTCTTGTATGGGTGTGGTTCGTGGTGCCCCAAAACAATTACAATAGTAACATCAAAAATCACTGATCCAGGGGCGCCTGGGTGGCTCAGTCGGCTAAGCGTCTGACTTCAGCTCAGGTCACGATCTCGCAGTTCGTGGGTTCGAGCCCCGCGTCGGGCTCTGTGCTGACAGCTCAGAGCCTGGAGCCTGTTTCAAATTCTGTGTCTCCCTCTCTCTCTCTGACCCTCCCCCATACATGCTCTATCTCTCTCTGTCTCAAAAATAAACGTTAAAAAATAAATAAATAAAAATCACTGATCAAAAAAAAACAAAACAAAAAACCAGATTACTGATCACAGATCACTGTAACAAATATAATAATAAAAATGGAAAAGTTTGAAGCATTGTGAGAATGACCAAAATGTGACATAGATATGGGGTGATGTAAATGCTATTGGAAAAATGGTGCTGATAGACTTGTTTGATGCGGAGTTGCCACAAACCTTCAATTTGTAAAAACCACAGTATCTGGAAAGTGCAGTAAGGTGAGGTATGCCTGTATCACTTTTTCAGGGAGGCCCTCCCTGACCCCTCAGTGTAGATTAGGTGCCTCTGTTACACCCTCATAGTAGCTGGCCCCTGGGCTACTGTATTGTACTACCTGTATTCAGCCAGCACATTAGCTGAGTGCCTAACAGTAACCTCACCTGATCTGCCAAGCACGTGTACTTGTGGAGCAGGGGAATAATGTGGATATTAAAGGAGGATTCTTAACATGTATAAGGCCAAATTTCATTTAATTTTTACATTTAGTTGGATTACCTTAGGCAAATTTGCTTAATCTCTTTACCTCAGTTTCTTTGTCTGTAAAATGGGGATAATAGTATCAGGTTCAGAGTTCTAACAATTTAAATGAGTCAGTAATTTAAATGCTTAGAATAGTGCCTGGCCCATGGTGAATGCTCCAGAAGTGTGTATTAAATAAGGAACCACATGAAAGTGGTACTGTTAGGACAGATGATGAAACTGAGACTCAGCTAATGTGTGACAAAGCAAGTTTTAGAATTCAGATCTAACTTCAGAGCCCAACATGACAGGTTTAGAGACTGGAGCTCTGTACAATTAGATTTATTGCAAACAACTGTTCTTCTGCCCTGGCTTTGCCAAAGTGAAAGATTCTAAAATTAAAATTACCCTCTTTTAATGGATTTTATAATAAAAAAAAAAAGGGTAACCAAGAAAACAGTGGCAAAACTCATAAAATTTCAAAATTTATCGCTGAGTGATTTCTCACTTTGAAAAAGTTTACTTCAGAATTCCATTAAATATATTGTTTTCCTGACATTTGAAATACACATTCAACATACAAAATTCTATTTATAAATAACTCAAGGAACACATTTATTATATATTTAAGACTTCTGTGGTTTGATGAAATGATGCCATTTTAAGAGTTATGTTAGAGTGCCAAGCACTCTGCTAGATGTAGGGTAATAAACAAAATTTGGTTGCTTCTTTCAAAGGAGATACAATGCCCAAAAAATGTTAAGGGGGAGAAGTGAGGCTTAGCTTATGGGATGAGTAGAGATAGAACCAGCTTCAAGGTTCCACGCGGAATTTTAAAGTTTTAGAGCTTTTAAAAACATTGAAGCTTGTTTTTGTTTTAAAAAGAAATGGCTAGGTATGAAAGTGAAAAGTAAAAGTTCTTCAGCCAGCCCCATAGATGTGCTGCTTAGAAGTAGCCATTGTTTTAACAATTTTCTGTGGATCCTTACAAAAAATGTGTATGTGATTTCAAACATGTACAATGTTGCATTTGTTTTGTATGGCTGCTGTAACAGATTATCACAAATGTGGTGGCTTAAAACAACAAAAATTTTTTCTCTCACTGTTCTGGAGCCCAGAAGTCCAACACAATTTAGGATGAGTCTTCTGGGGGCTAAAACTAAGGCAGGGCCATGTTCCTCCAGAGGCTCTCTGGGAGAATCCCTTCCTTGCTCTTGGGTTGGCTGTTGGTATTCCCTAATTCGTGTCATATCACTTCAGCCTTTTCTAATCTTGCTCTTCTCTGCCTTTATGTGGCCTTCTCCTACGTGTGTGTCAAATTTCCCTACTTCCCTGTTACAAGGATGTATGTGATTGCATTTAGGGCCCATTCAGATAATTCAGGATAACCTCCCTATCTCATGATCCTTAATTTCATCACAGCTGCAAAGACACTGTTACCAAATGAAGTGACATTTACAAAATCTAGGGATTAAAATCTAGTATTTTGGGGGGTCGTTATCAGCCTACTACCAATGTGTACAGCCCTCTATATGGTTTTACTAAATGCAAAAATGACTTCATATACAGCCTTCCAATTTTCTTTTAAAAATTTAATGTATTTCTTCCACATGAATATTTATTTAGTCTTCATCTTTTTTTAATAGTTGCAGAGCATTTTATTGAATGCATGAGTGTCTCACTTTTTAAAAGTTATAAAAACATGCAACACACAAAAACTACCATTTTTAATTAAGTACATTTTATTTTATTTTATTTTAGTAGGCTCTATGCCCAGCACAGAGCCCTGAATACAGAGTCCAACAAAGGGCTCAAACGTACGATCCTGAGATCATGAGCTGAGATCAAGAGTCGTCTGATGCTTAACCAACTGAGCCACCCAGGCACCCCATAATTAAGTACACTTTTTAAAAATTTTTTTATTTATTTTGAGAGAGCGACAGAGAGAGCAGGGGGGAGGAGGAGAAGGAGGAGGAGGAGGAGGAGGAGGAGGGTGGGGAGGAGGAGGAGGAGGAGAGAGAATCCCAAGCAGACCACCAGTGCAGAGCCCTTCTCAGGGCTAGAACCCATGAACCACGAGATCATGACCTGAGCCGAAGCTGGAGGCTTAACCAGCTGAGCCACCCAGCTGCCCCTAAGTACATTTTAAATTAAGTACATCCACATTGTTGTGAAACATATCTCCAGAATTTTTTTCCCATCTTGTAAATCTGAATCTATACATTCTCTTTCCCTCTTCCCCCAGCCCCTGATAACCGTCCTTCTACTTTATGTCTATGAATTTTACTAGTTTAGATACCTCATGTAAGTGGAATTATACAGTATTTGTCTTTTTTGTGACTGGTTTATTTCCCTTAGTGTAATGTTCTCCGTTCATTCACACTGTAGTGTGTAACAGGGTTTCCTTCCTTTTTAAGTCTTGTATTCCACTGTATGTATATATTTTACATTTTGTTTATCCATTCCTTCTCCAGTGGACATCTGTGTTGCTTCTACTTCTTGGCTATTGTGAATAGTGCTGCTTTGAACATGGGTGTACAAATCATGTTGAGACCCAACTTTTAATTCTTTTGGATATATATATATATATACACACACATATATATACACACATATATATACACATTCAGAAATGGGATTGCTGAATCATATAGTAATACGGTATCCAATTTTTAATGTTTTGAGCAACCTCTACCATGTTCCATAGCAATTGAACCATTTTACAGTCCTACCAATGGTGTGCAAAGGTTCCTATTTCTCTACATTCTTGCCAATTATTATTATTATTTAATATAGTAATCATCCTAATGGGTGTAAGTTTATCTCATGGTGGTTTTGATTTGTATTTTTCTGATGATTAGTGATGTTGAGCATCTTTTCATATGCCATTGGCCATTTGTATATCATACTTGGAGAACTGACTATTCAGTTCTTTTGCCCATTTTTTTTTAGGTGGGGTATTTGGGTTTTTGTTGTTGTAGGAGGTCTTTCTGTCTTCTGGATATTAACCCCTTATCAGATATATGATTCGGAGATATTTTCTTCCATTCTGTAAGTTGCTTTTTTACTCTGTTGTGTCCTTTGATACACAAAAGTTTTTAAGTTTGATGTCCCAACTGTCTTTTTTGCTTTTGTTGCTTGTGCTTTTGGTATCACATCTAAGAAATCATTGCCCATTTCAGTGTAATGAAGCTTTTCCTCTATGTTTTTCTTCTAGAAATTTTATAGTTACAGATCTTACACTTAGGGCTTTAATCATTTCAAATTAATTTTTGTATATAGTATGAGATAAGAGTCCCAACTTTGTTCTTTTGCATGTGGATATCCATTTTTTTCACAGACACATAAGGAGTCTGCTTTGTCCCCATTGAGTGGCCTTTGCACCCTTCTCAAAGATCACTTGACCCTACACATGAGGGTTTATTTCTGGGTTTTCTGTTCTATTGGTCTATTTGTCTGTATACTAGTACCACACTGTTTTGATTACTGTAGCTTTGTAATGTTTTGAAATCAGGAAGTATGAGTCCTCCAGTGTTTTTCTTTTTCAAAATTATTTTGGCTATTCGGGGTCCTTTGAGATTCCATATGAATTTTAAGATGAATTTTTCTATTTCTGCAAAAAAATGCTGTTGGGGTTGATAGGAATTGTGTTGAGTCTATCAGGAGTATGGACATCTTAGTAACTAAGTTTTTCAATCCATGGATGTGAGATGTCTTTCCATTTATTTGTATTTTCTTTAATTTCAGTTTCACCTCCTGGGTTAGGTTTATTCCTAACCAAAAGCATTGTATTCTTTTTGATGCTATTTTAAGTGGGGTTGTGTTCTTAATGTCCTTTGCAGATTGTTCATTGTTAGTGTATACAAACACAATGTGTTTTTGTGTGTTGATTTTGTATCCTGCAAGTTTGCTGAATACATTTATTCTCAGATTTTCTTTTGTGGAGTCTCTAGGGCTTTCTACATATAAAAGTATGTCATCTGCAAACATAATTTTACTTCTTCCTTTCCAATTTAGATGCCTTTTATTTCTTTTTCTTGCCTAACTCTTTTGGCTAAGACTTCCAGTACTGTATTGAATAGGAATGGCTACAATAGGTATCCTGATCTTATAGGAAAAGCTTTCAGTCTTTCACCACCGAGTATGATGTTAGCTATGGGCTTTTCATAAATGCCCTTTATTATGTTGAGGTAGTCTCCTTATATTCCTTGTTTGAGTGTTTTCATCATTGAGGGTGTTAAATCTTGTCAAATGCTTTTTATTGCATCAATTGAGATGATCATGTGGGTTTTGTCCTTCATTCTTTAACGAGTTATGGTGTATTATGTTGATTGATTTTGGTATGTTGAACTATTCTTGCATTCCAGGAATAAATTCCACTGGGGCATGGTGTATAATGTTTTTAATGTGCTGTTGGACTCAGTTTGCTAGTATTTTGAGGATTTTTGCATCAGTATTTTATCAACAATATTGGTCTGTAGTTTGCTTGCAGTGTCTTTGTCTGGCTTTCATTTCAGGGTAATTCTGGCCTCATAGAATGAGTTTGAAAATGTTCTCTCCTCTTCAAATTTTTGGAAGAGTTTCAGGATTGGTGTTAATTCTTCTTTAAATGTTTTATAGAATTCTCCAGTGAAGCCATCTCTCCTGGGCTTTTAATGTATCACTTTTAAATCCCCTTTGAGTGATGGTTGATAGTAGAATGTTTAACTGGGTGTGGTGCCCTGAGTAGAAGCCATAGGAGGGAAGGCCTGCTCTGAAAGTGATACTGACTTCTTGGTGCCACAAATTGTGCTAGATGTGACTAGATGACTCAGAAACTGTCCTTCCCAGTACTCTGTATATGCAGAAGGAAATATAGTTCATATTCCTGACTTCTTGAATCAGTGTTTTTATCTTTTACCACATTACTTTCTTTGCCAGGCATGAGAGACTGATGATTAAAATTGTGCTTTTTGAGTGGCTTGTGTGAATCCCTTCTTTTTGGCCTGGGGACAAAATCTATTCTACCAGGGTGAGATTGCCTGGAAAGGGAAAATGATGGTAGAATCCACATGTATGCAAACTGTGGTTTTGGATTATCAGTACAACCGTTACCATCCCTTTGTAGTAATTTAACCAAGGGCCAAAGAGAATGAGGCTATGAGATTTTACCACTGAAGTAGAAGCACTCTCCAAACATTTAACATTAGCTGCAGATATCTTACTACTGAAGAACTTGGAATTGCAAGCATGTTGTTTATCATATACAAATAGTGGTTGTGGAGCATGGTCTCAAAAGTTTAGAGGTGGGAGAGCTGTTAATACAAACTCCTTGTCTTATGCATGACAACACTGAAGCCTCCAAAGATTCAATGACCTTCCTAAAGTTTCACAGCTTTATGGTAGAAACTTATGGTAGAACAGGGATTTGGGAATATAAATTTTCTTCTTTCCAGCCCAGTGCTCCTCTCATATTGGAAAAAAAAAAAAAAAAAAGTGCCTTCTTACACTTCTACCTGAACATTATGGAATGTAACTTTTTAAATTATAAAATCCTACTAACAAGAGGCAGAGCTTTTTTTTTCTTTCATTTTTAAACTCCTGGAGTATTTAATATATTTTAAATATAATATATTATTTATGTTGTAAATTTGAAAAAGAAACGCCCATCATCCTACCACCCAGTTTAAGAAATAGATCATTACCAATATCCTGTGCAGTCCTCCTGGATTGCATCCTGGGTTTAATTCCCTGCTTTTTTCACTATGCTAAGTTTTCAGCATTATCCTCCTTATACTTTTCTTTTAAATTAAAAAAAAAATGTATACATTCCTAAGCAGTATATTGTTTGGGTTTGTGTAATCATACTGTATGCTCTCTAGTACTAGCTATGGTTTGTGAAATTCATGCAGGTTTTTGCTAATAGTTGTCTTCATTTGTTTTCACTACTGTATAATATCTTTTCTGAATATACCACAGCTTGTTTATCCATTCTCTTGTCAATGAGTTTTTTAATTGAGATATAATTCACATACCATAAAATTTATCCTTTTAATGTGTACATACAATTCAGTGGCTTTTTAACATATTCACATGGTTGTGCAACCATCACCAGTATCTAATTCCAGCACATTTTCATCACTCCAAAAAGAGACTTCATACCCATTAGCAGCCATTCCCCATTCCCTCTTTCTCATTCTACCCACCCCAGCCCCTGGCAACCACCATTCTACTTTCTGTCCCTGTGGATTTGCCTGTTGTGTGCATTTTATACCAAAGGAATCATACAACATACGGCCATTTGTGCCTTGCTTCTTTCACTTAGCATAATGTGTTCAAGGTTAACTTATGTTAATAGCATATAATACTATTTCCTTTTTATGGCTGCATGATATTCCATTGTATGGATAGGATATTCCACATTTTGTTTATCCTTTCATAAATTGGTGGATTTGGGGGTTGTTTCCACTTTGGGGCTATTATGAATAATGTTGATATTAACATTTATGAACCAGTTTTTGTGTGGACGTAGTGCTCTCAGTTCTCTTGGGAATGGGTTGTTAATACAAATATTTTCCAAAACGGATGTACCAGTTTCTCCATGCTCACCAACAATTACAAAAAAATTCCACACCTCCTTTTTAAAGCATTTTTTTTGAAATAGTGGACAAGTATTTATGGTAAGTTTTAAAATATTTTCTTGAAGCTTCTTTTTGTTTCCTACTCAAGAGAATTATATTTTGATAAACATGTTTAATATGACTTGTTATGTAATAAGATTGTTGAGGAATTTTACTTAGGCTATGGATAAGCCCATCTGAATGTTGGAAAACCAGTTAAACTGACAGGTATATAATATATGCTTTGGTTTGTTCTGCTTACTAGGAGTACTATTTGTTTAGCCTTGTAGCTTGTTGATCCAGATAAAATGACCAAATTTGACTGCTTTTGGATGGGATTTGAAAGACTAATTTTCATTGATCTACCCCTTTGAAAGTATTAATAAAGTAGCATCTAAGATTCATACCAAATGATCAATGACTGGTTTGTAAATGGAAGAGGACATTACAAACCATTAAAACTAAATTGCAGAAAAAACTGGCTTTAATTCATAGGTATAAAAATATGGAGCCATACTAGAAATTAGTACTAAGTAATAATACAGTTACACTTGAACTCTCAGACATTGCTGGTGGAGGAAGATTGCAGAGTGGTTCATATAGCCGCTTTGGAAAACATTTTGGCACTTATAAAATTAAACATACATTTACCATACCACTCAACTTTCCCACTTCTAGGTTTTTGCCCAACAGAACTGAAAACTTACGTCTGTATAAAAATCTGTAGTAGTCTTTCACAATTGCTAAAAGCTAGACACAAACCACATGTTGGTAACTGGTAAAATTGATGAGCAAAATGTGTTAGATCATACAAGGGAATATTACTCAGCAATAAAAAAGAAACAAATTGCTGATCTGTGCAACAACATGGATGATCTCAATTGTATTATGAAAAAAGCCATACTCAAAAGACTACACACTGTATGATTTTTTTTTTTTTTAATATGGCATCGTGCAGAAGGCAAAACTGTAGAACAGCATACTGATCAGTGGTTGCCTAGGGGAGAGGGGTTGACTACAAAGGGGGCACCGGGAAATATTTTGGGCTAGGGGAGATGTTCTTGATTGTGGTGATACTCTGTGACTGCCAAAACTAGAACTATGTACTAAAAAGAGTGAATTTTATTGTATGTAAGTTATACCTTAATAAACCTTACTTGAAAGCTCTCAGCTTGGGGAATCTCTCCTCCCTCTCTAAAACTGAGTTATTATCTCTTTCTGACAGCTGGGAACACAGAGAGCTGGGAGCAGTTGATGGTATGCATTTGCTTTTTAGTTTTAAAAGGAATGTGACAGGAAAGGTAGACAGTATTTGTTGAACATTATATTTTTTATTTCTCAAATACTTCTATATAGCACTTTATTATAGGCACTGTCCTAGGTGCTTTATACATATGATAAACTTAACTGGTTTAATTCTCCTAATGACTTAATGAGGTAGATATTATTATTTTTCCCATTTTACATATAGAAAACAGAAGCACAGAAAGGTAGCAGCTTGTCTAAAGCCACACAGCTAATAAATGGTTCCAACTAGGATTTGAACTAGCATTCTATCTCCAGAGTCCATACTCTTAGTCACTAACTTGGCTTCTTTCTTTCATTAAATATGATCTAATGAAAATTTCCAGTTAATGCTTAAAACTTCCTTTTCCTGGGGTGCCTGGCTGGCTCAGTCAGAAAAGTATGCAACTCTTGATCTCAGAGTCGTGAGTTCGAGCCCCATGTTGGGTGTAGAGATACTTAAATAAATAAAACTTTAAAAACAAACAACCCTTTTGCGTTGATGGTTATCACACATTAAATAGTTTTCTTTTCTATGTTAATGTGTTACAGAGAAAAAAACGTTACAGTGAAAAAAGAGATATACTTTTTTATTTTAGAGAGAGTATGGGGGCAGGGGAGAGGGGAGCAGAGAGAGAATCTTAAAGCAAGCTCCATGTTCATCATGGAGCCAGAGGTTGGGCTCAATCCCCAAACCCTGGGATGAAAAAAGATATTTTAAAAGCACAAGAAATCCCACCTTCCTTTTGTTTTTTTTAAATTATGCTTGTGGATTGAAGTTTTTTTTAAGTTTATTTATTTATTTTGAGAGAGAGAGAGCACATGCACAAGTTGGGAGGTACAGAGAGAGAGAGAATCCCAAGCAGGCTCCACACAGTCAGCACGAGCCCCACACAGGGCTCAAACTCACACAGTGAGACATGACCTGAGCCAAAGTCGGTCGCTTAACTGACTGAGCCACCCAGGCGCCCCCCCCCCCCCCGCCCGCACTCGACCTTCCTAAATCATGAATTGTTATCATTTTCCTATGTTCTATATATAATTTTTACCAAATCATTTCCTAAACAGTTTCACATTCCCATGTTATGGAGAAGACTACTAACTGGTAGTTGAATTGTAAAGGTTTTACATGTCCAGTTTACTCTCTTCATGGTATAGTAAAGAAAAAAGCAGTAACCAAAATAAGATGGCCTATATTTAGACTATATTTGGTAAAATATCTAAGAATTATTCAGGAATATTTATATAAAATGTGTATTTGAGACAGATATAAATCTGTATAATAATAATGAGCTCTCATGTCTGAGATCGAGCTGTACAGTCAGTGGATTTCTTTTCTCTCTAAATTTTTAATTCACTAACACGCATAGCACTGGGTGTTAGCCATTTGTGTGTGTGCATGCACACCTGTATTCACTGTGCTATGCTTATTGACGGTTGTCTGGACTCCTGTATCAAAGAAAGTGTTGGTCATAATTTTTGTGATAAATATTTATTGAATATTCATTTTGTATCACACTGGGAGAAAAGGGTGATTATGATACATTCTAGCCCTTGCCCTTGAGTTGCTCACAATCTAATGGGGAGGCTGATCTGCAAACCATTACCCTCAGAATAGTGTGATATGCTTCCTGGGGATAGAATGAACGGTCTTAATTACCTAATTCAAAAGTATCATTCACAGTTAAATGCACTTTAAAGTGAGATTTTCTTGGCAGTTGAAAATCAGACTATTCTAATCTGAATCCATTTCTCTTACTGGCAGCCTGATCCTAGAATTCTCTAAGACCTTCAGAGACCTTCAGAATAGAAGTAACCTGTCCGTTCCCTAGTAAGCAGAGCAGTCTTGCCTGTCCTTTGGAATCTATATTTTCACTTGAACCCATGTTTGAAATGGAGGATGTTATTAGGGCACTTAAAAAATGGTCTTTTGCCTCACTAAGTTGATTCCCATACTTGTCTGGTGGTGGTTTAAGGCTTTAATAAGGTGTGTTTATTCAGCTAATATAGGCTTAATATATTCCTGACAGTATGAGACACAAAATGCAGTCGAACCTTGTAAACTGAGATTGAGGAAAAATTCCTCCTATGAAAAGAAAGTTAAAACCCACTGATAACCTATGGAGGGCTCAGAGACCATTACTTAACTCCAGAGATATTAATCCAGTTTCTACTACAGTTTTCTCAAGAACTCTTCATATTAAATTGCATGGCTGCACATCACAATTGTATTTGTGTGCAAGATTTCTTCATCTACGTGGACATGTGATGAATTCTTGGTCAGTTTTTGAATTCTTGTGCCAGTTCTTGGCACATTTTGCTCACGAGACGGAGAATGTTTTCCATTTCTCCTCCTATTGCCTTCCTACCCATCTTCTATCATTGTCTGGGATTTCCCCTGTGGTAGAGAAAGGGTGAGGTGGTGAATCAGTGCAGGCTGCCCAAATTCCTTTCTGGTTCTTTCAATTGCCATTTGAAGAACACTAACTGCTCAAATTAATGGAATAAGCATCTTACATAATGGGGGCTATATATTTACCCAGATACTTTGGCTGTTGCCTGCAGCAATTTTTTTTTTCCATCCCTGGAGGAGGGATTAGGATTGTGATAATAAGAACTGGTCACCTCCTTTGTTTCGGGAACGTTGCCTGTGTTGCCGACAAAAAAAGAGGCCCACCCAACCGGGGAGGAGTCTTTCTAGTTGGTCCTTCTTTTGCCTCATGCCTTGAAAACCCTGTGGGCTAGAAGCAGCACCCTGAGTCCTGCAGACCTCTGGACTAAGATGCGGCTCCTTTAAGCCTTCAGTGGGTGTTGGGAGGGGCACCGAGGTAGGGCGGGCACTCTGACAGAGAGCTCTGGGCCCCGCCCCTGGAGGAGGCGTTTCTCAGCAGCCCTCCGCACCAATGCCGCCACGGCCCGCCGGGTATTCCTGCTGATTCTGCTCGGACCATAGGGCCCCCAGACCTCTCCCTGCCCAGGGAGCGTAAGTGTCAAACTGCGGGCGGGGGTCAAGCATCCCGTGCCCGTGCCGGAAGTCCTGGTGGACAGTGCAGGGGACTTTCCTGGCCTATCAGAGGCTTAGGTGGCGAAAGAGCGTAAACAATGCCGGCTGCAGTGAGCTAAAGCCTGGGGCATCTGCTCTACTTCTGGGTGGTGACAGCGGCCCTAGGGTGCTTGTTTGGATATGCAGTGGTTGAGCTGTGTCCACGACCCGGCTTTGCCCCAGCCTGGTTCCTCTTGCGGTGAGGAGAGGTTTGCTTTTACTCGAGTGTAACCCCATTGAGCTGGATGGGTGGAGCTGGATCTAGTGTCCTGGGCCTTGGGTCCTTCGCCTGGGATTTGGAGACCTGGGTAGTTTAGGGATGAGTAAGCATTAGATTTTCAGGTACCTTGGTAGAGTTGAGCAGTAACTCTCCAAGTTGACCTAATTCACAGCCAGGTTTTAGCTTTCCAACTCCCCAGAGGCCTGTGTTGCTGTGGGTCCCTCTTTTGGAGACATTAACAGTGATCATCTGCTCCGGAGAGTTCAGTTAATCTTCTGTCCTGCTGATATGAATAGCAGGATGTGTAAGAGATCGCTCAGAGACAGCTCTTTATCCTTCCCCTTCAGAAGGAATTTATGAGAGGCCACCATCCCAGGACTAGGACAGCAAGCACACCCAAGTTTCCTGAGATAACTGCTAGTGAAGCAGTTCAGATTTCTGGAGAATACTCCAGCAAGAGGGTAACACTTGTCCTTGTTAATGGGAATTACCTGAGGGCAGTGAGGTTTTTAAATTTAGGGGGAAGGGTTTGTCTTTTTGTTACTGGTACTTAGAGATGAGCTTTTGTCTGGGTTGGCCAAGTAATAAAAATCTTAACTTTTCTATGACAGTTACATAATTGTTATGCTTGTTTAATCCATTTGTCCTTTCTATATAAGGTTTGAGTAAAGCTCTCTGGGCTTGCCTGTGTATTCTGTTTTATCCCTATTTCCCTGTTTTATAGTTCTTTTCTTTTCTTTCTTTTTTTGTTTGTTTTTTTTTTTTGTTTGAGTCTATTATCATACTTCATTGGTCATTCAAAGGAGTTGCTTTTGGAGTGGACATTTTCTTCAAATTTCCCTCACACTTATTCTATGCTTCTGTAGTAGCATTTCCTTAACCAGAAGTGAGAGTCCAGGAATGGTAATCAGATCCAGATCTCGTGTATTGTGATAGCGAAGAGCTTTTGTAGGTCAAGAGCTTGGGAATTAGCCATAAAATGGTTTCACTGCCATGGCTTCTTCCCAAGTAGAAAGCTGAAACAGCCTGTTTAGTAGCTTTATGATCATTCTTATAGACTGTCAAGTTAGAGGAACTTAAAAGGATACTCCAGTTGGACCCATGAATGGTACGGCCAAGTTGGTGGACTGAGAGAAAGGAGATCTAGGTTGTAGGCCCAGCTCTAACATTACTCATGACTTGATCTCTTGGTGCCTTACTTTTAGCTGATTGATGAATGAGAAAATGCAGATTGCTTGAGTCTATACGTTATAATAATATATACTTAATAGGTAATTTGTTATTTAATTGAATACTAAACTGAAAAATCGGTTCAAAATTTATTCTAAGTTCTACCTTTAATATGACCTTGGAAACATTTCTTAATCTCTAGTCTAAAAATAAACAATTACATCTAAACCTTTTCAGCAGCAGTGTGGATTATGTGGTATTTGAGCTCTTTGGAAGATGTTTTAGATACAGTAATATGTAAGATTATAATATTACCGTGGAATAGACTTATTTTAGCTGGCCTCCTTGCCTTTGCTTCTGTTTCATGCTAGTTGTAAAGGCTCCTGAGAGCTCTGAATAATTGAAAGTTATGAACGTTTGTAGTATGACTAGATTGAATGAGCCATAGCAAGCATCATATATAGTTCAAATTAATTTTATTAATGCTTCTCTTTGTTGGCAGTTTTATTTACTCTTAAAGCATCAAACCTTGTTATGCAATGACAACTCGGTTTCCTATGTCTGTGTTTATAAAATCCAGAATCCTCTGTTTAATCCTGGTGCCACATTTTCAGTCACTTGAAGATCATATTTCTCAAGTCTAAAACTAAACTCATCATATTCCTCACCTCTTCTCCATTCCCCAAAAATAAACAATACAGAACTCCTGACATTTTTATGTCATTGACACTACTGTTCTCCCAGTCACCTAGACTGGATCCTCCTACTAGTCTCTAACTGCTCCCACATCCTTATTTGCTAAGGCTTACGGATTCTCCTTCTTTAATGTAACTCCCTTCAGTCTCCCCTGCCCATCCTTTCCAGTCCTAAGACCCCTAATTCTGGCTCCTATTTATCTTTGTCCTGGAGTACTGTGATAATTTTCTAGCAAGAGTCTATTTTCTCTCCCTTCCAATCCATTCTACATAGATTTATCTTTCTGAAGTAGATAGGATTATGTCATTGCCCTGCTGCAGTCATCAGCATCTGCTGCTTAGCTTAATATTCAAGATTCTACATGACCTGACCCTCGTCTACCTCTCTGGTCTTAGACTATGGTAAATGGAGCCATTCATTGTTCTTTGAACATGTTCTGTACTTTTCTGTCTCTAAGACTTTCCCTTTCTTATTTTCTCAGCCTAGAATATCTCCTCTTCTACTTCTGTTTGTTTGTCTGTTTTTTTGGAAATCCCACCGTTCATTAATCACTGAGTTCAGATACCATCCTTTCTGTGAGATTTTCGCTGACCATACCTCACTTACTGGTGGTTAATCCTGTCTTAGGGAGGCCTGGGTGGCTCAGTCGGTTGAGCATCTGACTTCGGCTCAGGTTATGATCTCACAGTCAATTCGAGCCCTGCATCAGGCTCTGTGCTGACAGCTCAGAGCCTGGAGCCTGCTTCGGATTCTGTCTCCCTCTCTCTCTGCCCCTCCCTGGCTCATGCTCTGTTCTCTCCCTCAAAAATGAATAAACGTTAAAAAAAAATTTTTTTTTTAATCCTGTCTTAGAACTCCCATAATCCTTATTTATCCCTTGCTTAAAGCAGTTTCCACACATAATATATTTTGTATTATGATTATTTGTTTAAACTTCTTACTTGTACTCCTGTGAACTTAGGCACCCATAGGAAAATTCAGTGAATGTGAATGCTTTAGGTAAAATTGGAATAGACTAATTCCTTATTATTAGAAAGGACTCTTAACCTCTGCAGCCAACATATGCACATGTAAAATGATCAGTAGCTTTAACGTATCATTTTTTTAAAGTTTATGTATTTATTTGGAGAGAGGGAGCAAGCGAGAGAGAGCGAGAGCGTGAGTAGGAGAGGGGCAGACAGAATCCCAAGCAGATTCCACACTATCAGCGTGGAGCCCGATGTGGGGCTTGAACTCATGATTCATGAGATCATGACCTGAGCTGAAACCAAGAGTCAGACACTTAACCGACTGAGCCACCCAGGCACCCCAACAAATCATTCTTATCTCCTAAGGACTTCTGTTAGTAAACTTTGTTAGTTTCTTTTTTTTTTTTTAAACAGTTTTAATGAAATATAATTTGCATATCACTCACCCATTTTGAAGTGTACAATTCGGTGGCTTTTAGTATATTTCTAGATTTGTGCAGTCATCACCACAGTTTTAGAACATTTTCATTGCCCCAAAAAGAAATCCCACACTCTTGGGGCGCCTGGGTGGCTCAGTCGGTTGAGCGACTGACTTCGGCTCAGGTCATGATCTCAGAGTTTGTGAGTTCGAGCCCCGCGTTGGGCTCTGTGCTGACAGCTCAGAGCCTGAAGCCTGCTTCTGATTCTGTGTCTCCCTCTCTCTCTGTCCCTCCCCTGCTCATGCTCTATCTCTGTCTCAGAAATAAATAAATAAATAAATAAATAAATAAATAAATAAATAAATAAATAAAAGAAATCCCACACTCTTTAGCCATTACCCTTTTGATAGCCCCAAACACCTCACTCGTAGGCAACCACTGATCTACTTTTTACTTCTATAGACTTGCCTATTCTGGACATTTCATGTAAATGGAATCATACAATATGTGGTTCTTTGAAACTGACTTTTTTTAGTATAATGTTTTCAAGGTGATAAAATACATATACCATAAAATTTACCATCTTAACCATTTTTAAGTATGCAGTTCACTGGTATCAGATTCCATATCAGATTATGTTGTTCAACCATCACCACCATCCATTTCCATAATTTTTTTCATTTGGAAAACTGAAACTTTACACCCATTGAACATATCCCAATCCATCTGTTCACTGGCAAAAACCCTTCTGCTTTCTGTCTCTCTGATTTTGACTGTTTCATTTAAGTGGAATGATCTTTGTGGCTGGTTTATTTCACTTTAGCATAATGGCCTCAGGGGTCATCCAGGTTATAGCATATGTCAGAATTATTTCTTTTTTAAGGCTAAATAATATTCCATTGTATGTGTAAACCACATTTTGCTTGTCCACTCACCCAGTAATGAACACTTGAGTTGCTTCCACATTTTAGCTATTGTGCATAATGCTGCTATGAAATGAACATGGGTGTACAAAATATGTCTTTGAGACCCTGCTTTCAGTTCTTTTGGGCATATATACCCAGAAGTAGAATTGCTGGAACATGTGGTAATTCTGTTTTTAATTTTTTGAAAAAGTGCCATAGTGTTTTCCACAGCAGCTATACCATTTTACATTCTTTTTTTTTTTTTAAATGTTTATTTATTTTTGAGAGAGAGAGACAGAATGTGAGCTGGGGAGGGTCAGGGAGAGTGGGAGACACAGAATCTGAAGCAGTTTCCAGGCTCTGAGCTGTTAGCACAGAGCCTGATATGGGGCTCGAACTCTTCGAACTGTGAGATCATGACCTGAGCCGAAGTCGGACACCCAACCAACTGAGCCACCCAGGTGCCCCCCCATTTTATATTCTTAACAACAGTGTACAGAGGTTTCAGTTGCTCCACATCCTTGCCAACAATTGTCTTTTTGTTTTGTTTTGTTTTGATAGTAGCCATCCTAATAGATGTGAGGTGGAATCTTAAAATTTTGATTTACATTTCCCTAATGATTAGTAATGTTAAGCATCTTCTCATGTGCCTATTAGCCATTTGTAGATCTTCTTTGGAGAAGTGTCTAGTCAAGTCCTTTGCCCATTAAAAATTTTTTTTTAAGTTTATTAATTTCTTTTGATAGCATGTACGTGCGTGTGTGCAAGCAAGCAGGGGAGGGGCAGAGAGAGGGAGAGAATCCCAAGCAGGTGTGGGGCTCCACATGGGGCTCCATCTCAGGAACTGTGAGATCATGACCGGAACCAAAATCGAGTCAGACTCCTGACTGACTGAGCCACCCAAGTGTCCCCTTTGCCCATTTTTTAATTGGGTTGTTTGTTGTTGAGTTTTAGGAGTTCTTTATAGTACTTCATTTTTTTTTATTATTGAATAATATTTCATTGTGTGGATTTTCCATATTCATCAATGGATGGACATTTGGATGGCTCCCATTCTTTGGCTATTGTGAATGTTAGTTTGGTTTCAGTTTGCTGTGTATATTGAAAACAGTACTACATTCCTCTAAAGAAATCATTCAGGCCTTTAACTTATGTGACTTTTCATGAAATCATTACGTTTAATTTTACATGTGTTCTATTTTATACTGACTCTGAGGTTCCTCTTCATTACTTCCTGTATATGTTCTGGATGTTCCCAAGGTTTTTATTTTCCTTTGTGACAATGACTAGTTAAAATTTGCAGAGTTCAGCTTTCAAGCAGTGGTCACTTTAAAGTCTACTTCCCCAAATGTTCTAGAAGTATAGAAATTTAGAATGAATATGAACTATAGCCATTGTAGTCTAGCATCCTTTTGTTTTTTATTAATCTCAAGGAAAGTTTTTTTGTTTTGTTTTGTTTTGTTTTGTTTTTTGATCAGTTAGTAGAGCCATCTCTCAATGGAATAAGAGCTTTCAGGGGTAAGGGTTGGACTGCATGAATAATCCCAAATTACAATTAAAACTGTAGTCATTCCTTTCTTATCCAAAGGCAGGTTAACAGTGTTTTAAGGCCCAATTGGGTAGGTAGGCTTGATTATTAGAGGCAGCTGCTGATTAGGGATGATTTCCCCCTTACCAGCTAACTGTATTTTAAATTTCTCTAAGTTACCTATGTCCTTTTGAAAGAGTCAAATAAACTTGTTTTTCACATTATGCTCATTTACTCTTATATTTTCTTTCTTTCTTTCTTTCTTTCTTTCTTTCTTTCTTTCTTTCTTTCTTTTCTTTCTTTCTTTCTTTCTTTTTTGTCTTTATATCTTAACTGAATTAGGTAAGGGGTGCTTGGTGGCTCAGTTGGTTAAGCGTCAGACTTCAGCTTGGGTCATGACCTTGCAGTTCATGGGTTCGAGTCCCCCATCAGGCTCTGTGCTGACAGCTCAGAGCCTAGAGCCTGCTTTGGATTCTGTGTCTCCTTTCTGCCCCTCCCCGCTCACCCTCTTTCTTTCTCTCAAAAATAAATAAAAATATTAAAAAAAAAAAAAAAAAAGAACTGGGTTAGGTAATCACCAAAATAAATCATATTATTTATAAAGGTTGAATAGTTTTCACTATAGATCGTCTAGAAACCATATGTAGATAAATTTTAAGAAATTCACCAAACTAGCATTCAAGAAATCTCTTCTAGGCCAGTCTCTCCTACTTAAGTGACCTGGGTAAGACATTGAACCTTTATTTCCATATATGTAAAAAGAGGATAGTTATATTCGCTTTATCCCATGTTGTTCTTTGAGCATTGTGAGGATAGAGATTATTAAGACAAAAAGTTCTTGCTCAAGAGAATCTTACAGGTTAGGAAGAAAGAGCTCATAACTTAGAATAATAGAAAAAAGAAAGAAAACCCAATAAGGTAATAAAACAGTGTGCTTGCATTTACATTGTGAAATGCATAGAAGCAATTAAATATCTTCCTCACTAGATCCTCACATAAGAAAATTATTGTAAAAATACTTGTAAAATATAAAGTATTATTGAAATATAGATTGGTGGTAACTGTTTTAGGTAGAGACTTTGGGACTGTTGTAAACAGTGCCCTAAAGTCTTTGAAAGTAAAGAGCTTTCATGTGACCATAAGATTTAGAAGGTTGTGTAGACCAAGAGATTTTAACCTGGGGTTGAAATTCAGGGACTCTATGAACTTGGAAGGAAAAATAATTGCATCTTTATTCTTACTAACCATCTAACTGAAATTTTAGCATTTTCTTCAGTGAAGAATGTAGGCCATAAGCCACAATAATGTTAGAATGACTTGTGTATTTGTTACCAATAGAAGTAATTTTCATAATCACATTATGTGATATAGTATATCAAAATATTTTTGTCCAATATAACTTCAAAATTATAGTAATTATAGTAATACACCTGCTGCTACATTTTATTTAATGTATGGAGAAGTTCATTTAAAATGTCATTCACATTTTAAAGTAAATATTTTGATAAAATGTAATTAACAATTATGTTTCAAAATTCTTTGACATAATCTTACATATTTTATTTTATGCATTAAAAAATATTCTGAAGAAGGTGTCTGTGACTTTACCAGAGGCCTATGGCACAAAAAAGAACCCCTTTTGTACGCTATTATTTTTAATGTTTTTATTTTACTTTTGAGAGAGAGACAGAGCATGAGCAGGGGAGGGGCAGAGAGAGAGGGAGACACAGAATCCAAACCAGGGGCTCTGGGCTCTGAGCTGTCAGCACAGAGTCCGATGCAGGGCTCAAACTCACGAGCCGTGAGATCATGACCTGAGCCAAAGTCAGATGCTCATCCGACTGAGCCACCCAGGGCCTCCTCCCCCCGCTTTTGTACATTCTTAAGACAAAGTGGCATGTATATGTATTAATTCCATTTTACCTTTAAGAAGGAAAGATGGATAGTCTTGCCATCCTCAGGTGCAGGCCACCATCATCTTTGATTTAGATCACTGTATTCTAACTGGTTTCTCTCCATTGTTACTGCCTTCCAAAGCATTCTTTACATTGCTTTTTACATGTACAACATATGGTCTTCAAAAAATGTAAGTTTGGGGGCACCTGGATGGCTCAGTTGGTGAAGCATCCAACTTTTGATTTTAGCTCAGATCATGATCTCATGCTTCATGAGATCGAGCCCTGCATCAGGCTCTGCACTGATGTCACGGAGCCTGCTTGGGATTCTCTGTCTTCCTCTCTCTCTGCCCCTGCCCCCTTCAAAATAAATAAAACATTTTTTAAAATGTTCAAAAAAATGCAAGTTCGATAGCATATGTAATATTTCCTATTTAGAATTCTTCAAAGTTTCGTTTTACATTTAGGATAAAGTCCAAATTCCTTAACATTGCTCACAAGATCTTCCAGGGTCTGATCTTGACTTACTTTCTAGCCTGACTTTATATCCTTTTACTTTCTGTGTTGCATTTTATACTTTAGCCTTGCTGAACTTTGTTCAGATCCTCAAACCACCATAATAAAAGAAGTTAGGTGCTATGGCAGTTTCTAAACCACTATCTCCATTTCTGTACTTGTCTCTGAATGATACGTTTGTGATCCAGTACAGTCCTTTGTACCACATTTTGAGTAGTTTTGAACTATAGTACACACACACGGATGAATTTTACAAATGAAATATTGAATGAGAAAAGTAAGTCATGGAAGACAACACACAGATAATATTTTTCTAAAGCTAACAAACAAGCAGTTAATTTTGTTGTTTAGGGATGTGTGACTGTGACTATGGCGTAGAACTAAATGAACTCCAGGAAAATGCTTCTGTGGGAGAAGGATGGAGTAGGAAAGAAATGCCCAGGTGAAGTAATAATAATGGTAGTGTTCTGTTTCGGTTTTTTTTAAGTTTATTTATTTATTTTGAGAGAGCACAAGCAGGGGAGGAGCAGAGAGAGAGGGAGAGAGAGTATCACAAGCAGGCTCTGCGCAGTCAACGCAGAGCCCAACATAGGCTCAAACCCACGAACCACGAGATCACAACCTGAGCTGAAATCAAGAGTCAGACACTTAACCAACTTAGCCACCCAGGCACCCCAATAATGGTAGTGTTCTAATTTTTAGATTGGGTGTTAGGTCAATGGGTCAATTTTATTGTAATGCTTCCTAACTCACAAACTGTATAGATTTTCTTATAGATGTAAAAAATTAAATTCTAAAGTTAATTTTAAAATGAAAATAATTAGGGAAGAAAACTAGCGGATAAGGCCTTTTTTTTTTCTTAATATATCAATCCTGCAAGAAGACCAACACGAAGAGCAGGAGTCCCCAGTGCCACATACATAACACTATATCTGTTATTTCAATGGCTGGGGAAGTTTGTGTATGAAGCACGCCTTTCTTTTTAATAGAAAGCAAAACCATAAACACCAACTTTTAAAAACTCAGGCAATAAAGTAGTAGAAGCCATTTCAGAATATATAACACAATGGCATCTAAATTTTACATGAGGCAGTTGGGTTAGATATTCTTTTTCTTAAAGGTTTCTAAAAAGCAACCAACAAGAAAAAAAGAAAAAGTATTGCAGTAAACTTACAGAATACTGAAAGATACTGACAGTTCACATTCTCTTGGTTAGAAAATGTGTTGAAAGCTTTCATTGAGTGTTTCTCTTTTTAAAAAGTCAGATAGGAGAGATTGCTTTTGCAGCTCAAACTTATGCCAAGAAAATAACTTCAGAAGTTTTTAACCCAGGCTGCACATTAAAATCACCTGAGAACTTACAAATTTTTTTTATTGAGATGAAATTCACATTACATAAAATTAACTCTCTTAAAGTGAACAATTCAGTTGCATTTTGAATACTCACAGTGTTGTGTCAGCACCATCTCTTTCTAGTTTCAAAACATTTCCATCACACCACAGTAAAACTCCTTACCCATTAAGCAGTTTCTTCCTATTCCTGCTCTTTCTCCAACCCCTGGTACCCCATAGTCTGCATTCTGTCTCTAAGGATTAATCTACTATAGACATTTCATATAAGTGGAATTCTACAATATGGGATCTTTGTGTTTGGTTTCTTTCACTTAGCATCATGTTTGTGAAGTTCAGCCATGTGGTAGCCTGTGTCAGTACTTCATTCCCTTTTATGGGTGAATAATCATTGTACTTACACACCAGAATTTGTTTATTCATCCATTGATGGACATTTGGGCTGTTTATTGGCCCAGGTCACTAGTACTGCTATGAATATGCACGTACATGTACTTGTTGGAATACCTGTTTTCAATTCTTTGGGTATATACCCAGGAGTAGAATTGCAGAGCCACATGATAGTTCTATGTTTAACTTTACAGAACTACCAAATGTTTTGTTTTACTTGGTGCTTGTACGATTTTCTGTTCCCTTGGGGAACTCTAAAAATACACAGATCTAATAATTTTTATTGTATTTTACAAACATATTTGTGTATAATTACTTAAAAATGTTAAAATAATTTATTTATTTTTAAATTTACATCCAAGTTACTTAGCATATAGTGCAACAATGATTTGAGGAGTAGATTCCTTAATGCCCCTTACCCATTTAGCCCATCCCCCTCCCACAACCCCCCAGCAACCCTCCGTTCTCTATATTTAAGAGTCTCTTATGTTTTGTCCCCCTCCCTGTGTTTATACTATTTTTGTTTCCCTTCCCTTATGTTCATCTGTTTTGTATCTTAAATTCCTCATTATAATTTTTTTTTTCAACGTTTGTTTATTTTTCGGACAGAGAGAGAGCATGAACGGGGGAGGGGCAGAGAGAGAGGGAGACACAGAATCGGAAACAGGATCCAGGCTCTGAGCCATCAGCCCAGAGCCCGACGCGGGGCTCGAACTCATGGACCGCGAGATCGTGACCTGGCTGAAGTCGGACGCCTAACCGACTGCGCCACCCAGGCGCCCCTTAAATTCCTCATTATGAGTGAAGTCGTATGATCTTTGTCTTTCTCTAATTTCACTTAGCATAATACCCTCTAGTTCCATCCACGTAGTTACAAATGGCAAGATTTCATTCTTTTTGATTGCTGAGTAATGCTCCACCATATATATATATATATACACACCACATCATCTTTATCCATTCATCCGTTGATGGACATTTGGGCTGTTTCCATACTTTGGCTGTTGTCCATAGCGCTGCTATAAACATTGGGGTGCATGTGCCCCTTTGAAACAGCATGCCTGTATCCCTTGGATAAATACTTAGTAGTGCAGTTGCTGGGGCATAGGGTAGTTATATTTTTAATTTTTTGAGGAACCTCCGTACTGTTTTCCACAGTAGCTGCACCAGTTTGCATTCCCACCAGTGGTGCAAAAGAGATCCTCTTTCTCCTCATCTGGTGGTATCATTGTGGTTTTGATTTGTATTTCCCTGATGATGAGTGATGTTGAGCATTCTTTCATGTGTTGGTTGGCTATCTGGATGTCTTCTTTGGAGAAGTGTCTATTCATGTCTTTTGCCCATTTCTTCACTGGATTCTTTGTTTTTTGGGTGTTGAGTTTGATAAGTTCTTTATAGATTTTAGATACTAACCCTTTATCTGATATGTCGCTTGCAAACATCTTCTCCCATTCTATCGGTTGCCTTTTAGTTTTGCTGATTGTTTCCTTCACTGTGCAGAAGCTTTTTATTTTGATGAGGTCCCAGTAGTTCCTTTTGGCTTTTGTTTCCCTTGCCTCTGGAGACGTGTTGAGTAAGAAGTTGGTGCGGCCGAGGTCAAAGAGGTTTTTGCCTGCTTTCTCCTGTAGGATTTTGATGCTTCCTGTCTTAGGTTTAGGTCTTTCATCCATTTTGAGTTTATTTTTTTGTATGGTATAAGAAAGTGGTCCAGGTTCATTCTTCTGCATGTCACTGTCCAGTTTTCCCAGCACCATTTGCTGAAGACACTATCTTTATTCCATTGGATAGTCTTTCCTGCTTTGTCAAAGATTAGTTGGCTATACGTTTGGGGGTCATTTCTGGGTTCTCTTTTCTGTTCCATTGATCTGAGTGTCTGTTTTTGTGCCAGTACCATACTGTCTTGATTACAGGTTTGTAATACAGCTTAAAGTCCAGGATTGTGATGCCTTTGGTTTTCTTTTTCAAGATTGCTTTGGCTGTTCGGGGTCTTTAGTGGTTCCATCCAAATTTTAGGATTGTTTGTTCTAGCTCTGTGAAGAATGCTGATGTTATTTTGATAGGGATTGCTTGAAAGTTTTAAAAAGATTGTCATTAAAGAGTTTGAGAAGCATGGCATAGTTCATTCTTTTTCATTGCCATATAATATTGCACTCAGTGAATATTCCACTATTATTCATTCTCTTTTTGATGAACCTGTGAAGTGTTTTCAACTTTTGGCTTTTATGAACAACATTGCTATGAATATCTTGTATAGATCTTCTAGTGCAGGGGGCATCAATTTCTAGGGTATATATACCTAGGAATGAAGTAGAATACGTGCATCTTCAACTTAGGTAATGCCATACTACTTTACAAACTGCTGTACTACATTATCTCCCACCATTGCTGCAGAATTGCTGTTAAGGTTTGACTCCTACTCCAAAGCACACTGCTATTGTTTCTCAGGGTTCTGGGGGTTTTGGAGAGAAGTCTTAATAAAAGTTCCATGTACTCTAATAAACTTAAGTCTTTGAGTATACAGCTTTCACTGGGATATTCCCTACTTTTTTATGGGAGGGAACAAGTTGTAAAGAGGCGTAGATTTTGAATTTTTAATGTGATCCAGTTCTGTTGTTTTAGGCAAATTATTTAAACTTTATGAGCCTAGTGTGTAACAGAGAGAATGTCTTTCTTTCATGTAGTTGTTGTTAGTACAAAGTGAGTCAACATGTTTAAAAAATACTTCACACAGTACCCAATTCATAGCAGACACCGTCAAGGTATACATTAAACAAATATTTATTGAAGGTATATTTTATGTCAGACTGGGACTGGGGATGGAGAGATAAACAATATCCTTATACATTATATAAAATGCTGAAAAATTGGAAACAAATGTCCACCGTCAAGATTGGTAATTTTGGTACATTTATAAACTGGCATGCTATACAACCTTTAAACATCACGTTCTCGGGGCACCTGGGTGGTTCAGTTTTTTGAGCGTCCGACTTTGGCTCAGGTCATGATCTCAAGGCTCGTGGGTTGGAACCCTGCACCAGGCTCTGTGCTGACAGCTCAGAGCCTGGAGCCTGCTTTGGATTCTGTGTGTGTGTGTCTCTGTGCCTCTCCCCTTCTCCTGCTCTTTCTCAAAGATAAACATTAAAAAAAAATTTTTTTAAACATCATGTTCTCAAACATGGGAAAATGTTCGTGGCTATATGAGAAAAAGATTCCAAGAGGATTATACTTGTCTTTTTCATATAATTTATACATTGCATGTTTGTTGAAAAAACTCTGAAAGAATTCAAGTGGATGTACATTTCAGTGCTCATCATGGTTAATAATTGGTGGTAGAATTGTGGAGTTTTTTAAATGTTTATTTAGAGAGCACATGCATGCACAAGCAAGGGAGAGGCAGAGAAAGAGAAGGAGAGAATCCCAAGCAGGCTCCGCACTGTCAGCACAGAGCCCAGCTCAGGGCTTGATTCCATGAAGCATGAGATCATGACCTGAGCCAAAATCAAGAGTCAGATGCTTAACTGAGCCACCCTGGTAAACCTAAAATTGTGTTTTATTTTTTTATTTTTTTTATTAAAAAAATTTTTTTAGTTTGTTTATTTTTAGAGAGACAGAGGTAGCATGAGTGGGGGAGGGGCAGAGAGAGAAAGAGAGAGAGAATCCTAAGCAGGCTTTGCGCTGCTAGCACAAAACACGACTCGGCTTGAACTCATGAAACTGCGAGATCATGACCTGAGCTGAAACCAAGGATCAGACCCTTAACCAACTGAGCCATTCAGGTGCCCCTAAAGTTGTGTTTTAATACTTTTCTTCCTTATGTAGTTTCTGTACTTTCCAGATTTTCTACAGTTGACATATATTACTTTTATAATCAGAAAAAAAGTTGTTATCAGGGCACTTGGGTGGCTCAGTTGGTTTAGTGTCTGACTCGATTTCAGCTCAAATCATGATCTCATGGTTTGTGGGATTGAGCCTCTGGTTGGGCACTGCTCTGACAGCATGAAGCCTGCTTGGGATTCTCTCTCGCCCTCTCTCTGCCCCTCCCCCACATGCACATACACACATTCTCTCTAGAATAAAAAAAAAAAGAGAAAAAAAGGTGTTATCTAAATGAATAGCATAAAGCTTTTACAGGAATGTTGCATATAAACCTAACTAAAAAGGGATATAAAGTTTATAAAAATATAGTTCATTCAGGGATTTAATTTTTTTTTAATGTTTATTTTTGAGAGAGAGAGACAGAGTGCAAGCAGGGCAGGGGCAGAGAGAGACGGAGACACAGAATTGGAAGCAGCCTGCAGTCTCTGAGCTGTCAGTACAGAGCCTGACACAGAGCTCAAACTCAGGAGCCATGAGTTCATGACCTGAGCCAAAGGCAGACACTTAACTGACTAAGCCACCCAGGCAACCCTAATTTTTACTATTTTATATAATCATATTGTCTAGAGTTACGTAGAGAGCTGGGTAACATTGAGATTTTTTCATAATGACTATTGTCTGAAAGAATTTTAGGTTAATAGTTATAAGTATGACTTTCTTTGAAACTCTTTTCTCGCATTTTAAAGGCCAAGTAGCTCTTCAGTTTTATTCTGGCTTTGTTATATATCTAGGAATTTCCCATTTGGGAAAATATATAATCATTTGTTTTTAAAACACCTATCCATCCTTTCTAGATTCATTTAGATTTTTTTTTTTCAGTTTTGATTTAGTTTGTTTGCTTGTTTTAAGTAAGCTTGTCCCTCCTAGCGCCTGGGTGGCTCAGTCAGTTGACCATCCGACTTCAGATTGGGTCATGATCTCATGGTTCATGAGTTCGAGTGTAGCATTGGGCTCTGCACTGACAATGCAGAGCCTGCTTGGGATTCTCTTTTTCTGCCCCTCCCCCATTGTCTCTCTCTCAAATGAATAAACTAAAAAAAAAAAAGCAAGCTCTACACCCAATGTGAGGCTTAAACTCATGACCCTGAGATCAGGAGTTGTGTGCTCTACCCTCTGAACTAGCCAAGTGCCCATATGTAGGTTTTTTTTTTTAATTTTTAAAAATCTTTTATTTATTTTTGAGGGAGAGAGTCTGTGAGCAGGAGAGGAACAGAGAGAGAGGGAGACAAAGAATCTGAAGCAGGCTTGAGACTCTGAGCTGTCAGCACAGAGCCCGACGCGGGGCTCCAACCCAAGAACCACGAGATCATGACCTGAGCCAAAGTCAGACACTTAACCAACTGAGCCACCCAGGCGCCCCTTTGTGTAGATTTTTTTTCTAGTAACTTTTTTCTTTCACTTTTTAAAGATTCTGTTAATGGAATTAAATGGGCATTTGACCAAAAAATGAGGTTTTTTACTCTTATTGGTGCTTGCATGATAAAATAATAGTCTCAGAAAAATCATTTTGTCTTACAAGACTGCTTGATGGTTAGATTTAACTAGGTACTGATTTTTGTCTGACTAGGAATTACTCTTAATTCTGAGGAGAAACTGGAAGCACAATGGGAGATGACAGTGAGTGGATGAAACTGCCGGTTGATCAGAAATGTGAACACAAGGTAAGACTTTTCTAGAACTCAGATTTTAGTGTCATTGGCTTGTTTTGTGAGCACTCCCACGTTACAGTATAGTATAGAGCTGCCTAATGATTACACAATACAACCGAGAAACAACATGCTTTGGAGATTAGGCAGTTTCAGCAGGGTGATTTTTCATTTTTGAATTGTTACATCTTTAATTACAAATTACATATTACACGGAAGTAAAAACTAACACTTGGATACAAAGTGAGATAGACTTATAGTGGCCTGTTAGGAATTCTGGATGGCCTTGGAAGAATATTGCAAATATTAAACACTTATAAGAAAGAGTTTATTAGCTAATTCTCTTTGAAAACTCTGAATTTCTTAAACTCCTTTTTTGTTTCTAATCATGGGGTCCTTTGTTCAAATTACTTGGTATAGGGTAGTCATTCCCCGCCCCCCAACTTCTCCAATTAACAGTAGATAATCTCATTAAATTGTATTTTGTTTCAAAATACTTTTCTCTTAGCTCTGGAAAGCAAGGTTAAGTGGATATGAAGAAGCCCTGAAGATCTTCCAGAAAATAAAGGATGAAAAGAGCCCAGAATGGTCCAAATTTTTAGGACTGATCAAAAAATTTGTGACTGATTCCAATGCAGTGGTTCAGCTGAAAGGGTTAGAAGCTGCACTTGTGTATGTTGAAAATGCCCATGTAGCAGGAAAGTAAGTAGTTTTTCCAACTCTTCTGGTAAAAACCCTTGTCTGGTACTATGTGGGTTAAGTTATGTATATTTGTGGGTCATTGTCCTTCGCTATTAGCACTTTTGGAAGATAATCATTTTCTTACTTCATAGCTCCTTGATACTTGTTTTTCATTCGGGTTTTATCTGCTCTCAGAAATCTAAATAGTACATGAGATCTCTAAAGAGGAGCAAATTAGAAGTCTTGAGTTTTTTATCTTAAGGTTTGATGAACAAGTGAATTTCCTTTTGAGCCTTTTGTAATGGGAATTACTTTAAACTAGAGAGAAAATCTCAAGTAACTTGTAGAAGAAACTGGAAGGTGTTAGGAAAGGAATTACCAGAATTTCACTGAAAACATTTGGGCATTACAAAAATTTCTTTATACAAAGCTTCCCGGCTAGGTGATCTTAGAAACACACCTTTCTTTCTGTGGTCATTAGGCATTTTTCTCTTTTCGGAGAGGTGGTGCTAACTAAACTTCCATGGCTCCTGGCCCATTTGACTTGAGTTGTAGATGATAGAGGTTTCTGATCACCCACTCTCTCATACCTCATAGACCTGGTTTTCTAATGGTATCTTGATGTCATTGAAAGGAGCCCTCCGTACAAGAAAAAGGAGGGGGGAACCCTCTACTTAAGTGCACAAGAAATATATACTTGACTTCAAAGATGATACACCATCGATCTGACAGTTTTGTTACCAGCATCACTGTGTTTCCCTTGCCATTAGTGGGACCATTCCTTTTTTTTACTTTAGTTTTGATTTTCAGTGGTCTAGGTTTTATTTAATTTAGAAGAGACACACAGCAGTTAAGTTACTATAAAGTCTTGCCAAGGAGTTAGGAGCAGCCTTTTGTTTAAAGGTACATATCCATTCCCTCCGTGAAGAAATTCTCTTGTTCTAAGAAATGTTTAAAATGACCTTTTAAAAATTTTTCAAAAAAGCAACAACTCTGTAATCCTATTTTTGTGAAATATATCTGTATATATATATTATCTATCTATCTGTCTGTCTGTCTCTCTGTCTATCTATTTTCTATGCATATAGAGGGATAGATCTGGAAGGATGGATACCAAATAGCTGGAAGTAGTTTTCTCTGGGTAATGGGATTTCAAGGGATTTTTGCTTTCTTGTTCGACTTTTCCTGTATTTATAAACAGAAACTATGGTTCTGTGTCATTGCCTGGTGTGATACATCTTAAACTTTTATGATTTGCATTCAGTTTATCTTTCATGTTCTTAAACATACATTTAAAAATTAGAAACTCATTTACTTTGTTTCTAAACATCTTAAAAAGTATCTGTCATTGCCCCCCACCCCCATGATCTTTTCCAGCTCTTTCTACTGAAGTGTGTTTTTGTGTGTGTGATGGTGGTGGTGTTTTGTATTCTGTATTACAGAACCACAGGAGAAGTTGTGTCAGGTGTCGTAAGTAAAGTGTTCAACCAGCCCAAAGCCAAAGCCAAGGAGCTAGGCATTGAGATTTGTCTGATGTACATAGAGATTGAGAAAGGAGAGGCTGTGCAAGAAGAGCTCCTAAAAGGCCTGGACAACAAGAACCCCAAGATTGTAGTGGCCTGCATAGAGACACTGAGGAAAGCCTTAAGGTAAGATGTTTTGCTTTGGTTCTGTTAACTAGAATATCTCAATTGCGTTTGAGTTCCTGGCTTAAACGGAAATGAAAACTGCTGGACTTGACTTGGCATGGCACACCAGCCAGGAAAATTGACCTGGGAAAGCTAAAGTCATTCCTCAAGTGTGGTGCTTTCTATTCAGTAGTTTTAGCCTTCAAGTGGTGTTGCATAGTCATTTTATCTAAATCCCCTTCTAATGAAGATGAACAGGGAATGTTTCTGACCTGTTCTCCAATTATGAGTTGGCCTTTTTGAGGAAAAACTCCTTAGAATGTTTAAGCAGCTCTTCTTTTGTTATCCCCAAGCATATATTTATGTACTTTGGAATATTGGCTAAAGACAGTTTATTAGCCAAAGCAAACTTTGTTCAGATGCCTTTTTAGTAAAGTAGAAGGAAATGCTATATGCCTTTAAACAGAAGCACAGCAATAACAAATAGAAAATAACTTTTACCCTTATGTAATAAGTTATTTTCAACACTAGAATGAAGTTTTTCATGAATGAGATCTCTTTCAGGAACAAGTGGCTATAATTTGCTATGGAAATCTGAACACTAGTTTGTTCTGATTTGGCAATCCTTCCAATCTGACATCCTGTCTCCAATGCTGTCCACATGAGAAGCTTTAGAAAGTTCAGTTATAGTGAAATCCTGAATGTGTGACCTATGGGAGTAAAGATCATCCCAAGTTAGCTCACTTGTGATTTTGTGTATGACCTACTTCTTGGAGAAAATGCTTCTTTTGGTGTTTATCTTACATGGAAATATCAAAATTCTTAAATTTTGTTAAATGATCCTCAATTTAAAAGTCTTAAATTTTACGTTGTCTTTCACTTGGTTCATAATGTTCTTTTGTAAAGTTAGACTTTCACTTAGATTTTTGTGTGATAAATTTTTCCTCATTTCAAGCCTAGTATAGTATATAGTAGGTATGTTTTTATGACTAATAGATAGTGTGCTCATTTTTATCATTTTAGAAATTTAGTGAATTGACTTGGTTATCAAAACTGCGCTTATCTCAGTAAATATGTTGTGGTCCTTAGTAATGGATCTCTTAATAAAGATATATATTGTGCTATAATCTACCTTTAAACAAAAGATTCGAATCGAAAATGCTGTAAATTCTGGTTATTTTACTTTTAAACTGACTGGCAGAATAAGTGTAGAAAAAGAGCAAGTTAGGTATATCTTCTTAGGTTTTCCTTACAGATGTAGTTTAGTTCCATCCCTGTGTAGTTCTTTATTTGTCTTAATGCATCTCAGAATCTATAGTAAAATTAGATAGCTCTCTGGGACCTTAAAAAGGCCAAACTGTTCAATCCTGGGTTTTGTTCCGTTGTTGTTGTTGTTGTTGTTGTTTTTAATGTTTATTCATTCCTGAGAGTGAGAGAGACAGCGCGAGCAAAGGAGGGAGAGCAGAGAGAGAGAGGGAGACACAGGATCTGAAACAGGCTCCAGGCTCTGCGCTGTCAGCACAGAGCCCCATGCAAGGCTTGAACCCACAAACTGCGAGATCATGACCCAAGCCAAAGTCAGACACTCAACCCACTGAGGCACCCAGGTGCCCCACCCTAGCTGGTTTTCTGTAGTAATATATTTAGTATCAAGGTTAGGTTTTGTTTGTTAAGGTATCTGTTTTCCATGTAGACCTCTTCCATAGGCTTTTCTTACATATTTCAGTAGGCCAGGAGAGTGAAACAAAAAAAAAAATGCAGATGAAACCATAGTAATGTAAAGGAAGACTCAGAGATCCCAAATGTTAGGTTCTTCAGGCGTGGTGATGATTATTTCATGACCCTAAGTTCTTATTTTTCCTTTAGTCTTAAAGGTTAGCTGAAGTTAAAATGTTCTTTTCTATTAAAATAAAGGGGATTTTAAAGGAAATCTTGGAGATCTAGTTTATTTTCATGTTATATCTATATTTAAACTATTTACATAACCATGCTGTGGTTGATATACCAGGTTATTTACATAATCTCTTTAAATATAATTTCTGAAGTAGAGTATTTGCCATCTTCTCCAACCTGTTGGAATATGTCAGTAGCTATACTGAAAATTTTTGTTGCATTTGTGTATAGAAGATAAAATAAATAATAGATAAATAAGTTGATCCTTGAACAACACAGGGGCTAGGGGTGCTAACCCCATGCAGTCAAAAATCCGTGTATAACTTTTGACTCCCCCAAAACTTAACTACTAATAGCTTACTATTGACTGGAAGCCTTACCAGTAACATAAACAGTCAATTAACATATATTTTGTATGTTATCTGTATTATATACTGTATTTTTAAAATAAAGTAAGCTAGAGAAAAGAAGATGTTTTTAAGAAACTCATAAGGAAGAGAAAATACATTTACAATATTGTACTATAAAAATTCCATGTATGAGTGGAGCCGCACAATTCAAACCTATGTTCAAGGTTCAACTGTATATGAGTTCTACTATAGAATGTCAGTGTTCTTTCATAACTAAATCCCTCTTGCTCCAGAATTTGCTATGCAGAAATGTTAGCAATGACTCAGAAAGCTAAATTTGGCCAGTTAGGAACTTAAAAATATAAAATGTGACAGATATATAAGGTTAAATGTGCTACCTTTTTAAAAGAAGTCAGAATGCAACTTTTCTGCGTGAAAAACTAAGCAAAGAGAGATTTAGGTTGCCTGGAGTTACAGGGTGATAGCTTCGAAGTCAGGAGTGAAATACGCTGCCAGGATTAGTAAGCTGTCAATTTTGAGTGAACTACCTTAATCATAAGAACTATTAAAACTTTATCGAAAGTAGATTTCACTCATCTAAATATGTATAAAGTGATTTGTTTATGTTTTTAAGCTTTTATATGTATACACATATATATTTAAGACATTACACATCTGGTCCTTTATAGATTTGAATTATCCCCAATATGGTTACCTAGAAGGTTAGTTTAAAATTTTTATATTATTCTGGACCCTAGACATTACATAATACTCTTGGAAGAGTGACATCTAAACATAGATATGGCAAGGGAAACAAAAGCAAAAATGAACTCTTGGGCCCTCATCAAGATAAAATATTTCCGCACAGCGAAGGAAACAATCAACAAAACTGAAAGGCAACTGAGGGAATGGGACAAGATATTTGCAAATGACATAGCAGATAAAGGGTTAGTATCCAAAATCCATAAAGAACTTATTGAATTCAATACCCAGAAAACAAATAATCCAGTGAGGAAATGGGCAAAAGACATGAATAGTCACTCTTCCAGAGAAGACATCCAGAGCTAACAGACACATGAAAAGATGCTCAACATCACTCATCATCAGGGAAATACAAATCAAAACCATAATGAGATATCACCTCATACCTGTCAGAATGGCTAAAATTAACAACTCAGCCAACAACAGATGTTGGCAAGGATGCAGAGAAAGAGGATCTCTTTTGCACTGCTGGTGGGAATGCAGACTGGTGCAGCTACTGTGGAAAACAGTATGGAGGTTCCTCAGAAAATTAAAAATAGAACTACCCTACGAGCCAGCAATTGCACTACTAGGTATTTATCCAAAGGATACAAAAATGCTGATTTGAAAGGGCACATGCACCCCAATGTTTACAGCAACACTATCAACAATAGCCAAAGTATGGGAAAAACCCAAATGTCCATCAACTGACAAATGGATACAGAAGATGTGGTGTATGTGTGTGTGTACATATATATATGTGTGTGTGTGTGTGTGTATATATGTACACACACTCACAATGAAATATTACTTGGCGATGAAAAAGAATGAAATCTTGCTGTTTGCAACAACGTGGGTGGAACTAGAATGTATTATGCTAAGTGAAATTAGAGAAAGATAAATATATGATTTCACTCATATGTGAAATTTAAGAAATAAAACAGATGAACATAGGGGAAGGGAAGGAAAAATAAGATAAAAATAGGAGGCAGACCATAAAAGACTCTTAAATACAGAGGACAAAACAGGGTTGCTGGCGGGGTGCTGAGTGGGGAGATGGGCGATGGGAGTTAAAGAGGGCACTTGTTGGGATGAGCACTGGGTGTTAAATGTAAGTGATGAATCACTAAATTCTACCCCTAAAACATTATACTATATTTTAACTAACTTGGATTCAAATTAAAAAACAAAAACAAAAAACAAATGGGGGAGGCTGGGTGGCTCAGTCGGTTAAGCATCTGTCTTCGGCTCAGGTCACGATCTTACAGTTTGTGGGTTCAAGCCCCTCATTGGACTCTGTGCTGACAGCTCAGAGCCTGGAGTCTGCTTCAGATTCTGTGTCTCCTCTCTGCCCTACCCTGCTCTCACTCTGTCTCTTTCTCTCTCAAAAATAAATAAATATTTTTAAAAATTAAAAAAAATATATGGTTATGAGGTTCCTTTTTCTTCTCTTTTTTTTTTCTTGGCCATTTTAAAATATCTCAACCTGTGTAACTCTGTTAATATATAATAAGTACAGGGGCGCCTGGGTGGCTTAGTCGGTTAAGGGTCCGACTTCAGCTCAGGGCATGATCTCGCGGTCCGTGAGTTCGAGCCCCGCGTCGGGCTCTGTGCTGACAGCTCAGAGCCTGGAGCCTGTTTCGGATTCTGTGTCTCCCTCTCTCTCTGACCCTACCCCGTTCATGCTCTGTCTCTCTCTGTCTCAAAAATAAATAAATGTTAAAAAAATTTTTTTTTAAATAAAAAAAAAATATATATAATAAGTACAAAACTGTGTTTGAGCAGTGTATGGGTGGTTCAGTCAGTTAAGTGTCTGACTCTTGATTTTTGCTCAGATCATGATCTCACGATTTTGAGTTTGATCCTCACATTGGGCTCTGTGCTAGCAGTGCAGAGCCTGCTTAGGATTCTCTCTCCCTCTCTGTCTCTCTCCTGCCTGCTTGAGATTCTCTCTCTGCCCCTCCCTCGCTTGCACTCTCTCTCAAAGTGAATAAACATCAAAAAAAAAAGTATAAATAGCTCTTTATAATTTAAGTATAATGGCAACAAAAAATTAGAAAAAAATGAAACGTCTATACAAAAGAAATACTACCCAAGTAGATTGCAGGCTGACAAGTTTTTTTTTTTTTTTTTACAATTTTTACATCTAGTGAATTTGGTTCCAAAATCATCTTGCTTAAGCCAATTATCAAAGTGTTGCCAAAACTCTTTGAGTCTCGAGAAAAGGCTGTTCGAGATGAAGCAAAACTAATTGCTGTGGAGATTTACAGATGGATTCGGGACGCTCTGAGACCCCCATTACAAAATATAAACTCTGTCCAGGTGAGACACAAAAAAATTTTTTTGGTTGTCTTTGCATAAGGTTAATATGAAGATATTTCCTTCCTGTTGCTGATATTCTGTCCTTACAAATAATTATTTTTTCATTTTTAATTTTGAAATCCTTTTTTTTTCTCTCAGATAACTGTTTCTGATGTTATTTTGTCTTCTCAAGTTAAATACCATGCATTCAGTGATTCTAGTATGTCAGTGTTGAGTCTATAGCAGTTTAAAAGATCCCTTTATCATGCTGTTGGGTAGCAGGACTTAATGTCTATTTGGACAAAATGCATTTTATCTGTTTTTTGGACAAAGTGCATTTTATCTCTTTTTTATTACAGTTAGTTTTAGAGACATTATCTAATACAAGTATATCTGAATTCATGAACTAATGAGTGTTCTAAAAAGTAGATTTTTTTCTAAGTGCTTAGTCCTACATCTTAGGTAGTAAATATGTCAGTTTGACTTATGTCAAACACGTATTTGGTATATACCAAATATATACACTTTAAATGTATATCGTTTCTTGTTTGCCTTGTTAGAACTACATAAATAAGAAATTGGGTTCTGATGTTAGTAAATGTTCTGTAGTGGTGAGGATGTAGGCATATTTTAAAAATATTTTATGATATTTGTAGTTGAAAGAACTAGAAGAAGAATGGGTCAAATTGCCAACAGGTGCTCCTAAACCAAGTCGATTTCTGCGTTCCCAGCAAGAACTAGAAGCGAAATTGGAACAGCAACAGTCTGCTGGTGGCGATGCTGAGGGAGGTAAGCCAGTTTTTAAAACACCGGTTTCTCTGAAAATAAGAACAGGCCCTACCCCAAGGACATAGGCACGTTTTGTAGGACTGCCATTTAATACAATAGAAGTTGTTTATAGCATTAATAACGGATTCTGTCTATATAGCGATTTCATCAGGTTGTGAAAGGAGTGATAACTATTTGATAAGTAGAAACATTCCATCTGTTTTTAAGGTTTGTTTTGTTTTTCTTCTGGAAGGTGGTGATGATGGTGATGAGGTGCCACAGATAGATGCTTATGAGCTATTGGAGGCAGTAGAAATTCTTTCCAAACTTCCCAAAGACTTTTATGATAAAATTGTAAGTAACGGTAACCTTCTTTCATTTATTTCATGTTAAACAGTTACTTGATTATAATTAGAGTGTTCTATGGAGCCCTTGCCCGGTATACCCCCTTCCACCCCATATCTCCCCTAGGAGAATGAATCAGTTGCTTCTTTGTTCCCATACTACTTTGTATACATACCTACTGTAGCACTTTCTTTTACTTGTCTTGCCAAAAACCAGAACATTATTTTTGACTTCTCATTTTTCCTCATTGTCTTTCTGGTTTTACCTTTAAATATCTCTCAAATTCATCTCCTTTTCTCCATCCCACTGCCAGTAATTTACCCCAGAGTTCCTTGACCTTGGTACTGTTGACATTTTTTGCCAGGTAATTCTTGGTTTTGGGGGGCCGTCCTGTGTATTGTGGGGTGTTTGGCAGCATCTCTGGCAGTTACCCACCTAATATCAATAATACCATTACTCAAGTCAATCGCAATGTCTCCAGACTTTACTAAATGTACCCCAAGAGACACAATTACTCCCAACCGAGAGTCTTATCCCAACCACCACCACCATCTCTTGCCCCACGTGCTGCAGTAGTCTTCTTATAAGACTACCTGTCTCTGCTCTTGCCTCCTTCCATCATATTTTCCAATGTAATCAAAGCTGTCATTTTTGAAAATAAAAATCTTCCCATATCATTGCCTCACTAATGTCTGAAATCATCCTATGGCCATTGAGGCAAACTATGACACATTTGAGGCCCCTGCTTATCTTCCAGCCACTTCTCTAATTACCGTCTAATTATTGTGCTCCCATCGTACTGAACTCCTCCCGGTATCAGATATGCCACACTTTCCCCACTAAACTCTGGACCTTAATATATGCTGTTCTTTCTGCCTATAGCATTCTCCCCGATTCACCCCATAATACTTCTTGATCTTCTAGGTCTTACCTTAAGAATCACTTTTTAGGGGAGATCCTACCTGTTAGCCTGAAGTAGATTAAATCCTCTTGCTGTAACACCAAAGCAGCTTGTACTTCTCTTTTCATAGTGGTCCTGACCTAGGATTTATTTATTTATTGAAGACCTTCCTAGCTCTGCCATCAGCTCCTTCAGTCCCCCATTAACTTCTGATTAACAAATATTTGGTAAATTGAATTCCACTGTAATCTCCTCCAGGGTGACAAGTTTGTCATCTTCTTTATATCCCCAGTTCTTTCAAATAGTGGGTATTCAAAATTATTGAATGATTAATTGATCTCTAGTGAAGTATTTTCTGCTTTATGGTTATCAAACAAAAGGATTAGCATTGTAGCACCAATGTATAAAACTGATCTCCAATATTAGAACAGTTTTGGCTGTTGGTTGTATGATGGTCTTTTTCTAATCTTTTTAATGTTGTTAGTATGGACATTCCTTTCACCTGTGAGATATGCTAGAAATGCTTTCTAGCAGTGTTTTCTGTTTAATACTTGTTTACTCACATTTGCCTAGAAAATGAGAAGGAAAAGTCTGTGGTATCCCATTCTTTTACTTGTAGAACTTTTAGGGTTATGAAATGTTATGAAAATACTTACTATGTATGAACAAAATTTTATACGTATATATGAGCAAATCATTCTGATTTGCCGCACAACTTTGCAATTTTATTTTTTAACCAGCTTTAGAAAAAAATTTCTGAAAACAAAAGATAATTGTGTATCTTTGAATTAGGAGCATGCAAGAAATAGACTTTTATTTTCTTATTTTGCCTTATTTTCTGTTCTATAAGTGACTCATACTATGTCTTGCAGGAGGCAAAAAAATGGCAAGAGAGAAAAGAAGCCCTGGAGGCTGTAGAAGTACTAGTGAAAAACCCCAAACTGGAAGCAGGCGATTATGCAGATTTAGTAAAAGCATTAAAGAAGGTAAACATGAAGAGTGTCAACATTGGTACATTGGTATCTCAACAACAGACCAGGCCTTTGAATTTCTCATCATCTGTCATTGTTTTTATCACAACTACATTGCCATTTAAGGAACACTATTGATGGTTTTCTAATTATAGGCATACCCTTTTTTTTTTTAATTATGATTTTTTTTTTTTGAGAGAGACAGAGCATGAGCGGGGGAGGGGCGGAAAGAGAGAGGGAGACACAGAATCCAAAGCAGGCTCCAGGCTCTGAGCTGTCCGCACAGAGCCCAATGTGGGGCTCAAACCCACAAACCATGAGATCATGACTTGAGCCAAAGTCAGACGCTTAACTGACAAAGCCACCCCAGGTGCCCCAGGCATGCCCTTTTAAAGGATTGTTTAAAGTGATTGTCCTATGTTAGTGTGGAGGGATTGTGTCCTAAGTTAGTGTGGAGGGATTGGTTTTTATTCTTTGTTTATTATCACTTACTCTAAGTATGCTGTCTGATAGCATATACAGACCTCAAGAAAAAGAGGATCTTGCTAACATAGAACCAAATATTCCAGTTTTATAATTCCATAGGATGAACTATTTATTTTATTTTTTTTTTTAATGTTTATTTATTTTTGAGACACAGAGAGACAGAGCATGATCAGGGGAGGGGCAGAGAGAGAGGGAGACACAGAGTCTGAAGCAGGCTCTAGGCTCTGAGCTGTCAGCATAGAGCCAGACTTGGGGCTTGAACTCACAGACTGTGAGATCATGACCTGAGCCAAAGTCAGATGCTTAACCAACTGAGCCACCCAGGCTCCCCTATTATTTTTTTAATTTATTTTTTAATGTTTATTTACTTTTGAGAGAGAGAGAGAGAGAGAGAGCAAGTGGGGGAGGGGCAGAGAGAGAGGGAGATACATAATTTGAAGCAGGCTCCAGGCTTCGAGCTGTGAGCACAGATCCCAACGCAGGGCTCAAACTTACAAACCATGAGATCATGACCTGAGCCAAAGTCCGATGCTTAAGTGACTGAGCCACCCAGGCGCCCCTGTAGGATGAACTATTTAAATTGGCTCTATTTAATGGGACGAATACTAAATATGAGGCATATTTTTCCATTAGATAGCTAATGATGCCACCTTGTATATCTGCGTGCAAAGTAAAGGATGTAGGGAAATGTGGTCATTATAAAGCAGGTAAGTGCTAAATAAGAAAGAAATGTTTTTAGAAAACACTTTGGTGTTTTGGTTTGGTGTCGCTTAGGTTTAACCAAGTTGAATGCTGTTGGTGGATAAATTTATATGTAGTGGCTTTCCATAAAATCTGAAAATATAGATCAAACACTGTGGACATAGGTGTAGAGCTTAAGAACAAACTCTGAGAAGACATGTTCTTAAATATAGAAAACTTTGTTTCATTTGCTTCTTCAGCCTGAAATTACAAAGGACTAGAATGGTGAGAGAGGAGGTTAATTTTTAATTATATGCACATGTAAGTATAGTTATTCTCATTATTTGTGGTACTTATGTTCTGTAAAGTCACCAAAACACTGAATAGCAAATACCAAACCATTGCTCCTAAGGGAACACAGGGCACAGGGCTAGGGTCCTGTGACTCTTTGGTCTCAACATTTCATCAACCAGTCAATACATAACTTATTTTATTCTGTTTGAAGATGTCTCATTTAATATATATTATTGATGCATTAACGGTGAACTCAGGGCCAGCAGCACTATAACTCATGCCTTGCATAAAGCTTATTTAACACACATAATTTCTGCGTGAGGCATATCACGGCCTTTTTGTGCTTAGGATCACGAGACAGCACTTCACTGCCCTTGGGGGCCATTTTAAACAGTGAAAGCAGCAACGAAAATCACAAAAATGAAAAAAAAAAAAGAAAAAGAAATGTGGCACTAAACAGACCATGAAAAAGATACTGTTTACAGTATGAGAGCTGAAAGAAGTCAGAGTGTTGCTTTGTTCATTCTCAGCTGGGAATGTGCACACCAGGCAACTCAGATTTTCCACAGCTCTTTGCTTGTCTGAATGACCAGGAGAGTGCTGCGAGAATTGATTTTGGGGGTTATAAATAAACGTTAACGAGTAGGTGAATTCGCAAATATGAAACCCGTGAATAATGAGAACGGACTATGTTTTCTCATTCTCAGCCTCCCACACTTTCTTCCAAGTGAGATTTGGAAGCAGAGATATGATTTGTCACAATCTTTTAGTCTTCCATCTTCCAATCCTGAAGAACCCAGACCCAGGCAAGATTAGTGAGAAGGGAGTTGCCCAGGGGGAAAAGATTTCACCAACCTGGAGCTTGGGAGGAAAGAGGAGGGGTAAAAAGGCACTAAGAGAAGGAAATGGAATTCTAATGGCCTTGAGAACTTCAGATTCTCTGTGAATTCCAGCGTATAATTTTTATCAGGAATCTTAGTACTTGGCCCTGAATTCTCAATGCCTCAGATAGAAGCTCTTATTTTTTCTTATCTAATGGTACAAATATTAGTTGATACTTTCCACATGGATTTCCTTAGGATATTAGCTTTTCAAATAGTGTTCTGTGATTTCCATTGGCATTATGAATATAAATATAATCTTTTGCTGATTTGCAGATAGGATCATGGATTTTATATTTAGGTAGACATAGAGACAATAGATTTCTGTGAGAAACTTCTCCCTCTTCACATGGTAAAGTGGGGGGGGGCGATCAAAGGCTACAAACAAGTGAAAAGAAATTTAATTTTGTGGTTAAAATATTTAAAACAATGAAAAGTTAACTTCAATTGTATAAATTAACCTGAAACAAGGCATTAAAATTTTTTGTGTGTGATTTTACTTACATGTAAACACAAACTTCGCATTCATATTATATTGACTTAAGAGAGACCTATCAAAAACGTGGAAATGGTGAAATAAGAGAATGAAATTGAGTAGGCTACAGACCAATCACTCTTCCCTCCATAGTCTTTTCTCTCTATTGTCTATATTGAGTAATCCCAGTAATTTCCCTATTTTTTGCCTTTAATACAAGTAGTAAAGAACTACTCATTTGAAATTCCTTATGGTATTCCTGAAATTATTTCTTAAACTGTCTTCTTTCAAGCTGTCATCTGACTTAGCATATTTTATGGACTTTCCTGTTCTCACAAGTTATAGGTTCCTTCATTTATAAAGATACCTTCTCCCCTGCCCCTTACTCCCACCTCCCATCTTCTTTGCTTGTCAATTACCTATGGATGTTGGTTGATATCTTTAGATTAAGATTTGGGTTTTCAAGGTGTTTTTATTATATACTCTACAGACTTATGTGTTATTAGACTTTTTTCACTTGGTTTTTCTATATTTCCCCCCTTATTGCTTACATTCATCATAGTTTTTTTTTTTAATTTTTTAAATGTTTGTTTATTTTTGAGACAGAGAGAGAGAGAGAGAGAGAGACAGTGAGAGTGGGGGAGGGGCAGAGAGAGGGAGACAGAATCTGAAGCAGGCTCCAGGCTCTGAGCTGGAGCTCAGGCTCAGCACAGAGCCCGATGTGGGGCTCGAACCCACAAACCTTGAGTTCATGACCTGAGCCTAAGTCGGATGCTTAACTGACTGAGCCCCCCCAGGTGGCCCCATCATAGTTTTCTAAACACAATAATCATGGTGAATTTCATTGACTTCTCTCTTTGTCAGCAGAATGTTTTTGTTCTGGTTACTGTTAACCAGTAGCTTACATTGCTAGTTAAAGATAAATGCTAGATGGTTACTAGAGTTGACCCTTGATGAACAATATAGGTTTGAACTGCATGGGTCTACCTACTTACACATGGGTTTTTTTCAATGAATATAGCATAGTAGTGTAAATGTATTTTCCTTGTGATTTTTTAAAATAACTTCTCTAGCTTACTTTATTACAAGAATATAGAATATAATACATACACAAAATATGTGCTAATCAATGGTTTATGTTATCAGAAAGGCTTCTGGTCAGTAGTAGGCTATCAGTAATTAAGTTTGGGGGGAGTCAAAAGTTATATGTGGATTTTGACTGCATGGGGGATCAGTGCCCCTAACCCTCATGTTGTTCAAGGATCATCTGTACTTAAAATCTTACTGTAGGCCTAGCTTAAAGGGAGAAGTGACAGCACTTTTAATTATAGAATATTTCCCATTATTTAGGTTAAATTAACATTGTGAGCTAAAGCTTCCTTCCTATAGTCTACAACAGAGTCACAGAGTGTTTTCAAATCTGGAATGGAGTCCTTCCCTGCATATTCTATTTGTCTTAAAAATAAACACTTCTCCGCCTTCCTCACTCCCATTTCCCAGTTTAGAACAACTTTAGTCAAACTGGGATGTTTGACATGTTTGACATGTGTTGATAGGCAAATAGGCCTGATCCATTATTCACCTATAAGTTCATTCAATCCTTTACCATCTTGAATTATAGTAGGTTTACAACATCCTCTTCAAAACTTTCCTAGGACCATCAGTGTCTAGGATTCAGCTTCCACTGGTTACTGCTCTAATGGTGGATAAGGAGAACTCTTCTCCTAAGAATGGGATTGATCGATGGCCATCTGCTTCTGAACGATGTTAAAATACTGGCTCCAAATCCCATCCCAGATTCATTGAACTAAGATTTCTTGGAATGGGGTCTGGCATGTTTTTGATGACCATTCCTAGAATATACATGTAGATGTTAAATCTGAAGCCTAGCACCTAAATAATACCTGAGAGTTCTTTTGGTTAAAAAAAAAAAAGGGGGGGGGGTAATCCAAACATTTACAAATGTCAATAGTGAATTTATTTTTATTTTAATGTTTATTTATTTTTGAGAGAGAGAGAGAGAGACAGAGTGCGAGCAGGGACAGGGCAGAGAGAGAGGGAGACACAGAATCTGAAGCAGGCTCCAGGCTCTGAGCCGTCAGCACAGAGCCCGACGTGGGGCTTGAACTCACTAACTGTGAGATCGTGGCCTGAGCTGAAGTCAGACACTTAACCAGCTGAGCCACCCAGGTGCCCCACAAAGGCCAATAGTGAATTTAATACAGAACCGAAGGGAGGGGTGCCTGGGTGGCTCAGTCGGTTAAGCATCCGACTTCAGCTCAGGTCACGATCTCACGGTCTGTGAGTTCAAGCCCTGCGTCGGTCTCTGTGCTGACAGCTCAGAGCCTGGACTCCGCTTCAGATTCTGTGTCTCTCCCCCTCTCTCTGTCCCTCCCCTGCTCATGCTCTGTCTCTCTCTGTCTCAAAAATAAATAAAAGCATTAAAAAAAATTTTTTTTAATTAAAAAAAAAAAACTGAAGGGAATTTTTTTCTCCATGGATTTACAGTAGTTAGGGATTTAACAAAATGTTTATTAGGACCCTGATCTCACTTTCTCATAAGGAAAATGAATTTGCCACAGCATGAGTTTACAGCATGAATATGCTTTAGCAAAGAAAGCAAAAGCTTTGGAGTAGAACTGGATTTAAATCACATCATATCACATTTGCTAGTTCTTACCTCAAGCAAATTAATCTATATTTAATTTTTGAAATCTATAAAATTTGCTAATATTATCTACAGGGTTTTGGGTGAAAAATTAAATACGGATTATAAAGCACCTATAAAATTATAACATCTAATTTGTTTTTAATAAATGTTAATCTTAACTCTTCATCCTTACTCCTCAGCACTTAGGGAGTGCAGCTAAATGCCATCTAGAACTTCCTGGCATGCTAGCCTAGGGGTTGTTTAATTCAGGGAATCTGGAAGGAAGCATTCTACTTATGGAATATCAGATCTTAGAAACTAAATAAAATCCAAAATGGAATGGAAGCATTACTTCTACTTGGGAAAAAAGTGAAGAGTGAAAAAAACAAGGATCGGAGACATGTCAGAATAAAACAGCTTTTGGGGGCACCTGGGTGGCTGAGTTGGTGACAGCTCTCTGCTGTCAGCACAGAGCCCACTTAGGATCCTGTCTGTCTCTCTCTCTCTGCCCCCCCCCTTCAAAAATAGGTAAACATTTAAAAAATAAAATAAAGTAGCTTTTTAACATCCAACTGACTTGAGCAGTATACCGCGGTAAAATCTTAGCAGGAAGGTACCCAGGCATAGTCACTGTCTTGCTTAATTGACACAGGTGCAGCTACTACCTCTGAGCTTTGATAATGCTGGGTTTTGTGGGGCATAGCGTAGGGGGATGGTAGTATAAATAATGCTGGAGGAGACTCTGTTAAGAGACTGTAAATGCACACTTGATGATCATCAGGTAATATGGCAGCTGCAAGGGGGCTCCTGGGTGGCTCATTCAGTTAAGTATCCGACTCTTGATTTCAGCACAGGTTATGCATGACCTCTCGGTTTGTGACAGCATTATCCTTCTTGGGATTCTCTCTTTCCCTCGCTCTCTGCCCATTCCCTAACTTTCTCTTGCCCTCTCTCTCTCTTTTTCTCTCTCTCTCGTGCGTGCGCGCTCTCAGAATAAATAAATAAACTTTAAAATGGCAGCTGCAAAGCCAGAAGCTCCCTCAGAGGAATGGTTGCAATGGCATTTGCAATTTAGAGCCCCCACGGACTTCTGGAAGGTACTGAGAGCAGTTTCTACCAGTGCTCCTTTAGTATAAATGTTGGAGCTGCCGCCTTGTGGTGTCTTTCCTCTGAGATACACTGTCTTTTGGCTTTTCCTGCCCCAGAGCAAAGTCAGCAAGCCTCCAGCTTCTCTGCTAGTGTTGGAGTCCCCTCCTACACAGTTGTGCAATGCTGACAGCCCAGATGACCACTAATGGAGAGTTAACTATTTGAAGTTGTGGTTTAATGTGTGTTATTGGTAGAACTTGTAAGGTAAGAGACTAAACAGAATGAAGGGAAGCCCCCAAATTTGGTATTGTCAAGGAAGACTTTTTCCTCTTTTGCAGGAAACAAAATTGGCTGTCCATTAGCGTAACACGGTACAGAGTTCTTTTAAGAATAAATTTTCAGTCCCCTTCTCCTGAGTTGTGACTATTTTGTTTTCTTTTTTTTCCTCCCTTTGTAGGTTGTTGGAAAGGACACCAATGTCATGTTGGTGGCTTTGGCAGCAAAATGTCTTACTGGCCTAGCTGTTGGACTAAGGAAGAAATTTGGACAATATGCAGGACATGTGAGTAACACTCCTTTTTAGATACAAATCAACAACATTAACAAGAATGGCAGGCTAGTTTGCTTTAGGATTTAAAATAGGTCTTTATATATTGGGCAAAGTGAATTTTTCATTAAGTTTTATTAAAATTGAGCATAATTCCTCAAAACATTTCAATAAAGATGTCAGTTATAACTAAATTCATTAGCTTTATATAGAAAATTGGGCATATGACCTAAATATTTAGTTGAGTTGATTTGCTTATTATTTACTTATTAATATCCTGCTTTGTTCTTATAAGATTATGTGTAGTATAACAGGATTAAATGAAACTGGTGATAACTAACACAGAGTAAAAATGAAAGTAGGAAAGGCAGTATAAAGCCAGAAGTGAGATGAATATATAAAATGTATTTTATAGCATTTTCCTATTTGAAAAATAATAATCTACTTACATACTTGAGACATTTTCTATAGATTAGAGTCTTGGTAGTGTATCAGTTTAATTTATTCTAAGAAACCTGACTGAAAACGTTTGTTGAATATACTGTCTTTGTGTAAATTTAGAAGCACTCAAGTTTGATAACAGTTTTAATAAACTGAGATGTTTTCTTTAACTGTGGCATTTGTCAGTTGGCGTCTAAATCTGGTCTGAATTACTTAGAGTGGTTCAGCATCCTGAAAATTGATCATACTGAACTTTAGGGTTGAACTTGCTAGCCACTTGATCATTTGATTCCCTAGATTGACTTTTTAGAGACTCCTTATAGTTTGTATTTATGTTGTGAAGCTAATGTCTAACCTCAGTTATGGCATTTGGAGCTTGCTTACTCATAGCATTGAACATAATTTCAGAGAACTTAACTGGAAGAAAAAAAAAGGACTCTACTAAATAAAAATAAATCATGACTAGCTTGTTACCAGGGAAATAAAAATATGGGTCCATAAAACCCTTAACATGTAACCCATGTAAAATCATGTAACATGTAAAACATGCAATTCATGAATTGGAATAAAATGATAAGCAACATTTTCTAGCAATCAGTAGTATTTATTATGCAATACTTGTGTGCTTATGTGATAGTGTGTTAATTAGCTTTTGGTCCAGTTTTGTGCTACTTACTAGAATATTTAAAAAAGAACATACTTTTGTCTTAATAATAACTTTTAACCTAGAAAACTATTTTTAAGATACATTTTAATTTACTAAATCCTAGTTGAATGATTACCTAGCCTGGTTTGAATTCTGATTCTGGCTTTGTGACATTTTGTTATGCAGCTTAAAGTTATAAAGCTTATAGTTCGGAGTATTTTCCCCCCCTCAAAAGTAGATCATATATAGTGTTTGATATCAAACATGTTAATAGTTCATGTTTACTTTCTTTAGCTATTTATAAGCTATTTTTTTTTTTTTTGGTAAAAAATAATATATATATAAAAGCATGCTTGAGCTTTATAACCATTAAAACATTTTGATTTTCAGTAGTTTATAACTAACTCCTAGTATTAAAAAGTCTTTTATATTTCTCCATGGAAACTGAATTCCTTCTGGTCTCTATCACTTCTGTGAAATCTTAAAAAATATTTTTTGAATGCCTTTGAACTTTGCTATATCTTTTTGACCTCAAAAGACAACTTTAATTTGCCTGTTAGCACAGTGCCTGGCACTCAATAGATATTAAGTATTCAATAAATATTTAATAAATTAGTGATAGTTTATAAGATAATTATAAAAATTCCAACTTTATTGATCTAAACTTAGTACATCCTTCTGATCAAAATTGCTGTAATTTCAGTTACCATTTCTTTGTCTTTAGTGTGGTGAAGGGGTGGGAGACATCTCAGTCTGGTGAAGTATATCGAAATCTTAGAGGGGAAGAGAAATTATACACTCTGTCTATTCCCGTATCCTAAATCCACCTAGTTGAGAATCTTTTTGTCTAATAAGAGATGGTGCTCTGATAAAAATGACTATATGGTTGCATTAAGGTGTAGATGCAGAAAATGGGTTGAGAAGCACTGCTACAGTGGCACAGAATGGGAACCCTTAATTGTTCCAGCATAAGGTTCTTGTGCCCTTAAGAAATAAAATGACTTTTTATTCAACTTAGACGCTCACTTTGTTTTGGTAGCACCAAACATTGCTTTAGTAATGGCTGTACTGAGATATAACTTAAATACTGTAAAATTCACCCTCTTAAAGTGTATAGTTGAATGGTTTTAATATATTCACAAGGTTGTGTAACTATCATGACTATTTAATTCCAGAACATTTTCATCTTCCCCCAAAAACCTTTATGCCCACTAGCAGTCATTTCTCACTGGCAGCCACTAATCCACTTCTGTCTCTATGGATTTGACATTTCATGGCATCATTTAAATGGATCATACATAAGCCTTTATGACTAGCTTCTTTGACTTGGCATATTTTCAAGGTTCATTCATGTGTCATGTCAGTACCTCATTCATTTTTGTTGCCAGCAAAATAATATTCCAGCTGTTCACTTTCATAGGTTGTGCCAACCATTTTGGAAAAATTCAAAGAGAAGAAGCCTCAGGTGGTGCAAGCCCTGCAGGAGGCAATTGATGCAATCTTCCTTACTGTAAGTGGACAGCATGAGTTTGCACTTTTGTCTAAAGTAAATTTTGTCTGTAATATTTTGATTGTTCTTATAGTTGAGAAAAGCTCATTGACCATGTTTTCTTTTTAAAGACCACACTACAGAACATCAGTGAGGATGTTTTAGCAGTAATGGATAATAAAAATCCAACCATCAAGCAGCAGACATCTCTTTTCATTGCCAGAAGCTTCCGCCACTGCACTGCTTCTACCCTCCCAAAGAGCTTGCTAAAGCCCTTTTGTGCTGCTCTACTTAAGGTATAGACTCTCTTTGGAACTGGGGGAAATTTTTATGCCTATGGAAGATTTTTCCCATATTAATTATGTACAATGACTACTTGACTTTCAGACTGTAGATTATGCTCTTTTGAGGAGCAGACCCTCTGTGGCTTTGGAAACTGAATCCAAATTCTTGTACTCTTTGTGTTCCTGTTCTCAAAGAAGAGCACAAGTTAGCTTTATGATTCCACTAACTGCTAAACATGTTGTTTCTTATTTGGCCCATATACTGGTGTTCAGCTGGATCTGGCCAAGCACAGGCATACAATTTGGAGTCTTTGAACATCATTTGCATGTGCGGCATTTTAAATAGAGGGTAGGAGGAAAAGGAAGCACTTATTTGCTGAATGGATTACCAAAGGTTTCCTTGACCCAAAAAGAATTTGTGAAAGAGTAACTGTTGGTTGGCAAGAGGAAAACTACACTTAGCTTCAGTGAACTGTAAAAAGCAAATTCTTTATCCAACAGTCATCAATCTGAATTAAAATCAGTAATACCTAAAATATCTTACATTAAGACCATTTTGCTTACTTCCGGACCACAGCACATCAATGATTCTGCTCCTGAAGTCAGAGATGCTGCATTTGAAGCACTGGGCACTGCTTTGAAAGTGGTGGGTGAGAAAGCAGTAAATCCATTCTTAGCTGATGTGGACAAACTCAAGCTTGATAAGGTAGGTTAGTGACAGATTATAATGCAATTGGACAACAATCTTATCTCTGTGCATTATGACTTTGTTTTGATTTCATTCGTTCTATTTCATGAAGATAAAAATGATGATATCAGCTTGTGAAATTTATTTAATTTGCCACTGGTGGTTCAGATCTGGAGTGTTGAAAAGATAGCTTTTGAGGATGTAAATTTGATCTTAAGCTGCAGTGGTGATATTTGTAGAGATGGCTTTCAAATTATAAAAACACAAAGAAAAGAAAGCTGAGTGATCTGTCCCTAGAGGAAGTGAAAAGGATATTTTAAGATAAATTTGTTTCTAATACCTAAAAAGTTACTTTTCTAAATATGAATGTTTTCTATCAACAATGTGGTTGTTGAATGTTTACTATAATTCTAATTTGTGTAGAAATAAAATGTAACAAAGTAGATTGTTTATTTTTGCTTAAGCAAACTGAATTCTCATATAGTTGTGGTTTAGATAACTTATTAAGTAATAATGTAGTGATTATATTTCAAAGTTGGGCTTAATGATGTTCATTTCAATTTCTTTCTCTAGATCAAAGAATGTTCAGAAAAAGTAGAGCTGGTACATGGTAAGAAAGCTGGACTTGCAGCAGACAAGAAGGAATTCAAGCCTGCTCCTGGAAGGACTGCTGCCTCGGGGGCTGCAGGAGATAAGGACACAAAGGACATTTCAGCACCCAAACCAGGACCCTCAAAAAAGGCACCTGCTACTAAGGTTAATAGATGACTTGGGAAATATGGTTCAAAAGTTAGAATTTAGTAACACAGGATTGGAGTCTCGGATTCATGGTCATCCTTCCAATATGATTTCATTTGAGAAATGAACGCATTACCACATTTAAAATATAGCAGAACATCCATCAACAAAGAGTGTTCCAACAATACGTTTGGTTATGTAAACTTTAATAAAGCTAAAAATGGTAATGAAGGTACAGGAGTGCATTTTGAGTGATCTTAAAGTATTATTAAATAAAGAAATAAAATCGCAAAGCATTTAACGTTAATAACATCACTTTGGTCATTTTGCTGATAATGCCGTTGAGTTGCATCACCAAGTCTACATACCAGTCAAGGTCTTGTTACTTTTATACAGTGTGGAAGGGAAATGCCTAGAGGCAAATGTGGCATTCTTTTAGAGAACATTTGTCCTGTGGACTCTCTTAAGCATGAAATTATCTACCATGGATGTAGAAAGTTTATTCTCTTTTCTCACCCGGAACACCAGCATGAAGTCAGGGGAGAGAACTGGTATTTAATAAAGCATCATTTGGGAAGCATTTTACCTAAATAATCTCATGTAATCATCAAACAACCCTTGAAATAACTATTTTGAGATCCCTATTTTTCCAGAAAGGGAAATGGAGGCTCAGCAAGGTTAAGTATTCTACACATGCTCTAACAACTCTGATACCTATGTTGTTCATTTGTTTGTTTACTCTGACACCCCCAACCCCACCATACTGTAAACTTTAAAGGGTAAAGATCTTGTCACTGCTCACTCCCCCATGCATAGCGGAGTTTCTGGCAGACAGCAGGAACTGGGCACACATTTGGTGAATGGCCAGAGTTGCAGAACTGGTATTTGGACCCAGGTGCTTTTAACTATAGTCTTTGTACTTTAGTTCATCTTCTGCTGTCTCTTCAGCTTTCTAATGGGGGGTTAGCAGCTAGTCTCTTCTGTCTCACCAGCTGTTGCCTCTCTGGATAATGACCTGGGCACAGTACCTTAAGGCCTTTTCTTATCTGGTCGACTTTCTCTTATGAAGAATTCTTTAAAATAAGTAAGTGGGGAGCAACCTGCTTCATTTTTCTCTTTAATAGATAAGTAGGACAGTATTACCAATACACCTACTAAGCCAATAAACATATATGTCTGTGAAAGAAAAAAAAAAGATAAGTAGGAGATTTGTTAATTGAGGTACCTCTCTATACAGAGAGTGCTATTTATTATAGAAAAGGATCCAGAAGAAGTGTTCTGGTTAGTCAAAAAGTATAGAATTTTCTATTTTGTCGGCCAGAAAACAATTCAGTTTCTAACGGGTTGTTATTATGAACCAACAGAATCATACTTCTGATACGAACCAGCAAGTATTAGAGGTTTTCATTTCATTAAAAAACCAGCATCTTAGTTTTGCTAACTACACCTTAAAAGCTCAGATTATGTTCAAGATGACATTAGTTTCAGAAGAAGTCTGGATGTTGAAGACAGTCTGGCCTTCTCTCATTTTATTTTTTCTTTCTGGTTTGGGGCATTGTTTAACAAATACCAAAATAGATAGAAGGAATGATGTGAACAGTGATATGTGTTACCATGTTAATGTTACTGTCGGTTGTGTGTCTTGTGATAAACTGCTATTTTCTTCTGACCTTTCAAAACTGGAGTAAAATAATTGAGATGTTTAAGCACAGTATTAGCAGATAGAAACCAGTGGGTATAATACAAAGTGTGACCAACTGAAGTTTATTCCAGGATTATAAGGATGGTTCAATATTAATGTTAAAAAACTTACATTTAGAGATCAAAAGAAATCTAACTTCAGACATTGAAAAAGGAATATAGTAAATTCAACATATCTTCATGATAAAAATTCTTAATACATAGAAATAGATGGATTCTTTGACATGACTAAATATCTAGAAATAGATCTATAGATAGCAGTAGACCTCGCAAACCAAAAGTCAGCATCATGCTTCATAGTGATGAAATACTAGAAGCATTACTGTTAAAGTGAGGAGTAAAGCAAAAAATGCCTGCTGGTACCGTTATTGTTTAATAACTTTATACAATTAAATAAAGAAATAAAGTAAGACCAATGCTAATATAAGGAAGGAAAAGGCACAGTTATAATTTTTGCAGATCATATGATCATATACTTGGGAAATACAAGTAGGTCAAACAATAATAAAAAGAGCCAGTAAGGTGGCCATCTTCAACATGGTTAAGCCACTTACTGCCATTGCCATAACAACCACTTTATTCCTTCAAAATTACATGTTTCTACAGTGAGTTAATGTATTTTTCTGTTATTGGGGTCCTTGTGGTGAAGTATGGGGTAAATGTTAGAAGTTAGAAACTGTCCTTTACTAATGCAGGAAAGATTTAGAGGCATTTAAAGGCATCAAATGTTAATTCTCAAATAAAATGTCATATAATTCCAGTCCATTTTCATTTCATTTACCTCATTAGCTCATTCTGAATTGAAGGTTCTTAATAGTGGGGGTCTGCAGATTTCCCCATGAATGGTCTTCAGGAGATCTGTCTGCCCTTGGAAGTGTTAAGTTCTGTGGGCACCAAAAACACAGGGGTTTTTGGTTGGTTGAGTGGTCCCTCATTTTAATCAAATTTTTAGGGAGTCTCTGGCCCAAAAATGCTTAAGAACCACTGTTCTAAATCCTTAAGTGGTTTAACTTTCTTTTAAATTGCTTTTAGGCTGGTGGGCCACCTAAGAAGGGGAAGCCAGCTGCGTCAGGAGGTGCAGGGGGCACTGGAACCAAGAATAAGAAAGGACTGGAAACCAAAGAAATCGTGGAGCCTGAGCTTTCGGTCAGTATTCTACAGGATGCCTCAAACTCAGAAAACCACGGAAAGTCAATTCCTGGGAGAAGACTTGAGTTCTTTGCTGAGTTCTACAACATAGAGTTAATTGGTATTTTTCACTTAGTGAAACTGTGCCTTGGACGACCTTCCTTCCCCTTTATGGTAGTAGAGTAGAAACCTCGGGTACTATAGGATACCTATGGGAGTGTTCATGTAGTTCGGCCTGCAGCATTTTTACATTCTTGTCATCTGTTTCCTTAAGCAATTCTTAATTTTAATGTTTTTGCACCTTACAGATAGAAGTATGTGAAGAAAAAGCTTCAGCTGTCCTTCCTGCTACCTGTATACAGCTTCTAGACAGCAGTAACTGGAAGGAAAGGCTGGCTTGTATGGAGGAGTTCCAGAAGGTAGGTGCATGGGGATGAGTTGAGTGTGAAAGAACATTACATTACAGAGAAGTGATGACATCAACAAAGTACTTGTCCTACTTGCTGTATTTTATAAACAGTGACCATGTTTCAGAGTGTTAACTCTGATGAGCGGGGGGTGAGGGGATGGGGAGGGACTGGTTTTTTAGCTGCATAGTGTATATCTTTTAACATCTGCTTTCTGTGGCTTCTGTAAGCTCATAACTTAGTACTTACTCAAGAAAGTTAGGTTTATTCTGAATTACAAGGTTTAGATGAATTTTAGTATTATGGTATTTAATCATTAAACTTACTAGGCAAACATATAACTCCACTTAAACCACCCCTCTTCCCTTTCTCTGCTTTCCTCTTTGTTGTCTTGATTCTTGGAAGAACAGATACTATTCCGTGGTGTGAGAGGCTCCTTTCAGAAATCTGTGTTGGAAGGGAGCATGGAAGTTCCTTTCGGCATATACTCTATGATTCTAATGAGGAGGATGTGGAGGAACCACAAGAGCACTGGGACTTGAGGCAGGAGACCTCGCTTCCAGGCCTGCATGTGCCATGCATCAGGTTTAGACCTGAGTTTGCACATCTTTGAAATTTAATACTTAACCACTTCTAATCTGTTCTACTTTGCTCTATGTTTTTAGGAAAATCAGATAAGTCAAAATATGTATAAGCAGTTTCTGCCTCAAACTAGGCAAATGAAAACTTACTGTTACATTCCTTGGACCAAATTCTTTGTGAAACCTGAAATGTGGAGGGAAAAGAGTATCACTGGTATTACTATAAGAACTGTACATCAGATATCCAACTTAAAAAGCACTATAACAAGCTATCTAAGCTCTCTCTATAACCCTCCTTACTTCCATTCTTCTCTCTCCTTCAAGTCACCTACTTCAGTATGTGCTGTTTCCCTCACTAATCATTAAACCCTTAATTCTGATTCTCTTATTTTACTTCAAGGCTGTTGAACTAATGGATCGAACTGAAATGCCATGCCAGGCATTAGTGAGGATGCTGGCCAAGAAACCTGGATGGAAGGAAACCAATTTTCAGGTAATTTTTAATTGGAGATTTTAGTATCTTTTATTCAAGTAATTTCTATCATATCATCTATGGAGTAAGAAAGAGAGATAATTTTGGTAATGATTTTTAGCTTTTTTTTTTTTTTTAAATCACTCAGCCAGTATGTCATCTAACTTTAAATGTGAACAATGGAGTATGTGCATTTTGATTAAACATAGAACTATACCTTTGTGTGATTGGGAGTTTATATATATGGAAGTATTATCTATATTGTTTGTGTAATTTATGTATATATATTTTTTTCTCCTCATTAGTTAGGCCTGGAATCCCCCTAATCTTCACATATGCAAGGGAGGGATAAACAGTGAGACAGGTTTCTTACTTGTTTGGATAAAAGATAAATGGTCTTTAAATTACCAGTGAAAAATTGCCACATAATTTAATGCATTAACTGGTAATAGAGATGAAATTTTGTAGTGCTGTTATTTAGTCTAAAACGTCTGTGCAAAGGGAGGTTTAGGAAAGTGATGTAGGAAGGAAAAGGAGAAAAGTTTCCTTGTCCTCTTCAGATATTCATAGACCTTGTGGGAAACAAAAGTTTGAAATATATCAGGTTTATTTTTGGCATCCCGCTAGTCTCTTTTTTGCTTCTATTCTGCCACCTCTTGGTCCCTCTGTAGGATCCTTGGCTCCTTCACACACTGAGTTCCCTTAGCACTGTTACAGCACCTCAGCCATACCGTCCAGTACCACAAAGCCTTCTTCTGCCAAGAGGTTCTCATGCTGGCCTCCTCCCCCACACACCATGTTGAAAACCCCTCTTTATGCAGCTTCTAAGATCGGTGAAAGAAGCATCCTTGATTTGAGCTTATACCTCCCTATGTGTTAGATCCGTAACAAAGGATAATGTTATGTATGTATTTTTCTTTATGACAATTTTATCGAGGGAGTATAAAGCTCACCCTTTTAAAGTGTACAGTGCAGCAGTTCTTAGGATATTTGCATAGTTCTGCAACTCCTACCACTCTGTAACTTTAGAATGTTTTCATCACTCCAGCAAGAAACCCCATACCCATCGGCAGTCACTCTCCCTTCTCCCCAAATCCCCCTCACCACCCACAGTCCCTGGCAAGTATTACTCTGCTTTCTGTCTCTATACATTACTTCTCATGGACATTTCATAGAATGAAGTGTCTTTTACTTAGTCTTTTCAAGGTTTGCCCATATGGTAGCATGTATCAACTCTACATTCTTTTTTATGGCTGAGTAATATTCCATTGTATGGATATAGAACATTTTATTTACCCGTTTGTGTTGCTACATATTTTGACCATCTCTGTGAACATTGCATGTACAAGTGTTTGTGTGAACATGTTTTTCATTCTCTTGGATATATACCTAGAAGTAGAATTGCTGGGTCATATGGTAACTGTGTTTAACTTTTTAAAGAACTGCCTAACTTTTCCAATGTGACTTCGCCATTTTGCATTCGTACCAGCAATGCAAGAGAATTCTAATTTCTATACATCCTCACCAACTCCTGTTATTTAAATATTCAAACAGGACAGAGGGAGATACTTATGGGCAAAGGCGTCTCAAGCGCCATACATCTAGCATCTTCACATTAACATCTTTAAATTGTTTTCACAGCTTCTTCATTCTTCCACTTAAAAGTATACACGTTGTTTAAGTCTCTCAAGTTCTGTTGTGTGTGGTGTGTGCATGAGGGTTGTAGTTTTTTGCAGATAACACTAGTGGGAATGCTGAGTTATACGGTTAGTATGATCATTTATTATGTATTTCAAGATGTGTGTTCAGTACTATTGCAAATAACCGTGAGAGGAGAATAGAGAAATTAATTTTTTAAAGTCATAAACTTTTAATGTGCTAACATTGTCATTATTTTGAAACATTGAGTATTTGGTTTTTTTCTCTCTTAGCTGTCAATTAGCTACTTTAATTTTTTTTAATGTATATTTTATTTATTTATTTTGAGAGAGAAAGAGCATGAGTGAGGAAGGGGCAGAGAGAGGGAGAGACAGAATCCCCTGTCAGTGCAGTTGACTGGGGGCTCGAACTCACAAACTGTGAGTTCATGACCTGAGCTGAAATCAAGAGTCGGATGTCCAGCCAACTGAGCCACCCAGGTGCCCCAGCTACTTTAATTGGTAACAAGGATAGAAATAATTTTGTTTCTTTGTTTAAAATTGTTATTTTTAGCGGCACTCAGCTGGCTCAGTCAAGAGCATGAGACTCTTGATCATGAGTTTGAGCCGCATTTTGGACACAGAGATTACTTGAAAAATAAATTAAATAGGGGCACCTGGGTGGCTCAGTTGATTAAGCGTCCGACTTCAGCTCAGGTCATGATCTCACAGTTCAGGAGTTCAAGCCCTGCATCAGGCTCTGTGCTAACAGCTTGAAACCTGGAGCCTGCTTCAGATTCTGTGTCTCCCTCTCTCTCTTTCTCTGCCCCTCACCAACTTGCTCTCTGTCTGTCTCTCAAAAAGTAAATTTAAAAAACAATAAAAAATATTTTAAAAATAAATTAAATAAATAAATAAATAAATAAATAAATAAATAAATAAATGTATTTGTCATTTTTAGTTTGGTCATGTTCTTAGTTGTTCCTGTATTACATCTTCAGGCTACTATAAAAATAAGTAAATCGATGTCTTTGGCTTACTCATAACTTTATGGTGCTTATCCTTTGTTCAGGTGATGCAGATGAAGCTTCACATAGTTGCTTTGATTGCCCAGAAAGGGAATTTTTCCAAAACTTCAGCTCAGATTGTCTTGGATGGCCTTGTGGACAAGATTGGAGATGTAAAGTGTGGGAACAATGCAAAAGAAGCTATGACAGCAATAGCCGAAGCTTGCATGTTACCGTGGACAGCTGAACAGGTTAGTAACAGAGCTCTCTTTCCCCAACTTTTCCCAGATTTTTCCCAAATGTTAATTTAAGGTTACTAGTTAAATGGTAGTCCTTTTCTTCTCAAGTCAAACCATTTTTATATTCTGCATTTTTATCCTTACCTTTAATAATATACTGTTGTCTGATAATTAGAATTTATTTTGGCCAAGATATTCTGTTTAAAAATGAGAGGGGCACCTGGGTGGCTCAATCGGTTGAGCCTGAGACTTCGGCTCAGGTCATGATCTCACTGTTCTGAGTTCCAGCACCACATCGGGCTCTGTGCTGACAGTTCAGAGCCTGGAGCCTGTTTCAGATTCTGTGCCTCCCTCTCTGTCTCTGCCCCTACCCCATTTGTGCATGCGCACTCTCTTGCTCTCACTCTTTCTCAAGTAAATAAACATTAAGAACTAAAATAAAAAAAGATGAGAATAATTTTCTCCTAAGACATTATAATCCAGAGTGATCACTAAGGAAAAGTTGTAAAGTCAAGAATGCTTTTAATACTCCTGTCACAAGGGAGCCTGGGTGGCTCAGTCAGTTAAGCATCCAACTCTTTATTTTGGCTCAGATCATGATCTCACGGTTATGAGATAGAGCCCCACATCATGGATCCTCCTTAAGACTCTCTCTCTCCCTCCTTCCCCTCCCTCCGTCCCTCTGCCCCTCCCCTGCTCACGCACACTCTCCCTCCCTCTTGCTCTCAAAAAAAAAAAAAAAAAAAAAAAAAAAGATGTCACTTACGTCATTTTCTTGTGTGAGTTAAATATTTCATTCGTAAGGCATTCTTGTAGTTCTATCGGCATTGGAAAAGCCACTCCTAATCCACTTCTGCCTTAATGCCATACCACATTTCTGTGAGAAATATGAGAAAAAGCACATATTTGTTTTTGTTTTTTCCCTTTTTCACTCCAGGTCATGTCAATGGCTTTCTCACAGAAGAATCCCAAGAATCAATCAGAAACTCTGAATTGGCTATCAAATGCAATAAAAGAATTTGGTTTTTCTGGGTAAGTCAGAAAGAAATCAGGTACAAAATAATTAAATATTTTGCTAATCTCTAACTGGTGATTCTGTTTGTTCACCTATCTCTGCTATTTCTGAGAAGCCAGAGCTTTTCATATCCACTAACTTTAGAGTTCTCTAAGTTGTTTTTCCTTAAGTGTTAACAATTGTCCCACAGAAAAGCCAGTTCTGAGAAGACCTAGTCAAATGCATTTGGAAATTCTTACATGTAATCACATTTGTTTAGAGAACTATCATGCACCTTGGTGAATTAAGGGCTCTCAAGGTCAGGCAGCAGAGAAGCTTATCTAACTTATTTGCATTTGAACATACTTGTTTAACAAAATTTTATGAGCTTTCTTTATGCCAGGCGCTTTCTTCTTCTTCTTCTTTTTTTTAATGTTTTATTTATTTATTTTGAGAGAGAGCACGAGCAGGGAGAGGGGGGCAGGGCGTCAGGGAGGGGAGAGAGAGAATCCTAAGCAGGTTCTGTGCTGTCAGTGAGGAGCCAGATGCAGGGCCCCATCCCCCAAACTGAGATCATGACCTGGGCCAAAATCAAGAGTTGGACATTTAACTGACTGAGCCACCCAGGTGCCCTTATGCCAGTCACTTTCTAAATAATAATTCCTTTAATTTCATTCTCATAAAAACTACCTACGTGAGGTATTGTTATTCCCATTTTATAAGTGTGGAAATTGGGGCACAGGAAGCTGAAGTAATCTGTCCAAGTCACAGTTCAGAAGTGGCAAAGCCAAGATTTGAATCCAGGCATTCTGTCCAAGAGAGAATACCATAACTGCTATACTGTGCAGCCTTTCTACTATGTGCCATGCTGCTTGTTACAACACACCTCTTAATGTCTTGTAAAATAGTTTTCTATGTTCTACCAAATGAAGAGTTACTACTCTCAAAGTTATTCAGGTGTCATTCAAGCAAAGACTTGTGTGTCTGTATTTATAGTTGAGGGTATTGTTAAAATCCCTTCAAAATTGTGTAATTTTTGGTGTAAAACTAATTTCCTGGCATGGCATAAAAGCCAGGTGAATGTTTTCCTCTTTTTAATTTGTCCATGATGTTTCATTTATTCAACAACTACATATTGAGCACTTTATGGTGTTTCAGTCATTTGTTCTAGTCCCTAGGAATACATTATAGACAAGATTAAATTCTTGCTTTCATAAGACTCATTATTTCAGTAAGAGCAGATGATGATATGCAGTGAAAAGAATATCCGGAGGTACAGGGACAATGGAATAAAAATAAAGGATAAGAAGTTAGGTAGTATTACCTAGGAGTGGTTGGGATGGTCCTTCCTGAGAAAATGACATTTGAGCAGAGACCATTAGGACCTGAGGTGGCTAGCTGTGACAATCTGGGAAAAGATCATTCTAGGCCAAGGAAACAGCAATTGCAAAAGCCCTGTAGTAGGAGCATGTGTGATGTATTTAAAAATAGCAAGGAGTGATTGTTTTTCAGTATGTAGCTGAAGGGGAATGAGTTGGGTGGTAGGGAGGAGGAGGAGACAAGATGCAAGAAAGAACAGGGCCAGGTCACTTAGAGCCTCAAAGCTTTGAGTAAGTTCGAAACCACTAGATGGTTTTGAGCAAAAGAGTAGTAGGATCATTTGGACTCTAGTCAGAGAGAACAGATAGTGAGACTCAAGGAGACTAATTAGTAAGCTATCGGAATAATCCTTTCAAGAAAATAATAGTGGCTTAGGCATAGTTTGTAGAGATGGAAGCCTTAGGAGTCAGAATATATTTGAGAGAACTGAACAGGAAAATGGGTATAGGAGAGAGAGGAGTCAAGGATGGCCTGAGCAAATGGAGGAATGATGTAGTTCTTTGCTGAAGTAGGGAAGACCGTGGGAAGAATAGGATTTGGGTTTAGGGTGTGGACAGGAGTTTTGACCTTGAGAGATGTGTGACACCTACTAGACATTCTAAGGAAAATGTTACAAAGGCTACATGGATATATGAATGGAGTTCAGGAGAGAGGTCATCAATGGGATTTAGGAGCAATGAGCATACAGACAGTATTTAATCCTCACTTTAAATGAGTCTAGAAACAGAATAAGTGAGACTTGGGGACATAGCCAAAGGGAGCCAGTCCTAGAGTCTTGGCTTTATAAAACTGTTGAGTAGTGGTGCCTGGGTGGCTCAGTTGGTTAAGCCTCCAACTCTTGATCTTGGCTCAGGTCATGGTCTCATGGTTTGTGAGTTCGAGGCCTGCATCAGAATCTGTGCTGACAGTGAGGAGCCTGCTTGGGATTCTCTTTCTCCTTCTCTTTCTGCCCCTCTCCTGCTTGTGCGCATGCGCATACGCCTTTCTCTCTCTCTCTCTCTCTCTCTCTCTCTCTCTTTCAAAATAAATAATAATAAATAAATAAAAATAAAATTCTGTTGTGTATTTTGAGGGTTTCATTTGTTAATTCTAAATGTTATTTGTTCTAGGCTGAATGTGAAAGCTTTCATTAGCAATGTGAAGACAGCTCTTGCTGCAACAAACCCAGTGAGTACATACCAGCATATGTAGGAACATTGCAGCCATCCCTGTGGTTCTGTTCTCATTTAGAAAGTTCTTTTTGTTCTGTCTGCCAGGCTGTGAGGACTTCCGCCATCACCCTACTTGGTGTGATGTATCTGTATGTTGGCCCCTCTTTGCGAATGTTCTTTGAAGATGAGAAGCCTGCCCTCCTATCCCAGATAGATGCAGAATTTGAGAAGGTAAAGTTTCCAGAAATGATACAATCCATTGGTAGACATGAGAATGCTCATATTAGTTAAGTGTAAGCTTTTAACCCTTTGGAATGAAGAATATATATGTATTTATTTTTATATGCATAAAATACCCTGGGAAGAGTTCATAAGAAATTGATGGCTTTGTCTGTGAGGCAGCCAACTGGATAGCTGTGGTACAGGAGGGGAGATTTTCCTCTTTAGGTCTTTTGTACCTTTGGGTATCAAACATTTTGAATATGCTGCCTATTCAGAAAGCATACTAATTAACATTTAAAATAATTTTAAATAAAAGAAATTTGACCTTCCTTGAATAAACTTTTTAATTGAAATTGCTGAGTTTGGGCAGACTTGCTCTGTATTTCTTGGGCTTACAAGTCAAAAGACAGCTTTATGATTGAAAAGTCAGATTCTAATAGGTTTGTATAAAAATGCCTTTGGCTATATAGTCTCAAATTTGGAATCTAGGAATTAAAATACATACTGTGTAAATATTAAGTAGTATGAAAGAGTAGGAAAGTTTGACATAGTCCCATTCTCTAACTTTTGTTTGCTCTCATGCCCTTCATCAAGTTCATTGGACTCACTGATTTGTTTGTGTGTAGATGCAGGGACAGAGCCCACCTGCTCCAACCAGAGGGATTTCCAAACACAGCATAAGTGGTACAGATGAAGGAGAAGATGGAGATGAACCAGATGAGGGGGGCAATGATGTTGTGGATCTTTTGCCGAGGACAGAAATCAGGTAGGTTTGTTGCAAATGGTTTATTGGATTTTTGTAGCAGTTTTTTGTTTGTTTGTTTTGTTTTGTTTTTTGTTTTATTTTAGTGAATTCCTAATGGTACCTTCTCTTTCTCAGTCAAGAGTACTTCTGTGACATAATTATTTCTTTAGGAGTCTGGAATTAAAGATTCCATCCTTGCTTTTTCAGTGATAAAATCACCTCAGAGTTGGTGTCTAAGATTGGTGACAAGAATTGGAAGATCAGGAAAGAAGGTCTAGATGAAGTGGCAGGTATTATCAATGAAGCCAAATTTATCCAACCGAATATAGGTGAACTGCCAACTGCCTTGAAGGGTCGACTCAATGATTCAAATAAAATCTTGGTACGTAGAACATATATACCTGTTCTTTTTCTCTCCCTCCCCTCTTCTCTGAAGGAAGTCCCTTTTAAATACTAACCTTCATCTGCAAAGAAAAAATGGGTGGTCACTTTATTTTCTTTGAACTAGAAATAGCTTCCTTTAATCTCTTAAGTGTGCCTCCAGATAGGTTGGTAGACAGCAGGTTTATTAATCAAATTTTCATGAATCTCAGATTTGCTTTTTATAGGACTCTAATATTAAATATCTTTATATGAAACTGCTTGTAATACATATAAACATGCTTAATTTCTAATTTTTAAATTTGGGTTTTTATGTGAGAATTTTCTTAAGCTAGGCTTTACCTTTAAAATTATAAAATTATAATTATAAAATTATCCTCTCTCTTGTAAAATTCTTTCCTTCTTTTTTTTTTTTTTGTTTATTTTTGAGAGAGAGAATCCAAATCAGGCTCTGCGCTGTCAGCACAAAGCCTGACGTGGGGCTTGAACCCAGAAACTGTGAGATCATGACCTAAGCCAAAGTCAGACACTCAACTGACTGAGCCACTCGGATGCCCCTGGTCTAAAATTCTCATACTCAGGCTTTATGAACTGATGATGAAAGGCCACCACCTAAAAGTTAACCATAAGCTAATTCGAATAGCATCATAACAAACTGACTTCCCTGTCTCTTAAATAGGCCCAAAACTTCCTACTGCAATGACTACTTAGCAGCAAACTTAAAAAACTTTGAACATAGCCTGCTCATGGTTTCAAATGTTGGCTCTTTCCCACTTAGGTGCAACAAACATTGAATATCCTCCAGCAGCTGGCCGTAGCAATGGGCCCAAATATCAAGCAACATGTGAAGAACTTAGGCATCCCTATCATCACAGTCCTTGGAGACAGCAAGGTAAGCCTGACTCCTGACCTCACTCCTTTTTGGAATAGGCCAGACATGTTCGTGGGCTAAGAATAATTCTTAGATGTACATGTAAGAGTACACATACACAGTCTATAAACTTTGCAGGGAAGAGAACATTAGAAGGAAAATAGTAAACATCTTTACCTCCAGGAAATATGAAGGTGAACAGATAGGTCACTAGCTTTGTGACCCTTAGATAAGTTATTTATCTTCTTTGAGGTTCAGTGTTGTTATCTATGAAATTTTATTCCTATAGAACTAAATAATCTGTACCTAAGATACCTATTAGTGTCTCGTGTAGTGTGCACTCAAAAAATGTTGGCTATTAGGATTATGACATCATTGTTATAAGTGCTGTTAAAAAGAGTGAATAAGTTTATGAATTTGGGGGTCCTTTATTTTCCACCTTGTTCTGGACCACTGGAGCAGAATCTTCCAGTGCTTGCAGTTTCACAGTCCTAGAATCAGTCTCCTTGAAAGTAGCAAGCCTCTTATATTTAGCCCTAGATTGAATATTTGAATGTGTCTTTATTTTTGTGCAATTCATTTAATGTGAAGAATTGGGATATTTTAATATTTTTCATGTCAGTAAGTCCTCATGCTACGAATGCAAATTAATAGGAAAACGTAAGTGTTTGGGCAAATTGTTAGTAATTTGATTCTAACTCTTGAGTTTTCTACCATGTGGAATTACATTCTTTAGCAGATAACCATGGATATAACAGCCCCAGAGATTCAGGGAACAGAACCTCTGAGTTAATTCCTCTTACATGATATGTTATACCCAGGTGACTGTTTTTGTCTGATTTAACCGACAGCATCTTTACAATGGAGTCTTCTGTTTCTACTTTAGATTTTCAGTACAACCATAGAACTAGATTCTGTGTCAGAGAAGTTGATTCCAAGTATGTTCATGTGGACCTTAGAGAAACCTCCATTGTTCATATCCCCAAAGTAACAACCTTTTTCACTCCCTATCTCCAAACCATAACTGATACTATCTTTACTAATTTTCTCCTCCCTTCAGAACAATGTTCGGGCGGCTGCCCTAGCGACTGTGAATGCTTGGGCAGAACAGACAGGCATGAAGGAATGGCTGGAGGGAGAAGATCTTTCTGAAGAACTCAAAAAGGAAAATCCTTTCTTGAGGCAAGAGGTAAGTACTACATATACAATGTGTTTACTAATGTCTTTTACCTTCTTAGGTGTGGACCTGTCTAATAAATATGCATGTAGAGGTAGAATTGAGTTTCATTATGAAACAGTTAATAAAATGAAACCAAATTCCTGGAGCTTTTATACTCATGTACCTCTTTTTCCCCCCTTTCATATACTTTAAAAAAAAAAAAAATTTTTTTTTTTTAAATTTATTTAGTTTTGAGAGAGAGAGGAGACACAGATTCCAAAGCAAGCTCCAGGCTCCAAGCTGTCAGCACAGAGCCTGATGCGGGGCTTGAACTCACGTATTGCAAGATCATGACCTGAGCCAGAAGTCAGATGCTTAACTGACAGAGCTACCCAGGCGCACCTCATATACTTTTTTAACAATAAAAATTATTTTTTGAGAGAGAGGACACAAGTGAGTAAAGGGTTGAGAGAGAGAAGAGGGGTTTACCAGAACTTGTGTTTTACCCAAAGTGGGGCTCAAACTCACCTCATGTGGGACTCAAACTCACAAACTGTAAGATCATGACCTGAGCCAAAGTCAGATGCTTAACGACTGAGCCACCCAGGCACCCTAAAAATAGAATTTTTTAAAGGACTAGCCTTTTTGTGAAATTTTCTCTTTTCTTGAACTCTGAAGTTCAAGGTTCAAGAGGTTTTAATTAGAACATAAAAATAGAATTCAACATTCAAAAATCCATCAGTACCAACAGGCCAAAGAAGAAAAATCATATAATTGTATCAGTTGACACAAAAAAAGGATTTGAGAAAATCCAGCATCTATTCATGACAAAAACTCTGAGCAAGTTAGTGATAGAAGAGAACTACCTCTTCTTGCTAAAGCGCATCTACAAAAAACTTATATAGGTAATGTCATACTTAATGGTGAAAGACTGAATGCTTTCCTCCTACGAGTAGAAATGATATGTTTTCACTACTGTTAATCAGCGTAGTCTGGCAAGTTCTGGGCACTGCAGCGATGCAAGAAAAAGAAATGGAAGACAGGGGGCGCCTGGGTGGCTCAGTCGGTTGAGCATACACTCTTGATTTTGGCTCAGGTCATGTTTCCAGGGTCATGGGATCGAGCCCTGCTTTGGGCTTCACGCTGAACACTGAGTATGGAGCCTGTTTGAGATCCTCTCTCTTTCCCCCTCTTCCTCTGTATCTCTGCCCCCTCTCTCCCCAAAAAAGGAAAAAAGAATTTAAAAAAAAGATGAAAGACAGGTTGGAAAAAAAATAAGTGAAACTATCCTTAATTGCAGATAACTGTCTACATAGAAAATCCTAAGGAATCTACAAGTAAACTCCTAGAGCTAATAAATGAGTTCAGTAAGACTGCAGGATACAAAATTAACACACAAAAATCAATCACATTTCTTTATAATACAGTGTGTATACAGAAACTGAAATGAAAGAGGACCATTTACAATCACTCCAAAGAAAATGAAATCCTTACATGTACACTTAGCAAAACAACTACAGAGTGAGTGTGTATACTGAAAATTACAGAATACTGTTGAAAGAATTCATCTATTTGGGAAGACGTAAATAGATGGAAAGACATGCCATGTTCATAGATGGGAAGACTCAATGTAGCAGGGATGTCAGTTCTCCTCAGATTGATCTATAGGTTTAATGTAATTCCCACCAAACTTGCAGCAAGTTTTTTTATAGAGACAGGTTTATCCTAAAATTTATATTCTAGCTAAAACAATCTTGACAAAGAAGAAAAACATGGAAATAATCACTCTACCATATATTAAGACTCACATATTGTTAACATAATCAAGAAACTGGTATGGGTGGTTGGGGGAGGAGAGGACAGACACAGGTCAATAGAACTGAAGAGGAAACCAAGAAATAGACGCACACAAATCTGATCAACTAATTTTTGACTAAGTTGCCAAAGTAATTTAGTGCAGGGAAGGCTGGCCTTTTCAACAAGTGATTCTAGACCCTTTGACATCTATAGATAGAACAATAAACCTCAACCTAAACCTTTCATTTAACACAAAAATTAACTCAAAATGGATCATGGACTTAAATGTAGAACATAAAACTGTAGAACTTTTAAAGATAACATCAGTGAAAACCTTCAGAATACAGAAATGCTTCAGGCAAAGAATTCTTAGACTTGACACCAAAGCCACAATCCCATCAAAGGGAGAACTTGGTAAGTTGGACCTCAGTAAAAATTAAGAACTTTTACTGTGCAAAAGACCGTGTGAAGATGATGAAAGTCAGCTACAGAGCCGGAGACAATATTTATAAACTTTACATCCAATAAAGGACCATTACTTAGAATATGTATGTAAAGAATTCTCAAAACAGTAAAAAAAAAAAAAAAAAAATCAGAAAATGAGCAAGGGGGGCCTGGGTGGCTCAGTCGGTTGAGCATCCGACTTGATCTCAGCTCAGGTCATGAATTTGAGCCCCACGTTGGGCTTCACGATGGGCATGAAGCCTACTTAAAAAAAAGAAGAAGAAAACAGAAAATGGGCAAAAGATGGGGCATCTGGCTTGTTCAGTCAGAGAGCATGCAACTTTTGATCTCAGGGTCATGAGTTCAAGCCCCATATTGGATGTAGAGCCTACTTTAAAAAAAAAGGAAAGGAAATGGGCAAAAGACATGAACAGATGTTTTACAGAAGAGGATATGCAGCTGGCAAATAAGCCCATGAAAGTTGTTCAGTAGTATTAGCAATAAGGGAAATGCAAATTAAAACTACAGTGACACATCCCTATACAACTATCAGAATTACTAAAATAAAGTAATAATACCAGATGCTGGCAAGGATGTAGAGAAATTTGAACATTCTGTTAGAGGAAATGTAAAATGGTACAGCCACTCTGGGAAAAGAGTTTAGCTTTTTATAAAACTAAATATGTAGTTACTATATGACCCAGTGATTTTGATCTTATACATTTATTCTGTAAAAATGAAAATTTATGGGGGTGCCTGAGTGGCGCAGTTGGTTAAGCTCCCAACTCTGATCTCAGCTCAAGTTATGATCTCTCAGTTGGAGTGTTCGAGCCCCACATTGAGCTCTTTGTGGATAGTGTGGAGGCTGCTTGAGATTCTTTCTCCCTCTCTCTCTTTGTCTCTCCCCCACTTGTGCTCTCTCTCAAATTAAATAAAAAATATGTCCTTAAAAAAAATAAAATCTTGACTGTGGTGGCAGATGTACTAACGTGTGATAAAAGTGTACAGAACTAAATGTACACACAGTCACAAATGAGAATAGTAAAGCTGGGGATGTCTGAACAAGATCAGTGGATTGTATCAGTGTCAGTATCCCGCTAGTTATACTATAATATAATTTTGTATACAGCTACTGTTAGTGGAAACTGAGCAAAATGTGCATGGGATCTCTGTATTACTTCTTATAACTCCATGTGACTATAATCATTTCAATAAAAACTTCAGTTAAAAAATAAATACAGGGGCGCCTGGGTGGCTCAGTTGATTAAGCGTCCAATTCTTGGTTTTGGCTCAGGTCGTTCTCTCGTAGCTCGTAGGTTTGAGCCCCATGTCGGGCTCTTGCATTGCCAGTGCAGAACCTGCTTGGGATTCTATCTCCCTTTCTCTCTGCCCCTCTCCCGCTTATGTGCACTCTCTCTCTCTCTCTCTCTCTCTCAAAATAAATTTAAAAAAAATTAATAAAGACTTAAAAATACATACAGATATGAATTATTTTAAAGGAATAGAGAGACACTGTCGATGTAAGGCTGAAATAGAAGTTGTAGTAGAATTTGTCCTCTTCTGATCAAATCAGTGTTCTGCATCTTCTCTACTGAATAATTCTTAGAAATTTTAAAGAAGTGAAGTGAAAGTTTTTCATCTTTAAAATGCATTAAGAACTATTAAAGCTTTATAATCTAATGCCCAAGTACGGTCCAGGGAACCATGTTTTTATCTGTAGGAAGATTATCTTCTTTGTGTCTATTATTTAAGTATAGTAAATTTCTTGAACAATAAAAATTACTGATTTTATTTTGGAAAGTTGTAGTGTAAGAACTCATTCAGTGTTTCGTACTGATGGAATCATTAAGCCTAAGATCGTAAGTGATACTTTCCCACTTGAAGTGTGTCACTGGTCTTTCTTTCCTTTGGCAGCTTCTGGGCTGGTTGGCTGAGAAACTGCCAAGTCTTCGTTCCACCCCCACAGACCTCATCCTTTGTGTTCCTCATCTCTACTCCTGCCTGGAGGACCGTAATGGAGATGTGCGGAAGAAGGCCCAAGATGCCTTGCCATTCTTCATGATGCATTTGGGATATGAGAAAATGGCCAAGGCCACTGGGAAACTAAAGGTACTGCTTCCTGTTGTTGCTGCTGTTAAAAGCCATTAGAAAAATATTGAACATGAATTGATATCGGCAGGAGATCATATTACCTCCTAAGAGTTTCACTTGAAATCCCAATGCAGCAAAAATATAATATTTAACAGTGTGTAGAACTCAAAGAACCTTACTCTGCAGAAAATTGTGACCTTCTAGAATGGTAGCTAATTTAGTGTGACTTCATAATGTGTGTTATTTCTCTTGCACTGTGTGCCGCCTGCCTTATTTCATTGGTATTTCAAAAGTAGGAGCTCAAGGATGTGTTTGACAGCAGCTCTGTTAGTAAGCATAGTATGAGTGTATCATGTATGTGACCTCTCACCTCTCCTGTTACATTGTCTCCCTAGCCAACTTCTAAAGATCAGGTACTGGCCATGCTAGAGAAAGCCAAAGCTAACATGCCAGCCAAGCCTGCTGCATCTGCTAAAGCAGCTTCCAAACCGATGGGAGGGTCAGCTCCAGCCAAATCCCAGCCACCTTCAGGTAATGGTGTTTTGAGAGGGTTAAGCCCAAGGGAACTCGAAAAAGAAATCAAGCTTTCATTTTTTACCATTTTCCCTAACAGCTTAGATCATAGGCCTGCCCTTCCGCCCGCCCCCTTTACCCTCCTACCACAAACACTTGAGAAGTTTTATGCTATGAACTATGCTGAAGGTATGAAGATGATTAATTTGGTTTCCAAGTCCAAAAAAGGAGTTTGGAATAATGTATTGAAATACTCCAGAAAGCAAGTGCTCCTTATTTTTAAGGTTTCTATACTGTTTTCTGCTATTGGATATTATAGTTAGAGGGGGAACTGGGACCATCTAGTTTAATCCCCTTTATTAACAGATGTAGAAACCCAGAAGATCAAGTGACGGGTACAGGGACGACCAGTCAGTGCCTGAATTCACCAGCATAGAATTCCTGTTTCTCATTCCCAAATGGGTCCTCCTTCCACTGCACTGCCCATTTGTTGATCTATTCTAACATTTACTAATCATTTAGAGAAAATTCTTGGTTTCTTCACCCTGATGTTAAAATTCCATTGTGTATAAATAAAACTCTACTCTTTAACCCCTTCTCTACTATTTTATTATTAAATAAAATAATATTATTCTGTTTAGGGGGGTAGAAACTGTTGATGCTACAGAGTTAGAAATCTTACATGTGTAAAACTGTTGGTATCAAAGTATGTATTCAATTACACCATTTGTTGGAATCTTGCTATATGATAAATACTGAGTATCAAAGATGACAGGCCCTGTCCTTAAGGATATATCAATCTAGGGAAAAGGTTTCTTAACTGCTATTTAGAAAATAGTTTTAAAACTTCAGCTTAGGGGTGCCTGGGTGGCTCAGTCGGTTAAGCATCCGACTTCGGCTCAGGTTATGATCTCACAGTTCATGGGTTCAAGCCCCCCATCGGGCTCTGTGATGACAGCTTAGAGCCTGGAGCCTGCTTCAAATTCTGTGTTTCCCCCTCTCTCTGTTCCTCCCCCACTCATGCTCTGTCTCTCTCTCTCTCTCTCCTTCACAAATAAATAAAAACATTAATTAAAAAAATTTAAAAAAAAACTTCAGCTTAAATGTTGGCAAAGCAGATGTAGATTTATTGAGTTAATTTCATAGGGTTATGCTTAAAAAGAAGTCAGGCTGAAAAAAGATTAGGAAAAAAAATCTAACTGAAAATGCTTGCTAAATTGACACATTTAAAACTGTAGGCCTTCTCGTCATTATATATTTAACCTGCTCAGAACAAAGTGATACTAGAGTTTATATTTATAGTAGATCCCTTTTTTTCTCAAAGCACCTGTTGAAGATTCTGTTTCCAGCACTGTAGAACCCAAGCCTGATCCAAAAAAGGCCAAAGCTCTAGGAGTTTCCTCTAAAGCAAAGGTATGTTAACTCTGCATACTTAGATGTAGAATTGCTTTTAAGTGTGTTTTATGCACAATGTCGTTCTATTAGGAAAGATCATATTATGCATGAAAAACATTACCACTCTTGATATTATCAAATTATAAAGTTAATTATTTATGCCTGTTTCTGTGGCTTGTTTTAAATAAGGCCCCAAAACAGAGACATCCTGCTCTCAAGAGGTGCTGTCATGGGTTTTGTCATGCAGACCTTTGGGGAAGATTTGCAGTAGTGAAGAAAGAAGTCCTGTGTAGCTCTGGCAGAATCACTTAGGCTGAGTCTGATTTAAGAAAAGGAAGGTAGTGATCAGCTTCCTTCAAACTTGGCACAGTTAAGTCATCGTGCTAGAAGGTATCCTAATGAGTCTACAAGGAAATACCGTCTGTCCCTGCACCAGTGGGACTTATTTTGATGAATCACCAGTCCCTTTAGCATCCATGCAGAGTTGGACATTTAAAGAAATATATGTTCAGGGGCACATGGGTGGCTCATTCGGTTAGGCATCTGACTTGGCTCAGGTCATGATCTCACAATTCATCAGTTTGAGCCCCACGTCAGGCTCTGTGCTGACAGTATGGAGCCTGAAGCCTGCTTTGAGATCTGTCTCTCTCCCTGTCTCTCTCTCTCTCTCTGCCCCTTCTCTACTAGCACTCTGTCTCCTCTTTCTCAAACATAAATAAACATAAAAAAAAAAAATTAAAAAGATAGGGGCACCTGGTGGCTCAGTCGGTTGGGTGGCCAACTTCGGCTCAGGTCATGATCTCGTGGTCTGTGAGTTCAAGCCCTGCATCGGTCTCTGTGCTGACGGCTCAGAGCATGGAGCCTGCTTCAGATTCTGTATCTCCCTCTCTCTCTCTCCCACTCATGCTCAGTCTCTCTCGCTCTCAAAAATAAACAAACATAAAATTAAAAATAAAATAAAGAAATATGTTCGAATGCTTAACTTTAAATATTTCGGGGAGGGGGCAAAGGGCAGAAATCTCCTGGGAATCTTTTTATTTCATTAAGTTTTTGAATCACAGCAAATTGTCATCAGTTTCTATACCAAGATTCAGAACCTATCACTGTATTCAGGGTATTGATTAAAACTTATATAAGAAAATTGCAGAACTGTACGGTTGGTAGTAAATATAATAGCAAATATACATAGAGAAAACCATCTAATCAATTACATGTAACTAATGAAAAAAATGCCAGACTAAGAACCGTTTTATTACCTAGTGCGTTTATTATTATATGCCAGATACAGTGGGCACTCTGGCTATTCATCTGAATATTACAGTTATTTTTCCATATGCATGGTCCTTTAACTCAATGAGTTAAATAGGTAATTATCTTCTAAGCTGTCCGATGAAGCTGTTCTTTTCCTGTCCTCCCCCACTGTCCTCATCCCAAATTTAACAAGTGCTTATTTTAGTATTTTGGTGACATGTGCTTTGAAGTATTTTTGACTCTGTTCTTAATGCTATACTGCCCCCCCCCCCACAAGTCTTTTGCAGTTTACAGTTTCACATAAATGATCTCATACTTGTTTTGACTGAATGACTTCATTGTTTGAACTAGAAAGAAATTCTGGCCTACTAGAAATACTGGACTCTTCCTACATTTTTGTTAATAATGGTTCCTGTTTTAAAATTAAACATACGTAGTGAGGTTCACTATTTTCTTTTCCATCTGATACAAAAATTCAAACTCTTGGATTATTTTTCAAAACCACTTTAATAACTTAAAATGTTTCTAGCAAGTTTCCCTAGAATCAAGTTCAGAGACTCTCAGGTATAGCTATATGACAGAGATATATTTACTTTTATTTTTTTAAGTTTATTTATATATTTTGAGGGAGAGGGAGAGAGCATTGGGCGGGGGGGAGGAGCAGAGAGAGAGAATCCCAGGCAGCTTCTGTACTGTCAGTGCAGAGCTCAGTGCAGGGTTAGAACTCACAAACCATGAGATCATGACCTGAGCCGAAGTCCAGGACGCTTAACCGACTGAGCCACCCAGGTGCCCCTAGAGATATATTTTATATGCAGAGAAACAGAAAAGCTTTCTCAACTAAATGATGTGAAGTGTGTGAATGTCATTCAAAATGTCATTAATATGGAAGTCATTAATATGGAAAACCATAAATGGTGTTGAAGATTTCAAGAAAGAACTGTCCAATAAACAAAGGCTGTGACCCAAACCAATGACAGGTAATAGAGTTTTTCCAGCTATGTTGCGTGCCAGTCTAAGGACTAACCAATAGTTACCTGAGAATGCTATTAGAAACATTTCTGAAAAACCTGTACAAAAACATAACGTGCATAATTCTGTGACTTATCTGTTTCTATCATGGAGAATACAGTGTGGAGAGTGTATGGTTTTTATAGTGCGCTCTTACTGTGCAGCAACATCACATTCCTAACCAGTATTCCCTGAACCTTGGCTGTAGAGTGCACAAGGAAAGAAAGTGCCCAGCAAAACCAGCTTAAAGGAAGATGAAGACAAATCTGGTCCTATCTTCATTGTTGTTCCAAATGGAAAGGAGCAAAGAATGAAAGATGAAAAAGGATTAAAGGTAAGAAAGGGATAAGAGTCCTCAGTAGGTTTTTGCTTTTTTGTTTTGCTTTGTAATCAAGAATAGCTTTGCTGTCTGGAATTCATTTCATTGTGAACTATCTAACAATGAACTAAATCTTTTGCTTATAAATTATGGCTTATTTCTCTAAGACGGCTCTATGGGAGCATTAGTTCCTACAAAAAGAACTATGGAATGGAGCTACTGCCTATTCTTCCTCCGAATGGAAAGAAATAAAAGTTGTTTTAATTTTTATAATTGAAGAATGGGAAGTATTCATTGATTTTTGTCAACTACACATAGGTAATAGGCCACTCGTTTAATCCTTCTTGTGCCTGATATCATAAAAGCCAGATTTGGTGACTGTATCTGCTTAGTTCAGTCATTTCTCTTTTGATTTGTTTTAGTATTATCAGGCAGTTAAATTTTTTTTGTTACAATATATACATGTTGTTGTTTTTTCTTAATTCAAGCAGTATGAAATGTGCAGAGAGTAGTGTGAGAAGCATGTCATCCCTTCTAGTCCTCCTCCATAGGAAGGACATTGTTACCAGTGCTCTTGTCTGTTACTCCAGAAGTGTCAGTATTTCATGCAATACGATCACATATGTATAAATATATGGCCTGCCTTTTATGCACAGGGGAACATGCCATATTCTTTGTTCTGTGTTTTATTCTTTTCTTTTAATGATGTTTGAAATATCTTAAAGGCTATTCATATCTGCGTGTTTATATGCATTCATTCTTTTTATTGGTACGTCATATGTATGTACCTTTCTTTATCCCCAACTTACAATGTAAACATTTAGGTTGCTTCTAGTCTTTCAGTGTTATAAGCTACACTGTCATAAGCATCTTTGAATGTAGGCATTTGTGCACATGTGTGAATATATCTTTATTAAACTCCTCCTAGAATGGTGTGTATTTTTTAAATTTTGATAGCTATTTCAAATTTTCCCCTTATTGAAATTGTACCAATAGTGTCTACCATGTTATACAATAATAGAGCATCGGTCTTTGTAGTGAGAACTGCTGAATGTTATTCTATTCCTAGATTTTAAGAGTTAAGCTTCCCGATGTATGACAGCTCAAGAATACATTTTGCACTCATATTTAATTACAAATTAATCTTGTTGAATTTTAAAATATCTTATTTAATTGATTTCTGCAGCTGCTTTTAAATGGAGTTCTTCTCTGCCTCATTTCAGTTGAACATCTTACAGTCCCTTTTCACTGTGTTGTTTTTTTTTTCAGGTGCTGAAGTGGAATTTTACTACTCCACGGGATGAATACATTGAGCAACTAAAGACTCAGATGTCTAGCTGCGTGGCTAAGTGGCTACAAGATGAGATGTTTCACTCAGACTTTCAGCATCATAATAAAGCCCTTGCTGTCATGGTTGATGTAGGTTTGCAAGAGATAAATAGTATCTCAGACCCATGAAAATACTGAGCCTTGTGAATACCCAGAAATTCACATGACTTGAGAGGGAACTAGAATACAACATGTTCTCTGTTTTTAGAGCTGTTTTATTGTTTGATAGAATAAATGTCTATAATTTTAGGTCCTAAATAGCTCAAAAAGCTATTATTTTCTTCTTGGACTCTAGTAAAATTTATAAAGGACTTACCTAATAGAACTTACATTTTTATACAGTCTTATTTGTCTTTTGTTTTAAGCACTTGGAGAGTGAAAAAGAGGGTGTAATTGGTTGCCTGGATCTCATCTTAAAGTGGCTTACCCTGCGGTTTTTTGACACCAATACAAGCGTCCTAATGAAAGCCCTAGAATATTTAAAATTGCTCTTCACACTGCTAAGTGAGGAGGAATATCATCTGACTGAGAACGAAGCATCTTCCTTCATCCCTTATCTCATCCTCAAGGTAATGCGTTGTTCTCACTCTGGAAGACTGCCCAAGTTCCCGGCTGACCTCAGTTCCTATCCTTTATGCCCTCGCCCTTTTTCATTTATTCTGTGAAGATACCCTTCTACCACTTACTCCTGTGCCCCTATTCTTCCAAAAGGTAGTGACTCATGGGAGGACCCTTTGCTACTCAGGAAATGCCTCAGTCGTTATTTTCCTTGTCGACTAGGTTGGAGAACCAAAGGATGTCATTCGTAAAGATGTCCGTGCCATCCTGAACCGGATGTGCCTTGTCTACCCAGCCAGCAAGATGTTCCCCTTCATCATGGAAGGAACCAAATCCAAAAACTCTAAGCAAAGAGCAGGTGAAGCAACAATTTAAATAAAAGCGTGAGTCTATGCAGCAGTGACCTCTAAAAGAAAGAGTTTGTAGATGAACAAGGACAATTCTTCAGTGTCTGAGTGATTGATTCCAATCTTCTGATTTGGACTGTGAGAATGATGAGTTGCACACTGGTGGTGCCACAGTGTCCGGTGACACAGGCACCACTCAGTTACCACCCTGGTGACAAAATCAAGTGCACAGGGGCCATCTGACTCACAGGCATCCCTTTCTTCCAGGAGCACTTGCTGTAACATCATTATTGTGTGTTTTATCAGAAGGCAATAAACAAGGAAAAATTCTAGGTAGAACCAGTATAAGATTTTAGTCTTTTATGTATGCCAAGGAAATTTTATCTAGCAAAGATAAGTCCCTATGCCAAATGTGTGTTGGGTCTCATCAGTCTAATCTTCCTCCCCCATCAGAGTGCCTGGAAGAACTGGGGTGTCTGGTCGAGTCCTATGGCATGAATGTTTGCCAACCAACCCCAGGGAAAGCCTTAAAGGAGATAGCAATTCACATTGGAGACCGTGACAACGCTGTGCGCAATGCTGCCCTCAATACCATCGTCACCGTGTACAATGTACACGGGGATCAGGTGTTCAAACTGATTGGAACTGTGAGTGACTTTTTGTGGACATTTTTAACATGTTGTGAATTGCAGAATCACTTAGGTGTTCAGCTTTCATGCCATCTCAACTCTAGCTAAGTTGTTACCACTTTTTATTAAACTAAACCCATCAATGTGTCTTAGAGTCCAGATAAACCCTTGAGGGTGTCTCTGTTACAGGACATTTATATGTGCCTTACAGGAAATCAGATTTTCTTTTCTGAGCCTTCTACTCATACAGTTTGCTTTAGAAAATGAAAGCTTTTTTTTTTTTAAAGTTAAGAGAGGGAGAGCAGGAGCAGTGGAGGAACAGAGAGAGGGAGAGGAGAGAATCCCAAGCGGGCTCCACGCAGTCAGCACAGAACCCGATGTGGGGCTCAAGCTCATGGAACATGAGATCATGACTTGAACCAAAATCAAGAGTCAGACACTTAACTGACTGAGCCACCCAGGCGCCCCGAGAGCTATTTTTGAATCAGGAAATCCAGAACTAGTCTGGGATTTATATTCTGTCTAGAAATCTGCTCTGTAATTTTCAGTGCATTTACTTTGTAGTGAACAAGTACTCGTGTATAATGTAGAATCTGGTACCTGTCACATCAAAAGAGTCCCACAGCCATAAGCCACATTCTGCAGACACATCAGGTGCTGTTTCAGATTCCTTACTTCCTTTGAGCCATTTGCTTGTGCTTGCACCTCAGTCCTTCATTCCAGTTACTTCCTAGTATTTACACTGTGTTTATGTATTTTTAGCTGTACTAATCTAATTAAATCCTCACTACAGGTCGGCAAAGGAGATAAAGCAGATGGGAATTTTATAGATGGTCACAGGTGAAGCTTCTTACCTATAGTTCACATAGTGGTGACACAGCAAACATGAGGAAGCATCATTTAATCTTTGATTTTTTCGTTTAGAGTTAATACTGGCCTTTCTTTTTGTATCCTTTCCTTCTTTCATGTATTCTCTTATGATAGCAGGTTTTAACAATAGTTGATTTAAAATGTAGCTAGTATTTTGAAAATGAATTTACCCTAACATAGCAGGTTCTGTTTGCTTCAATATGTGAATGGATATTGACTCTTTTGAGTCTTCCAACCAGGTTTTTAATTCTCCTCATATTCTAGTAGAGTATGTGGTAATAAATTGGCTTCTTCTTACAGCTTTCTGAAAAGGATATGAGCATGCTCGAGGAGAGGATTAAGCGGTCAGCAAAGAGGCCTTCTGCTGCACCAATAAAACAGGTGGAAGAGAGACCTCAGCGCACACAGAGCATAAACTCCAATGCTAACATGCTGCGCAAGGGACCAGCTGAGGACATGTCCTCCAAACTCAAGTATGTAGATGGAGACAATTGTCTAAGAACGTCTCAGTGGACTTTGCCTTGTGTGCTAAGAGCTTATCCTGTAACATAATCTTGAGTTCTTGTAGCCATTATCATGCATGACAGAGTGTCTGGGTAAATGTCTTGTAGCCAAATGTTTAATCCTTCAGTCTTCATTGTCTTTGTCTTTGTCTCAAAACCACTTCTAAATAGTCTTGTGCCTTCTTTCACTGCTTTTCCGTGGACAGAATTATGTATCGCACTTATAGGATGTAAGTACTGCCTGCTAATTTCTCATTAGCAGGGCTCTTATATCTTTCTAACTTCTGACTTGGATTCATCCCCTCTGGAGGGCAATTGATTTAGAGTTTATAACTCTTAACAGGTTAGGGGTGTCCATAAGTATCCCATGTGTCAAACCTTCCCCAGAAGTCCACTGGCTAGCAGAAGTGGCCACTCAATGTCATGTGGCTAAATTATTGGTTCACCTTCTTCCTTGTGTTATACTTGGTCATATTCAGGATTCTCTTCTTCAGATAAGGCTGAGTAAGTTGCATGCAACCCAGAATTGGCTTAGGGACTCAAAATACTACCTTCTAAGAAAGACAGCTCTATTTTGGGCTGTATCGTTCGTCTAATTTTAACCAATTTGAATTTGAAAACTTTAAATACCTATTGCTTAGATGTAATGCTGGCCCTGACCTATCAAGAGTGAATATCCCTAAAAAGAGATGACTGTACCTCAAAGTTTAAAATGTACTGAACACTGCATGGATGAGTGCTTATGATTAGAAGAACTTAACACAGGATAATTTATCAGAAAAGAACCAGCCAGTCTAGATTTTTCTTAAATTTGTGACCAAGTAGAGACCTTTGAGTCAGTATATTTTATGAATTATTTTCTGCCCCCTCTGGAATAGCAACACAAGGTTTGTCGGCTTTAGTGAACTGGAGAGAATACTTATAATTTGGAAGCTACTACAAATACAAGTTAAAACCATCTGCTCTGAGGATATTCATGAACATGAATTGCGGCCCATTGAAGGCATTTGCCTTAGACTCAAGGACTCAAATAATTCAGGGGGGCTGAAACCAGAAGTTGAACATCTGTCTTGAAGCTTTGGGGCAACTGGCAATGCTACTCTTGTCCTTTGTTTCAGAAGTTTCTTTTAGTTCAAGAACCTCCTTTTGCTTCCCTTAGCCAAGCCCGAAGCATGAGTGGGCATCCTGAGGCAGCCCAGATGGTTCGCCGAGAATTCCAGCTGGATCTAGATGAGATTGAGAATGACAATGGTACAGTTCGATGTGAAATGCCAGAGCTTGTTCAGCACAAACTGGATGACATTTTTGAACCCGTCCTTATTCCTGAACCCAAGTAAGTTAATCTCTTTCATTTCAGTGGTGAGCAGTGCATGATCAAAAGAGTGCATATGTGAAAAGAGCTCTCTGTACAATTAGAATGTTTTAGAACTGATCACTGTATGGCTGGGAGCAGTTCTTTACTAAGACCTGGAGGTAGCAGAGAATTGCATAATCCCAACTCACTGAGAGGTCTTCTAACAAAGATTGAATTTTTTCCCTTTGCTCTGCTCTCTAGAATCCGGGCTGTTTCTCCACACTTTGATGACATGCACAGTAATACAGCATCCACAATCAATTTCATTATCTCCCAAGTAGCCAGTGGTGACATCAACACGAGCATCCAAGCTCTGACACAGGTAATGGGGGTATTACACACGACGGTAATTCCATCATCAGCAGAGGCTGTACGAGTGGTGGCTGCATTCTGGTCGCAGATTTGACGGAGGCAGGCAGCGTTCAGCACTGCTCTGATGAAAACGTGCACAGGGACCCCTCATTGTCATCACTGACCTCCCAGGATATGGCTGTCATAGAGCCTTGCTTTTTATTTTACACTTGCATGCATTCGCCAGAGGCTGGAAATAGCAGCAGGGTAAGGATATCCACGTATGTTGGAGGGGGCAGGCCAGTACACAGGTGGCTCAGAACTGGGAGTCAGAGCTGAAGTAGGCATCTGCATAGGGAAGAACTGGTGGCAGAGATGGGAGATTGGTTATATGCAAAAAGGTTGGTCAAAGAAATACAAGGAAAATAGAACCCAAATTTCTTACTGTCAGAAAAGCACTACAAATATGAAAGGAAAGCGAAATAGAATAAACTGTGGTGTTGGAATTAGATGTGTCAGTGTGAACTCGTGGTTTTCATTATAGAGATGTAGAAATTAATATCACTGTCAGTGTATATGTATGTATATATGTGGTATAAATGTGTGTTATATGTGTATATAATATATATTTATACATGTCTCATTGAGAGGACCTGAGAACAGCAATACCCCAACAGCAGTAAGCACTCCCAAATCTTATCTTCTGAATACCATTTTCCACTAAAAGGGAATGAGAGCTCCTTGGAGAAGGAGCAGATTCTAGGGCTGAATTAGAAAAAGTACAGGGCAATCCTGGAACATCGTATTGTACCAGACAGGAAGGATAGTCTCAAAGAATGATAGGGACATGTCAGAAGGACCCAGGGGCCAACGGGAACAGATGCCTTATGTTTGAAGGGGACAGTTTGAGCATCAAAGTAAATAGTGGTAGTAATGAGGTATAACCTAATACACTGAATAAAATTCAGGAAATTTATTAAATTCAAAAAAACTTAAGAAAATAGGGAACCACAGTCCATGCCCATAGAAATAAAAAATTTGAAGAGAAATGGGATATTTGCAGTTTCATAGTACCTCTCCACAAAATACAAAGGACAAATACATAAGAAGTAGCCAAAAAATAAAAAATACTTCGAGAATTTGACAGTACAGAAGCGTAGCACACACCACCCTGGAAGATAAAATCATGTGCCACCTCATAGGATCCAGTGAGAATTCAGCATCACTTTGTTCACATTCCTGATGTCATCTAATCATGAGGAAATCTCAAATAAATGCAAACCAAGGGATATTTTACAAATGTCAAGGTCAAGAAAGTCAAGGAAAGACTGAGGATTGGTCTACACTGAAGAGAGACTAAGAGACATGAGTAAATACAGTGAATGATTCTGACCTGGCCTTTAGCTATGAAGAACGTGATCGGGGCAGTTGGAGAAAATGGAGCCTGAAGATTAGATGGTAGTAACATCCGTCCTAACTTCTGATTTTGAGTGTTGTCTCATTAGACATCTCCATGAAGACAGATGGTTGGAAATGGTGGAATTGGAAATCTTAGCACAAGGTTTTTGCTATTGTTCTACAAAGAGTGTCCTGTTAACAGTTTTGGTATTGGAGGGGATTTTGGAAAACAATGATTTGAATGCATGCATTCCTCTTGCCTTTCTCCATCCCTTTCAATCCAAACCCATCTGCCTTTTCTGAGCAGAGTAGCTGCTAGGTCAGGTAGGTGGTGTCTGAAGTATGTATAAATGTCAAGCTCTGTGTTGTATAAGTACAAGACTTTTCCACATACAGGCCTTCAGGAAAACCTGAGGTTCAGTAGTGCAGAGCCCAGGGAAAAAGATTGAAACACCAAAATTCCTGGAAAGACTCTTTTTGTGGAGATCAGCATATCCCCTAAAGAAAGGGCAATGGTGGTCTGTATGAGTGTTATTAATAGGAGGACCTGGTGTTCTCCCTGGCCCCCCAAGGAACTATAAGTTGCCGAACAAAAAGCCTGAATTCACTGTCTGAGGCTGGGAAGTCTCTAGTTTTTGTACCTTCAGAGACAGAAGAGCAGAAGTGCCCGCTCTTGGTGCTGTGCCATATGACTGATAGATTGCCAGCTGGCATACCACAGACTTAGAAGGGCAGAAACTGCTATGTCTCCCCTGCTCAGATTGCCATAATCGAGGATTTCCAAAAAGACCCAAGAGTGAATCCTGACTAGATAAAGAATGATAACAAGCCACACTGTAAGGGACTCAGTAATTGGGAAAAGGAATAAAACAAAATAACCAGAATGGGAATTTCCTGGTACAGGGAAACTTGAAACTGCTGGAGGGGACTAGATGACCACAGGGTTGGGGGTGAGGGGGTATGTGGAAAGAGTACTTAACGAGGATTATTTATTACATATATTCTCCCCAGCAAAAAAAAAAAAAAAAGTTTTAGAATTTTAAAATTGAGTAGATGGACTGAAAGGAGAGGATGATCACTGCTGAAACCAAATTAAATGACAACAGTGACAAGACCATTCAGTGGGGAAAGGATAGTCTTTTCAACAAATGATGCTGGGAGAAATGGATATCCACATGCAAAAGAATGAAGTTGGACTCATACTATATACAAAAATTAACTCAAAATGGACCAAAGACGTACATGTAATAGCTAAAGCTCTAAAACTCTTAGAAGAAAACATGGCAGGGGCAGGGCGGTGGGGGGGAGGGTTCTCCTTGTGGTGGTGGCAGCTCAAAAGCAAAGTACAGTTGAACTGCAGCAGCCAGTCATGTCAGGACAGGCGTTTAGAAAGTTTCTTCCCCTCTTTGACCAAGTTTTAGTTGAAAGGAGTATAGCCAAAACTGTAACCAAAGGAGGCATTTTGCTTCCAGAAAAATCTCAAGGAAAAGTGTATGGATGGGGCTCTAGAGAAAAGAGAGAGATTCAACTAGTTGGCGTGAAAGTTGGAGATAAAATTCTCCCAGAATATGGAAGCACCAAAGTAGTTCTGGATGACAAGGATTATTTCTGGTGACATTCTCAGGAAGTATGTAAGCTAAAATAAATCATTATTGAAATGGCGTCATGTGAAGCTGCCCATTCTAGTAAAGTTGTGAAATCTTCCATCATGTAAATAATTTCCATGTCTCTCTTTTATAATAACCTAATGGTATCCCAAACAAAACAAATAAAACATAGGGGGAAATCTTCATGATATTAGACTTGGCAGTGATTTTTTGGATATGACACCAAAAGCAATGGCAACAGAAGAAAAAATAATAAAATTGAACTTTATCAAATAAAAGTTTTGTGCATCAAACAAAGGTCACTCTCGAGAGAGTAAAAAGACACCCCACAGAATGAGAGAAAATATTTGCAAACTATATATCTGAAAAGAGATTAATATCCAGAACACATAAAGAATTCCCACAATTCAACCACACAAACAGAAAGAAAATTCAAAAATGGGCAAAGGACTTAAATCAACATTTCTCCAAAGAAGATACACAAATGGCCAGTGAGCATGTGAAAAGATGTTTGCCATCTTTTAGTCATTAAGGAAATGCAGATCAAAACCACGATGAGATACCACTTCATACCCCAGTAGGATTTTCTTTTTTTTCTAAAAATGGGAAATAGGGCACCTGGGTGGCTCAGTTGGTTAAGCAACTGACTTTGACTCAAGTCATGATCTTGCAGTTCACTAGTTTGGGCCCCTCCTCTAACTCTGTGCTGACAGCTCAGAGCCTGGAGCCTGCTTTGGATCTCTCTCTCTCTCTCTCTCTCTCTCTCTCTCTCTCTCTCTGTCTCTGCCCTTCCCCTGCTCTCGCTCGCTCTTGAATAAAAACATTAAAAAAAAAATTGTTTTTAAATGGTCAATAGTATTGGCAAGGATGTGGAGAAACTGGAACCTGTGTGCATAAAATGGTACAGCCATTTATGGAAAACACAGTCTGGTGGTTCTTCAAAAAGTTAAACAAGAATTACAGTAAGATCCAATATTTCCACTACCTGAAAGCAGGGACCCACACAGATAGTTGTGCACCAGTGTTTATTATAGCAGCATTCTTCACAGCAGACAAAAGGTGGAAAACAACTTAAGAGTCCATCAGCATGTGAATGGATCAACAAAATGTGGTATATACATACCATGGAATATTTTTCAGCCATAAAGATGAATGAAATTCTGATGCATGCTATAACATGGATGAACCTTGGAAACCTTATGCTAAATACAATAAATCAGACACAAAGGGACAATTATTGTGTGATTACACATATATGAGGTACCTAGGATAGGCAAACACACAGAGAAAGTAGAATAGAGGTTACCAGGGCTAGGGAAGGGCGGCAGAATTTGGAGTTATTATTTAATGGGTATGGAGTCCGATTAGAATAACAAAGTTCTAGAAATAGATAGTGGTAATGGTTATATAACATTGTGAAGGTACTTAATGCCACTGGATTATATACTTAAGTGGTTAAAATGGGCACCTTGGTGGCTCAGTTAAGCATCCGGTTTGTGATTTTGGCTCAGATCATGATCTCATAGTTCATGTATTTGAGCCTTGAGTCAGGCTATAGTGCACAGCCTGCTTGGGATTCTCTCTCTCTCTGTTCCTCCCCTGCTCATGCTCTCTCTCTCTAAATAAATAAGTAAACTTAACATTTTTTTTAAGAGATAGTTAAAATGGTAAATTTTATATATTTTTATTATAAGAAAATTAACAGGGGTGCCTGGGTGGCTCAGTTGGTTACATGTCTGACTTTGGCTCAGGTCACAGTCTTGCGGTTCCTGAGTCCAAGCCCTATGTCAGGTTCTGTGCTGACGACAGCTCAACCTCGGATTCTGTGTCTCCCGCTTGCTCTCTGCCCCTCCCCCTCGTGTTCTCTCTCTCTCCCTCTCTCTCTCTCTCTGTCTCTGTCTCAGAGAAATAAAAACATTTAAAAATATAAATAAATAAAGATTTATGAGAATATTAAAAAAAAGAAAACCGTCAGTAACAAAAACATTTACATAGGAATAAATCAAGCATTTTATATGTAAAACCTTTATAGAGGAAATTGAATGACATTAGAGAATTTCCAAATAAATGGAAATATAATATGTTCACAAGGTTTGGGGTTATCAAGATGCCAATTTGCCTCAAATTTACCTATAGAGTGAAAGCCATTCTAATCAAAATCTCAACAGTTCTACAGTTATGAAATTGATGCTGAAATTTATTTTTTTTTTTGAAGTTTTATTTATTTTTGAGAGAGAGAGAGCGTGAGTGGGGGAGAGTCAGCGAGATAGGGAGACACAGAATCCAAAGCAGGCTCCAGGCCCTGAGCTGTCGGCACAGAAACCCACGCAGGGTTCAAACCTACAAACCACAAGCGAGATCATGACCAAGCCCGAGTCAGTTGCTTAACTGACTGAGCCACCCAAGCACCCCAGCAGTCAGTTTTTTAAGACAGTTTTTTAATTAAAAAAAATTTTAAATCTACATATCTTTTTTAAATTTTTTTGAGAGAGCACATGCATATAACCAGGGGAGAGGGGCAGAGAGAGAGAGAGAGAGAATCGTAGACAGGCTCCACACTAAGTGTGGAATTCATTGCAGGGTTCATCCCACAACGCTGGGATCATGATCTGAGCTGAAATCAAGACTTGGATGCTCAACTGACTGAGCCACCCAGGCACCCCAAGAAAGTTTTTTAAAATTATAACACAGTGCAGAGGTCCTTTATCACTATACATCAACAGTAACTACAGAGCCACTGTAATTAAGATTGTGCAGTATTGGGGGCACCTGGGTTGCTCAGTTGGTTAAACCTCCGATTTCAGCTCAGGCCATGATCTCACGGTTCGTGGGTTCAGGACCCACATCAGGCTTTCTGCTTTCAGTGGTGAGCCTGCTTCAGATCCTCTGTCCCTCTCTCCATCTGCCCATCCCCTGGTTGTACTCATTTTCTCTCTCTCTCTCTCTCTCTCTCTCTCCCCCTCTCCCTCTCCCTCTCCCTCTCCCTCTCCCTCTCCCTGTGCCTCTCTCCCCCCCTCCCTCCCTCCCTCCCTCTCTCCCCCTACTTCCCTCCTCCCCCACCCCAAAAAAAAGGAACAGAAAAGACATTAAAAATCCCTTGGTAAAAGCTGGATTAATCAGTAAATGGTGCTAGGACTGGTTATCTTCCACGGGAACAGCAGTATAATTAGATTGCTATTTCCTACGCCAAAGTATATTTCAGATGGATTAAAGACCTAGATGTGAGAAGGAAAACTTAATAGGAGAACATTTTTTTACTTCACATTATGTAAGGATTTCTTTTTAAACTAGACACAAAAAAACATAAAGGAAAAAATAGAAATCTTTTACTACTTTAAAATTTCTGAAAACATCTGTTTATCACAAGATACTCTGTTTATAACAAAATGAAAAGCCAAGCAGGGCACCTGGCTGGCTCAGTCAGTAGAGCACACGACTCTTGATCTCAGCGTTGTGAGTTCAAGCCCCATGCTGGGTGTAGAGCCTACTTTAAAAAAAATAAATAAAAGACAAGTTATAGGTTGAGAGAATTGGGACAGATGTAGTAGATGAAAGATAAGGACATGGGAATGAAATAATTCTTAACCAGTTGGAGCTCAGAATGTTTTTTTTTTTAAAAAAGGAAAAACCAGATAGAATAGTAGTAACCCCTGGTGAAAGGCAGGATACCAGCTTACCAGCTTGGAGGGGCAGGAAGAGGGCTTTGGGTGCAACCAATGTCCTATAGCTTGTTCTCATGGCAGATATACAGATGCATATGCATAGAATTTCATTAAGATGTACTGTTAGGATTTGTATATTGTATTAACGTTGTTAAACCTTAATAGAATAGTATTAGTAAACAGTAAACCGGACTTAATATATGTGTACATAGAATTTTACAGTCTCTGAAAATATCTATATTTTTTTATATCTTAACAACTGTTGTAGTAAAAGATATACTCACCAAATTCTTTATTGGTAACCCAACAGACTTTTTAATAAATAATATCACAAAAAATAATGGCCACTTGGAAAAAGTATGAAACACCCTCCTGACTAACCCTTTGATTAAAAAACCAAAAAACTCTTAATAGTGAATAGTAGGAAAGCATTTCCCTCTAAACCTGTAGTGAAACTACTGAACTCAGAAAAATATATTGCTGGCACAAAAACAGACACTCAGATCAATGGAACAGAATAGAGAACCCAGAAATGGACCCACAAACGTATGTCCAACTAATCTTTGACAAAGCAGGAAAGAATATCCAATGGAATAAAGATGGTCTCTTCAGCAAGTGGTACTGGGAAGACTGGACAGCGACATGCAAAAAAATGAACCTGGACCACTTTCGTACATCATACACAAAAAGAAACTCAAAATGGATGAAAGACCTAAATGTAAGACAGGAAGCCATCAAAGTCCTTGAGGAGAAAGCAGGCAAAAACCTCTTTGATCTTGGCCTCAGCAACTTCTTACTCAACACGTCTCCAGAGGCAAGGGAGACAAAAGCAAAAATGAACTATTGGGATCTCCTCAAAATAAAAATCGTCTGCACACCACAGGAAACAATCAGCAAAACTAAAATGCAACTGACAAGAATGGGAGAAGATATTTGCAAACAACCTATCAGATAAAGGGTTAGTATCCAAAATCTATAAAGAACTTATCTAACTCAACACCCAAAAAACAAATAATCCAGTGAAGAAATGGGCAAAAAACATGAATAGACATTTCTCCAAAGAAGACATCCGGATAGCCAACCAACACATGAAAGAATGCTCAACATTACCCATCATCAGGAAAATACAAATCAGAACCACAATGAGATACCACCTCACACCTGTCAGAATGGCTAACATTAACAACTCAGGCAAGGACAGATGTTGGCAAGGATGCGGAGAAAGAGGATCTCTGTTGCACCACTGGTGAGAATGCAAACTGGTGCAGCCACTCTGGAAAACAGTATGGAGGTTCCTCAGAAAATTAAAAATAGAACTACCCTACAACCCAACAATTGCACTACTAGGTATTTATCCAAGGGATACAGGTATGCTGTTTCAAAGGGGCACATGCACCCCAAAGTTCATAGCAGCACTATCAACAATAGCCAAGGTATAGAAAAAGCCCACATGTCCATCTATGGAGAATGGATAAAGATGTAGTATATATATATACAATGGAGTATTACTCAACAATCAAAAAGAATGAAATCTTGCCATTTGCAACCACGTGGATGGAACTGGAGGGTGTTATGCTAAGTGAAATTAGAGAAAGACAGATATGACTTTCACTCATATGAGGAATTTAAGATACAGAACAGATGAACACAAGGGAAGGGAAGCAAATATAAAAACAGCAAGGGGGACAAAACATAAGAGACTCTTAAATATGGAGAACAAACAAAGGGTTATTGGAGAGGTTGTGGGAGGGTGGATGGGCTAAACAGGTAAGGGGCATTAAAGAATCTACTCCTAAAATCATTGTTGCATTATATGCTAACTAACTTGGATGTAAATTTAAAAAAAAATTTTTAAGTATAGTATAGCTATAGTAATTAAGACAATGTGATATTGACATAAAAATAATGAACTAGACTCAATGGAACAGAATTTAAAAACCCACAAATAAATACATGCATATAGGCGCAATAGATTTATAACTAATGTGTCACTGAAGTGTTCAACAGTAAGGAAAGGAAAGTCTTTTCAATAAATTATACGGGGACAATTGGATATCCACACACAAAAAAAGTAAAAAGAAAGAAAATGAAAAATATATTGCCGAAATGCATTTGCTATTAGGAAAAAGCTAAAATGAAGTAACTTAGTACTTATCAGAAGTTAGAAAAATAAAAAATAAAAAATATCTGAAAGGAGATAATAAAGCTATAGTTCATGAGATGGATGTTTATTTTTTGTTTGTTTGTTTATTCATAATGTCTATACCCAACATGGGACTCGAACTCACAACCCCAAGACCCAACAATCACACGCTCATCTGACTGAGCCAGCCAAGCGCCCCTAAGATGGATTTTTAAAATAACAACTCTTAATTTGTTTCTTGTAAAACAAAACAAATTCCTTAATAGACTGACTAGAGAACAAAAATATGTATCAGGAATGAGGAAGGAACCAACCATAGATGTGGAAGAGATAAAAAAAAAAAAAAAAAAGTAACCCTGTGAAAATTTTAAACAATTCATCACCCCCCCTAAATTTTTGAAATAACCAGGGGACTTGGGGAAAACATTTAAAAACAAGGAAGGAAACCTAAGAAGAATAAGAAAAGACACATTCGAACATATAAAATTTTAAGATTTTAATCTGCAGAAATCTACCATATACTATCAGTAAACAAGTAGTATATTGCGTACATATTGTGGAATATATTTGCAACCCAGATGACCAATAAAGGATTAATAGCTACACTAAACAGAGCTTTTATTAACTCTTGAGAAAAGGAGAACCCAATAGAAAAATGACTGAAGGATGTGAATAGGCAAATCACACAAGATATCCAAACGGCCAGTAAATATGTGAAAAGAGGTCCAGGCCCTCCTTTGCTACAAAATGCAAATTAAAGTAACAATAAGGGACCCCTGGGTGGCTCAGTTTGTTAAGTGTCTGATTGTTGATCTCAGCTCAGATCTTAATCTCAGGGTCATCAGTTCAAGCCCTCCTTTGGGCTCCACACTGGGTGTGGAGCCTAAAGTAACAATAAGATAGCATGTTTTGCCATCAGAGTGGCAAAAAATAAAAAGCGTAATAACATACAGGCAGTAGAGCTTGTGGAAAAACAGTACTTGTGCATTAAATGTAGAAATGCAAATGCAATGTTAGTGCCTTTTTTTTTAATTTGAGAGAGAGAAAGCATGAGTTTGCGTGTGAACAGGGGAGAGGGGCAGAAGGAGAGAGAGAGAGAATGAGAATCCCAAGCAAGCTCCACTCTCAGCACAGAGCCCAACTCAGCTTGATCCCATGACCCTGGGATCATGACCTGAGCTGAAACCAAGAGTCGGATGGACGTTGCATGCCACCCGGGCGCCCCAATGTGCCTTTTTAAAGAAAACCACACAGTAATATGTATTATGCCATCATTTGAAATGTATCGTTCTTTTAGAAGTAAAAACACAAGTATATTAGGATACATGTACAAAGATGTTTATTGAAACCTTATTTATAGTAAACAAAATAACCAAACCGGAAACACATTGAAAGTTAGTAAGGGAACAATTGAGTAAACTTTGGCACATGCATATGTAGACTGTTAATGCAGTCTTTAAAAATAGAGCTATTCCTGTGGCCTTTGGGGAATTTCATAATTTTCTGTTGTGCTAGAAAAGCTAGATGCAGAGAAATGTACGAACTATAATCCTCTTTAAAATAACCTAAACCTTGACCCCATTTGTGCATGCACATGTGGTTGTATATGACTCTGTGAATGTGAAAGGATGTGGACCAGGTTGTTAATGTTAATTACTTTAGAAAAAGGGTCAGCTTCCCCCTGGGGGGAGAAAAAGTATTTTTTATGGTGTCTTTGTTGACACAACGTTGTTAAACAGCTCCAGTTATATAAAATTGTATGTGCCAATGAGGTATGACACACACAAAGATGCAAATGAAAGTAGGACTCCTGGCTTCCACAACACCAGCAGGCACCATTCCCACTGCAGTCTGTCAAAATGGTGCTCCCTGGAGTTGCACAATAGGACAACCCTGCCGGAAAGTAGGGTCATTAGGGGTGCCTGGGCGTGTCAGTCGGTTGAGTGTCCGACTCTTGATTTCAGCTCATGATTCCAGCGTCTTGGGACGGAGCCCTGAGTTGGGCTCTGTGCCAAGTGTGGAGCCTGTTTGAGATTCTCTCCCAGTGTGTGTATGCCTCTCTCTCTCTCTCTCTCTCTCTCTCTCTCCCTCTCCCCCATTCTCATGCTCTCTTAAAAAAGATGGAGGAGGGGGCGGTTATTGAAGATTGACATGTTTGTCTCTGGGTGGTATTTATGTAATCATAAAAATAAGGTATTTTTACAGTAGTGAATGGGAAATACATGTTTTACCCACAGTAGTGCATTTTACTGTTAGTGACAACCAATGTACCAAACCAAAAAGAACACCAGAATCAGGATGTGGGAAAACTTGAGTTTTGAGTTTGGACTAAGTAGTCTGATCTTTCTGAGCCTTGCTTTTCTCATGTAGTAAATGGAGATCTTACTAACTTACCTTACTGATTCTCCAGAGCTGTTGAATGATCAAATGAGATGATGGGTATTCACTTTAATAGATGAGACATTTAAACATTATATTCCCTAATCTTCTAGATAGTGAACCTTTTACAATAGGATCTGTGACTAATTTACCTAACAGTATCTTGCTCAGTTAGTATCTGCTGAGTGTTTGAATCCCTAAGGACTAGTTATTTATGTGTAAAGTGACTGGATTTTTTTTCTAGGTTAGATATTATTATAAGTACTTTGCTAATAAATATTATAGACATAACATTTTCCTGCTACTTCTAAGTATGAAGCTTGGAGACTGTATCTTGGGGGTTGTTTTGTTGTTTTTGTTTTTAATTTTAGTTAACATATCTTGGGGTTTTTGTTACCAGATTGATGAGGTCCTGAGACAGGAAGACAAAGCTGAAGCTATGTCTGGCCATATTGATCAGTTTCTGATAGCCACGTTCATGCAGCTAAGACTCATCTACAACACACATATGGCAGATGAGAAATTGGAGAAAGATGAGATCATCAAGCTTTATAGCTGTATCATTGGCAACATGATTTCGGTAAGGCCACCTCTACAGAACATGAGCTTCTTTTCAGTCTCATCCTACCTGGGTTCTAGAACCTGAATCTGTGTAGATGCTCTGTTGAATCCTACATCACTTACAGAGTTTTACTTGCAGACTACGGACTACTTTCATTAGATGTTGGGTGCCTTACTGTTAGGACACAAAATAGAATGCTTACATACTACCTAGATTTCTGCTTCCTGCCAGTGTCTTCATTAGGCATGGTAGGACCCCTGGTTGCATTGTCACAGATAACTACTCACACAGAAAGTACTTTTACAACAGGAAGGAAGAAGCACTCCAATTAGTTTTGGCTATTTCTGGAGATTTGAGGAAGTCTGATGGTTTTTTTCCCCCTAATACTCTGCATTTTTTTTTTAATACAGTGTAACTGTTTACTAGAATGTGCCACCCACATTTATCTTCTTTGTTTTATATATTGGCTTTCATACCTAACACAAGTATGATTGGATAGCTGTTTCAGATAGAAAGCCTTGCCCGGGAGGCCTCCACTGGAGTACTGAAAGACCTGATGCATGGCCTCATCACCTTAATGCTGGACTCTAGGATTGAAGATCTAGAGGAAGGACAACAGGTGATCCGCTCTGTGAACCTCTTGGTGGTGAAGGTTCTGGAGAAGTCAGACCAGACCAACATCCTGAGGTATATCCATGCTCTCACCATTTGAGCCTGAAACAGCCTCTCTTTTGTCTACCCATGGAAACCAAAGTCACTAAGACCAATTATAACTTTAGGTTTGCCTAATAAGTTTGTTTATTACTCTTCCCTTCCTCATGAACCTAAAGTGTTCTGACCCAAGACAGCAGCTAAAACTAGTAACAACTTAGTAAGCCAGCCAGCAACAAGACTTTTCTAGAATAGGGACGCCTGGGTGGCTCAGTCAGTTAAGCATCTGACTCATGGTTTCTGCTCAGGTCATGATCTCATGGTTTCATGAGTTTGAGCCCCACAATGGGCTCCAAGCTGACGGTGCAGAGCCTGCTTGGGATTCTCTGTCTCCCTGTCTCTGTTCCTCCCCCACTTGCACTGTCTCTCAAAATAAATAAACTTTAAAAAAAAATTATAAAGAATTTTCTAGAATAGAACTAGCATGTTTGTTGATTACCTCTCCTTCCACGTACATTTCAGGTACATTTCTTTCTCAGCTACCAGTGACAATGAAAAATAGTGACAAGCTTTACCATTTACCAAGTAGTAACTGAGAAAGCTTAAATGATTGATGTTTATTTTCTTTATAGCTGAATGTCAAGTAATCAGAGACAATCCTGATCCATAGGCTCTCAATTTGTTAGATGGATACAGAATATTTACACTTGGCCTTTCAACTATTGGTTTTAATTGGAATGCACGTTTGAAACTTATTAATGTTACCATGTTGGGATTTTTTTTTTCTAGTGCCCTACTTGTTTTGCTCCAAGACAGCCTGCTAGCAACAGCCAGTTCTCCCAAATTCTCAGAGCTTGTTATGAAGGTAAAGTTGAAATAATTTGATCTCTTTTCTTTCCAAAATGCAATACTTGTTAAAGTGTGCAGAGAGGGGAGTTGAAAGTAAGACATAGACTCAGATCAACCAAGGAACACCTGAAAAAAAATATACTTGGTCTCGAGTTTATACCCCAGGCTCAGGCCTGAACAGTTCTTGGCCTCAAACAATGAAAAGGGAAAGACGAATTATCCTAGAAGCAAAAGGCAATTAGTTTCATGAGACAAATGTTATACCTTTTTGGGAAATAGTAAGCATAGCCCTGTCCTGTAATATTTTAGCCTCTTGAACGGAAAACCCTAAGTGAACGTATCTGCAACATTATAACATTGTTATTACACTGTAATTGAGTCTGTGTCCTTGGGTCAGGTTTGGTTAAGCTGTATGAACTGCTGTACTGTTGGGTTCCACACCCGATTCTCCATACCTTCTCACCAAGGCCCCCGTTTCCAGGGAGTGTGAAGGAGGTGTGGGGATGATTACATGGATGGCTGGTCACACTCTTGCCGTGATGTGCTTGAAATGAGTGAAATTGTTCATGTTATAGCAGCTGAACTCAAAAGGCATGGTGGTGTTCCACACTTATATCCCTGACCATCTTTTGGAAGTGACCACAGAGTTTGGGACAGGTGAATGGTACCAGGAGTGACCCTCATTCTTCAGCCACTCCTCCTAACTTTGTTTCTTTTTCCAATAGTGTCTCTGGAGAATGGTTCGACTCTTGCCTGATACCATCAACAGCATTAATCTGGACAGAATTCTTCTGGACATACATATTTTCATGAAGGTCTTCCCCAAAGAGAAACTGAAGCAATGCAAAAGTGAATTTCCCATAAGGACCCTAAAGACGCTGCTGCACACTTTATGCAAATTAAAAGGGCCCAAGGTATGTGAGAACAGCAGCTGGTCCCAGAGGGAGCTTGAGAGAACATCACGGCATTGCTGCCATTTCAATGTGCGTCTGTCTCCCACAGATCCTAGACCACCTAACAATGATTGACAACAAGAACGAATCTGAGCTGGAGGCCCACCTCTGCCGGATGATGAAGCACAGCATGGACCAGACCGGGAGCAAGTCTGATAAGGAAACAGAAAAGGGAGCATCTCGAATAGTAAGTGTCCTGACTCGAAAGACTAAGGGTGGTGATCCTGTCACAGATGTAAACGCTGGAGCCCATCTTTCTGAGGGTCTAAGGTTAAGGCTCAGGGATGGGACCACTCTCCTGCTGAGGTGTCAACCATTTTCCACCTTTAAGTTTTCAAATATGAACTAGTTCTAACCATGTGCCTCTTGGTCCCTAAGAAAGGTTTCTGTACTTGTGCTTAAGGCTTTGGTTGCCAAATAAATCCACTGTGAGCTCTACTTAATTAGGGAGGAATGGGCCAAGGTCCTTCCTCCTCAAGTTTAGTTGAAAAGCTGCAGCTGGAGGCATTCAGTAACTCAGAATGTTAGTGTTTTCCACTGTAGACATTGGTGCTTCTGTTAGCCACAGGAACATACCAGTAAGGTCTGGATTTTGAGATATCTTTAGTTCTTATCCAACCATGGGGGGTTCCTAATTAATAACTTGGGTCTAGCCGGTCCTTTGTGCCTTTCAATTTCAGGATGAAAAATCATCAAAGGCCAAAGTGAATGATTTCTTGGCTGAGATTTTTAAGAAGATTGGCTCTAAAGAGAACACCAAAGAGGTAAAAGGGAAAGGGTCTAGCCAAATGGGCTTCTGCTTTATAGAGAAGGGCCACTGACTAATTTCTCCCTCCTCTTCCTTTTTCTTATTAACCAGGGCCTAGCAGAGTTATATGAGTATAAGAAGAAATATTCAGATGCCGACATTGAACCATTTCTGAAAAATTCCTCCCAGTTCTTCCAGAGCTATGTTGAAAGAGGCCTTCGGGTGATTGAGATGGAGAGAGAAGGCAAAGGCCGTATTCCCTCATCAACAGGTATGGTTTCCTCTAGTAGCTTCAGGGATGAGTTCAAAATATCTCCCAGCTCAGGAACTGGAGGCTTTGACACATTTAAATTAATGCCTGTGCTCCTCAATATTTAATGGTCACCAGCGATGTTGACATGGCGTTTACGTGCCAGAGAGGCCCAGTGTTGTTTTGGGTCCAGCTCAGACCTTCTTCCTAATCCCAACAGGTACATCCTGCATGATGCCTCCACTTGGGTCTCTAGTAGGCATTGTAAACTCAACATGTCACTGCTAAGCTCCAGATATTCCTCCAAGCCAGGAAGAGACCTGCTGTTTCCTTTCTTGTCCATCTCAGGTGATGGCAACTTTGTCCTTCTAGTTTGCTTAGACCCAGAGCCTTTGAGTCTTGTCTTCCTCTCTGTCGGGAAATCCTTTTGGCTCTGCCTGCAAACCATGTACAGAATCCACACACTCTTCTCATGACCTTCACGGCCACTGCCCTGGTGTGAGAGTCGTCATCGCTCACCTGGTTTATGGCACTGTTCTTCATGCTGACCCTTTGCCTCCACTGTCGCCTTCCCATTTCCACGCATAGCACCAAAACAGTACTTCTCAAATGTTTCCCAAAGGCTCTCCCTTTCTCAGCAAAAGGCCTTCTAGAGATCTACGAGGCCCTACACGTAAGGCCACCACTAGAGCCGCGTCTTCTACTCACTCCGACTCCCATTCCGAATACTCCAGCCCCCACCAGCCTCCTTGCTGTTCCGGAACACACCAGGCATTTATGTACCTGCTTAGACCTCTGCACCAACCGTTTCTTACATGTAGATTGCTCTTCCACAAGATGGTCTTGTGACTGGCTCTCTTTGTTCCATCAGTTCCTTGTCCAGACACCACTGTCTCAGACCTTCCTTAAAATTTGTCATCTACTCCCCACCCCTTGATCAAGCAAACCACGGTATGTCCATATGTAGACATTCTGCTCATTACACTTCAAGAAAAAACATCTTAAGGTCTTGGAGAGGCATAATTTAAGGTGTTGAGAAGAAGAGAAAAATAATTTCAGAGAATATATAACTGAAGCTTCAGCCTAGCAAGATATGTGGTGAGAGAGAACATGACTGGAATCTGAAAACCACAAAGGATGGCTTCTCAGCCTTTTGGCTAAGATCAAGTGTGAAAACCACAAAGGAACACGGTTTTTCAGGCAAACAAATTTGGGAATGTTAGAGGAGGAGTTTCACGGAACTCACAGAGAACTAGATGCAGGACAAATGTGAGAGCTCTACTCTGCATGGTGACAGAGATCTCTCTTTTGGTGTAATAAGGCCCTTGACAGCTCTCTTCTGTTACTGACACCTTCAAGGTCTTCCTTTGTCTCTAGATCCTGTGAGCAGTAATTTGCAGATACTTGGCTTTCCCACTGTGGGGAAGTAATGTTTCAGCTTAACATTCAGAGAAGCTTTCGTTCCTATCACTCGGCAAGTACTGTTGTGTGTGCCAGGCAGCAAACAGAGAGAAGCCTCTGCTAGAATTTCACATCCACCAGAGTAGGGCGCCCGGGTGGCTCAGTCGTTAAGCATCTGACTTGGCTCAGGTCTTGATCTCACAGTTGGTGAGCTCGAGCCCTGCTTTAGGGATAAACACGAGCCTCGAATGAGCCCCACTTCTCTGTCTCAAATACGTAAACTAACAAATAAATAATAGATAATAAATTAATAATCCACAAGGGTAGAGACAGACGCCGAACAATTAACCTAGTAGATACTGTGTTATGTGGGGTGTTGGAAGTGGTAAGTGGACATACCATAGTTTGCTTGATCGAGGCAGAGCCCCCTTTTCTCACTCCCAAAGTCCTCTCTGGTGACATCCAACATTTGATACTTTGGGCCTGAACAGCACATTTGCAACACACGTGCGTGTCCCCAGTGATGCCTGAGCGGTTTTGTGTGGAAAGCATTCACACGTCCCTCGCCGCCGACTCTCACGTCCTTCTTCGTTCACTCTCCGTCAGAGCATTCTCCTCACGTTTACATTAGGGATTCCTATTTTCCTAGAGGAATCTTGTGTGCGACTCTTTGGTTTACCGTAAGGAAGCTTGTCGTCCCAGGACCTTATCTTTTTGGTTTAGATAATGCATCGTGTAACGCATTATCTTTGGGCGTTTTAAATGCCTGCATTTTGTTATTGTTCCTTCTCGGGAATTTAAGAACTGTGACAGATTTTTTTGGTTTTTCCCCCTCTCCTGCCAGAGTATTGCTCTCCACGCTGGGGTGACAGATGCTCCCGTTCCTGTCCCTTCTTTGGGTGTTTGTAGGACACCTCCGTTTCCGCCTCTTCCCCTTGAATACACTGTAGCCTTCAGCTCCTGCTCTCTCCCCCGGTTTGAATAAGCACTTCCTCCTGTGTGTCACCTCGTCCAGACCTCGTCTAATCATTGCCAACATTTAAAGTCCTTAGGTTCCTCGGCTGGACACTTCCCGTAGCCCCAGCAGTGGCGTGGGCCTTTTGGATGGCCCAGGTCGGCGTAGGGTCACAAGATCCAACCCCTCATATCCCAGATGTAGATGGCCGGCCCAACTGACAGTGTGCTCTTCTCTGTTGACTCCTGAAGCTCTCGCTCAGCTTATCTTGTGAATTTCAGAGCACCCTTTATCACCAATTCCAGATGGACTCTTCTGGATTTTTCAGTCTTTGTAATGGCGATATCTAGGTCCCAAATCGTTCCCTGTGGTGGCAGATCAACCAGGCCAGTCTAGAAGTGGGACGTGGGTACATTTGAGTGTCCTTTCCACACTTCCTCTCTAGGCATCTCCCCTCAGACGGAGGTCACGTGTATGTCTGCTCCCACAAGCACAGTGTCCTCCATTGGTAACACAAACGGAGAGGAGGTGGGACCGTCGGTCTACCTGGAAAGACTCAAAATCCTCCGACAGCGGTGTGGTCTGGACAATACAAAGGTACCGCTCCTTTCCTTCCGTGTGGCTCGGGGACGGAGTGGCCGCTGCCGTTCCAGAGCTGCGCACTGACCCGCTTGACCAATGTCTCCCCTTGTCTCCACAGCAAGATGACCGACCTCCGCTGACCTCTCTGCTCTCCAAACCAGCAGTTCCCACGGTTGCCTCTTCCACAGACATGCTGCACAGCAAACTCTCTCAGCTCCGGGAGTCCCGGGAGCAGCACCAGCACTTGGACCTGGATTCTCACCAGACTCACTCTTCAGGAACCACGACCACGTCCTCGTCCTCCACGGCTAACATTGACGACTTGAAAAAGAGACTGGAGAGAATAAAGAGCAGTCGCAAGTGAAGCCGCCCCAGCCCCCGGCACCCCGCAGCTTCAGTTCACTAAACTCGGAGTCCTCCTAGTCGAAGGGCCTCGGCAGGCCTAGCACACAGACTGGCCGGCTGCACACACCGCGGGTCCGGGAGGAGCCGCCGCGGCGCGAGTCGTTGTACATACTCTGCTTCTCCGCCAGCGCCCTGCCTCTAGAAGACTGTCCGTGTAGTAGTTTAGTGTACAGACTTGTAAACAGCTGCCCTCCTCTCAGCTCCGACTAGTCTCCATAGCCTTTGTCTTTTATTTTTAACTGCTCATTTGTAAAGTCGTCCTGATCTTTCCTAGCTTTTAACTATTAGAAACTTTAATAGTTTTTCCTTTGAGTTTGTGAGCTCTTCTCCCTGTAGCCCTGAAGGGTCACTGTATTCTGTATGAATGCATGGCATGATACAACTAATTTAAGAGTCTTTTATAAATAAAGTTTGCATTAACTAGAACTGTCTCCCAAGATGCTCCTAATCTGGGCAGCTCTGTCATCGGTTCTTGGGCCTGGCCGGCAGCCATAGAACGGTTAGGGAGGCCCCCTCACGGAGCAGTGCCGGGGCCGGGTGCACAGGCTTGGGCTTCTGCTCCCTTGGGAGGAGCAGCAGAGCACCTTTCCTGCTTTCCACCTGTAGCCCCCGGGAGAGCAGAGGAGTCCCTTCCCCATTTTGAGGTCCTGGTCATGACTTCCCTCCCACCAGCACTGTGGTTCCAAGGAGCTCTCGGGCTTCCTGCCACTTTGCACGCAAGATGGGCCCCGTTCTGGCCGGGCCGCGGTGCCTCTCACACGGGGACTGGATTGGGGAGCATCTGACTCAAGGAGGTGGGGGGACGTTCAGGAGCTTCCTGCCTGGTTTCTGGCGTCTGAGTCTAAACCCACAGCTGCTTCATGCTCAGTCTGAGGACCAGAAAGGGAACGGAGGAGTCTCCTCCGGGAAAATTCCCCAGGGCCTCCCTCCACAGTCAGAAAAACCCTTTAGCACTAAGAGGCTCTGGATTCACACGGGCAACTTCTTGGGCAGCCATTGGGGTCAAGGAACTTTTTTCTAGACTACCTTTCACTCAGCTGGCGCTCAAGAAATGAAAGGCTGGCGGAAAGTTGCTTCTAGTGTGGTTCTCAGGTGGCCCCCGTGCTGCCTGGAATCACACTCGCCTCTGCCCCCCGCAGTGGGAACATGGGAGTAGGCGCTCCCTGGAAGGAAGACCAAGGAGTTAGTTTGCTGCTGTGCTAGGACAATGTATTTGGAAAGAGTGGCTGCGCTTGGGTCAGCGATTTGTATGCTGACAGCTGTGTTGAAGGGAAGCGATCTTGAGAATGTGTACCCTTGTTTCAAAAGCAGAGTTGGGATACTCGAATTCTTAATCCATTTCCCCAATCTGGTTAAAAGCTCTGGGCTGGGGGCACCTGGGTGGCTCAGTCGGTTAAGCGTCCGACTTCGGCTCAGGTCACGATCTCATGGCTCGTGAGTTCAAGCCCAGCGTCAGGCTCGGTGCTGACAGCTCAGAGCCTGGAGCCGGCCTGGGATTCTGTCTCCCTCTCTCTCTGCCCCTCCCCCACTCATGCTCTGTCTCCGTCTCTCAAAAATGAATAAACGTTAAAAAATAAATTTTAAAAAAGCTCTGGGCCGCCAAGGTCCTGCAAACTCACTGAATTCCCAGTTTTCCCCCTGCTTTCTGGTCAACCAGAACCAAACAAGGGCAAAGGAACTCAGTCCCAATTCTCTGTTCCTGAAAGTATTGAAAAACGGGAAGGGAAAATAAAGAGGAGGGAAGGGGGCAAAAGTACTTACCTCCAGTCCCTTCCCACTCTAAACCATGAGGTTTATAGATCTTAGTTGAAGATTCTAGGTCACAAATGGTGATCATGGTGGCATCCATGTTCTTCCCCCAACCAGCTCAGGGATGAGACTTCACAGCACAGTCCCCAGAGAAGTATCAAGTGATCGGCATCTCACGCCAGCTGACACTCAGTGTTGTGCCTGTTGCAGGCTGTGTTGCCTCACTCCCCAGCCACAGATGCAGCGAACAGGAGTGGCAGCGGGCCATGGTGCAGCCGGAAACTCGGCGGAGCCGCGCAGAAGGGCAGTGGTGCGTCCGCTGTGCTCCATCCCAGACCAACGACCTCTGCCAGGAGCAACCTTCAAGAACATGCTGTGACTCTTAGAACTCAGACATTCGTCCAAACCCTTTCTGAATCTACTTATACACCCTCTAAGTCCCATTTCGTAGAGAAACAAATTGCTCAGGTCTGATACCGATGATGTGAGTAGAAATCCCAGGAAGCAACAACCCCACCAACGTGCTATTTGCAGGGGCCAGAGGAGAGGAGAGTGGCAGAGCAACTTTGATCACACCAGGCAGGAGTGAGCATACAGGCGGCCGTGGTTTATGCACAGCTTACCAGGTACTGGGCACTTGGCTAAGTACACCATACACGTTACCTAAATTACTCCTCACAACCTTACTGAGGCAAGTAATGTCATTGCATACATCTTCTATGTAAGGAAACAGGCTCACGGAAGTCAAGTGCCTTGTCCGTGGTTCTCCCTTTCCTATCCCAGAACACTGAACCCAGACAGTCTGACGCTGGGGCCCACACTCCGAACCACCATATCCCACAAGACTCTCAGATGAAGGCACTTCAAATAACTGAGCCTGTTGGGGGCATTAATCTGATGTCATTTTAATGACGTGCAGAAGCACATAGGGACTTCCAAGGAAAGCGGGAGGTAAAGAGGTGTACCTACTCACCCCTCATCGCTCCAGTCTTCCTCCCGCCTCTTCTCTGGTCCTGGGACAATCGCTTTACGGCCCTGACAGCAGAGCGACTGAAAGCACAGGTTTTAGTATCTTCTGTGCTCCAAGTCCAACTCTGACCTTTCTTAACTACATGACCTTGGACAAGACGCTTCTCCTAGTTGATTTCCTCACCTACCTCTTACGAGCATGAAATGAGCTAACCCACGAAGGCCCCAGGTCCGGAACATTTTCAGTGCTCCTACTCTCAGGCCACCACCTCCCCATCACCTGCCCCCCCCCCCCTTCTAGGACTGGGGGACCCGCTAAGTCCTGTCATCCAGTCGGACTGGCTCTTCCAGAGCTGCCCACGAATGGCACTGGGAGCGCTGAGGCTTGTTGACAGGCACTTTTATTGAGAACTATACTTTTAGGAACAAAGCACAAAAATAATTCCTCCGACTCGGTTTCTGTGATTTTGCAGCGAGGAGCCTAGAAGGCGAACGGCCCCCTAACTTCCAGACTGATCAATGACCTTCCGTATCCACTTCTTCAGGCGGAACACGTGTGTGTAGAAGCCGTATTTTCCATCCCTGTCACAGCCTTCGCCCCATGAGACGATGCCCATTTGGTACCAGCGGTTGTTAAAGGGGCTCTGGGGAAGAGACATGGGGATTCCAACAGAGTCAAGTCCAAGGCAGTGGCAGGCAACTCCTCCTGAAAACTGGGTCCGTCCTTACCCCCCTGCACCCTCAGAAGATCCACCCACCAGCTCCTGGCCTTCAGTGATGCTTACCTTCATGACAAAGGGTCCCCCGCTGTCACCTTCACAAGCATCCCCTCGCTTCCCTTCATTGGGCTTGTAACCTTGAGAAAGAAGAGTAGAGCTCAGGCGCAGAGCTCGTGCTCCCTCCCCTCCTCTGGAAGAGACAGCTGGCGAGTGTCCACTTGACCCTTTGTGGTCATCCTTGACTCCTCACTTCCTCACCCCTCACATCCAGTCCTTATCACGGCTCTGTCTTCAGCACGCATCCCAGTCAGCTAGTTCTCACCGCCTCCATCCCTGGTCACAGCACAGGCATCTCTCCCCTGAACTAGTTTCCCTATCTCATGCACGCGTGCGCACGCACACCATCATCATCACTGGAATACGGAAAACACCCAAGCTTCAAATCAATTTAGTGTATTTAATGGGCATCTAATATTAACACTTCTGTGGAGAGGAGAATGTAAATATCTACTAGATAAAAGAAGTGGGTAGAACTGAATTGGAACCTTGTAAATGACACCAAATCTACAAAATGAATGGATGACAACTAAAGAGATCCATACCAAGATACTAGGGAAACAAAAAATAAGAATAAAAAGCACCTTGGCTAATAAAAATTCTCCCCCCAAACAACCACGAAACAGAGGAAAACTAACTGAATGAAATTTCCTCAAGCAAAGTGTAGGATGTAACAAAATACCTTGAATCAGACATCCAAAAATTTTAAATAAATGGACAAATCAGTAGAAAGAAACACAAAGAAAGGGACTGAAGTGGAACTCAGACCAAAGAAGAAATCGGAGTCCCTTAAAAGAAAAATAAGACCTTGGAACAAAACTAATATTTATTATATAATCCAAGAAAATTTACAGAAATAAAATAAGATTAAAGGTATACATTGAAAGGATCCACACGGGGTAGCTGGCAAAAATGACCTGAAACACTCAGCTCTGGGACATATCCCAATAAAACTTCAAAGATGAAGGAAAAAACCCTCAAAGCCTCCAAGCACAAAAGACCAAATACCTCACAAGTTCTAAAGAATGACACCAGCATCAGATTTTCAAAACCAACATACAAAGTAAGTAAGCAACAACAAAGCTATACTTCTTTTAAAAATTCAGGGAAGGAAAACGTAAGCTATGGATTTTATACACAGCCAATCAGAGCTTCCGGTGTCAAGACTACAGAAAAACAGTTAACAAACACAAACTCAAGAAATTCTACCACCATAACCGTTGTTGAAGAACCTGCTTCATCCAACCAAGAGATGAATGCTTTAGCAAAAGGGCTGATTAACTGTCCTGACAAGTAGAAAAATGAAGCTAAAAATATCAAAGATCCTGAAAGAGGAGAGTAAACTCACTGATTGTTGTCAACAGGTGGGAGTTAAGAATTAATAGGTCATATAAGAAAAGAAGGAACAAAAGGCATTTCAAAAAGGTAGAAGCCCAAAGATAATCACTAGAACAAAAATGCAAACCTTCGTAAATATATAAATTTAAAAACACAAAGAAAAGATCACATGGGAAAAAATACAGCAAATGAAACATAATACACGTGATAATCACAAAATATAAATACAAATTCAATCATATCGATAAATGTGAATGGGCTTAACTCACTTAAAAAAGAAAAACATTTCTTTTAATTCTTCCTCTTTTTTTTTTTTTTTAAAGTTTATTCATTTTGAGAGAAAGAGCGTGAGCAGGGGAGGGACAGAGAGAGAGAGAGAGAGAGAGAGAGAGAGAGAGAATCCCAAGCAGGCTCCAGGCTCTGCACAGAGCCTGATATGGGGCTCGATCTCACAATGGTGAGATCATGACCTGAGCCAAAATCAAGTCAGACAGATAGGGGCTCCTGGGTGGCTCAGTCGGTTGAGCATCCAACTTCAGCTCAGGTCATGATCTCGCAGTCCATGAGTTCGAGCCCCACATCGGTCTCTGTGCTGACAGCTCAGAGCCTGGAGCCTGCTTCAGATTCTGTGTCTCCCTCTCTCTCTGACCCTCCCCCATTCATGCTCTGTCTCTCTCTGTCTCAAAAATAAATAAACATTAAAAAAAAATCAAGTCAGACATTTAACAGACTGAGCCAACCAGGTGCCCCTCCCTAAAAATGATTTTTAATTTGACTCACAAAGCAGGACCTAACTATGCTAGATATAAGAGACAAAACAAAGTGATTCATAGAGGCTAAAGTTGGAGGGATGGACAAAGGTATATCAAGTGAATGGAAACAAAAAATGAGGAAGAAACAGTGATCCTAAAGTTGAAAATAATTTAAGGAAGTAGTATACTTTTAATGCTAAAAGCCACAATTCATAATGAATAAATAACAATTACCACTATCTGTGCTAAACAGCACAACAACCACATTTATAAAGAGACTGTAAGCAATGCAACGAGACAGAAATACATTAATAGAATTTAACACAAACTCAGTAAAAGATCAAGTGAACTGAAAATAAGTAAGGATATAAATGACCTAAATAAGAGGGCACCTGGCTGGCTTAGTCAGTAGAATCTGTGTCCCTTGGTCTTGGGGTTGTGAGTTCGAGCCCCACACTGGGTGTAGAGATTACTTAAAAATAAAATGTAGGGGCACCTGGGTGGCTCAGTCTGTTAAGCATCCGACTTCAGCTCATGTCATGATCTCAGTTCGTGAGTTCAAGCCCCGCGTCGGGCTCTGTGCTGACAGCTCAGAGCCTGGAGCCTGCTTCGGATTCTATGTCTGCCCCTCTCTCTAGCCCTCCCCTGCTCACGCTCTGTGTCTCTCTCTCGATAATAAATAAACGTTTAAAAAAAATTGTTAAAACACAATATATAAAATAAGGTGCTAAGGAGTAAAAAAAAAAAAAAAACCATAATAGATTGCAGTACTCTAGAAGGATACAACATAGACTTGAGCAAATGGGCAGGCATTTCTTGTCCTTGAAAAGAATGACATCAAAAAGATGTCACTTCTCCCTAAATAATTTATAAATTTAACACAATCCCAACAAAAATATCCATAGGCTTTTTTTTTTTAATGGAGCTAGACAAATTGATACCAAAGTTCATACAGAAAAACAAACCTGCAAGAATTGCCAGGAAAACAGTGGAAAAGAAAAACAGGAGACAAGAAACCCTACCACATATTAAAACATACGCTAAAGTCTCTATAATTAAAACAAGACAGTACTTTAAGAGAATAGACAACAGACCAGGAGAACCAAATAGAATGTCTTTGAATAGAAACAGATGTGAACACAAATAGAGCCTGGTATGTGACAAGTGTGACATCTCAAATCACTGGGGCAGAGGCGCCTGGCTGGCTCAGTTGGTAGAGCACATGACTCCTGGTCCTGGGGTTGTGCGTGTAAGCCCCAAGCTGGGTGTAGAGCTTACTTAAAAAAAAAAAAAATCAAATCACTGGGCAAAGATAGAATTTTTAATAAATGGTGTGGGGACAGCTGGTTAGCCATTTGGACAAAGAGAAGTTAGATCCATACCTTGCATCATACCCAAGAATAGACTTCAAATGACTCAGGGGTCCAAGTGTAGAAAAATGAAACTAAGTACTAGAAGAAAACGTGAGTGAATTTCTCTATGACCTGGATGTAAGGAAAGTTTTTCTAACTCCATCAAAATCCAGACGCAGTAAAATATTAATACCTTTGGCTACCTAAAGAAAATTTTTAATTAGAAATGGTAAAAGGCTGGGGCGCCTGGGTGGCTCAGTCGGTTAAGCGCCCGACTTCGGCTCAGGTCATGATCTCACGGTCTGTGAGTTCGAGCCCCGCGTCGGGCTCTGTGCTGACAGCTTGGAGCCTGGGGCCTGTGTCTCCCTCTCTCTGACCCTCCCCCGTTCATGCTCTGTCTTTCTCTGTCTCAAAAATAAATAAACATTAAAAAAAAAATTTTAAAGAAATGGTAAAAGGTTATAAACGTTAAAAACCGAACAAACTGGGAGAAAATATTTGCAACATATATCACAAACAAAGGCCTATACTGCCAATACATGAAGAACTCTCAACAATTGATGGGAAAGGGACAAAAAATGGGCAAAAAACCATGAATAATTCATAAAAAATACTATAAAACTGGTCTTCAAGCATCTGAAAAGATGTTCAATTGCAAAATATTGACAACAATCTAAATGCCCCCACACAGGAAACAGTTAAATAAGCTATGGTACGTCTACATAATGGACTACATGGTGTGGCTTTTTTTTTTTTTTCCAAGGATAAGGAAAACAAGGGGCACCTGGGTAGCTCAGTCAGTTAAGCATCTGACTCTTGATTTCGACTCAGGTCACGATCTCATTGTTTGTGAGTTTAAGCCCTGCATCAGGCTCTGTGCTGATGGTGTGGAGCCTGTTTGGGATTTCTCTCCCTCTCGCTCTCTGCCCCTCCCCACCTCAAAAATAAACAAACATTAAAAAAAAAAAAAAAAAAGGAATAAGGAAAAAAGGTCTATAACCAATATGGAGTGAATTTCCAGGATATATAAACTGAAAAAAGCAGGGTGCCTGGGTACCAGGGTGCCTCAGTCCGCTAAGCGTCCAACTCCTAATTTCAGTTCAGGTTACAATCTCACGGTTTGTGGGTTTGAACCGACAGTGCAGAGCCTGCTTGGAATTCTCTCTTTCTCACTCTCTCCCTCCCCCTCTCCTGCTCTCTCTCTCTCTCTCTCAAAATGGTTAAGTATCCAACTCTTGATTTCGGCTCAGGTCATGATTTCACAGTTCATGGGTTCAAGCCCCACATCACCTGGAGTTTGCTTTTGATTCTGTGTCTCCCTCTCTCTCTGCCCCTCCCATGCTCATGCTCTGCCTATCTCTCAAAAATAAAAAAATTTTTTTAAATTTTATTGTTTAAAGTTTTTGTAAAAAGTGAAAAAAGCAAAATACAAAAGAATGTCTACAGCATGCTACGGTGTGTGTAAAAAGAGGGAAATAAAAGGGGCACCTGGGTGGCTTAGTTGGTTGAGCATCCGACTCCGGCTCAGGTCATGATCTCGTAGTTCATGAGTTCCAGCCCCGCGTCGGGCTCTGTGCTGACAGCTCGGAGCCTGAAGCCTGGTTCAGATTCTGTGTCTCCCTCTCTCTCTGCCCCTGTCCCCACTCACGCTTTCTCTCTCAAAAATAAATAAACATTTTTTTTTTAATTTTAAAAAGGGGTGTTTGGGTGGCTCAGTCAGTTGAGCCTCTGACTTCAGCTCAGGTCATGATCTCAGTTTGTGGGTTCGAGTTCCACATCGGGCTCTGTGCTAACAGCTCAGAGCCTGGATCCTGCTTGGGTTTCCATGTCTCCCTCTCTCTCTATCCCTTCCCTGCTCGTGCTCTCTCTCTCTCAAAAATGAATATACAATAAAAAAATTGTTTTTAATTAAAACAAAGCAGGGGAATAAAATACATATGTGTCTGCTCACTTGTGCTAAAAGAAACACTGGAAGAAAACAAAAACACAAACTACTGCTATTGGGTGACTAACAGCCTGGATGGCAATGGAGTGGAAAGGATAAGGGGGTAAAAGGATAGAAGGGAAAGGGGAGTGTCATTGTCTGAGTTTCAGAAGCATGTTAATACTCCAAAAATAAAAATGACAAAGATGGGATTCAACAAAGTTGAATACAATTAGAAACAACTAAGCCTAACTGTATTTTAAATACAAACACAGAGAAGGGAAGAAAAAACTAACTCATGTTACTTGAGAGAGAGAATGAGCAGAGGAAGAGAGTCAAAGGGGGGGAGGGAGAGAATCCCAAGCAGGCTCCATGCTGTCCACATAGAGCCCAATGCAGGGCTCGATCCCAAAAACTATGAGATCTTGACCTGAGCCAAAAATCAAGAGTCTGACATTCAACCAACTGAACCACCCAGATACCTCCCAAGTTACTTTTGAACACAGCATTTCAACTATGTATCCGTAGGCTGAAGACAGAAACACTGTGAAGAAATGCTGATCCTTAGTAGGATTGTTTTTCCGCTGTGAGATGGATGGGTGATTCTGAAACAATGTATTCTAGTATTGATCAAATAAGTTAGTATCATATGAATAATAGGAGTCAAATTTCTCCCTACAACAGAGAGTTACAAATATGGGAAGGGAGAAACTAAAATTAATCCTGCTGGATTGCAGTAGGCGGGTTCAGATAGAGAAACTGATAGATGATAGAAAGAAAAATCAATCTAGATGTTGGTGTATGCATAATACACACGTTTTCTAGATCTGTCTGCTGAGAGGACATAGAAGCAATGACATCCCAGTAGCAATGTGCACACCTAGCACCCAGATATTGGTTTCTAAGCACTGTTCTCCACTAGAAAGAAGGTGGGTTGAATCTGGAATATCTCGCTCTGCCAATGTAAGAAAGTACTCAGGAATGACAGGGACATCAAAAGTCACAGAAGCCAGGGTGAAGGGACTCCCACTGGCCAAACTTGGCAAATTTGAAAATCAAAATAAATAATGATAGTAGCAAATTATAGCCCTTAGAATAAAGACCCAGGAGTCCACACTGACAGAATGAAAGAAAGGAGAGGGGTCCCTTACAATGAAATAACTAATAAATGTAGAAGGAATGACAGAAAATCACCATTAGGCAGCCCTCCAGAGTTGGAAGAATGGTTTGATGAGAAACAGAATACATAGTGTCAAAGTTTCTCCTCACAAGATAGTTATTAGCAGAACCTCAGAGTGAGAAACTGGCCAGATGCAGACACTACCTTAACCAAGAAGTCAGAGTTAATCTCACCAGGTATGGGACAAATTGATGTCACACGCCTGCTAACGGAGCAGACTTAGAAGGACACAGCATGGCTTAGCCTGAATCTGATCACAAGGAAACCAAAACCTTAGATAAGCTGAACTGAGAGCCAAGCTAGAGATTCACTGGGCTGCACTTGCCAAATATGTCCAAGCCATGGAAGACAAAGAAGAAAGACTGACAACTAAAGACGGTGTGTGACCCTGGATTGGATACAGATGAGAAAAACCTTTTCCCCTTTTGCCTTAGAAGACATTAGTAAGTAGGACAACTGGAAAACACTTGAATAAGGTGCACAGATTAAATAATGGTATTATATCATTATTAATTTCCTGATTTTAACAATTGTACTTGTTATGTTAGAGAACATCTTTGTTTTTTGGATCTATTCAACTATGTGGGTAAAAAGGCATATGTATAATTTACTCTCAAACAGTGTGTGTATATGTGTTTATATGTCTATAAATACACACACAAAGTGGGGGACAGAATCTTGATGACAGTATACAGGAATTCTTTGAATTATTTTTGTGACTTTTCTATGAGTCTGAAATCACACTAAAAAAAAAAAAAAATTTTTTTTTTAAAGTAAGCTCTGTGCCCAATGTAGGCTTGAACTCATGACCCTGAGATCAAGAGTCCCATGCTCCACCAACTAAGCCAGCCAAGCACCCCTAAACTAAAAATTTTTAATTAAGTTAGACCATCTATTCACCTGTCCCCAACCCTCCAAAACTTCCTATCTCAATAAAAGCCAAAGTCCTTCAAGGCCCTTAAAGAAGTGCCCATCTATGCCTGCCTCCCTCCCTCCCCTCATCTACTGCTGCCCTGCCTATGTTTCCTGCACTCCAGCCACACTAGCCTCCCTGTTGTTCCTCAGACACACTAAGCACACTCCCACCCCAGGGCCTTTGAACCTACTCTCCCCTCACCCTGAAGCGCACTTCCCCTAGACTGGCTCTTCTTCACTTCTTCTAGTCTCTTTTCAGAGAGACCTTCTCCAGCCTTGACCAACCACTCTCTTTAGCCTACCCTGTCCCCATCTCTCTCTCCCTTACTCTGCTTGATTTTTCTTCCTAGCAGAGGTTGCTATTCTACATCTGTTTACGGACACTCTCTCCTAGGAAGGGAGCTCTCTGAGGACACAGGCATTGTGCTTGGGTCCTTGTTGTATACTGTAGAATATTGATCACAATAGGCATTCAATAAATATTTGCTTAATGACTGAACACATGGCTTTTCCTCCACCCATGGCCTCATGCTGTGTGGACTTACGTCTATCAACAACTTAACCAGTGACTAGCACACCTAGTAGTTTATAATATACATATCACACACACACACACACACACACACACACACACACACACACACAATCTAATCTAACCCTCACACTACCTTACAGGATAGAGACTTTCATCTCCATTTTACAGAGGAAGAAACTGAGCCTCCGAGAGGTTACGCAACTTTGCCCGAAGCCATTTGGCTTGTAGGTGACCAGATCCAGGATTGGCATAGGCCTGCGCCCTTCACATGTCTCGGTCCCCCCCACCCTGAGGCCCAGAAGCTCCCGGGGGACTTGCCAGCACAGAACATGTTGTCCGTGATGCGGATCCTGGTGGACGCCCTGCAGACCGGCTGCTCCACAAGTGGCAAGTTCACCACCTGCAGGACACTGGGCTGCACCTCACCAACACTGGCCGTCCACGTCTCCTTCAGGTTGCCCCAGCCTGTCACCCGCCCTTTGTATCCAGTCTGGATCAGTCTTTGGGGAAAGGAGAAGGACCTTGTGAGAACTGGCCCCTCCAGGAGCCCCCTGGCCTCAACACTCCCTTGGAGACCCGAATCTAAAACACCGGCGCAGAAAGAACTTCTGGGTTTACTCTGAGCCCCCGAGGCCTGGAAGGGGAAGGAACTTCTGCAAGGCTGCAGTGTCCCCCAGGCCCAGAACCCAGCCCGGGGACCCCCCAGCCCCTGAACCCCACCTGGCCACTGTGGCCTTGTCAGGCAGGCACACGGGGTGGATGTAGCTGCTGAAGGCGATGGGCTTCTTGAGCTTCAGCAGGGCAATGTCGCGGTCCAGGTTTTCCCTCCAGTTGTACCTGGGGTGGATGTAGATCTTTTCCAGCATGGAGATCTTTTCAATGCTTCGTTCGTACCTGTGCAAACCCCAACAGGGAGACGGAGAAGCTGTAAGCCACCTGGTGGGGGGCAGCCAGTCCCTGAGAAGAGAAACCACCTGCCCTCGGGGTCCAGGAAAGGGGCCAACCTCAGGCCACCAGTGAAGGGAGAGCACTGGCTCCTGCCCTGGCAGCATCTTCCGGCCTGAAGCTGCTCAGGGCTTTGGAGTCAAAGAGTCCAGGCAGGTGGGGGAGGAATGCAGGCTGCAGGCCCTGGTCCAAACAGTCTCTGTTCACAGCTCACACTTGGGCCCTGTCCTGGTGCCTGGAGGGGAGCTGGAGACTGGCCAGGATTTCATTCTCTGCAAAGCCTTAGTTTCTCTGTCCCCAGCTCCAAACCTCAGCTGAGACATGGCCAAATGGACCTCACAGCAGAGACTGCTGGGTTTTCTACTGTGGGACACGTACAGATATTTCCCACATGCCCCAGAGCCACCAGAGCCCCTCACCATCACTCTGAAGGACTCTGAGCCCTGGCAGACATCCATGGGCCCCCATCCTGTACCTGGTGCGGGAGTGCTTGCCAATGCGCACCAGAAGGTCATTCTCGGTGAAGTTCTTGTCCCAAGGCGGGTACAGGAGGCAGTGGGCAGCGGTGAGGACCCAACGGTCACTAATGAGGCTAGCCCCACACAGCAGTTCCTGGGGAGTCTTCCGGAAAAGCATCACCTGCCTGGGAGGGGGAGTGGGCAGCATTAGGAGCTAGGTGGGCTGCCTCTCCACCTGCCCTAAAGTAGAAAAGTCCCAGGTTTAAGAACTAACTGGACAGGGGTGCCTGGGTGGCTCAGTCAGTTAAGTGTCCGACTTTGGCTCAGGTCATTATCTCTCTGCACCTGATCTCGAGGTTGGTGAGTTCAAGCTCAGAGCCTGGAGCCTGCTTCGGATTCTGTATCTCCCTCTCTCTCTGCCCCTCCCACACTCATGCTCTGTCTCTCTCTCCAAAATAAACATTAAAAACACACACACACACACACAACAACTGGACAGAGCTGCCTGCTAGGCCTAGAACCCAGCTTGATCTGGTTGCCCTTGAGAACTGGAGCCTCCACATGACCCCAAGGGGCTGCCTCCTGCTATCTGCACCCTCCCCAGCTTCTGCAGGTCCAGAATTTGCACAGCCTGGCATAGCTCTGGGGTCAGAGAAACAGACTGAAGTAGGCAGACCCCTTAAGCTCTCTGAGCCTCAGCTTCACCCTCTGCGTGTAAGAAGCAATACCCCCAATCTCAGAGGAGTGTCAGCTGTCCTGAGCTGGGAAGCCCAGGCCTGTGAGGGAAGAGTGCCCCGGCGGGTGTACCCCACCCCCCCAGGCTGTCCCCACGACGCACCAGGGTGCAATGCCAATCTCCGCGTCCCAACCCTCCACGATGCGCCCGTCGATGTAGGAATCCAGAAGCTCCTCTTCTGTTTTGTCCTTCAACGACTTCTTCTCGAACAGAGGCCGCAGCCCACAGTCTGCACAGCAAGCCCGGTGTGAGGAACCGAGCTGTGCCCCGTGCCCCACGCCTCTCCCCCCGCCGCCGCCACCACCTCACCTGCCTCCCCGGCGCCGAAGGTCTTCTCGTTAAAGAAGGTCTGGAACTCCTCGGCCGTGGTGCGTCCCTCGATGGGCGCGTCCGGGTCCTCGGCCAGCCCGTCGCTCACGTCCTCCAAGGGCTCCTCTGCGGAGAGCAGGCGCGGCTGGGGCCGGGCCAGCCTGCGCGCAGCCCCTCTTCAGCCTCCCCAACCCCCCCCCCCCCCCCCCCCACTCCCCGGGCGGCCTCGGAGGCCCTTGGGCAAGACGCTGAGAGCCCAGCACACCGCGGCCTCGGGAACTCTGCGTCGGGCCCGAGCAGATTCAGCTGCGCGTGGGGCCAGACCGGCCCTGCCGCCGGGAGGAGGCGCTGCCGCGGACCGCGCCCCCTAGCGGTGGGGCAGCCCTGAGTCAGAAGAGGCGCTGCTCGGCTCCGCCCCCAGCCTCAGGCTCCCCGGCCCCGCCTCACCGCAGTAGTCCAGGTTGCAGTACTCGAAGTCACCAGGCCCCGCGGACACATAACACCACACGCCCTCCTCGTCCCCGTCCGGGTTGCGGCAGAAGTTCTCCTCCAGCGGCACCAAAGGGTTGAAGTCCTGGTTCTTGCTCAGGGCCTTGGCCTGACTGCTGTCCCAGGCCACGCAGGGGGACCCATGTGTGGTCACCGCCAGGCGACCCTGGTAGTACCGGCCACGCTCAGGGATGCAGGAGTCCGATGGAGGTGGCAGATTCACCGTGGAGTTTCTGGAGCGTGGGGTCGGCTGTACAGTGACGTCCCCCTGGCCTGGTGGGTGGGGAGGCAGGGGAGCAGGGTGGGTGGAACCACACGTGGAGCCAGACGCATAGGGTTTGACTCCCTGCCTTCCAACCTTCTTCCTATGTGATCTCAGGTCACTTGACCTCTCTGAGCTTTACTTTGCTTGCCCATAAAAGGGGTGACTAATGCCATTCTTGCAGGGGTGTTGAGAAATTTAAACAAAATACATACTGTAAGGGTGGGGTGCAACATGGGCCAGAAATAGCAACTAGGTTTCACCTCCTGGGCTATCTGCCACCTGTTGGTAGTGGCTGCCTAGAGTATTTAAAGAAGGATTCTATTTTTATAGGGGCACAGCAGGAAAAGTAGCTGGGCTGAGTGAGGATGCCTGCAAGGTGGGGGCGGGGGGCAGGCTTGTGTAATGGTAGCTGCTTTTGTTACCATGACCAGTAATTTGCTGTAAGTCCCAAGATCAAGTATTGGGTCCAACAGGAATGCATGAAAGACAAAGAACACCAATCCATATTTGGTGGACGAATTCTTTACCCCTGCCTGGCTCCACATCCTTTGCCCTGTGATTTTATAGGCAAAGGTGTACTTGTCCACCTGGTGACTTTGGCCTTGATCATGTGGCTCACCCTGGCCAATGGAATGTGACAGACTGATACCCCAGCTATGAGTCTAGGCCTGAGACACACTGTGTGTTTCTACTCAGTTTTGTACCTCTACCGTCATCTTAGGAGATGGTGACTTTCAGCCTCAGCCCCAGGATGAGCAATGTGAAGCAGACCAGGATCCAACCCACCCAAGGAGCCAAGCTCAGCTGGACCCAATGTTTGAAGCCGAACCAGCAGCCAAGCCTGCATAAGTGGCTACCACAGACACAGGCAAGCACAGCTGAGATCAGCACAGCACCCAAGCTGACCCTCAGACACATAAGAAATAAATGCTTATTGGTGTAAGCCCCTGAGCTTTTGTGGTTGGTTGTGATTTTGTGGGTTTTTGCAGCATTATTATGGCTAGAGCTAACTGACACATCATGCGAAAGAATAACAACAGAATCATTCTGGGCTGGACGTATGAGGCTGGACGTAAAGCACTCTGTAGTGCTCAGAAGAGGGCCCATGGACTGAAATGGTTAAGGAGGGCATCCTGAAGGGAAGAGAGCCTCAAGCAGGAAGGGAAGCATATTTGGAATGAGCCACAGCCTGGGTCATAAGGAAGCAAAGACAGGGGAGGCAGGTGAGGTCAGCTCTCTCTGGTATGCTGACTTCACTGACCCACAGGCCCAAATATGTTATAAATATCTAACCCATGCCTAAAGGTAGCCAGGCTCTCATTTCCTGTCCCAGGCTGCTAGGCACCTGAGCCTTGGCCATGGGCTGCCTACTCATCCCCAGCTCACCACAGATGGGGATGCTGCACTCTTCCCTCCGCACGGTGGGGTCTGTAGTATAGCACCAGGGCCCAGTGGTGCTGCCATCTGGGTTGCGGCAGAAATTCTCCTTCAGGTCGGCCCCAGGGTGGGTGGTATAGTTGATTCTGGAATAGGGAATTGCTCAGCAGAGGCCATGCCCCCCCCCACCCCCACCCAATGTCTCCTAGCCCCATATGCTCAGCCCCGCTGGCGACAGGCCTACCCATCACTCACTCAGGCTTATGTGGGTAACGACTCCTCCATAGCTGGCACTCGATGCCTGACCGGGTGAAGTTCACATTCCCTCGGTAATTCATACCCAGACCTTCAGCACAGTTACCTGCAGAGACCCCAGCCCACATCTCTTACCCTAAGGATCTGTCCCCTCTCCCACTTAGCAAAGCTCTGTCTGTCTACCTCCTCCAAACTACTTCTCCACAACCATTAACCTGCATTTCCTCAGCCACCTCCTCTGTACCCAGCAGTTCACCAGTCTATTTAACAATACTCACCTAAAATTCACTGAGTACCCACCATGTGACACCCATGTGACAGACACTGTGCCAGGTACTAAGGACATCGTGAATAGTAAGACATAGTCAGGGTAGGTGCCTGCCCTCGTGGAGCTTATAATCAGTGGCTCCTCAGGGCCAGTAGGATGACAAAGTGAACAAGGTCCTTCTAATCTTGCCCTGGTCTATCTGTCCTGTTATCTTAGCTCCTCATGTATCAGGGCCTTTGCACATGCTGTTTCCTTTGCCTTGGAATGCTCTTTGGTTGGTTCATCAGTGCTTCCCACGAATTTAGGTGGAACTCTGCCTCTTCTGGGGGGCTGTCCCTGATTCTGCCAGCAAACTAAATGTTCCTTCTCCTGGCATTGTCTTGGCACCCGGAATAGAGCTCTTCCAGCAATCACACTGATATTTTGTATTTTTGTTTCCCTATGAGACTGTGAGATCCTTGGCTCTCTTAAAATCCCAAGCATTCAACATAGTGCCTGGTACATAGCAGAGGCTTAGTAAAATGTCTGTTGAATAAGTTCTTTAACAAATAAAAGGCCAATGGTTAAAGAGTTATTGTTAAGAGCTAGGGTCTGTTGTTATATAAAAGATGTATTCAGAATGCTGTGGAGGAGGGAGGAGGCTCCTTGCAGGCTTAGCAAGGTGATGGCTTTGAACTAGTCCTTGAAGGATAGGCATGTTTTCAGTAAGTGGTGACAGTTGCTCCAGGGGAAGATGACAATGAAAGCAAAGGCCAGGAAGTAGAAACATCTTGGCATGCACAGAGAAGTGCTTGCTGTTGGAGTAGCTGGGGGTCTGGGTCTACGGTTGGTACAATGGGAGATAAGGCTGGAAGGGAAGGTTAAGGCCAGACCTGCAAAGTTTGCCAGGCTAACAAGCCTGTGCTTTATTCTGGGGGCAATGGGCACCCCTCAACGTCCTGAAGAATGAATGTGACATCATCAGAGCTCTGCCCTGGGAACCTGGGGAAGACGGACTGGCATGGACAGAGGCTCAGATGAGAATAGGCCTTAAATATGAATTCATTATCTACTAATTCATTTGTTCCTCCAACATTAATCATCTAATTCATTGCTGGGTACAGAGCCAGGTGTAAAGATACATCCTTGACCACAGGAACAGAAAGGCAAGGTCAGGTGCTAGAGGCCACCACTGCTGGGCCACAAACCTTAACCCACCCGACCTCGCTCTTCTCCCAGGCTGCTTGCTCACATCCTGCCCCCCACCCGCGCATTAGCTCCTCACCTTCCAGACATTCCATGAGCTTGTCTCGAGGTTTCCTCACTGACTCACAAGCTGGAAAAGACCCAGAAACTTTTGGGATTGGGGTGGGGACAGGATGGGCTCAAGTAGAGGGTGGGTGAGATGAAATGCAAAATCAGAGAGAGGGACAGGCAGATGGTAAGAAGGGAGGGAGGGAGGGAGGAAACAGGCATGGGTGGAGGGACGGATAGGTGCATGACCAGAAGATTCTTCAGAGTAGAACATCCTCTCACTGGGGTCCCCAGGACTTCCTTCCAAGAGCAAGCCCTTCCCAGTGCTCACCTGTGTACTTGGCCCAGAATACATCCTGAAAAATAAGGGCTGGCATGAGTTTGTGGCACATTCTGTTTTGTTTTGTTTCGTTTTGTTTTTCAATAGACTTTATATTTTCTCCTTAAACCTTCTTTCCCTCACCCTGGTCACACAGGGGGCAGGCTCTGGGGAGGTTTGTGGTAGTTTTCCTATTTTTGTTTTCAGAAACAAGCCCACTAAGGAGAGGAGTATTTGAGGAGAGGGGAGTCCCTCCCCCAACCAACCAAAACCATGGGTGGGCTAGACTGGAAAAGGGGGGTACGTGGGGCCCAGGCAGAGCCCTGGGGAAGGGAAAGGCTGCACCAAGCACCCAGAACCCCGAGGCCTCACCAGAGTCCCACACTCCACAGGCCACTGCTCCACCACAGAAGAGCTGGAGCTGAGAGGCCATGTGAGCCAGGGCCAGGACCCCCAGAGACCTCAGTGCACATGTGCAGACAGACATATGAAGACAGAGCAGCCCCTGATGATCTGGAGCCTCACCAGGCCACCAGATCTTGACACAGCCCAGGTGTCGAGCCCTCCAAGAAAGGCTGAGGTCGCTCATCTCCACAACCCAGTGAAATGGGGCCCAAGAGGACCTGAAGTTACCAACAGCTTAAGAGCTGAGACGTCCCTTGCTGCCTCATTTGTGGTCCCAGAGCTGGGCCCGCCTGGATGGCCCCTGTCCGCCCCCCCACAACCCTGCCGCGTAGCCGGCCTTCACCGTGGCAAAGGAAGACTCCAGGGCCTCAAAGGCCTCCTCGTAGCTGCACAGCTCCTCCACACACTCTCGCTCCAGGTTGCCCTTGCGCACTTCCTCCAGGAAGCCACTGTTGGCACGTCGGACCCGCTGGAGCAGCGATAGTGCTTGCTGAGGGGCCAGGAACACTGCAGGAGGAGGGGCGTGGGACAGCGGCCTCAGCGAGCCAGGCCGTCTTGGCCTCTGTGGTGGCAGGAAGCGAGCCTGGCCTGCCCCGCTGGCTTCCAAAAGGGATGCCTGGGATAGCAGCAGGACCCAAAAGGCTGCTATCAGTAGCCTACCAGCTCCTCTCCATTCACTGGACACCCCACTCCCCATCCTGAAGGAGGGGAGCAGTCACTGGACATCCAGACCTGAGCACTTGACTCCTTCCCTAAGCCGTATGCTGTAGGCTGAGACCCACCTGGGGTTGGCCCTGTGTTCTCGGTCAAGGCAGGAGACCCTGGCCCACGGGCCGATATCCCAGGCTATCAGCCTGTTCCACCTCCAAGCCCCTCTTACCATGCTGGCTGTGCACAAGGCTACACAGGGCAGCTAGGGCCAGGCAGCCAGGTAACCACAGGCCTCGGATGTGCGCCATAGTGTGTCAGCTCCTGGAACTCTGAGGGCTTGTCCTGACCCCTCTGGGTTAATGTTGAACTAACATGAAGAAATCAGCCAAGAGGGAGAGGTCACCAAGTCAGGGCCATGGGACTAGTGGAGATAGTCCACCCCCTACCATCCAGGAAGACAGGCCCTCCTCGGACCAGGGATAGATGGTCTGAGAGGAAGTCACAAAGGAAACGTCATTGTGCCCACCATCGCCCAGCCCCTCCCTCCTGGAGACATGGGCCAACTGGGGCTAGTGGGCACACCAGATCTTCCTGAGGCTCCTTCCAATCCTCACACATGGTGATGGTTGCTTTAATCTCCATGAGCCTCAATGTCTGCATCTGTACAAGGAGAACAGGACTAACGGCAATTATGAATGTAATGCCCATGAAATGTAATAAGTGCTTAATAATCAGCAGGCATTATGTATAAACCCGTGGGAGGTTTATGTAATCACAACACACAGATAAATGAAACCAGAGACAAGGGTGTGGCCAGATGAGAGCTGCCCTCCTTGCCCCAGCCTTTCAACCACTTTCCTGCCTGGGAGCTGAGGAGGTGTGGCCACCAGTAGTGGCTGCTTGGGAGGAGGAGCCAGGTCCAGGGCCTTTGGGCCTCTGGTTTGTTTCCTCTCACCTCCTAGGACTGGCTGCTGGCCCCAGAACAGGGACCAGCCCAAATCCTTGGGACTCCTCGGCAGGGCCCCTCCCTCTCCTCCTGCCTATCTGTCGTGGGCCAGGCCTAGAGTGACTGCTGGCCCTACCCTGCCCCTCGCCCAGCCCCACTCCCATCCCTCCCCCATTTTCTGTTTGCATTCCGCAAGGTAAATATTAGTCCTGCATCTATGAGGACAGAAGGACAAAGAGCAGGAACACAGGGAGCACAGGTTCCTGTCTTACCATCCTTCAGGCCTGGCTGTTTGGGTCTAGACTGCCATCATGTAGAGTCTGGGAAGATCACAGGGCAGGGCCCAGTGCCAAGCAGAGCAGAAAGACAGTTGGCACAGAGCTGGGGGTCAGGACTCCCACAAATCAGTTTTATTCGTATATATGTGTGTGTGTGTGTGTGTGTGTGTGTGTATACACACACACACACACACACATACACACACACACTGAGAGATCATGACCTGAGCTGAAATCAAGAGTCGGAAGCTTAACCGACTCAGCCACCCACGCACCAGTTGATTGTTTTTTAAATAGAAGTTTAACTTATATGCAGCAATGTTAGAAAAAAATCTGTTTAGCTCACATTTTTATGCATCTGCCCGTGTAACCACCAGATCAACATTTTTAACCCCAGTTTCTTGCATGCTGTCCCTAAGTGTCACTGTTGTAACCACCATCACCCTAGAACAGTTTTGCCTATTTTTGAAATTAACAGAAATGGAAACCTACAGCATATACCTCTATGTATCTGGCTTCTCAGATTCATCCATGTTGTGTGTATCAGTGAAGCTGCCATAGCATCTCACTGCATGAATAGAGCACGTTTTATTTATCCATTCACCTGTTGACGGGCATTTGGATTAGTTTCCTGTTTTGGCTATAATGAATAGTGTGGCTGTAAACATCCATGCACAAGAGTAGATTTGCTGGGTCATAAGGCAGGCATACGTTTTGCCCAAGTCGCTATGACAAACAGTTGTCCTGAGTGGGGGTACTAGTTTGCACTCCCACCAGCAATGCCTGAGAGGTGCAGTCGTTCAGATCCTCACTAACCCTCTATATTATCCATCCATTTCATATTATCCATCCTGATGGAGGTGCAGGTGTCTCGTTGTGGCTTTAATTTGGATTCCCTGTTGACTAAGGATGTTGAGCCTACTTTTTTTTTTTTTTTTTTGAGTGGAATACTGAAAAGATCTTACTTCACTCATTTCTTAAAAAATTACATATTGGGGCGCCTGGGTGGCTCAGTCGGCTAAGCAGCCGACTTCGGCTCAGGTCATGATTTCGCGGTCCGTGAGTTCGAGCCCCGCGTCAGGCTCTGTGCTGACAGCTCAGAGCCTGAAGCCTGTTTCGGATTCTGTGTCTCCCTCTCTCCGACCCTCCCCTGTTGATGCTCTGTCTCTCTCTGTCTCAAAAATAAATAAACGTTAAAAAAATTAAAAAAAAATTACATATTAAGGGAAGGGCTCTTGAGAAGTGAAGAGAAGACAGGTGTGGCTTCATCCTTCCTGGTTCAAGACAGGCGATCCTCTTTTCTTCCGAGGATCAGCTGAGGCCAGTGCTGAGTCAACCAGGAGAGAGAGAAAAGGCAAGAGGAGAGGGTGTTTGGCCAGGAGGACAAACCACACCACACATAGCAGCTCTTCCACTGAGGGTTCAGAGCTAGGGGCCTGCTGATCGCTCCCTTGCTCCCTTGCTGGCAGAATCTGGACAGACAAGCACGATAGCGATAGAAGGGAATGCTGGTTCAGGAGGCCCGGTCTGGGTTTCACCAGCTGTAGAATCTGAGTAAGAACAGTATTTGCCTCACAAGCCTGTTGCTGAAAAATTCATACTGGCCTCTTTGAAGACTTGCTCAACCTATGGATTGCTCATGTGCAGACATGGCCATTAACAGACAAGCCTTGGGTCACATCTTCCTCAGGCTCTTTGCAGACAATATTCCAAGGCAGAAAACCGTGGTTCTCTAAGGTTTTCTTGGTTCTTCTCACTGGGAAGATAACTGAAGCTTTCTGCTTAGATTTGGTTCCTGCTTTCCCAGACTTATGCCTGGGTTTACGTGTCATGATGACGAATTCACACACCACGGTACCAGTGGCAAATCCAATTAGCAGGGAGAACTTTGCTGATGAGAACTTCATTTTGTTTTTTGATGGGTGTTCCAGTAGCAAAATTTATCCCAAATACATACATGCTTCCTCTCCTTTTATCTAACAGTTGGTGGGGAGGGACAGTTCAGTAAAGAGTAGCAGGTGCTTTTCCAATAATAAGGTCTTGTTTGGGTTTCGTAAGAACTGGGTAAGAAATCATAGATCTATTCCGCTATATTTTAGAAAAGTTTCTCGCCTCTCCTAGACTACTTAAATATTATAGCTAAATATACACAAAATTTGCCATTTTAACCATTTAAGTAAGTTCAGTGGCATTAAGTACATTCACATTGTTGTGTGTCACCACCATCTGTCTCTGGAACTTTTTCAGCATCCCCATCTGAAACTCTGTACCCATTAAACAATAATTCCCCGCTCCCCACTAGCCCTTGGTAATCACCATTCTACTCCTAGACTACTTTTTGACTCAGTTTCTCTTTCACTTAATAAAAGAGAGGGTCCATTGGTAACTATGGGATTGCTTCTATACATGCAGGCTTTCTTGCATATACGTGATTGAGTTTATTATTATAAGAAAGGGGAGAAAAAAATGGGGTTGAGATAGGAAGGAGACAGCTGGAGAGGGATTTTCATAGAGGGCCTACAATCCACAGGCCTCAGCAGCCCTGCCATGGGTGTGCCCGATTCTTCAGGCATCAAGAAGTTGCTACTGCGAGCCATTTCCATGTTGTGGATCCGCCAGCAGGTTTCATAGCTTCCCCTCTTTTGTCGACGACAAAGCTTTTCATAGTACCGCCGTAGCTTAATGTCCTCAATGAGCCCATCCATGGTGAGAATTCCATTTAGGGTCCTGCATGCACCTTCCACGTTTCCTTCCTGTACCATCACAGTCCTGGCAATGAACTTCAGATGTTTTGCCATAACCTTGGGATTTAAATATTCACTCTGCAGGATCCCACGCCCTCCGGAACCAGCTGCCGGGACATGAACTTCATTTTGAAGAGTATGAGTCCTGACATCTTGTCATGGCAAATGCTGGACCCAACCAAAATGGCCCCCAGTTTGTCATCTGCATGATTAAGATTGATGGGTTGGAATGACAGGCATGGGCTCTTTGGCGAGGAGAAAGACAGCATGAATACTACGAAGGCCATGGGAGCTTTGGGTCCAGGAATGACAAGACCAGCAAGAAGACTCTAGGCCATTCTGAAAAATTTGGTTTTGTGTTTGATCTGATCTACACCATTCCTTTTGTCCCTGCAAAACCACCCCCAGCTCTCAGAGCTTGTGATCTTTGGATTGCTGCAATTCTTTGGATTCCATATACCCCTTGTCTCCCTCTGATCTAGCTGGAGTCAGAGTTAAGTTTATCACTGTGAAGTAGATACTAAGCTACCCCTTCAAAGCACATCATAATGTTTGTGAAGCATTACAGTGCTTGCCACAAAGGAAGCGCCCAATAAATGCCACTGTTATACATGATGGTACAGGAAATACATGACGCTGCCTGTGAAGGGCTCTTCCTAAAATAGTGAAACTGAATTAAACGAACCTCTAGCTTTAATTACTAGTTTATAGGAAATATAGGTGATAAAAAGGAGTACCTTGTGGTATCTAGTACCACAAGGAATGACGAACATTCACCAGGACAAATGGCTCCAGTTTCTCTGACAAATTCATGACACGGAAATAAATAGGGTGGGTTGGAGAGACTGTTCAGGATAATAGAAGCCAAGGAGAGACCTAACACCCAAATGCACAAAAGGAATAGCGGGACCATGACTGGTTTAGACTTTTGAACTAAAGAACTGTAAAATGACTTTTCCTTGGACAAACTATAATAATATAGATTAGGTATTCAATGATATGAAAGAGTTACTAATTTGTAAGTGTTATATGGACACGTGGTTATATCCTTTCAATCCCTATGACTTACAGTTATACAGAAGAACTTACGACAGATTAAACAAGCATGGCAAAATGTTAGCAATCATTAAATCTGGGTGGTGAGGGGATTGGGTACATCATTCTTGTAAACTTTTAAACTTTTTGTGTTTCAAAATTTTCACAATGACAAGTCAACTTAATTCTTTAGTAAGTGGAGGCTGGTATTATTAAGTAGGTTCCAGTAGAGCAGCCTCTGTTTTCTTGGGTGAGAGAAGACCACACTTACCCCTTCCATTTTACAGAGATGATCGAGGGAGAGAATCCCCTCTGGGAAAGCAGCTCTGGAAGGATCGAGAGTTCTGCCAGACCAGGGTGGCACCACCACGGGTGAGCACCGAAAGACCCAGCACATCCTTAGGCTTCAGGGTTCACTACCAGCTCCCCGGGTACCATGCATCTGAAGGTCCTTCTTGCTTCTCACCCCAAGCACATGCCTGCACATGTAAAGGGGATCGTGTTTCCCTCTAAGCACAAAGCGATGATGAGGGGTTGCGTTTCTCACAAGCTGGCGTCAAACAGAATCACAGGCAAGGCCAATGCTATGTTGTAAAGTGAAGCTCTGTAATCACTGAAAACAGTAAAATTATGTTTCAAGACAGAGAGTTTCAGAGCTGGAAAGAAGGTCAGATACCATTAAATCCAGATGTTTTAAAGCCTAGGGCTCTGGGCATATACTACAGGGTGACTTTGGCCTTTTGTGTATTTTTTTTTAAACCCTCAAAAATTGTAAATTTACCTTAAGACAAAAATATATATATTTTTTCCTTTTTGGCTGAAATTATGTCTTTTGAGGTGGCGAATTGCCTTGGTTTTTTTTTCCCCCTCAATCTGATCAGTGTTTAAAAATAAGTCAATTTCTATTTAATGAAAAGCCTTTAAAATTTGGGTCCATAGAAGAAGCTAGCAAAAGGGCTCAATGTTGGAGCCGAGATTAAGAAGCACTGATCTGGTCCAATTTCCCCAGGTCACTGTAAGGAAAGGGAGTCTCCTAGGTGGCAAACTAATTGATCAAGGTTGTAGGGTTGGTGATGAGCCAGAACCCCTGCCTCTCAAGACCACTGTTCTTCACCTTGCATGACCTTCATCCCTTGACATTCTGCTAGAGTACAGCCTCACTGTTCTATGAAGCACGCCCACTGAACATGCACCTAAAGTACAGAACTACTGTGAGTGATGCTGACCTGCCCCAAAGAAGCAACACCTAAGGGAAACATGCAAGCACTTTAATCTCGTCTTCCAACCTAGGAAGGCTGATTACAATATTACTAACCAGCTATAATTTATTAACTGCTCACCATGTGCCGGGTACATAGTACTGATGAGGTAGGTACCATAAGTATCCCCGTTTTAGGGATGAGGAAACTGAGGCACAGAAAAGTCAAGTACTTTGTCTGAGTTTATGCAGTTAGTCAAGAGCAGAGCCACAAGCCACACGTGAATCTGTCTAGAGATGGAACTCTTTACAGTCCATGATGCTTTGCATGGTTTGCAGGTCCCTAAACAGGACTCAAATCTTATTCTACTGTAAGATTTTCTCATACTATTCAAGTTGCAAATGGGGATAAAAGATCCTTTATCTCCTGCACCTTTGATTTTGGTTCAGCATCTATAGCTATAGACCCCACTGTTAAGCTTGCATCCAGGTGTAAGGTGCCCAAGCAACATTTTTGTAGCACCTTTGCCCACCTGGCTAGAAGCAGCATTCGAATTCAGTACTATATACACCAAACTGTTAAGTGACTTTATCTAGGGGTGCCTGGGTGGCTCAGTTGGTTGGGCATCTGACTCTTGATTTCGGCTTGGGTCATGATCTCACAGTTCACGGGTTCGAGCCTCACATCAGGCTCTGCACTGACAGTGAGGAGCCTGCTTGGGATTCTCTCTCTCAGAATAAATAAATATTTTTTAAAAAGATTATTTTTTTAAAAGTGACTTTATCTGGAAATGGAGGAAAGAAGTAGGGAATAAAGAGATGTCACCATTAGGATTACCAAGAATTATTTTGACATCAGGGGAAAAGATTTCCCTAACGAGCATTATTCCAGTGATCAATCTTTTCAAGTAGTCACTGCATTTTAACTGGAAGAGCACTAAATTAGGAATTAGACCAGGGCCCTGTCCTTGTTCTGCTGCAAACTGGTCTCAGGCCTTGACAAATGACTTGTCTCAAGGCCTCTGTTTCCTCATGTGTAACATGGGAGCTCAGACAGAGCTCTCTGATGCCCTCTCTCCTCTTAACCACAAGTGTTGGCAGAGCAGAGGTTCCCACATCACGTACCTTTGGATGTATTGCCTTTGATCTGACGCTGCTCTGCATCACTAGAGACAGGCTTCATGGAGAGAAAAGTTCTCCATCTGTGTGGGGGATGTAGGTAGGGGGTGTGAGCATCCCAGGTTTTGGCCTAAGCATCCCAGGGGTGTGGGGTGACAGGCCTCTTCAGCAACCCAAACGATGCCCAGTTTGCCCACATAGTCCACTACGAAGCGATGAGTATGTCCTTCCCTACACAGGTTGGTATCGAGTGATGAGAAGGTCCCCAGAATACCTAAAAACACTGGGCTGACACTGACTGTTAAGCAGTCACCTGAATTGGCATGACCCTGCCTGAAGCAGGAGCTGGAAAATAGGACTACCAAGCCTCACTCAGCCTCCAAGAAAGAGTTGGCTGACTCAAAACTAAAATGTTAGCTGCTACTTTTCAAGCCCTTGGACCGTGTGATCTTTCCCTCCACAGATTGCCTCGATTTCCTGCTATCCTCACTCCCCGTGGATAATTTCAGAATGCGGCTTTATCAAGAAGTTATTCAGATTGGGCAGGTGCTGGGTAAATGCCAGTGGCAAAGCAGGAGACACGGGGCTGCCTGCGATGTTGTTGTCAAGTGCTGGGAAGCCAGAGAACACTCAACGTTTCAATCCTGGCTCTGCTGTTCACGGATTGTGTGATGTCGGCCAGCTACTTACCCTCTCCAACCTCTAGTTCTCCTCAGCTGTGACACAGGTCACAACACCTATTCTGCAGGACAGAAGAAGGGAACAAGAATATAAGTTCTTCCTGCCTCTCTTGCCACCTACTCACCTCAGAACAATCCACTGTGGTTTCCCACTGCCCTCACTCAGCTCCTCAGTGACCTCGCAAACCTCAACCCCCTCAACAGCAGTGGACATTCTTCCTCACTTTTTTCGTGAAATGCTTTTCTCTCCACTTCTGCTGACACATAGTCTGCAGGGTTTTCTATCTGGTTGGATGCAGATTTCATGTCCCCTGCAGAGCCTTTCTCCTGCAAGTGAACCTGGAGGGCGGTGCCTCTCCCCTCTGCTCCCGCTACTCCCACAGCTTCCATGCCCACCTTGTCACTAGTCTGCTGTGATTCCCTCTACGGAAGACTTTCGTCCCCCGACTCTGCCGACTTCTGGCAGCTGGTTTGTGAGCTCTACTGCGGGCGCTTTAGACTTGGTGCCTCCCCAACCAAAATCCTGTCTCGTTCCCATCCCAGGGCCACTCAACATACTAACTCAGAAACGGGGCGTCAGCTCTGGCTTCTCCCCTCAGTTCATGAATTCTGTCCCTTCTCCCTCTCTGGCAATGTATCTGCCCAAAGTCCTCACCACGGCCTACAGTCCCCAGCCTGCCCTCACCCCTTTCCATCCTCTGCCTTGGCCACTCTGCTCCTCCTTGCTCTTGCTTGAACCCACTGGGCCTTGCCAGTACTGTTCCCTCTGCCTGGAACCCAGCTCCTTCTACACACATCAAGCTCGCTCTCGCCTCTCCGCAGTTCAGGTTTCTGCTCCTGTTCGTGTTATTAGAAGCCTTCCCTGACTACCCTCTGTAAAATCACATTCCCCATTTTAACCTCTCCTCCCGCGTGACTTTTTTTCACTGCATTTACTATCATGTGGGATGTATTTGTTGTCTGCTGTGCTCCTCAGGATGTAACCCTGAGAGCAGGCTCTTTCTACACTACATCCCTAACTAGTATACATAAAGTGCACGCGTATGTGTCAGATAAATAATTCCATCTCTCTGAATTTCTACTGCTACCACCCCATTCCCCGCCACCTCAGCTGCCTCCTGATTTCCCTACAACCACACCTTGCCAGCTGATCCGTTCCTCCAGCGGTCTCTTTAAACATAAATCTAGTCACGTCATTCCCCTCCTCAAAACCCTTCCAAGAGCTTCTCAATGTTTTGAGAATAAAAAGTCCCAACTCCTAAAGCAAGGCCTGCGTGACCTGGCCCTGCCCCCTTCCCTCTCTGCTGCAGCCACGATGGTCTGTTGTTGACGTCACCGGACTCTCACTCCAGGGCTTTTTCACACACAGCTCCCCGCACCCCCACTCTCTCTCGCACCCTCCCATCCACCAGATCACAGCAGTGCCAGGGTTAACAGCCTTACTCCAGCACTGGGCCAGGAGGGTCCGAGTCTCAGCTCTGCAGCCTAGCAGCCGTGCCACCTTGAGTAGGACACTTAAAGCTGTTTCCTCACTTGTAAGACCAGAATGCTACCACTACCGACCGCACAGGGTTGCCACGAGGATCATATAAACTCGAAGAACTGGCCCACAATCAGGGTGGAGTGTTTATTTAATCATTATTATTCCTTGCGGACACTGTCCCCGATGCCCATCTGTAAAAGGCATCGCCTCAGTCTTGCTCACAGCTGTATCCCGGCACCCAGGGTGCTGGTTTATGGTCTGTGCACATCAGGATGTGAGTCTGTGAGCAGACTCTTTCTTGGGTGGCCCAAGCCCACAGAAGGGTTCAGATCTGGCCCTAGCTGCCTCCAGTGAGTCTGGTGTCTATCAGCACAGAAAGAAAACCAACTTCACAGCCCCTAGATGGTGAAAAAGTCTGCCAAAACCACCTACAGCCTGAGTTAGAGGGAACTATGAGCTGAACTCAGCCTCTGGCATTTTAACCCTCTAATCATTCCGTCTAGTTCTAGATGAAAGTGCCTGTCCCTCAGGGAGCTCGGGGGGGGGGAGCGATGATGCCAGCACTAAGCACCCGGGCAGGGCAGTCCTGCTGCCAGCTCCCTGACTACCTCACTGGGTGGGGTCACTCCGGTTGTGTTTAAAGAACAAGCACCCTGAGCAGTTCCTGGTGAAGGAGGTAGAACATGCTCTACCGGAAGGCAGTAAAAAGCTCTTAAATCTAGAACAGGTTTACCTTACGGTCTTGGGAAACAATGTGGTGGTCCATAAACAGGAAGGGAAATCCCCGACCTGCTTCTCAGAATAGACTAGACTCCGTCAGGCAACCCAAAGAGAAAGACGCAGGCGCCCGGCAGCCAGAAAACACTAGCTTTATGTAAAACTCTGCTGAAGGAGGTGAGGGGGTCAGGTGCCCGTCTCCACCTCCACCACTTCTGCCCAGGCACTAAAGCCCATGTCCTTATGAATGAGCACCAGGCTGGAGGCGGGGCCTGGCTCCTCAGGCACCACAAAGCACTTCTCCTGGCTCCCAGAAATGGTGACCTCGAAGACGTCCCGGGCTGGGGAGACGTCCTGTTCGCTGCATGTATCTAGCAGTTCTGGCTCAGTCTGCACCAGTACCACGGTGGGCTCGGAAGCAGCAGGTGGCACACTGGGTGGGCTGGAGGGTGCCCCAGGCTGGTGACTGAGCTGGTGTCGCTTGAGGCTCTGGGGGAGGGTGTAGCCCATGCCACAGGTGGGACAGCGATAGGGCTTGTCGGCCAGGTGGGACTTGAGGTGGCGCCTCAGCTTGGTGGCCAGTGTGTAAGCACGGCCACACTGGGGGCACGGGAAGGGCCTCTCCCCTGAGTGCAGACGCTCATGAGCACGCAGTGTATGTGGGTCTCGGAGGGCCTTCCCACACACAGGGCACAAGTAGGCCTCCCCGGTGTGAGAGATAAGATGGCGCCGCAGCTCAGGCAGCTGCGGAAAGGCATCGGCACAGTGCGGGCAGCGGTAAGGACGCTCCCCCGTGTGCAGCCGCAAGTGACCACGCAGGGTGCCCCGCTGGCGGAACGCCCTGCCACAGTGTGGGCACAGGAAGGGCTTTTCTCCTGTGTGGAGTCGCATGTGGTTGCGCAGAGAGCCCTGGTTGGCCAGGGGGCGCCCACACACAGGGCACGGGCACGGGGCAGGGGCCGCCGGCACCTGGTGGGTCTTGCGATGCAGTCGCAGGGAGGGCCGGCGGGCAAAGGCCTTGCCACACTGGTCACAGGCAAAGGGCCTGGCACCTGAATGTACCACCTGGTGCTCTTTGAGGTCTCGCCGGGTGCCGTAGGCCTTGTCGCATTGTGGGCAAGGAAAGGGTCGCACTCCGCGGTGGCCCAGCATATGGGCTTTGAAGCTCTCCTCTGAGCTATAGCTCTTGCCACACTCAGTGCAAAGGAAGGGTTTGTGGCCTGTGTGCACGAACGCATGCTTCTTCAGGTGGCACAGCTGCAGGAAGGCTTTGCCACACTCCCCACACCGGTATCGTCGTCTCTGTTTTGGGGGGCTTCCTCCTGGGCCAGGAGGGCTCCGCAAGCATGCAGGGAGGCCGGCCTGTTGCTGCTCCCCAGCCTGCTGGGCCCTGAACTCCGAGGTCTTTGCTCTGGGTGGGCACTGCTCACTGGGGCCACATAACTTCTTGACCAGGTAAGCATGCAGGTGGGTGGCCCTGGCAGAAGACGAGGAACTGGCCTCACTACTCTCTGGGCCCTGCTGGGTAGTGGAGCTGCTCTGAGGTTCAGGTGACATCTGTGTCTGGGGTGGATCCTCCTCATCCATGCTGCCACCCCGAGGGAGCAGGCCAAGTGGTTGGCTCTCCTCAGGAAGTTGATCCTGGGTTTGAGGCTTAGGTCCGGGGCTTACCATATTCTCTGCCTGGATGCTGGGGGGTGACTGGTGACCGGGATCTGCAAGGCAAGAGTGGGGGCGCTGGGGTTAGTAGAAACTGTAGCAGGGGGTGGCAGTGGTGTCACTAGGAAATTCTAAGAATATGTGTCTCCTCGTACTCAGCCCCTGAACCTGAACTTCAGCAGGAGCAATGACACCACTCTCTTCCCTGGAACATGAACCATGTGCTCTGTTTATCTTCATGTTCAGTCTTAAGTGCCTCCTGGGGAAGCACTCTTGGAAACCCCAGTGCCCCAAACCTCTGGATAGTCCTAGAACAAGGCTCTCCTAGGGGCTCCTATTTTCCCTCTGGAGATGCACACTTAGGACGAATTAGGCCACCACCTCCTCGCCTTAGTTCATCTGAAAATAAAGGAACCTCTACACCCACCCCAGATAGAAGAAACATGAGAAATTGGAAACCTTATATAGAGCTTGCTGTCTTCATCGACATGACCTTACTATTCCAGAAAACGTACTCAGGAAGATAAAAGTTGCAAATATCAATACTATTCATTCTAAGGAAAAGACCCAATCACGCTGCGATAAAAGCATCAAATGATAGGTCACACCCCAAGACTCTCTGAGCCTTTTACTGAAAATTCTAGCCTTGTATCTACAAGTCCTAAGCCATTATGTCACGATCCTTATTCAATCTGATCAAGCCCTGTCCCATCTACACTGAAAGATCTACCAGACTTCAAAATTTCAATAAATATCCAGGCTTTGCCCTTCCATCTCAGAGAAACTATTAAAAACTCTGTGATGCTCTCCTTTACCTCCCTGAGCCACAGCTTTGCCTTGTCATATCAAGGTTGATTTGGCGATAATTTCGGAAGCCAGCGTTGTATCTGACACATACCTGTCCAAGGTTCTGCTGCATCCTCCCCAGGGGAGTCCACTTCGGTCACCACAGCCATGGCTGCCTCTTCTTCTAGCCTGGGCTGGGTGGGGCTCAGGCCATCAGAGGGAGGCTGGGGCCACAGCAGCAACTCAAAGCCTGGCAGCACAACCCGGTACACCTGCAGATGGAGCTTCTCGTTGATCCGCACCAGGGCTACGTTTCCCTCACCTTCCAGCCTGCCCTGCTGCACCAGACTGCAAAGCAGAGGAAGAGCTAGCTCAGGAGACCCTCTTCAAGTGACCCTCCCTAAAGCCCCAGCTCCTGGGCAGTCTGAGTCCTAAAAGACCCCATGCCTTTGGAACACTCACTGCAAAAAAAAAAAAAAAAAAAAAAAAGAAAAATTGCTGGGTGGGGAATTACAGTGGGCTTCTGGTTCCAACTCATGCCATAACAGAAAGCCTCAAAGGACCATCTTCACTACGTACTCTCCTGTAACTTACCTGATCCAGCCTGAACTCTGCTCACAAGCACACACGTCTCCCCATGGGCCTAGTGACACGTCCTGAAATAAACCAATAAGAGTCCTTCTCCCATGTGTTTGGGGAACCAGAATCCGGGGCGGGGGTGGGGGGGGGGGGATGTAACCTCTCCTGAGACAGATCTAATACGAAGCCCCTGGAAGGTTAACGGTCTCTGATTCTTCCTCTACAGGACTGTGTTGTCTGATTTTTCATTCAGTAAAGACCAAAAGACTCTCCCCTCACCTCCCTCCCAATACGTGGAATATCACAAGTTGAATACATTACTGCCTTCCAGTGAGTGTGCCAAACAATAAAAAGTTGTAAGAGGTACATCAACTTTTCTTTACTTTTTAAGACTTACTATGCAATGAAACCCTTTACCCACACTATTTCATCTATTGCTCCAAATAACCCTGGAAAGTTGGGGGGAAAAAAGGAAACAGCTATTTTTTACTTTTACAAATGAGTTAAATGAGGCATGCCATTTTATCCAGCTTTCGGCACTTTTTGCACCTTGATTCCTTAACTACTGCAAGTGAGGGGAAGAGGCAGTCCTGGAAAGAAGGGGCATAACCATCTCCTATCTCTTGAAATGCCCTGCTTCTTCTAACAAACTGAAGAGCTGTTTACAAATGGCTGAACCTCTTGCAGGATCTGTCACGGAGACACGTCCTATCTTTCAATACCTCCTCCAGCCGTAGTTTCACTCCTTCCTCCTTCTGCTTGGAGACAGACTCCTCTTCCAGAGGCCCCCAGAGCAGTCCCGGCTGCAGGGGCTCCCCGACACACCAGACCCCTAAACACGGTTCCTCGGCGAGTGAAGGGCCAAGGGCCAAGCCCCGGGGAAGGCTCTTTAGAGCGAGGAAGGCCCGGGTCGGCCCGGGCGGGAAATCTTTGAGGCCTCGAGCAAAGCCTTGTCCAGAAGGGATCCATCCTAATTCCGGGCCCAGGCGCGGGTCGGGGGCTGCAGGGAAATGGGAAGGCAGTAAGGGAGCCAGTCCAAAGGGTCATGAGGGTGGGGACAGATACGGGGGGAAACCGCAGGTCCAGCTAGGCCTCGGTAGTCTGAGGGATGTTAGAGCTCTAACGGAGCCCCTAGGAGGTTTGAGGGTATTCGAGGACTCTTAACCCCCCAGAGACATCTGAGGGCACCGGAGGATTCCAGGCTAGGGAGGAAAAGGGCCTGGGGGTAGAGAGTTGACCAGGGAACAGCAGGTCCATCTAAGGACGGGGCCGAGGGTCAGAGACGCCGCAGGTCACTAACCGCACTGCAGTCTCTCGCCCCCGGAGAGCAGCTCCTCTGCCTCCTCCATCCCTCCAGAAAAGCCTCCTTCCGCCGGAAGTGAGCGTCTTCTTCTCCGCTCCTCCCGGAAACAACCATGGGCTTCCAAATTTCCTGTCGGGAGAGAATCCGAAGAGTCTGACTCATTGGTGCACAGAACCGGGAGTTGGGGAATACCGGCGAGGCAAAACTCCGTCTGACAACAATAAGAACCACAAGGATTCCAGCGGACCACTAGGGATTCGAGCTCCAGGGAAAGCGGAACTAATTGTTCCAATCACCTCCTTTTGGGAGGGACGGGTCGGACACTTATGCTGTCCCTCTCCCAGGCGGGCATTTAAGCCAGCACGTGCAGGAAAGTGGGAGGGGATCCTGGAAAGCCATGTTTGGACCTGGCAGCGAGCCGGAAGTGGGTTGGAGGTGTGGCGGAAGTGGTTGGGGAGTGAGGAGCCCCGGAGGGGGCGGTTCCCGTTCTACCGCGGAGCCGGATGTTTGCCGAGCTTTGACAGGCGTGGCACAGGGAGCAGTGCCCGACCACGGTGAGCTGCGGAGCGCGGGGGTCTTCCTGGGTGGTGGGGGGGAAAAGGGAGGGACTAGACAGGTCACTTTAAGGCATAGGGTCAGGAGGGGGATGATTCGAGCGGATCCTAGGAAGGGAGCAGGAGTGGTATGGGGCCTGGCTTTCCCACAGCGGGTTTCAGCCCCCTCCTGGGTCTGCACCGAGGTGACTTGTCTTCTTTGCTGCTTTCCTCCTGCACTTCCCAGGGCAGAGTCTAGGTCAGATCCCTGTCATCGAGCAAGCCCACGGTAAGGGGAAGTCTCTTTGGTCCGAACTGGCGAAGCGCTAAGAGCAAGAAATTTGGGGGAAGTATTCCAGCCTGCCACTAATTAGGCCACGCTTTCATCTCTATTTCTTAATCTCTGAAATGGGATAATTACACCTATTACGGGTTTTGTAAACCACGAAGCTCTGTACAAATGCATTTGTAGTCGAAAGTCTCGCTGTTGTATCATGGGATTTGCATTTTCGCAATTTTGGAGCCCCAACTAGGAGGGCGGTCCCAATGCCAGAGAATACGATTTCAAGTTATCTCAGTTCTTCGTGAAGATTAGGGGAGAGGCTTTACTTTGTTTTTTCATGGCACCTCTCTGAACCTTCAGAATCACACGAATGACAGTCATTTAAAGAAGTGTTGAGGGACTGACCTGCATCAAGAGACCACTTTATACAGATATAGATTAAAATCTTGACTCAGCTGTATGACCTGCCTAAACAGTTTGCTTATCTTTTCTGGCCCTGACTTTCCTCGAGCAGTAAAATGGGCCTGGTAATGCAAACCTCATGGTGCTGTTGTGAAGTTAAAAGGTAATTTGTCTACTTTATAGCACTATATAGGCTCTCAACAAATATTGGTTCCCTTCTCCATTTAGGAGACGAATTCACTCATTCAGTCATTCAACAAATGACAGCATCTGTGTGCTGAATAGGTCAGGGATTCTTAGATTCTCAGAGGGCCTTAAAATTGCATAGAAGATTTCATGCATGTGCTGATTTTTCTTAGGGAAAAAGTCCACAGATTTTGTCAGAATTTCAGAGAAGTCCAGAGGTGAAAACCTCTGCCTAAAATGATTCTCAAAGATCTTTGTAAAAGTAGATATTACCTGTGGAGAAGAGAAATACTAATCTCAGAGTAAGGAGTATTTTGCACAGAGTGGAACAGGGCTTGTAGGTGACTGGAGTCTTAGGCAGCCAGGATACTTCATGGCCACCCCTTTATATTAGAATTTCCCTGAGCCAGCTTCCCTCACCCTCCCACTGAGTGGGAGCTAAACTTCAGGGTTCACAGGGGAAAGCAGCTGTGAGTTGGTGGCCAGTCTGGCTGGGAGGTGGAAACAACTGTGATTAGTTATGCTGGAAAAGGAGGCTATGGGGTGGGGGAGGGGTCAGTTTTGGAAGAACAGACAAAACAGAGGAGCAGTTACTGGAAAAGAGGTGGAGTTCAAGTTCAACTCCCTTTTAGAAGGTGTCCCTCTCCTTCCCTCACACATACTTCAGCTCGCAGCTGTTCCTTCTAACCCTGTTCATTTCAGTGTGAGTATTTTAGAATACTGGAGAATTATGTTTCTGGAAGGAGTCTGTGCTTTTATAGATAAGGAGATGTAAGTCTAGTTAGGAAAAGACTTGCCCAGCATCTTTGCAACTCATTGGCTCCAGCAGGACTATAATCCAGTTCTCCATATCCCTCATCCCATGCCTTTTTTTTTTTTTTTTTTTTTTTTGAGTTAAGATCCACTGTTGTGCAGAAAGACTTCTCTGGGATAGCTGTGGGCAGGGCTAATGGAGCGCTTGGTGCCTGGTCAGTGACAGAAGAGAAGGCATGAAGAGAAGACTCAGGCCTAACAGGGGTTACTGTGTGCTGAGTTCTGTCCCTGTTACCCAGTGGAGTCCCCTTTCGGGGAATCCTCACAGCCATCTGGTTGAATGGGAGGAGTTTGTTGATAAATCAGGAGTGGATTCCTCAAGACTTAGAGTTGCCTGCAGTGGAGGCTTGAAGGGCAATGGGAGAGCAGGGGTGTGGGGCACAGCAGCACTCACTGAGAGAAGTGCATTCCCAGATAAGAGAGGGTCATCTTTCTCTGTGCTCATGGGAGGGATTTCTATTTTGGTGGTAATCAGCAGTAGTGAATAAGTGTCGCAGAGAAGAGGCCAGAGGAAAGGAGGAGAAAGACTTTCTGGATTTTGGTTTTTGTTTTATGGCTGTTTGGCTATTTGGCTGCTTGGCTTTGACTCAGGAGCTTGGAACAGCTTTTGCCACTGAATCAGTGTGGTTGCCCTGGCAACAGGGCAGTTGTTGCTAGGCACAGGGAGCCGGGGTTTACCAGCCAGAGTCCTCGGCTGTGACGTGATGTGTGCAGGAGGTTGTCATGTTGCCTCAGAGCCCAGAGGTGTTTGGGGTCTGGATCCTAGCTAGCAGTTCCCCCCTCTTCTCCCTCCCTGTGCCTGTTCTTGTCTGGACTGTATCTGCCCTGCTGATTCTCTGACTATATATGTCATTTTTGGGCTCTAGGAATGTAGTGTGCTTAAGAGCAGCCTCTTCTCTGGGGTTGGACTGAGTGGATTCAATCCCCTCCCTGACCCACAGGGTGAGTTTGGGACGGAAGGGGATTGGCCTCCGTTTAGGGCCGAGGGCAGAAGGTACTGCTCTCAGGCTTCATGGGGCCACATCCTTGCTGCCAGACCTAGACCTGGGCAAGCCCAGTTTCCGAGCTGGCTCTTCTCCCTCTCAGTCTGCTGTGACTGCTGGTCTGTTTTTTGACTCCTGTAGCTTAACACTCTGAATGCCATGGGATTCCCACTTTCCCATCTGTGCTCTCCAATGCTTGGCGCTGTCTGTTGACCTTTCCCACCTTGAAACTGGCATTCAGAGCTCCCTGCAGTTTAGAGTGGGCCTGGGAGCCCCCAAGAGCCTGAAGATTGCCCACTCTGACTGGCAGGCAGATTCCATCCCATTTCTTGTTTCTGTCCTGGGGCAAACCCAGCTGGGCACCTTGACCATTGACTTTTTTCTGGGACCCTGTGGTCTCTGGCCACCTCCTGTTCCCAGGACAAAAGTGAGGGATGGAATTAACAAGGCCACAAATAACTTTTCATGTGGAATATCCCTGTACTCCGTAGATGCTTGCAACATCTCTACCCTCTAACTGCTGGCACCTAGGAAGCTTCTGTGCTCTATGACCCCTGAGGACGGGGTATAGACTTCTACTCTCTGCAGCTGGGACTGCATTGCTGAACCAGATAGGCAGTGGGCAGCATGGGCCCTGGCACGGCTCATCCCTTATCCAACTGGAGGACCTGAGGGCACGCCCTGAGCTGCACCATCCTCTGCCCCAGCTGCCTTTTCTGGCATCATGCCTGTGGAGAACCCAGGGCTACATGGAGCTCTTGGCAAGGATGCGAAGTGTTGAGGAACAGGAACAGGGGACACTGCGGGAGGAAAGAGTGAGATCAGGAGGGCTCGCTGTAGAAGTCACAGGGGAAAAGAGGGTGCCCCTGACTTGCTAACCCCACCCCCGGTTTCTCTTCAGGTTCTGTGGAGCGAAGCTGTGAGGGACAGGCTTGGTCATGGACCCGCTTTCAGAGTTGCAGGATGACCTGACCTTGGATGACACCAGCCAGGCTCTGAACCAGCTGAAGCTAGCCTCCATTGATGAGAAGAACTGGCCCTCAGACGAGATGCCCGACTTCCCCAAGTCAGGTGGGTGCTGCCGGATCTCAGGCAGCCATACATGCCTTAGAAGGGGAGACTCCCTTCCTGTCGGAGGAAGACCCCAGGAGTGCAGGAGGAGGGCAGGGAGACCAGCTCCAGGGTGGGACCGGTAGCACAAATCCTATGGTGGAGATGGGGAGGGTCAAAGAACACAAGTCTTGGGGAGAACACTTCCAGTCCCCCAGATTACCCTCTGCCTTTGCCGTGTTCCTCAGATGACTCCAAAAGCAGCTCCCCGGAACCCGTGACACACCTGAAGTGGGATGACCCTTACTACGACATCGCCCGGCACCAGATTGTGGAGGTGGCAGGTGAGTACAGCCAGCAGTGCACCGTTTTCCTCCTGGTCTCACCCCCGGCCTCTCAGGGGGTAGGGACTGGGGGACCGGTGGGTGCCCACTCTGTGGTCTGACCCCTGACCCCGGGGCTCCTGAGCACACGTACCATTCTTTAAACTCACACACTTGATTGTGATGGCCACTTGGCCTGTTCACCTGCAAGCACATCCTGACCTGTGACCCGGTTGTCTCTATTGGCCAATGGCATGTGGGAGGCGGTGTGGCTTAGGAGACTTTGAAGTCAGAAAGCCCCGGTTTGATTTCCAGCTCTGCTCTGTGAACTCATGTCCTCCTCAAAGGGTCGCTGAGAGGATTACAGTAGTGACTGTCTATCAGGGTCTAGCCTGGAGCCGAAACATAGTTGGCCCTGAATGAGCAGCAGTTGATCTCCCTTCCCTTTGTCCTGATGTCAGCCTTTCCATCCCATCAGTTACTGGGGAACCAGGGAGGTGCCAGTTCCTGTTGGGGAAGCCCTACCTCCAGCGAAGTCTGGAATGGCAGAGTGTCCTTCCAGAAGTTAGGGAGCCCATGACCCCCTGGAGCATCAGGTCCCAGGAAGATGTGCTACCTTCGTGAGAGTGGGTATGAGCCCCGCCTTGGGTCTCAGCCTTAGTGAGCTCCCACTTTCCTGTTCTTAACGCCGGACCCAGAGTAGGGGAGGTCGCAAGGATGCTGGTGACCTGATTTCTGCCTGTAAGGTTGTACTATGAGAAGAGGAAATTAGAGTGATAGGATTCTTTGTCTTTCCCCTAACGGCCGTCCTCACTGGTAAGGACAGGCAACTGTAAGCTAGCATGGCAGCATGGCTCTGCTCTGAGGCATTGGGGTGGGCAAAGGAAGCCAGGCAGCACATGGCTCTGGAGCCCAGTGGTGCTGGCTTAAGGGGGCCCTAGAGGCATCTGGCCGTAGGGAAGCCATAGGGAGGTCCATATCTCTGAATGCTGGGCTCAGAGAGGGATGGGGCAGTTAAAAGAGTTGCCCCTAATGTCAGAGGCGTTTCCATGGCATTTGTGTTCCTGGTGCCTGCCTGGTACCCAAGCCTGGGTTGGAAGCCTTGGCTATGACTTCTTTCATCCATGCAGAAGCAAGGCTGAGAGTTCTTACCTGGCCGGGTCCTTACCTGGGCACAAGAGAGTCACCCAAAGGTTCAGAACTTTCTCTCCTCGCTTCCAGAAATGGACCTGATTGGGGCATCAGGAGTATCTAATGTGGTGTGACATAGTCTCTATCCTCCTGGCCTATGTGGCCAAGACACAAAACAGAGCGGGGGGGGGGGGGGCCACCCCCATTCCCACCCTCACCCTGGCACCTGGTGACCCCCTTTCCCACTACAAAACAGAGCTGCAACATGTTTCTGTTTCCCCAGGGTGTGATGAGCCTGAGGGGGCCCAGCCAGGTAGGTGTGTTCCTGGCTCTCTGTGCTTGGCCTCTGGGCTGTGGATCAAGAAGGGCTCTTGGTGGAAGCCAGGGGGGGCCAGCTTAATTGCAGCCCCACTTCAGGGAGCTGGGAGCTGGCGGTACCTGGGAGCCGGAAATAGCAAAAGGTTTACAGGAGGTTTGATAGGGTGGTGCCATGTGGGGATACATCCGGAGCCCAAAGGGAAAGGGGCTTCTGGGGAGGGAGGGCCCACGTCCCTGGGGGCAGGAGGCTGGCTGTGAGCAATGGCCTGGCCTTAGGGCTGGCTCAAGGCCCCTCTGGTGGGGGTGCCCCCAAGGGTGTGCCTCTCTAACTGCTGAGAAGAATTTGGATTGGTACCACCAGAGCAGGAGTCATTTGATGAGACCACGATGATGTCCTGGGAGGCCAGTTTCCTGGCATTAGAAACTGGAGAAAGAGCCTGTGTTGGAACGGAGGATGGATTATGTCCCCATCTCCTCTGCAGCCTGTGTTCTCCGAGCTGGTAGTAGCTGTCATTCTCCACAGTCAAATTTGACTCCGTCCAAGTGGTTCTTTCCAGTGGTGTGCTGATAAACGTTTATCAGTTGGCTCTCTGGGAAGGCGGGGTGGGGGTGGAGGGGAAGGCTATTATTTATTTGTAGCATTTGCAATTTCGACCACAGCAGATTTCAAGCACCAACATGATGTCAACTGGCTACAGTATCCTCATCATTTAACAGTTTAACAAACCTGTGAGCCGGCCCCAGCACAGTGCCCCAGCCCCCACCTCCCATCTCCTTGGCCTGCTCTGCAGGTTGCGTGTGGGTGGTAGCTGGTCTGGCGGTTCCCAGAATGCCTGCTAGAGGACTGCACTGTTGCTGATTGATAGCCTGGGCACGTTCCTGATCGGGATCTGGGGAATGCAGAGTCTCCCTTCTCAGGCCGCTCCTCTTTTCCTGGTGCTTTCCAGTCTCTGTGTCTTCTCATTGAGTCCTCACCCCCAGTGCCCTGGAGACACCAGACTCCTTCTCCCCCTGCAGTCTCCAGGGCAGAAGTCTGTTCTCTTCTGAGAGCAGGAGTAAAGTTCTTGTAGCGGCAGTTGCCCTCTCTGCTGGCAAATGCCAAGCCACCCAAGGGCTTGAGCAATGGGACTTAACCCCAGGGAAGGGAGGACAGGGGCTAGACCCTGGGGTCACCCACATCTCATTCTTGCTTGTCTGAGAGTCTTGCCTTGCAGCCCCTCACCGATCCCCCTTTTGCCCCATCCCCATTCTGACTTCATTCAACATGCATTTGTAGAACACCTACTCTGGAACAAGCCCTGTAGTCAGCACTGAGGATTCAGTGAGGAAAAACACACATCACCTCCTTCTAGGAGCACACAGTCCAGTGAAGTCGCTCTTAGAACTGGCCAGAGCCCTCTTTAAGAATATGAGTGATGTGGACCTCTTCTCCTAGGGAACATGTGCATGTGTTTGTAATATTTTTCATATCCCATCTTGGCCTTGGTAGATGCCCATTGGTGGAGCCGTCGTTGAGAACCCAAAGTTTCCCATTTACAAGGTGTTGACAAGGCCAGCCATGATGGAGCCACAGGCCCCTGGCCCCTCACCTCAATTGTTTGCTTAACCAGTTACTATCTCTTTAAATTCCAGAGCCCTGTGAGCTCAGAAGTCCTGTCCCTCTCCCGCCAAAGTCCCTATGTTTGCCAACCAATGAGGGCTGCATCCGTCAGTGGGGGGGTGGGGGATGGTGGTGGAGGATGAAAAGAATCTTTTGGAACCTCCATGCTCCTCCTTGCATTTTCCTCTACATTCCAGGCCTTTCCTCTGCTTAGAGGGGAATAGGCAGATGTCCCTCCCCTCACATGCTCATGGCAGAGGTTCCAGATTGTAGATGAGGCTGGATCAGCCAGGCTGATCCTTTGTCCCTGCCCTACCACTTTGCTCTTGCTTCTTCTGTCAGTCTATGGAAGGGATTGGAACAGGCCTGAGAGCCAGCCCCCACTGGACTGCAGGGAACCCAGTACCTCGGGATCTGGGCTAGGGTATGACAGCAGGTGGTCTTGCAAAATAGACCTGTTGCTGGGTGAGATGAGGCTGCACCTTCTCCTCAGACAGGCTTGCAGAGGGCTCTCTGCTTGTAAGTTTGGAGAAACTCTGTCCAGGAAACCGTCTAAAGCAATCTCGTAACCTAGATATCATCATGAACAAATTCCAAAATAGAACCATGCATACCACGTAATGCTGACCTATGACTTTATGCAGGCTTCCAACGTTTCTTGAATATCTGCCACATGCTGGGCTCTGGACCAGCACTGGAGTTTCAAAGATGGATGAGCCATGGCTCCTGCTCACAAGCCAGTAGAGGAGACAAGCACATAAACAATTATACAGAAGAGTCAAAGTATCACGGCAGAGGAACAGCTAACCTGTCTCGGGGAAGGAGGAGAGGACAAAGTCTTCTGGAATGAGTCTTAAGGATTCCAAGGAGTTAGCCTGGAGGAGGGGAGCGGAACTGTCTCAAGGAAGTTCTGTCTGGCAAAAGAAACAGCAGTGTCCCAAAGCTGCCTGATGTGGACTGAGTTGCAAGCATGTCTGTGTTGAAAGTGTGTGAGCCTGGAGAATCCTGTGAGTCATTCCAAAGAAGGGGCTGATCTAGAAGTTGGATATGGTAGTCAGACAGCTGGGAGTGAGGTGCTAAATTAGGCCAAAGCACCAAGCCATGCAGCCAGCAGGGCCTGGGGCCATGCTGCCCACATTCCAGAAGCCTCCTTCAGCCCCTCTGAGTCTTGCCCCAGCCCTGGAGAAAAGGGTCAGAGCCTTGGCAACCACTTCGGAAAAGCACTGACTCCTGGGTTAGGTCACTGACTGAGAAGAAGCATCAAGATCATGGCTTACTAAATATGGAGAAGGGCAGTCAGCAAGGCATGGGGCCGGGGGGCAGGGGGGGGAGGGTTCCTTAATCCTCAGAGGTAGGTGGAGGACAGATGCAATGTGTTTCATGGGTTGTGTAAGTAGTCTTCTCATTTGCCCCTGAAGCAATGGGGATTAGGCAGTTGTGGTTTGGTGTCTCTGCAGGGTTGTGAAGGAAAAGATGTAGGGAAGGTCCCTGGGACATGGGGCAGTGAGGACCAGGCCTTGTCCTCATTGAGCTTTGTTTGGGGTGAGTGCTGTGCTGACCCTGCAAGAGCATCTCACCTTGGAGGGCAGTAGGAGATGTGTCAAAAGCTGCCCTTCTGCTGCTGCTTCTTTTAGTGTTTATTTGTCTTAGAGAGAGAGAGACAAACAGAGCATGAGCAGGGAAGGGGCAGAGAGAGAGACACAGAATCTGAAGCAGGCTCCAGGCTCTGAGCTGTCAGCACACAGCCTGGCGTGGGGCTTGGACTCACGAACTGCAAGATCATGACCTGAGCTGAAGTCGGATGCTCAACTGACTAAGCCACCCAGGCCCCAAAAGCTGCCCAGCTTCTTGACAAAGCCAGATTAGACCATCAAATAGTGACCGGTTTGGGGCAAACACCCCAGTGATTACTGCCAAATGAGCATTCTTGCAAAGCATTTCAAACTCCTCTGAACTCCATGTTCTTTAGAATATCCTTAATGAGAGGGACACGTGGGTGGCTCAGTTGGTTAAGCGTCTGACTTCAGCTCAAGTCATGATCTCGTGGTTTGTAAGTTTGAGCCCCACATCAGGCTCACTGTTGTCAGCCTGTCAGCACAGAGCCCACTTCAAATCCTCTGTTCCTCTCTCTCTGTCCCTCCCCTGCTTGCACTCTCCCCCGAATAAATAAATAGTTAAAAAAATAATATCCTTAATGAGAAGGGGTATGATTTTTAGGAATGTCTAGGAGTCAGAGCCAAGTGTGGTTAATAATTCTAGTAATAAAATCAGAAAATGTGATAGTGGTCAAAGATGAGACTGGACCATTAAGTAATCACACCCATTTCCTCAGTGGCCTTGGACTTGCTCAGAAGGTAGTTTCAAGAAGTCTTCCAAATACGCTGCTCAGAGAGGGCACTTCTGGAATAAGCATCAGCTTTTAAGATAACTTGCTAGATAGCAGTTGCTTTGATGGGCATGACTTTCAGTTTTTTTAAGTTAAGGTGACATTTAAATAACAAAATTAACCATTTTAAAGTATGTAATTGGTTTTTTTTTTTAATGCTTATTTATTTACTTATTTTGAGAGAGTGTGAGCAGGGGAGGGGCAGAGAGAGAATCCCAAGCAGGCTGTGTGCTATCAGTGCAGAGCCTGACACGGGACTTGATCCCACGAACCTCAAGATCATGACCTGAGCCAATATCAAGAGTCCGTTGCTTAACCAACTGAGCCACTCAGGCGCCCCTACAGTTGGTGGTGCTGAGCACATTCACAATGTTGTACAACCACCACCTCTGTCTAGTCCCACAATTTCATCCATACCCATTCTAAATCCTATAACCATAAAGAGCCAATCCCTAATCTCCCCTCTTCCCAGCAACTGGCAACCACCAGTTTGCTTTGTTTATGTGGATTTACTTATTCTAACATCTTTTTTTTCTCACTTTATTTTTATTTTATTTTTTTTAAATTTACATCCAAATTAGCATATAGTGCAACAATGATTTCACGAATAGATTCCTTAATGCCCCTTACCCATTTAGCCCATCCCCCCTCCCACAACCCCTCCAGTAACCCTCTGTTCTCTGTATTTAAGAGTCTCTTATGTTTTGTCTCCTCCCTGTTTTTATATTATTTTTGCTTCCTTTCCCTTATGTTCATCTGTTCTGTGTCTTAAAGTCCTCATATGAGTGAAGTCATTTGATATTTATCTTTCTGTGATTGACTAATTTTGCTTAGCATAATACCCTCTAGTTCCATCCACATAGTTAGTTGCAAATGGCAAGATTTCATTCTTTTTGATTGCCGAGTAATACTCCATTGTATGTATATACTACGTCTTCTTTATCCATTCATCCATCCATCGATGGATTATGGAGAGTATGACATGGACATTTGGGCTCTTTCCATACTTTGGCTATTGTTGATAGTGCTGCTATAAACATTGGGATGCATAACATCTTTTTTTTAACCTTTTATTTATTTTTGAAAGAGAGACGCAGAGTGTGAATGGGGGAGGGGCAGAGAGGGAGACACAGAATCTAAAGCAGGCTTCAGGCTCTGAGCTGTCGGCACAGAGCCTGACACGGGGCTCAAACCCACAAGCTGTGAGAATCATGAACCTGAGCCGAAGTTGGACACTTAATTGACTGAGCCACCTAGGCGCCCCGGATTTCCCTATTCTAGATAACTCAGATAAGTGGAGTCGTACAATATGGAGGCATTTGCATCTGACTTCTTTCACTTAGCATCGTGTTCTCAAGGTTCATTCATAATGTAGCATGGATCAGTACTTCGTTCCTTTTTATGGCCAAACGACATATCCACTGCATGGATATACCACATTTTCTTCATGCGTTCATGCGTTGATGGGCATTTGGGTGTTTCCACCAGGTGTGACTTTTTAAAAAGCTGTTATTTTTTTAGACCCCAGCTCAGTAGCCCTGCGAGCAACCCGTCCCTCTTTCTTCAGTGACACACCCTTGAGTGCAGACAGCTGCCCAGAGGTATGTCTGCGTTAGCCCCTCTGGCCCCTGCACTATGCGGTACAGGTCTCCAGGCCCGGCACCTTTCAGTTCCTCAGCCCGCCTCTCTCGGCTGATCTGCCACCCACTGTGCTCCATCTTTCTCCACACCTAGGAGACGACAAGTATGGGCGGAAGATCATCGTGTTTAGTGCCTGCCGAATGCCCCCGAGCCACCAGCTGGACCACAGCAAGCTCCTGGGGTGAGTACCCCTGGGCAAGGTGGAGGGACCTACACCCAGTATCGGCTGATGCCGTTCTCCTTACCGTCACTGCCCTCAGTGCCTCTCCTCTTCTCCCGTGGGAGCTATTTTACATTTTGGGGAGAGCACTGCGCTAGGAGTCAGACCTGGTTTCTAGTCTGGGAAACTGCAGCCTTAGAAGGGTGTCTTCATCTCTTCAAGCCTCTTTTCATAATCAAGCCCTCCGTCCTTGTGGGAGATACTGCACGCGGATGTGCTTGGAAAAGTTAAATACTATCCACACAGGAGGACTGATTATTATGATGTGGTGCTTCTGATGTGGTTGCAGTTGTTCATCATTTAGATGAATAATCAGTGAATTTTGTGTCAGATTTGGTGCCAGTGGCTTCTGTACCTCTCTGGATTCTGTTAGCCAAATATATGTAATAGCTCTGATTGGTCTAGAAACCTGGTAAGTGTTCACTGCTGAGCCACCACTGGGCCCCGGGCATGTGGACCCATGGGGACCCGGGCATGTGGTCCTGGGCGCAGGACCTCCGTGGATGCCGGGCCAGAACGGTCTTCTGAGGTGCCTTAGTGTGTGTCCATTTACCATCTTGCACTTCTGATCTCTACTAAAGGACTCCCTGAAACTGATACCAGTTCTTTGGGATCCTGAATGGTTCTGTGCATGTAGGGGGTGGTGAGGGGTTGGGGCAGGCCAAGGGTGCGGCTGCAGAATGGGAAAGGGCCTGAGTGCAGCATCTGCAGTCCTGGTGAGCCAGGCCTGAGTCTCTCCGGCCTTGTGTGAGTTTCCTCTCTGGCTTCCTGAACCCTTCTCCTGCCGCCCCTCGGCCAGGCAGGCCGAGCCTTGTTCAGGCCCATCACATGGCTTAGCCAGGAGCAGGCCAGGGAGCTCAGCCTGAGGGTAGCTGAGTCACACCCCTACCCTCTGGTTTAACACAGCCCGTCTGATTTGGCAGGTGACAGACTCCTGGCCAGATAATAGTCTGAGTGGGAGGAAATCAGAGGAAGGAGATGGGAAAGCACCCAGTTTTCAGGAGAAAGCTTGCTGAGTGAGGCTCCACCACTCAGGAGGCTTCCTCTGATTTCTGGAAGCCCCCTGCATCCATCCTGTCTGTCCTCCACCCCTTCCCAAAGGGGTCTCCCTGCCCCCATGCAGCCTGCACGGCAGCACTTTCAGTGGGGATCAATCACATTATCTCAGCCTTGTCCTTTCCCAGCTGTCCAGCCAGATCTGGGAGGTTGAAATAGAAAATGTCCGAAGCTTGGATTCAGCTGTACTCCTTACTAGCTGTGTGCTTGGGGGCAGCTCTTTTCTGAACCCTATAAAAATAAGAATTGTGCCCACCTCATAGGGTTGTTGTGGGCATTAGGTAAAGGTAATATACGTGAAATGTCATTGTATATCATTGTAAAGTATTACAGATTTCAAGAATTTAGAAAACGTAAGTAGCTATAAAGAAAAAATACAATGATAAATAAAATCTCCCATAAACCTACCACCCAGAGAGAAAACTAGTGTCAATATTTTAGTGTATTCACTTCTTATTTTTTTCTATAATATATACAGGTGTTTGTATAGTCCCCTCTGTATCTTATATAACATCTTCTGAGCATTAAACATTCTTCAAAGATATCCTTTAAAAACATGTTATTGGCATATGTGTGCAGAGAAAAGTGAACACATTATGTATACTACTTGATAAATTTTCAAAAATGGAATACACAGGGGTACCTGGGTGGCTCAGTCAGTTAAGCATCTAACTTTGGCTCAGGTCATGATCTCGCGGTTTGTGAGTTCAAGCTCCGCATCAGGTTCTGTGCTGACAGCTCAGAGCCTGGAGCCTGCTTCAGATTCTGTGTCTCCCTCTCTCTCTGCCCCTCCCCTGCTCTCTCTCTCTCTTAAAAAATAAATAAACATTAAAAAATAAAGAATTTCCAAAAATGGAATACACCAGGGGCGCCTGGGTGGCTTAGTTGGTTAAGTGTCCAACTTCGGCTCAGGTCATGATCTCGCGGTTCGTGAGTTCAAGTGCCGTGTCGGGCTCTGTGCTGACAGCTCAGAGCCTGGAGCCTGCTTCGGATTCTGTGTCTCTCTCTCTCTCTCTCTCTGCTCCCCCCCCACCCCCCCACTCATGCCCTATCTCTCTCAAAAAGAAATAAACATTAAAAAAAAGTTTTTTTTTTTAATGGAATACACCATGTCATCCACACCCACAGACCTCCCTTTGCTCTTCTAGTCACTACCCCAATGGGAGACTGCTCTTCTGACACCTAACTTCACAGATAGGTTCTGTCTGCAGAAACATCTTGTAAGGTTTTCTATTTATAGATATCCTGTATTTTATTTAACCAGTTCCCTGTTTTTGGACAGTTAGCTTGCTGCTCAAATTTTTTTCCATTGTAAAGCAGGCCACATGCAATGAACAGCCTTCTACAAAAATGCTTCTGTTCATTTCTGATTGTTTCTTTAGCATAAATTCCTGGGTATATTTCTATAGGATCAAAGAGTATGAACATCTTTCAGCTTCTGATACACATCACTTTACTGCCCTCCAAAAAGGCCATAACATTCATCAAAGAATGACTGTATTTTCACCACAATTTTTCTATTTTATAGTTACAGAATGGCATCTTTATATGTGACAGCTCTTTGCAGACTGCAAAGTGCTCAATGTGTATAAGGGGTAATTACCATGTAGCAATAAGGATTGGAATCACAGTAATAATCCGGCATTAGACACTTCACATGCCTGCCTGTGTGGGCCAGACCAGCACCCTGGGCCATGATATAGGGCACTGTGTCTGGGTTAGGTCAGGCTGTATCTGAGCACTTACTCAAATCCTTGAATACCTCCCCCGGCACCATTCCTCCCTCCCCCCCACCCCCCAGAAGTCCTTAGCCTTCCTGTAGGCCCAGCCTCTCAGCCTGGAGTGGTGTTCTGCTGGGGTCTGAGCATGGTTGGCCAACCAGAAAGAACTTTCCCTGGACTCCTTTCCCATTCTAGAGTTCTTATCTGTCCCCTTTGTACTTAACCACTTTAGGTGCTCAACACCTCTGCATGTATGTGCTTGTGTGGGGTGATAGGTACTATGTTGTGAGCATGGGGAACTTGAGATGTGGCTCTTTGGTCCAAGAAAAGCCCAGTGACTAGAGCAGGGGAGGGGACCCTCTAGTCACCCCAATCCCCTCTCATGGGCACAGTGCTTTATAGACTATGATGGGAAGTTGAGTATATAAGCTGCCCTTCAGTCAACAGGACCAAACATTGGAGTTAGCTCATCTCCAGGCTCCACCACAAGCTGTGTGACTTTAGATAAGTGCTTGACCTCTCTGAGCTTCACTGCCCTCACTTGTAAGGAGGAGATAATCTCAGCCCCAATTATTATGAGGAAGGCAGGAGATATTGTATACAAAGTGCTTGGCAGACACTAAAAGCTAAATATATATATATTTTTATTTTTTTAATGTTTATTTTTGAGAGAGAGAGACAGAGACAGAGACAGAGGCAGAGACAGACAGACAGAATCTGAAGCAGGCTCCACGCTCTGAGTTGTCAGCACAGAGCCTGACGCAGGGTTCAAACTCTTGAGTGGTGAGATCATGACCTGAGGCGAAGTTGGACGCTTAACTGACCGAGCCACCCAGGCACCCCTAAAAGCTAAATGCTGATGAATGGTGACTGTCGTCATTGTTATTGACTCAGGGCAGTCCTGCAGAGAATGTTACTGCCATTTTTACTGCGGGTATGTGAGAGGGCTCAGTTACAGTCCCGATCTCCTGATTTCTGGCCTGGGCTGTTACTACCATTCTTCTTCCTCCGTGCAGCCCAACCACTAGCCTGAATCTCCTCCACGACAACACGGTGACTGATTATGCAGCCAGAATAGGCAGTGCAGGAGAGGGGCTCGTGGGGAGGTGTATGATACAAGCAGAAGACTCCTGGGGTGCTGAGTCCTGTCTCAGGGGGCCCCGCCTGTGTCGAGGATGGGCCTGAATGGGCTTTGCTCTTGTAGGTACCTGAAGCACACCCTGGACCAGTATGTGGAGAGCGACTACACACTGCTGTACCTGCACCATGGCCTGACCAGCGACAACAAGCCCTCCCTTAGCTGGCTCCGGGATGCCTACCGAGAGTTTGACCGCAAGTGGGTTGGGGCCTGGGGACAGGTCTGGAGCTAACAGCTCTGCCAGGTTCTGGGCTGCCCTCTGCTTGCTCAGGAGCTTATATCCAGTTCATCTCCAGGCTCCACCGCAAGCTGTGTGACTTCGGATAAGTGCTTGACCTCTCTGCGTCTCCCTGCCCTCACTTGTAAAGAGGGGATAATCCCAGCCCCAATTGTTATGAGGAAAGCAGGAGATAATGTGCTTGGCAGACGCTAAAAGCTAAATATTTTCTTTTAATTTTTTTAATGTTTGTTTATTTTTGAGAGAGACAGAGTACAAATGGGGGAGGGGCAGAGAGAGACCGAATCTGAAGCAGGCTCCAGGCTCTGAGCTGTCAGCATTGGGTAAAAGCAAAGAATCTGAAGTTGGAACGTCCTGGGTTTAACCCCCAGTTTCTCTACTTATTCACCCTGCCCTTCCCTGTTACTTAACCTCTCTGAGTCTCCATTTCCTAATCTGTAAAATGGGACAACAGTGGCACTTACCTCTCAGGTTTTCCATGAGTACTCAAATCAGAAAATGTGCACGAAGAACCTAGCTGTGTGCCTCTTCCACCACGCCCACTGCTGACTTCCTGTTCTGTCTCTGCAGGTACAAGAAGAACATTAAGGCTCTGTACATCGTGCACCCCACCATGTTCATCAAGACCCTGCTCATCCTCTTTAAGCCCATCATTAGGTGAGCAGCTGATGGGGGAGAACAGTGACTTCCCCACACTTCCCTCTCAGCTCTGAAGCACATACCTGAGGAGGCCAAGAATCCTGGAGACAGACCATTTTTGGGCTTGGCCTTTGACCTTGGAGGGGCTGCCGAGGGGATGGTGGGGGCCTGCCAAAATGGGCCCTCCCCCACTGACCCATGCCCGTTATTTTGCCGGCAGTTTCAAGTTTGGGCAGAAGATCTTCTATGTGAATTACCTGAGTGAGCTGAGCGAGCATGTGAAGCTGGAGCAACTGGGGATCCCTCGCCAAGTGCTCAAGTAAGGCCTGGGCCGTGTGTGCCCGCCGGGCACGGGTGTGCCTGTGTGTCATGTTTGTGGGGTAGGACATGCCAGCCAAGGGCAGAGGAAGCCTTGAGAACCCCAGGAAGCAGAGGAAGTGAAGGTAATGAGTAAGAGACAGCATATGGGGTCAGAGAGTGTGAGGTCAGATCCCATTCCTGTCACTTAAAAAACTCTGTGACTGATTCTCTTCAGTCTCCACTCTGTCATGTGTAGAGCAGGGCTCCTATAAGGACTGAATGAAGTGACCCACGTACAATAGCACAGGAAGTACCCAACACACAGGGTTGCCAACGTGACGACAAAGCCAAGTCGAGGGCCTGACCCTCCCCTCTGCTCTCCCAGGTATGATGACTTCCTCAAATCCACACAGAAGAGCCCTGCGACAGCCCCCAAGCCCATGCCACCACGGCCCCCTTTGCCCAACCAGCAGTTTGGGGTCTCGTTGCAGCAGTGAGTATGCAAAAGGTGGGCAGGCCTGGCACGTGGGGACCGGAAAGGGCTTACAGACCCAGCTCACTGCTCTTGTCCCCACAGCCTCCAGGAGAAGAACCCAGAGCAGGAGCCCATTCCGCTTGTGCTCCGGGAGACTGTTGCCTACCTGCAGGCTCACGGTGAGTGCCAAGGCCACTGGCCGCAGGACCTCCAGGACCTGCTTCTTCCCCTGCAGCCGAAACTGTAGGTCCCTCCTCAGCCCAGTCTCCCAGCTCCCCTTGGGGAGCATCAGCACCCACACTGACCCTCAATGGAACCCCAAGACAGAACAGGTTGAAGAGTCTGCACACTGCCCCAGAGCTGAGACTCACCAGGCCCCACTGTTTCCCAGCTCTCACTACTGAGGGGATTTTCCGGAGATCAGCCAACACTCAAGTTGTGCGGGAAGTACAGCAGAAGTACAACATGGGTGAGTGCTCTGGGGTGTGCCTGGGCCCGCAGTGGGAGGGGAGGAGGGGGGGAGATGGGGCACGGGTGTCACTGTTAGGGCACTTCTTTGCCTTCTGCTGCCTGGGAAGCAAGGGCCCTCCGTTCTGTTCCTGTCAGAGGTTTCTGTGGCGTTTGGTATGATTACATGGGTCCCACTCCTGCCTGGCTGTCCCAGGCCTGCTGCCTCATCGGTCAGGCTTCCGGGTCCTGGGTTTAGATTCAGAGATGAAGAAGAACTGTCATGTGTCATGTGTGCTGGGGGGGCCCCATTCAACCCGGTCCCCTCATCACAGAGGAGGAGGGGAAGGCCTGTGTGAAAGGGCTCTGTAGGAGGAGGGTGTTGTGCAGTGGCTGAGGGTGATCAGGCAATGGGGTCTGCTCGGCCTCTGGATCGGCCGTCTGGATAGGCCGCCGGCCTCCGTGCTGGGCCCAGCTCCTTCTCCATCCCCACCCCCCAGGGCTGCCTGTGGACTTTGACCAGTACAATGATTTGCACCTGCCGGCGGTCATCCTCAAGACCTTCCTCCGGGAGCTTCCTGAGCCCTTGCTCACCTTTGACCTTTACCCCCACGTTGTGGGCTTCCTCAGTGAGTGCCCCTGTCTTCCCTCCCTAGTTCTGTGCTTATTCTGCTGGGTTGGGGTCAGGGCTGCACTCAGAGCAGGTAGATTTGGCCTGTCCTCCAAGGAAAGTCTGGTTGGGGTCTCCCTTCTGGCCTCATGTCGGCCCAGCCCCGGGCCACTGTGACCTAGGCCCCAATTCCTTGTAGACATTGATGAGAGCCAGAGAGTGGGGGCAACGCTGCAGGTGCTCCGGACACTGCCTGAGGAGAATTACCAGGTGCTTCGTTTCCTCACTGCCTTCCTGGTGCAGGTGAGACCCGGCCTCAGCTTCTGCTGTTCACCTGGAGGAGGGCAGGGGGGCTGGGGGGGAGAGCTGCCACCCTTGCAGCTCTTGGGAATGGGAGGCAGGCTCTCTGGCTTCCTGCTGCAGCCCCCTGATTCCCTCCACAGATTTCTGCCCACTGTGACCAGAATAAGATGACCAACACTAACCTGGCTGTTGTCTTCGGCCCTAACCTGCTGTGGGCCAAGGATGCTGCCATCACCCTCAAGGCCATTAATCCCATCAACACGTTCACCAAGTTCCTTCTGGATCACCAAGGGGAATTGTTCCCCAGCCCTGACTCGGGAGGGCTCTGAGCCCTGCCCCACCACCCTTCCCAGCTTCAGCCTTATGAGTCTGGGGCTCCTGCCCAGGAAAGGGGCCATGAGGCCCTGGGAGCTGGAAGCTGGAGCCAGCCAGTTGGGCAGCTCTTCCTCCCCTTCTGTCCAGCCCACCTGGCCAGCCCTGGAGACCTCGCTGTAACCACGAGACATTTTTCTTCGCCTTATACTTCTCACTGCCTCCTTGAACCCCTGGCTCCTTGCCAGGCTCTGCAGATCTGGCGGCCTTTGGCTCTTCTAGTATGAAAAAGACTGGCCCCAGAAACTGCTTACCCACTTTCTCCTGCCTCTCTTTTCCTGGCAATTGCAGATGCCTCAATCACTGCCGGCTGGGCTGGTAGCTGGGGCTGATCCTCCCTTTCCTGGCTGCTGGGGAATAAGAGGCCATGCTGGCTTGGGCCTGCCTGCTGAGGCATCTCCCTGGGTGAAGGCCTTGTGTGCCAGCACCTGCTCCTGTCCTCTCCTCTAATGGTTCAGCCTTGTGTTTTTACACAGCTAAGGACGGGCAAGGCTGGGGTCTGCTTCCTATTTCTGCCTCCTTCTCGTCCTCACATCCTGGGTCGGGCTTTCTGAAGTGATACTGCCCCCAGGGTGTTCTAGCCCCCTGTTCTGGCAGCTTGGATGACAGGGCTGAGTCCCAGCATCCATTTGAAATATACACCCCATTCCCGCCCCAAAGCCTCTTGGCGGTCTGGTTGGGCCAGGGACAAGCAGTCTCATCCCCCCTGCCCCATGCCTTGCCTCTTCTCTCTACCTACTTGGACAGATCCTCAGTATAGGGCTCTTGTGGACAGGTCTGTTGTGGAGTCACACTGGTCCCTGCTCTGGCCAGAAGTGACTCAGTGCCTCAGGATCTGTGGGTAGGGACTCCCGGAGGGGCTGAGCAGAGACTTTGCCAATTAGATCAGTCCCTGCCAGGGGAGTTCTAGCAACCTCCCCCAGGGACTATAAGCCCCAGGGCCCTGTCATCTTTCAGAAAATATGGACCCCAATGATTGGTACTTCTCATTCCAACTGTGTCCCTTAGAATGATACTCCTTCCTGGTGAACCCTGGGGACCCCACTTCCTGCAGCCTTGTCCCCTGGCAGCAGGATACTAGATGCACAGTGGCCCTGCCCCCACAGCCTTGGCCAGAGCCTGTACTGGGGTGGGGGGCCTTATTGACCAGCCCAGCCCCATCTGTGAGGGGGGTGCAGCCTGAGCCCCGACCTCGCTGGGCTCTCTCCTCATGATGCTAGCATGTCAGGACTCCCAGGGCCTGGAGTGGCTGCTGGTTCCCTGACAGTCCCTGCATCTCTAGCCCAAGCCAGGGCTTCCGCTTTCTGCCCTCCTGTGTATATCAGGTGTTGCTCACAGCCCCATTTACTGGGGAGCCTCGTGGATCTCTTTGGTCTTTCTCCTGTCCCCTGTCCCACTGGTCTGTACCTGCGGGGAAAAGGGGGGGAGGCGGGAGTACTGTGAATCAAGTGTTCACATTCACTTAATGACTTCCTTGGCACCAATCATGTATTTCACCTTTGCACTTTTTGTATTTCAATAAAAAAGGAGATGGAAAACTACCCACCTGAATGTTAGGAAGTAGGCCTGGAGTCTCAGAAAGGGGTGGGAAGTGTGGTGTGGTTGTGGAAGATGAGCAGGTGGGGCCTCAGGAAGTCACCTCCCCAGTCCATCTGACCCCTTCCTTCCTTGTCTTGTTCCTTGGGGAGTGGGTGTGAAGCCAGCTTTCTGACATCTTCCAGGCTTGGACGTGTGAATGGTCACACTCCATGTTGTAAGTGTGCACCATTCCAACTGGCCACCAAGTGCTGTATCCTATGACCAAGGCCTCTTCTGTCCCCAGAATGGAGGGGACCGTGGTGAAAGCAGTGTGGGCTTTAGAATCAGACCTGGTCTTGAGTCCTAGTCCCATCACCCCTCCCACCAGCTCCAAATGGTAACAGCCATATAATCAGCCCACGTGAGACTGTCTCCTTATTTCTCTAAGGATCAGAAATGATGCACACAGGATGTAACAGTGAGTGCTCAGTGGTGATCAGAATGACCGTCATTTCACAAAGGAATGAGATGGTCCCAATTTTGTGGAGCAGCTGGGATTGGAAACCTCATGTGACCATTTGCTTCTCTTGGCCCTCCTGTTGGCCTGAAAGACTTGGCTCTTTCCACCTGCCACCCAATCCTATAGAGGCTAGGAAATACCCAGTTTTCCCTTCCTCTCCTGAGCAGATTTTGCTGTGCTTTTAAAGATTAAGATGGTAAAATTTAAGTTATGTGTATTTTACCGCAAGTTAAAGATAATGGTTTGTCACTTGGAGGGCAGATCAGAATTTCACTTGGCATGATGGTCAAGGTCAAGTTCCACCTGTCTGCTGCCTGCCTGTTGATTGCAATCAGGTTATGGTGGCCTCAGCTGAGCCTGTTCTTTTTTCTCCTCGTTGCCTGCTCTGGCTGGGGGAGCCAGGGCAGAACTGCAGGATCAAGCTGTGGTGTTAAGATGCTGGTTAAAAACACAGGCACCGAGCTGCAGGAAGCTAGTCCCATTGCACAACTGGCCCTCACCCAGTTAGTCCAACGGAAGGCACTGGCAGCCCCTCTCACTGGCTCTGTTCAGCTCTATGCTGGGTGACTGTTTGGAACAGAGGGACAGTATCCTAGGGAAACTATGAGAGGGGAGCCAGAGACCAAGAGAGTTGTTCACTTGGGCTGGGCTCCTGGCAGGGCCTCTGAGTGACGCAAAAGCCAGTTTACTGCTGCCTTGGCAACAGCAGGTCTCTGGGGGCAGGGTGTAGGGAGATGCTTTAAAGGGGTAGGACACCATCATGAGACATGGGGCAACTGAACGCTTTTAGTTTGCTTTTGGGGGGGATCCCAACTGAAGGTAAAGACACTAGGGACAGCCTTTTCACCATTTCTGATGTGGGTTCGGTGACTGTCCCAACTGGCTGCACAGTCAGGTATCATCATGGCGAGTATCATGTGCAGTTAACTAACAAGCTAGGGCTCCGAGGGCCCATAACGATGGCAGTGGGCAGCCTCATTCTTTTCAGCCATAGGTTTGCGCTAAATTTAGAATTTTCTAACCATTTACTGCCCTGGCTTCAGCCTGAAGGGTGTAGGGAGGCAACCCACACAACAGTTGCCTAGGTCTGTCAGGCAGTTAGTCCCTTGCTTCTAGAACCATTTCTGCCTCTGCGATACTGGCTCTACCTCTCGCTCCCATCCCCCAGTGCAGTCACAAGTTAGGAGGCAGAAGCCAGCTTTACCAGGGCTGAGATGTGTGCTACAGAAGCACACAGGGGGCCAGGCAGGAATAATGTCCGCGGGGTTCTTCTACTTGTCATGGCTCCTTAGAGACCACAACAGGGCCTCGCTCAAGCTGTCAGATCAGAGCAGCTCAACAAACTTGACGGGCCCTTGACTTCCCTATATTTCATTCAACCCCTTCCCCTGTCTGGTTTGCTCAGCCACAACTCCTCCTAGATCAGCAAACAGATACCGGGCAGCTTGGGAAGCCCCACATTCCCTGTCTGCTTCCACTGGAAACATGGCGGAGACCTGCCAGCTGTTTCTCACTCTGAGCCTCCAGGCTGAGTGCTGGGCTGGGCTGGGCTGTGTAGGGGGCAAGAAAGAGCTGATGATGATGCCATGGCCACACTTCATATGCATGTCAACTTCATGCACGTTACCTCACTGACTATTCACAGATAAGCCCTCAAAATGGGAACAGTACAGCCAAGGAAAATGAGACTCCAAGCAGTTTCCTGATTGGCCCCAAGGTTGCACAGCTGCTTGGTGGCCAAGCCCCAAGACAAAACAGCCTGCCTGACTCCAAAGCCACTCTGCACTTCATATCTATTGCTCTTCCCCCACTTCCATGGAGGGGGCCCGTCAGGGACCAGGATCCTCACAGAAGTGGGATGGGGTGGGTTATCTTTTTACAAAACTTGTATGACAGGAGGCTGTAAAGTACAGAAAAAATTTATTGGAAATTTCTTGAATACATTTTAAAGTATAGCTCAATATTTCCAAACAAGGTGGGATGGAGGCGGGGGAGGGACTCTGTCACCTGGAGATGAGTGACGGGTCCCAGCCCTGTCCCAGGGGGTGCTGCAGGAGTCAGTCTAGGGCTCATCCCTGTCACTGTATGGGGCTGAGGGGCAAGGGCCAGCCTTGACAGTTGCTCTGCTCCTCCCAGGCTCAGCTCAGGTCTCAGCTTCCCTGGCCTTTCACTGATGGGGGTCCTAAAGGAAAGGCTGCTGCCTGCAAAGGCCAACAATTAGGAGCCAAAGAGGAAAACAGCTAACAGGCCGTTCAGTGCTCAGCCTCAGGAGGAGGACAGTGGCTGAGACATTGTGGCAGGATGGGGCTGAGGGCATGGGCAATCGATAGCTTACCAGGGCTTCACCCTTCTCAGCACTGGGGCCTTGGGAGTAAGTCTGGATTGGTTTAGCAGGCCATGGGTGCACACTGGCCCAGATAGGAGGGCCATTTGTACACCACTGCTGGGAACATTTCTTTGTGGCAGCAGAATGCATGCAACAGGGGCAGAAGGGCTCCAACTGCCTGAGACGGCATCAGAGCCCACTCCAGCCCTCAGAGCTCAGTCTTGTAGGTGGGACCAGTGTCACATGCATTTACTAACAAGCAGTTAAGGACCACCTGCTCCATTGCAGAACAGCTGCTGCCAATGAATAGCCCAGGTGGGCCAGGAGGAAAGGGGTGGGCCTTGTTTTCCTTGGCCAGGACTGCCAGTTAGGCTGGGAGAAGGACAGATGGTAGGTGGGTGAGGCTAGGCACTTGACTTACTCAAGTAACGATACCTAAAAGGTTAAGTCAATCATATGCCTAGCTTTGGTTTCTCAACAAGGAACCAATCCAGCCAGGAAACCTCAGGGAGCTGTGCAGACCCTGGGATTAAAGAAAGGTGGTGGCCAGGCCCAGGAGGAAGGAGGAAAAGGCCCATAACCCAGCCCTGAGAAACAGGAACAAGTGCCCCCAGAAGGAGGGGCCCCTCCAGCCTTCCCGTGGCCACAGCGGGGCACATACAATGCACTGTATGTGCATGGTACAACTCTGGCGAGTTGTACACACAGAGTTGTACACATTTAGCACCCAAGATTTCCTGGGCTGCCAGAATGGAGTCAGTTACTCTGCAGAAGCTGGGAGAGATTCAAGACCCTCACCAGGCATATGTAGGAGTCAAAGGTAAAGCCTGTCGTCAGTTCAAGTGCAGCAATTCTGGGAGGTTCTGTCGCCCCCAGCCAGTCCTATTCTTGGATCCCACCTTGTGTAAATAGGAAGTAAGACCCTCACAGCAGCAACCCAGAACCTGAGGAACCTCCACAGGAGGAGGCCCTACTCCAGGAAGAGGCCCTCCACCTTCCCCAAGTGAAAACATCCTAACCTCAAACATATTTTCTCTATAAAATATCTGATTTCTCTGAAAGTAATAAATATTTACCATGTTTTTTAACCAAGGAGCAGCAACAGGGGGGAAAAGGAGAGAAAAAACTTTTGCTGTAACTCCCAATGACAGAATCCTGGAGACGCAAGATTCTTGTTTCCATGGAGCTGAGGAGCTGCACAGGCAGCCACCAGGGCTGCTCGACCCTCTGCTGAGGGATGGGCTAGCACAACCCTCAAGGGTGGGAATGGCTGACTTTGGAGTTCTCGCCACCTTGGGCAGGAGGCCTGTCATATTGCCAAAAGTATAGGCACAGGGGCGGAGAGAGGGAGAGAAGACACCAAACCAAAAAGGACGAAAAAAAAAAAAAAAAAAAAAAGAAAAGAAAAAAAGAGCCTGAAGGAGGCCTTCCTTCTTCCTCCCGGTACTGTCTCCTTCTTCTTTCTGCCTCCACACCAGGCTCTGGGCCACCAGTTGGAATGTCAAGTGGTTGACAGTAATGGCAGGTGGACAAGGGGCCAGCTGCAGGGTGGACCCAGGGCAAGGGGTGGGCAGGAAGAACGGGATGACAGCCTTTGTGAAGCAGTTGCTGATGGGCGGTGTAAGCAGACAACCCCGAGGGCCCTTTTGTTAAAAAGCATCTTCCAATCTTCAAGACCAGGGGGTGAGTCCTCTCAAATGCTATCACTGGGCTTGACTGCCGCCATGGAGTCTCCAGGAGGTGCAAGAACAGAGACTTCTGGGTCCCCATGGGGGAAACCAGCCTTTCCTCCACCTGGAGCAAGATGAGGGATGGGAGCAGCTGATGAGAGGGAGGCTCTGGCTCCTGGGACCACAAAAAGGGGATGCTGCTGGTACTTGAGGACACCAACTTTTACTGCAGAGTTTCTACAAAGGCATCAAATTCTCGGACATTCTTCTCGTGCACAGCCAGCTTCTCTGGTAGTGAGTCCTGTACCGGGAGGGGAGAGAAGAGCTGCTTACTCAGGTAGGGTCTTGAAGAGGCAGCTAGCCCAGGCACCTGAGCTGAAGACAGGGGTGCAGCACAGAGCTCGGCTCAGCAGTGCTGGCTGGTAGAGCAGGAGATGCAGGACAGTGGGGCAGGCACTGGACAGAGGGCTTGTGTCCAGCAGGGTTTGTGGGGGGTCAGGGGCTTTAGCAGAACAGTCTAGAGAATGCAAGCAGGCCACACACTAAATGAGCTAGAAAAGGACCATGCCAACAACAGGATGACACAGAGAAATAGACGCGAAGTATCTTTGGCACAGACAGATTAGACTAATACCAGAATAAAACAGTAGGCTCAGCATGCTACAGATTGAAGCTTACAAGAGGTTTCTTCGTGGCCTGAGCTGGGCACCAGAATCCTCTGGGGGCACATGAACAAGGTAGTCCCAATCAGGCTCCCAAGAGATTCTGACTCAGCAGGTCTGTGGTGAGGCCTATGAATCTGTATCTTTACATCAGTTGAGGAAGGGGTGAGTTAGAGAGTTGAGAGAAAACAGTAACAGGAGAAGAAAACAGAACCTGAGGAGTTAAGTTTAACTGCCCTCCAGTATCAAGTATTAATAAAAATTTGACCCTAATCAGGTGCTCTGTCTCCACTGATGAATTTGCATCTGAAGATCGGAATCATCACAGACAGGAGATTTCCTGGCAGGCATGAGGTGCGGTTAAAAGCTTAACATTAGGAGCGCCTGGGTGGCTCAGTTGGTTAAGCGTCTAACTTTGGCTCAGGTCACGCTCTCACGGTTCGTGAGTTTGAGACCCTCGTCGGGCTTGCTGCTGTCAACACAACACATTCCCACCTCAGGCAGAGGGACCCTGACATCTTGTGGCATTACAGTAAGCGGCTAGTTAGGTTTTAACAGGAAACCTGGAGACCAGCAAAGGGAGAGTGAGAGACAGCTAGAGGGAGAGTCAGAGGCCTATCCTGGCTGGCAGCATTCCAAAAACAGTCACAAGAAGCCAGGTCAAACCAGACAGGCCAAATACAAAGAAGGCCAGAGTCCCTGGCCAAGGGAGAAAAGGTATGAAACCCTGCTCCCAAAGACATCCTCTTTCCAAGTAATAAATATTCCATCCCTGGTTAACAGCTGTAAGATTAGAGACTCAGGGGTGCCTGGGTGGCTCAGGTGGTTAAACATCTGACTCTTGATCTCAGCTCAGGTCTTGATCTCCAGGGAATGAGTTCAAGCTCTGTGTTGGGCTCTGCACTGGGCCTGAAGCCTACTTTAAAAAAAAAAAAAAAAAAAAAAAAAAAAAGCTAGAGACCCAAACCCTGGAGTGCACAGCTCTCCTTTGAACTCGCTCATTCTCACATCTGGAGAGTGTCCTCCAATAAATTCTTCACTTACACTGCTCAACCACTGTGTCTGGTCCATCTTTGAATTCTTTTCTTGCAACAAGACTAAGAGCCTCCAGCGACATCCCAGTGACTCAGTGGAGTCAGGCTCGGTGGAGGCATCAGGGGCCAGGGGTCTCCCTAGTCCACTGGCAACAGTGGCATAGGGCACCGAGGCATGCCTCTGCCCTTCGGACACAGGAAATACACAAAGCAGAGATGTGGTAATTACAGCCAGTATCAGGACATCTGGCTAAACACAAGAACCACTAGCTGAGTCAGGAAGGAGTTCACCAATACTCAGGACCTTGCGTTTCTTCTGCCTGACAAGCTGAACAGCCAAATGCAAGAGCTACTGGAGCCGCATGGCTTAGTGGCAGCAGCAAGCAGAAGACATCAGGCACCGAAAGGCAGGCATGTGTAAGTAATGCTGCGCATGCACAGAAGAGAAGGAAGTCAGCGCAAACAAGTTCAACATAATGACTGCCAGACACAATGCAAATCTCGAGTGTGATCAACAGAACATAATGATCTAAAGTGTCTCTTTCCTGTTACATAGAGGATGGGAGGTGTGGGAGTGGGGGGAGTAACACGAAGAAACTTCTAGGCTTTTGGAGCAGGAATGGCCATCAAAAGAGGAGAGGAGGTCAGAGGATGAGGTACGGCAGGGGAAGGAGTTTTCATACCAAGTCCTCAGCCATGGACTGTGCCCCGATATCTATGGAGAGGCTGCTCAGCTGAGGGGGATTTTGAAATTCACGATAGAAGGTCCCCAAATCCATCGGAAGAATGTCATCTTTAGAAAAAGCCGGTTTCTTCGAAAACAAGACAGACTCAGTTTAGCTTGTCTTAGATCACAAAGGAAACTCAGGGGAGAGAAGCTATGAATGACCCTCTTCCCTTCCAGTAATCATCAAAGAAACGGTTCCTCCAGGCTCATCTTTGGAAGAGGAATCGTTATACCCTTCTCTTCTGGGCAGCTGAAACCTACCTCTGGTGATAACACCCCTCCCCCCTGGGAAGGTTTATGTCCCCTTCCCTTAAATTCCTTTCCTTAGCAAAAGGCCATCTAATCAGGCAGGAATAGGACCTACAGGGATACGCCTGGCAAATCCCCATTTAGAGTTGAATTTCAACCAATAACATGGCACAAAATGCCTTCTTGTTCATGGACCTTCAAATGTGTCCCCAAGCAGGATATGAGGGCAGCTTCCCCATATGAACTGCACAGCCAAGTGCCCACCTGTCCCATCCCCACTGTCTATACCAGGCCATCTGATCCCTGTGAAGGATGTCCTGTCCAAGGGCCCTGGATGCTTCTAGGTTTATCTACCCTATGGCAGCAAAGGTCAAGAAAGGTGATGGTAACTTACGAAGTCGATCATAACAAAGTCATCGTGGGTATTGCCACTGCTACCCCCACTGGAGCCATCAGAGTGCAGGCTGCCCTGGAGAGGAGATTCAGTCTCTGGGGAATCTGGAGGATTCACCTGTTTCAGAATAAGGTGGAGGTAGGGGCTGGTTCCATGCACAGGTGCAAGTTGTTGTTAATAATCAAGGGTTTTGTAAGAGACCCAACAATGGCTGAAAATGTGTTAAGACCAAGAGCATGGCTGGCTGATGGTCTGTGGAGGAACAGTAACTCACCCAGGAAGATGATAAGCACAACACCATCTTACCATCAAAGGGGGACTCACCATGGGATCGGCATCCTCCAACTCCAAATTCTTGGGAGCAAACATGGCAAAGGGTATGTCCAAACTGGTCAGGGTCACCTGAAGAGACAGAAGCGTTACTGCCCATCCCTGCCCCAGCCTACAGGCTTCCTCAGAGGCAGCCAGAAGCCTGCACATTCAGTAGATTAGCACACCCACGCTGACCATGCTGATCTCAGGTTCCTTTCGGAGAACCCCAAATCTCCTCCGCCTCCCACCATACACCCACAGCACAAACAGGGGTAGGATTCCCCAAGACCCCGGGAAGCAACTTTGAAAGCCTGACCCACAGTGACTCAGTAACAACCAACGGTTGTGCACTGGCAGAGCTGGGGTGGAACTTCCTATTTTGAGTAAGGCTGAGGCACTGACACTTCAGTGCAATGTGTCTGTACCAAATGGTGCCTAGTCTCCTTCTCCTTTGGGAGGCTTAAAAGATCACAGAACAACAGCTCTGAACTTCTCCTGGAGGGGTGTCACAGGTTATTAACCCTCTTCACAAAAAATTCACACACACACACACACACAATTTTAGGGGTCACACAGACCCCAGGTTAAGAGCCCTGCCCGTAAGAGCTCAGACATTCTCACAGGTGGCAGTGTCAGAAAAATCACCTGGTTGATGGGCTTGTTGACAAAAGCCCCCACTTTTCGGACAAAGATGGTTTCCAAGACATCATGGGGGGAAGCCCGGCCCTCACTGCTGTTTGATACAGTTTCAGTATCCTCGCTGGAGAAGAAAGATAGTGTTGTTACTCTGGCACAGCAGAGCCTACTTGGCTCCCCATAAACCCACCGTCCAGCATAGGACTGGCCACTGGCCCACCAACATGGGAAATGGCAAGGAGCTCAAGGTGGGGAGGAGAACTGTGCAGTCTAAGCGGACTCTTGGACACCAGCCAGCAAGGAAGACCAGCACTGAGGAAAGGCCTGAGCTTTGATGACCAACATTAAGAACCCCTCACCTTACAGAGATAGGTTCCTCTATCTCTAGCTATCCCAGACATGCCCCAGGAGTCAAGGCTCAGAAAACTAGAGTGTAAAATGACTACCAGGATCTTCCTTTGATTATCTGACGGGGGGGAGGGATAAAAGGATGGAAGTTTGGGAAACCAGGAATGAAAGTATTTTTCCTGATGGTGGCACAAAAATATCTTCTCAAATAATTTCCCTCCCACTGCTCCACTGTGGGAATGAACAAAATTTTTTTTCTATTATCCCAAAGTTCATTTAGGATGCAGTGGGGCAATCCACATCATCATCTCTGGGGCCTTGTGGTCAAGGGAGGGCAGGGCAGGACAGCCTCATCTTCCCACGGGAGAGCTCGGAGTGTAGGAACAAGGAGCTCAGCTTGTGCCCAGCCATTTTGTGAGCTAAGTGCTCTTTGGCAAATTACTTAACCCTCTGAGATCCTCTCATCTTTGAAAGAGCAGGAACAGTGGTGATTTGTGCAGAGTGGGATTATGAAAACTTTCATGTTCTACCTAACCAATGTCTCCTTAATTTGAAATCTATAGAATTAATCACTTCTGTGATCAGAAAAGACAAACATTTTAAGAAAATTTTAATGAGGAAAGCAGTTATTTCTAAAGAATCTCCAGGAGATACTAACATAGCAGACAGAAAAAAAAAAAAAAATCAATCCTAACTACCACCATAGATACAGTATGGCCCCAAACGTCAGGATTATAGCAAACACCCTGCTCTGGTCCTCAGGAAACACTGAAGGTGGACCCCAAGGGAATAAATCTTGGGGTAAAATAAAAAACATATCTGAAAGGTCCCTTCAGTGGATGAAGGTGCTAAGAACTAGGCCCCTGTTGTTGGCTGTAACAGCAAACCCAGGGCAGCTTCCTTACATACCAGCTGCAATATGTTGAGAACTTTAAGAGTTCCACATTTGGGGCATAAATGTCAAGCCCGAGGCAATGGTGAAAGCTACTCTTTACTGACAACGGATAAGCACGTGTGTTGGGGGGATGGGCCCCTGCTGACCTGAGCAATCAACACATGAACCCACCTGCTGGAAGGTGTGGCAGCACAGCGGGCCCCATCAGAAGGGGTGTAGGTCGCCAATCTCTCCTGGTCGGCCTGAGCACCGTGTGCAGGCTGGTTGGGAGCGAGGGGTACCCCACCTTCCTTCCCAGGAACCATGAGCTTTGGGGGGGAAATGGAAAAATACAGCGAATAATGGCAGTGTCAGGCAGAAGGGGATCCAGTCCTAGCATCATGGTAACTGCTTTTGAGCTTTTCCACCACCAATGCTGCCACCAAGTGGGCGGGAAACCTTGGATCTGTGTCCTCTCTGGGACTCCGCTAAGGGGAGACATGCATGGTAAGGAGTACAGAGGAAAGGAAAGAGAGGGAGAAAACACTAGAAGCCCTTCTTTCCTTTTGGAACTCTCGGAGGCCCTTCATCTCGGAGTCACCTCTGGTCCTCTAAAGTTACAGACGAGCTTTGCTTCAGAGCACTTAGAATAACACTGGGGTCTCAAGAGGCCCCTCAACTGCCTCAGGGCAGGGGAGGTAGCACAGGAACCCCCAGGGTCTTCCCCATCTTGAAAAATACCTGGTGAGGGTGTGTGGCGTTTAAGCCAGCAGCAAACACTACTGGGTAAGCCAGGTCAGCTGATCCAACGCCCAGGGCAGCAGGCTGATAGGAAAGGCGAGAGCTTGAGAGCTAAGCAAGAGAAAAAACAAAGAGGGGCAGGGGAAAGGAGGAGGAAAAACGAGGCAATCCTAGAGTATGACTAATGATGAAGATCGTGGAGAAGTAAGGAATAGATCCCAGCCCACATCCTCACAGTGCAGGGGGCCTGACATAAGGGTTAAAGATAGACCAGGCCATCACTTTTTAGCTAAGAAAACAGACTTGTTTGCAGTGGGATTGAGATTCCCAGGCCTGCAGCCTTTCAAAGGCCTCAAATGAGTTCCCTGCTCCCTTTTCCCAGGGACTCAGCTGTTTAGTAGGTTTCCGGCCCAGCAGATTGTGGAATATGAGCCCAGGCAGAACCTGCAGCCAGTCATTGGTTTCTCCCAGGTCATTCTATTTTCTCCTTTGTCCTTGAGGTCCCTTTGAAACAGAAGGCATCTTCTCTAATCACACCCTCTATCACCCCTCGGAATGGGAGGGTTCCTATTTATATTGAAAAAGAAAGAATGACACTCTTGGATTGTTTATTTGGAAATAAGATATAAATAACTCCATGTATTTTTTACATCAATGGCAGAGGATGGGCAAATGAGAAATCCTATTTTGGGCTGCTGTGCTATGGCTGCGTCCTGTTAAGAATCAATTACCAAGCCTCAAATAACCCCCAGAACACTTGGGGACTTTTACATAACTATACCCTGTACTTTATTTATAATTTTTAAATAAAAAGATGCCGAGGCACCTGGGTGGCTCAGTCGGTTAAGCATCCGACGTTGGCTCAGGTCATGCTCTCATGATTTGTGAGTTCAGGCCCTGTGTCAGGCTCTGTGCTGACAGCTCAGAGCCTGGAGCCTGCTTCAGATTCTGTGTCTCCCTCTCTCTCTCTGTCCCTCCCCCGCTCGCGCTCACTCTCTCTGTCAAAAATAAATACACATTAAAAATTTTTTCAAATAAAAAGATGCCATCTGATTATATCCCCTTCTCCCAGTATGGACTCACTTGATGGGAAAAGGCCAGTCCTGCCATGGGGACCCTCAGAGTGTCCGTCACCACAGGAGTAGGGGTCTGAAAATGTGCCTTTGTGACAGTAAACACACACTGTGCACAGATACACACAGAGACAGGAGAAACAAAAAGAAAAAAGAAAAGGGACTTGAGAAAGAAGTGAAAAAAACTCCAGAAGGGGCGGCAGCAACAGGGGCTGAAATGCACACTGGAAGTCAGGAATGAAGTGGGGAGAAAGCTGCATGGATGCCTTCCTAAAAGGGCAGCCTGGAAGGGTCTGAAGAAGAGACATTTGTCCCAAGGGGCTCCACTGCATGCTTGTCTCCTTGATGGGCAGGTGGAAAACAAAGTTGAGTCAAGCTGGTTTGACTTGGCAAAACAGGGAAACCTGCATCAAGCATTAGTGTGTCCTTAGTCAAAAGCAGGTGGAAGGGTGTTAGAGTGGTCTCCAGCAGGAAGGGCCCAAGAGCAGGTGCAAGGCGTGCTGAGGATGAATGAAGATGTTGAGGTTACAATGCTAGACTGAAGGCCTTTTGCTGGGGACCCAGAATCTGCAGGGGCAGGTTGAAACAACTGACATTTGTTGGCTGGAACTTGAAGATGCTCAGGAACCCACCTGCATACTTTACTATACCATCCCAGACAGGATAAAGGGGTGTGTACAGGTGTAGGCGTGTGTGTGTGTGTGTGTGTGTGTGTGTGTGTGTGTGTGTGTTTTACAGCCCCAGATGGTGAAGGACAACTTGATGCAGTAAAAGCTGGAGCACTTTCAAAACTCTTAGATTTCAAAGCTAATTATGATTATTTCGGGTCTTGCTGTTCCATGTCTTACCAATTAGCTAGTCAGTGCTTAGAACTGGAGGTTGGACCTGAAATCACAGTAGCAGGTTCAGGGTCACAACTATTTCTTGACTCAACTCTGTGCCCACATGACACAATGGTCCTTATTTTGTGGGGAAAACAAACACCACATTAACATGCATTTACTGGACTCTAGCGAAAAGCTAGAAGTTGTTGAACAATGACGCAATTCCCTAGGCTAAATCAAGGAAGAAACCATTTCAACACTTACAGGAATGAGACCTGCTGGCAAAGGATTTTCTCTCTCTGTTCTACCATTAAGGTTCAAAATGAATACTGCTGCACCAAACCGTACCAGCCTTGACTAGAGGTACTCAGAAGGTAGTGACAGGGCTCACCCATGGGATGCTCAGTGTTGATAAGAACTTGGCATGATCTACTTTCAAACTGTGACAAGACACAACAGGCAACTGATACCATGAGAAAGATAGGCTCCTCTTACGTAGGTCAACCAACCGTGCAAACACGAGATCAGGAACTACTTAACTTCCCCTTACTTTTGGGGTCGGGTCAAATTTCCACTGTATCCAAGAAAGACAAACTGATTTGTTAAGACCCAACCTCACCATCTTATCTCCCAAGTCACAATTTCATTTACTGTTTATGAATTTATCACTTGTACAATAAAACTTCAATGAACACCAAACTTGACATATTCACATTTTGATTATCTAAAAAATAATCTACTTCCATTAATGTGCTCTAGTGGGCCTTCCCCTCTTTTGTGGTCTGTATTGCTCTATGTCAGTAAGTGTTCCAGAAGCTACCCTCTCCCAGAGCAAAGGTGACACTCATGCCTACATACATTTATGGGGGAGGGGGAAGGGAGTAACAGTTCTCACCCCCCCAAACTTAACTGTCTAGGCAGCTTTACAAGAACCTCCTTAGCTCTAAATTGGAACAGCAGAAATAGTAGTGACCCATGGATTTCATAATTTCCTTTACAAAAGGCATTAATCTAGCTTTTGTGTCTAACTTCTGCTTTTGAAACAGATCAGAACCATAATTTTAATCCAGTATCTCCTAAAAACTTAGAATGAAATAAATTTAAATATTTTCTTTCTTTTTTTTTTTTTTTTGAGAGAGAGAGAGAGAGGGCGAGCAGAGGAGGGGCAGGGGGAGGGACAGAATCTTAAGCAGGTTCCACACCTAGTGCTTCTAAATATTTTAATTAAAAAACACAGGGGGTCCCTGAGTGGCTCAGTCAGTTAAGCATCTGACTTCAGTTCAGGTCACTATCTCACGGTTTCTGAGTTCAAGCTTCACATCAGGCTATGTGCTGTCAGCACGGAGCCTACTTTGAATCCTCTGTCTCCCTCTCTCTGCCCCTCCCTGGCTCACATGCTCGCTTTCTCTCTCTCTCAAAAATAAATACACATTAAAAAAAGAATGGTTTCCAAAAAAACCCACAGAAAATAAAAATTTATGTATGGGTAGTGAATTAATTTGTTGGGCTTCCCAAATAAAATGGTGAAAGGCAGAGGTGCCTGGGTGGCTTAGTCAGTTGAGTGTCCAACTCTTGATTTCAGCTCAGGTCATGATCTCACGGTTGTGGGATCAAGCCATGCATGAGCACTCCATGCTCAGCATGGAGTCTGCTTGACATTTTCTTTCCCTCCCTCTGTACCTCTCCCCCACTTGTGTGCTCTCTCTCTAAAAAAACAAACAAACAAAAAAACCCCTGAAAATATCAATCAATAAAGTGTAAAATTAAAAAATAATCTGGGACTAATTCAGAGGAACAGAGAACTGAATTAGGTCTAGAAGTAAGTGTCTAACATGAGAGTCAGAGAGGAGAGGAGCGACAGAGACGAAGAGCAGGCAGACCAGCTAGTTGCAAAGCCATGAGGTGGGAGACGGATGAGTCGGGGTGGAAGGGAAGAAACACACCCTGAAGTTCAGTCATCGGGCAACAAACAACTTCTTGGCTGAAGCAGACTTGTATCACATACATTATACGATAAGGCCACACAGGCATGTCCACTTGGGAAGCTGGGAACACTGGAGCCTGTGTTTCACTGAAACTGGGTTTGACTCAAGTGGAAAAGTTAATGGTTAAAAATGTTCACAGAGGGGGCACCTGGGTGGCTCAGTCTGTTAAGTGTCCGACTCTTGATCTCGGCTCAAGTCATGATTTCACGGTTCGTGAGATCAGGCCCCACACTGGGCTCTGCACTGACATGGAAGAAAACCCTGCTTGGGATTCTCTTTCTTCCTCTCTCTCTGCCCCTCCACCATGCTCATGCTCTTTCTCTCAAAAAAATAAACATTTAACAACAACACCACAAATGTACAGATAAAGAATGCAGATAGCCAGAAATTTGTGTCAACTGTTGCAAAAACTGACCTGATGGCTTCTTACTGGCATTTTATGCTAAATAATTATTGGCTTTTTCTGTGCTCTTTCCATTATTAGGAACCATATTTACCACTTCAAAAGTGAACTGGCTACCAAATTAACAAGTGTAGGGTAGAATATCTCTCTGGTATTGGCGTGCATTTGGAATCCTGTGACTAATTTTCTAAGGAATTTTAAGATGTCTCCAGGAAAGTAAAGGTTACGTGTTATCTTGCGGGTTAAGAATGGTTATAGATTAGAAACACTAAAATCTTACCTGCTGGATAAGAAGGCTCTCCCTCACCTCGCAAAGTAATCCTCTAGAAACAATCACCACCACCACCAAAAGAGACTGTATCTAAATTCTGACACCATTTCATAAGGCCCATATATGTACCAACTACAGCTACCCCCGAACCTGTTTCCCCCTACCTGGGAAGGAGGGGAGGTGGAGAAAGAGGTGGTACACACTTCTTGAGAATCTTCCACAGAAGGATATGTTCCTCCAGTGTCCTCACCAGCAGTTCTATGACAGGGGGGAAATAAATCATGAATTTTATTGTGATGGCAGTTGATTGCGGAAAGGATACAAAGGGAGGTTAGATATGGATGCAATAGTGACAAGAACTGTTTCAGGCGGAGCTCACTCTGGCAAGAGAGACCATAATGTTGAGTCCTTGATAATTTCAAATATTTAGAGGTTGACCAAGCTTTTTATTTTTAACCCAAACACCTTACCTGACATATCATTTGAGAGTATTTTCTTAAGCCTGACCAGTGTGGGGCCAAAGAATTGTTAGCAACAGAGATGCAGTGAAACAAAAGTCTAGACTCAAAAGACAAACTTATCCAACTTCAAGAGTCCTTCACATAAAGGCAGTATCCTTCCTGATACACAACTGTTCAACCTCTATAGAATTCTGTTTTCTGGGATGTAGGCCTGAAGAATTTGATTCTAATGTATAACTGAACGGTGCCAATGATGACCAGGAAACCATTTAATTTGTGAAGGATATTCTGTTAATTACTGCCACTTTTGTAGTCTCTAAGGAAAATCAAATTGAAAGTCAAATCACTGCCATCAAAATCCAAAATGTCCAAGAATTTTTCTGAGATAGTCTGTATATTCCAAGTCTTGATGTGCCTTACAGGTAGCAGCAAGAAGGGAAGCTAACCGCTCCATTTCTCTCCATGCGGGGTTTCCATCGCTGCCTCTGCCCACTAATGAATGCTGATGAAGGTGCGCTATGTACCTGCAAGATGAATACTTCTCCCTAGCTGCAGTTTGGGAAAGTACCTTTCACATTCCTCACCTGTAATTGCAGGGGTGCATAGGTGAGGAGCTGGGATACGGACGGTCCACAAAGTGATCAATGATAATCCCCATGATAGGTGGGGTCCTCTCAAATTGCCTGTAATGCAATAAGGAGATCACAATATTTGTTAGAATGCCTTGCCAGCCCCCCTGAAGTTTTCAGAGGACCCCTCACCTTATAACTATAGGTAGGAACCATCAGAGCCTTACCTATTGTATCCCTAAATATAAACCACAACTCTACATTAGTGGCTCTGACACGCTCAGATTCTCCAATCTGGAACCTGGGCTCTCTCTTGATTTTATTCTTCAGAAGGGGACTGATTTTAGCAATGGCAAAGCTGAACTGTAGGCTTAGCCATGGAGTTTGGGGGAAAAACAAGCTTTAATATCTTTAACATCTTTGGAAGACTCCTTTGGGTTCCAAGGCTCTTTCCTCACCTGGTAGACATAAATGCCAAGTTAATTCTGTAAGCACAAGAAAGAGTGATGGTGCCCACAGGGGTGCCTACTGTCCCAACACGCACTGTCTGGAAACCTAGGAGAAGAAAGAAATAATTAGCTTTTCGCCAGAGAATACTGACACTGTCCCCAGTTTGTCTTTCCCTGAATCATTCAGCCTATCATACAATCTCTGGCATTATCTACTTAGTATCATGAGTGCAGCTGCCTCAATTTCTCATATATATTTTTTTCTTTTGATTTGTTGACCTAATATTGGAAGGGAAAACAGCATTCTATTAACAGATAAACCTACCTTCAAAGAGACAAAACAACTGTTTGTCCTGAAGTTTGAGCAAATCCTAACCAACCTGGCCCAAATATGTCATGTGCCCAGTGAGACAGTAAAGGGCCCTCAGGGTTTGTCACACAAACACCTTAGTTTACGTAGGTGCAGAAGTAACTGCACTTCTATTCATGTTCCCATCCAGAACTAAGTACAGAAAAGAGGTGGGGACTTGCAGGCAATACTTCCAACAAAGCTTTCTGGTTTTCTTGGTTTCATTCCCAGTTTTTCAAAATTGCTTATGCTCATCAGAAACATTTAACATGCTTATAGAAAATTAGGAAAACAGACAATAGCATAAAGAGTAAGAAAGAATACTGAGTTACTAGAACTTGGGGGAAAATCATTCATTCATTCCCTGACAACTCTTTGGACTACTTACATGTTTTTTCCTTACTCATATCACACATACTAAAATCACAAGCTACGTATTATTACAGGCAGCATCCAAACCCATCTCTGAAGTCAGGAGGGCTCTGAACACTACAAGTGTTTTTCACCCTTGATACATACCTTCTCCTAAACCATTCAGCTGAACTTCCCCAAAATATATCCTTAGGAAAGAAAGAAAAGGAAATGATTCTTTATTCTAAGGGCCTCTATAGCCCGAACACCTAGAAACAAAACAAACAGAACAAACCCTCCTTTTCTTATTTTCACGAACACCTCTCTTAATGGAGCAATAATATTACTGTTTCAATAAAGCTGCAGGCATAGGAATGTAAACGGAAAGAACTGGTTAAGAAATGAGAAAAATAGGGGCGCCTGGGTGTCTCAGTCAGTTAAGCATTTGACTTCAGCTCAGGTCATGATCTCACAGCTCCGCTCGTGGGTTCAAGCCCTGTGTTGGGCTCTGTGCTGACAGCTCAGAGCTTGGATCCTTCTTCAGATTCTCTGTCTCCGTCTCTCTCTGCCCCCTCTCCTGCTTGTGCTCTGTCTCTCTCTCAAAAATAAATAAATATTTAAAAAAAAGAAATGAGGAAAATAATAAATTGAGTCTGCAATTTCAGTTTCTTCTTCCTGTTCCTGCAATGTACTTTTTAAAAAATTTTAAAGTGTTGGGGCGCCTGGGTGGCTCAGTCGGTTGAGTGTCTGACTTCCACTAGGGTCATGATCTCACCGTTCGTGAGTTCGAGCCCCGCATCAGGCTCTGAGCTAAGCGCTCAGAGCCTGGAGCCTGCTTTGTATTCTGTGTCTCCCTCTCTCTCTGCTCCTCCCCTGCTCACACGCTGTCTCTCTCTCAAAAATAAATAAAGATTAAAAAAAAATTTTTTTTTAATTTTAAAGTGTTTATTTTATTTTTGAGAGAGTGACAGAGCATGAGCCGAGATCTCACTCACAGATGTGAGATCATGACCTGAGCTGAAGTCGGATGCTTAACCAACTGAGCCACCCAGGCTCCCTTCCTGCCATGTATTTTTAAAGTATAACTACTGGGAAATAAATACTATAGAAATAAGGTTGGCAAATAGATCTGGAACTACTATTAGAAAGTACTAGACTTTTTTTTTTTTTTTTTTAGGTATGTTCAACATACAAAATTATATTAGTATCAGATGTAAATATAATGATTAAATATTTAGTTACATTACAAATTATCACAGTAAGTCTAGTTAATATCCATCACCATACAGACAGAAGCTTTTTTCCTTGTGATGAGAACACTGAAGATCTCCTTTCTTAGCAACTTTCAAATATGCAATAGAAGGTACCAGATTTTCAAGAGTGGTCTTCAATTAATGGGAGTTCTCCATGCTTGTCACAAGTCATTCCAAAGTGAACACACTAGAACACCATGGGGTGCCTGGGTGCCTCAGTCGGTTAAGTGTCCGACCCTTGATTTCAGCTCAGGCCGTGATCTCATGGTTGGTAGTCCAGGCCTCGCACTGGGCTCTGTATTGTCAGTGCTTCAGATCTTCTGTCTTCCTTTCACTCTGCCCTTCCCCAGCTCACACAATCTCTCTCTCTCTCAAAAATAAATAAACTTAAAAAAATTAGGAAATCTTTTCCACTGTAGAATAATTACATAAGACTATTCTGAAAATATAAAGATAGAAGCACAGCAGAACCTTTCTTTGAATTGCCCTGGGAAGGCCTATCTATATTAGCTAAAAGTCTGAGCTATAAAACATTACAAACTATACTACATAACATTATATTTTTCAAGTAATGTTAACAATTAAACACAGACATGGCAGTTTGTTCAATTAAACGCTAAGCTCTAACAATGTATAAAGCCCTATGGTTAGGTGTTAGGCATGAGATAAGGAGAACGTAGGGATGAGATTCAGGATAAATCTGAAGCCTAGGGCTCACAAATTATAATCTGGAATGGGAGAAAAGAAATGTATATAAATACTGCAATACATGCACCAAAGTGACAGATACCATAAAACAGGGGTCAGCAAACTTTCGTTAAAAGGATCATATATTTTAGGCTTGTGGGCCATATAGTCTGAAGCAGACTACTCAGCTTTGCTGTTGTCCTGCAAAAGTAGCCACTGATAATACACAAATGAAAGGGGTGGCTGGGTTCTAAAATAACTTTTATTTTGCAGTACCTGGCTGGCTCAGGTGAATCTTGGGGTCATGAGTTCGAGCCCCATATTGAGTCTTTTGTAGAGATTAAAAAAAAAAAAACTTAAAAAAAATAATAAAATAACTTTATCTATAAAAACAAACAGATGGTCTGCTGCCCACAGTTTGCTGATTCCTGCCATTAAGTAATACAGGAATGATGTCAATGGAATGCTGCAAACATATTTTGCTAGTAACCTTCTAATAAAAAAATATTCAGTACCCATTTGGGGTCACCTGGGTGGTTCAGTCAGTTAAGCATCTGATTCTTGATTTTGGCTCAGGTCACGAGCTCACTGTTGTGGGGTCACGCCCTATGTCAGCTCCCCCGCTGGGCATGGAGGCTGCTTGGAATTCTTTCTCTCCCTCTCCCTTAGCCCCTCCCTGCCTGTGTTCTGGCTCTCTCAAAAACAAAACAAAACAAAAGAAAACAAGACAAAACAAACCCTAAAAAAAACCACACACACACATACACACACACACCCCCAAAACACCTCAATACCCATCTGAATATTGGGTACAGTGTTCTAAGTAACCTAATTATCTAACCTTTTTCTTGACTATATATTTTTTAATGTTTATTTATTGGGGGGAGGGCAGAGAGGCACCAACTGAGCCACCGCCCCTATTATTTTTTTCTTTCTTTTTTTTTAATTTTTTTTTTTATTATGTTTCTTTATTTTTGAGAGGCAGAGAGAGACAGAGCATGAGTAGGGGAGGAGCAGAGAGAGAGAGAGACACAGAATCTGAAGCAGGCTCCAGGCTCTGAGCTGTCAGCCCAGAGCCCAACGCGGGGCTCAAACCCACGAACTGTGAGATTGTGACCTGAGCTGAAGTCGGGACATTCAACCGACTGAGCCACCCAGGCGCCCCCCCTATTATTTTTTAATGTTTATTTATTTTTGAGAGAGAGAGAGCACGCATGTACACACACATGCGTGTACACACACGCACACACACATACACACACGCACGGGGAAGAGAGAATCACAAGCAGGTTCCACTCCACACTCAGCACAGCACAGAGCCTGACGTGGGGTGGGGCTCAATCTCACAACCTCAAGATCACAACCTGAGCTGATATCACCAGTCAGATGCTTAACTGACTGAGCCACCCAGATGCCCCTTGGCTATATTCTTTATACCATTCAGATGCTGAGCAAAAATTTTTTTTAAACAGATAGTAGACAATAATTTATTTTAATTCAGTCTTGATGAACAACAAATTCAGAATGAATTCTTATAATGATGTAATTCTACACTGACATGATCAAATCTGTAGGGCCAGGGAAAAAATGATAATATAGCTTAAAATAAAGAGAAGGCTATTATTCTTTAATGATATAAGACTATACTGTCACCCTGTGTTTTTTTTTTTAATTCTTTTTATGTTTATTTATTTTTGAGAGAGAGACAGAGCACGAGCAGAGGAGGGGCAGAGAGAGAGGGAGACACAGAATCTGAAGCAACTCCAGGCTCTGAGCTGTCAGCAGAGCCTGATGCGGAGCTCAAACTCATGGACAGTGAGATCATGACCTGAGCTGAAATTGGACACTTAACTGACTGAGCCACCCAGGTGCCCCTACCCTGTTAAAAACAGTATAAAAAGGGAGAAAAAAATAGACAATTCTACATCTGAGACCACCCATTTCTCTATGGTTTAAACTATAGTTATCAGTATCCAAACGCACTCATAAATGATAAACTGTAAGCAATAAATACTGTATTACTGCAGAGACACAGACTAAAGGAAGACTTTAAACACTGGTAATGAAAAGGACTAGGAGTCCTAGTTAACTAAGCTGGTAACTGGTAGTGTAGTATGGCTACTTACAAAAGAACCAAAGTGAAGAGGGCTTATCGTAAGAGTTAGAAAGTGATCTGTTATATTTGACTAAAAGTCCAGTAATTTTCAAATGGAATACTCAACCTGAAACTTGGGAAGACTACAGAGAAGACAACAAAAATATTTTAAAGATGTTAAAACATTAACATCTTTAAGATGCTAGATTGCTAGATGTAAGATTGCTAGATTACTGCTAAGAAAATTACAGAATGACTTGATAACTATTCTCAGGTAGTAAATTGTTTCAACGTAACTAGTTAAGTCTCTAATCCTTAGTCCTTCCATCCTGCTATACTAATTTCTCCTCACAATCAGCTCTATACATATAAGCCAAAGGCTTACAAATGGCTCATTACTAATATGCCAAAAGAATCTTGGGTGATTTGGGAACTCCTGGCTTTCCATGCTCTGCTCTCACACTTTCCTACTTATCCGTTTACCACCACTCAGGTCCATCTGACAACCTGAGCACAGCTCAGATCCCATCCCCCACTTCTATGCCTTGCTATCTTTTGCACTCCTTACCTGGAATGATCATTCTCTCTCAGTTCTACCAGCTGCAATTCTCTCTGCTTCAAGGTCTAGCTTGAATGCCACTTTCTCCAGGAAGCCTGTCTGGTTTCTCCCACCTGGAACAAACTTTCCCTCCTTGTGTTCTCCTAGTACTTTTTTCCTGATACTGCTATGTAGTTTTCCAATCTTGCTTTTTATTGAAAAGTTGTTTCCCCATTAGATTAGAAACACCTATAGGGCAGGGCATCTGTATAGTTCTTCCTTGGGCCTAGCACAATGCTTGCATTAAAAAGGCACTCAATAAATATGTGTTGAGGTGAACTACCAAGGGAAATACTCTCAGAACTATTGATGAGTTCTTTATATCCACAGACAACTAATTAAAAACAAATTGAAAAAAACCAAATTGAATTGGCAGGCTGTTAGACAAAATTTAATTTAATTCCGAAATGTAGAAGGCTGTGGAATCTTCCCAGGATAGCCTGTTTTAAAGTCTTAAGCTCCTTTTTCAGCTTTGAGATGTGCATCAGTAGAACCGCAAAATCTACTCCACGGGACTCATGACTGTGCACAGACAAAAGGGCCAAGAACCTGGTAGCTTCAGAAAACGGAGCTTCACAAAAGAGGAGGGATAGATAATCATAGTAAAGCTACAGCATCAACTATCCAAGAAACCACCTATTCAAAATTAATCACAGAATACCCATATGCTGGTCAGACAATATGCAAAGTGACAAAGCTAATGAGTGAATCGAGAAAGTGAGCAGCTACGTTGTTTACCTGTACAATATGACATATTCATGCCCCTGTTTTCTGGAGAGTCTGTAAGCCGGTGTGACCCTAGTTATGGCAAGGAGGGACTTCAGCAGCAGTGACAGTCTGTTGTACACCGTGTAGGAAACTTTAATCTCTTTATCACACCTGAGAAACACACAGACACTATCAGCATTCACCTATTCAACTAACATAAAACCAAGAAATGCACAGACACAGAGGTGTTAGTTATGTTCTGTCTAGTGACTGAGATTAACCTGCTAGTATTATTTATAAATTCTGACAGAATATAACCTGCTTTGCAGTCCAAATACACCTTTCACAGAAGATTACAGTCAACAAAGACAATTGCAAATTAAGCATGGGAACTGTGTAAGATGAAATTTATCATTAAAATATGTTCTGAACTAAAAGTGCAATTAGAGTTCTATCAGTTTATCAACAGATTATTGATGTAAGCAAAAGTTTTTACTTTCTCATACTCTAGAACTAGGCAGATAGACCTCAAAAGGCACCTACTGTATTTCTTTCTCGATTTGAAGCAGTTATCTAAGAAATAAAGCTACAGACTTAAAAAAAGTAATTCAACACTGCAATTATACTATTGAAGGTACAAACAATTTCAATATGCTATCTTATGAGCTATCTACCTCTATACATCTAATAGGAATCTGGAGAAAAGTGTGTTTGGTATTGAAATTTTGGACTATAACCTGTCAACTGCTTTCTATTTAAGAAAGAAAAATAATGCCCACACCCCACATACTTATTAAGATTTTTCTTTTGATGTGTTGCTATTTCCTCAATTTTCCTATATACTGTTCTAGAAAACTAAAGCTTCAGGCAGGAAGCAAGCTGATCTTCCTTGAAAGAAGAAAATGGAAAAGGAAAATAACAGGCATTTCCAATCCATGACCAACACAGGGTGTAAAAAAGGAGTAGGGAAGGGAAATCTGCCACACAGAAAAAAAGACAAAACAGAGCAGTCATGTTACAAGAGTTCGCAAGGGATTTAATCAGAGAACTAGCTGTACTCTGGGAAAACAACAAATCTTTTTGAGCCTTTGCTCTGCTCCTTTCCCTGTGGTGTCTGAGTCTGGCTGGACTGACCTCCCTCTGAAGGTCATCTCTGTGCCTGGGCTGGAAGCCAAGCATGAGGCAAACTGTAGCAAAGAGCTATTGGCTTTGTTAAGTGGGAAGAACACCCTCCACAACTGATAACAAAGCCCTGCTTTTCACATGATGTCATCTGTTTTATTCTCAGCTACCGCAACCACGGACCCTAAAACAGAGTACTTACTTTTCATTCATTTCAAGACACCAAATTTCTAGCTCCATGGAATCACCCTGTGGATGGGACAATTGAAAGATATTTCAGTTTTATTTGTTTTTTTTAAATTATTTACTCTTATTACAAAGCACTATACAGTCACTATAAAAATGTGGAAAATATAAATAAAGCAAAAAAAAAAAAATCAATTTATAATCTAATCAGCTACTTTAATAAATGATGTGAGGGGCTCCTGGCTGGCTCAGTTGGAAGAGCATGTAGCTCTTGATCTTGGGTGTAGAAATTACTTAAACAAATAAACTTAAAAAAATAATGTGAGATTATACTATATATGCTATTTTTATTAATAAATGTAACATGAAATGTCCCTATAATTAAAAGTTCCACACCATTTTTAATGGCTGCATAGTATTCCACCATATGACCATCATTTTATCAAATCAGTCCCCCTGTACGTGGACATATAAGTTATTTCTAATTTTTTACTATTACAGACAAAACTGTGATAAATATCCTTGAGACTAAAACTTTGTCCTCACCCTGTATTAGTTTCTTAAGGCAAATTTTCAGAATTAGCGCTGTTAAAGAGTATTCTTTTTTTTGTTTTTAATGTTTACTTATTTTGAGAGAGGGAGGGTGAGCAGGGGAGGAGCAGAGAGAAAGAGAGAGAGAATCCCAAGTAGGCTTCTTGTTACCAGTGTACAGCCTGATGCAGGGTTTGATCCCTGAACTGTGAGATCATGATACAAGCCAAAATCAAGAGTTGGACACTCAACCAACTAAGCCACCCAGGTGCCCCAAGAGTATTTATGCTTCTAAGACTTTTGTTATGTATATCCAAATTGCTCTTCAGAAAGGCCAATACTTCAAATGATGGAGACAGCCTTTCCCTCCAATTCTACAGGGGATATTTTTAGGTGACACCCACAGTTAAGGAATACCTTAACAAGCTGCTTGCTTAAAAATCTTTTTAGCTGTGTAATGTCTTCAGCCAAACTGTTCAGTCTTTCTCTGGTACTCTGAACAGACTTAGCCTAGTGGGTGGGAAAGAAAAACAGACTAAAGCCAGAATCCCTCAACCCTGTAACACTCTTGTGTGCCACTCAGTGAGAAGAATAGTCACACACTTTTGAAGACAAGTAACCTTATTACCAATCAACTGGAAGAGAGCTATTCTTTTAGGTTTGGGAGTAAGCTTAGGTTAGTTTGTGGAATAGCGAACTTGTTCTAGATCAAACTGAAATATGTACCCTTAATATATCCTTTTCATCATACTGTCATTTTTAAATGACACGATAAATTTTGAATTCCCCTGCTCCCCAAAATCAAGGGATGGCTAACTAGTCGGAAGTATCCAAAACAAGTTGATGCAGTTTGTCTAGGATGATCAGAACATTTTATACTCAGATTGTACCCGGGAAAGGAAAATAATTCTTCTAGAGATTCCTTTAGGACTCACTATGGATCACTAAGGAAAATAATTCATAGTACAAACTGGCAATTCAACGAAGAATAGGAAGTTTTGTTTTTGTGGGGTGCTAAAGTTTCCATGGAATAAGTATTAACATCATTCATTCAACAAAATTCATGGAGAGGCTACTATGGGCCATCCCAGGCACTGTGCTAGGCATACGTAAGAGATGATTTAGTTACATCCTGCTTCATTTCAAAAAGAATTTAAGGGGTACCTGGGTGGCTCAGTCAGTTAAGTGTCCGACTTCAGCTCAGATCATGATCTCACGGTTCATGGGTTCAGGCCCCACATCAGGCTTTGTGCTGACAGCTTGGAGCCTAGAGCCTGCTTCAGGTTCTGTGTCTCCCTCACTCTCTGCCCCTCCCCCACTCACATTCTGTCTGTCTCTCTTAAAAATAAATAAATAAACATTAAAAAAAAACAATTTGAAGAACTACAAAGATAAATAAGATGTGGTATAACCACTGACCTCAAGAATAAAAGTGTTTGTAAAGTATGAACAGGAACATGTAATGATCACCTACTTTATGTTAGGCACTTTATAAATAAATATTAAGTGAGAAAATAGGGGCACCTGGGTAGCTCAGTCGGTTAGGCATCTGCTCTTGATTTCGCCTCAAGTCATGATCTAACAGTTAGTGGGGTCGAGCCCTCATTGGACTCTGCACTGATAGCATGGAGCCTGCTTGGGATCCTCTCTCTCCCTTTCTCTCTGCCCCTACCCCATGCACATGCACATACGCTCTCTCTCTCAAAATATAAATAAATAAATAAATAAATAAATAAATAAATAAATAAATAAATAAAATAACATAGTCTTGTAAGACTATGAAGTGTCATGTTAGTTTGGTGGTGTTGGTGGGGATGGAGTTAAGTAATTTGGCCAAAGTCACTCAGCTAGGATCTGAACTTGTGTCTGTGTAGCTCTAAACTCCAATTGCCTTTTATTATACCATGCAGCTTCACAATCTTATAGTGGAAATAGATGAATAAACATACTAGTAACAATATCTGCCTTGATCCTGGTGTGAAATAAGGTAAAATCACAACACACCAGGAAAAAAAAACTAGAAAAATCACAATACATCAAGTTATACTTTAGGATCAATGTAAATAAAACACATAGGAAGTCTAAAAAAAGTAGTTATCTCTCCCCCAAGAATTGGGGGGATTTTCAAGAGCATGTGAGTCTTAAAGGATAAGTAAAAACATTTCATCTATAGAGGATATATATGAAGGACAAAGAGCCTACTCCAAGTGTTTGGGAGAATAAGTAAAAAAAGCATGACCTCCTCAGAGAATGCTAAGTTCAGAGAGAGAAGGGGCAGGAATGAGGCTGAGTTGAAACTGGAATGTGAAGACCTCTGGTGCCAAGTGAAAACACCACCCTGGTCATAACCTTACCTCAGAAGTCTTGAGTGAGATCTCCACACACATCGATCTCCCAACGGCAGGCAGCTGTCCTGCCAGGGCCTTTTTTGCTTCATGTGTAACCTCTGGGATATCTTTGATTGCTAAATTGAACTAGAAAACAAAAGAGACTGTGTGAAACACTCACAAAAAACATTATGGAAACATAAAGCAGTAAGATGGTTATGTTGGGTAATGCATGCATTGCTTTGAGTGATTGAAGCCATTCATTCATTTCTCTCTTGCCAAGAAGAGACATCCTACATCAAAGCCCTAAAACTCAGGTTGAGAGAGCTAATGACTTATTACAAAGATTAGTTAACAAGATATTTTTGTTCTCTGAAGTCTAAGCTTTTCACCTACTGCAGCAGAAAGCCGAGAACCAAACAAACCTAGGACTAACATCTGACCTAGTGAATGGATCAAATGGAATTACTGTTTTAATGTTATGATTTAGTAATACTATAGATAGTATTCATTCCTACTGCATTAGGATTCCTTGTAACAGACACCATAGTATATCCCTTAACAAAAAACGGGAATTTTACCCAGTCTGAACCCGTCGGGGATGAAGATGAACGAGTACAAATCTTCTCACCAAGTCGAGCCTGGACAATCACTTGGACAGTCTGAAAAAAAGCAAACAAACAACCAAATCAAAGATAAAGAGTCTTAAATCGATTTGGCTCACAATCAGGGTTCACATCCTCTGAATGCAGGGTTAAAAAGATGCCAATGACCATAACTATACTGTAGGAAAAGGGTAGGATTTTAAAATTCAAGGACAGATAGAAAAAACACTATACAAAACTAATACTGCAAATATTCTTGAGGGCATAACGTCAACCAACTAGAGGAATTTTAGTTCAAGGCTTGGGATCTATAATATTCTCACATGGCAGAAGGAAATTTGCACATGGTGTCTCTGACTTTCATAAAGAAACAAGTCCAACCATAGGTTTAAATATTCACTGCCGTACACTTATGTAATCATAGTAGATTTAAACCAAGGATTCCACAATTATTCATATCATTTGGCCCATATGGCAAAAGTCTCCCAACTAATTTTACAACCAGAATCTACAGCATGGATTGTTTTTTTACATGGTAATCGTGAGAAGAAGCGATAAAGGTGGAAATGATTTTTAGATTTAGGAAAATATAACTTCTAAAGCATTCAAAATTCAGTTTTAATTCCTCATTTATCCAGAAGGAAATAATAAATGGAAGTTAGACATTTCAGAGTTAGTTGACGGTTTGGGAAAGATGCCCAAAATAATGTCCATTCCAGTCCACAGTCTTTGTTCCCAACCCAAGGGAACATACTGTGCCAATAACCTGGCATAATAGTTTGACATTTCTGCAAACAGCCTTACAAAAAAAAATTTTTTTTGAACAAGTAGCTGTGGAAAATTGGAAGTTACTTTTTAGTTACACCCCCAGTACCGCCCCCAAACTTCACAGTTTGGTTTACAACAGACAGAAGTATCCCTTAAAATGGGCAAGCTGCAAGCTGTTATTCTATATTTCCAAAAAGGGAGAAGCACGGAAGTTATTTCTAACAGTTCTGAGCTCAAGAGAATAGACATATTACCTTGAGGGCAAAAAATTTAATAAACTTGTCCAGGTCCTTTCTGTCCTGGGAATTGAGATCAGTTTCCATTGCCTATAGGAATCTAAAACAGAAAAAAAAAGTGTTGAAAAATGTGACTAATATCTTTTAAATTCAAAGCATACAGAGATGGTATTGTCTAGCTGTGCAAACAATCATGTGGGAGGGGGAAAAAAAATCTACCCCTAAGATACCAAAGTAAAAAGTATTAAGATACTATCTTGTGAGGAAAATAAATTCCACACAAAGAAATAAATCTAGAGACCTACACAATGAATAAGACAAGCCATTTTACCTGCATCTGAAACTTTAAGCTTGAAATATAACTTATTGATTAAAAAAAGTTCTAGTACCCAGCATACTGAAGATGTTTATTTAATTTATTAAATATATTTTTAATTTTTAGAGAAGGAGAGGAGGGGAGAGGGGCGGGGAGGGGAAGAGAGAAAAAGAGAGAGAGGGAGGGAGGGAAAAAGGAAGGGAGAGAGAGAATTTTAAGCAGGTTCCATGCTCAGTGTGGAATCCAACACGGACCTCAATCCCATGACCCTGGGATCATGAGCTGGGCTGAAATCAAGAGTCAGATGTTCAACTGACTGAGCCACCCAGATGCCCCATGAAGACTGTTTTTTTTTGCCTTTTTTTTTTTAATATTAAAAAAATGTTTGGGGCTCCTGGGTGGCTCAGTCAGTTGGCATCTGACTTCGGCTCAGGTCATGCTCTGTGGTTTGTCGGTTTGAGCCCCGCGTCGGGCTCTGTGCTGACAGCTCAGAGCCTGGAGCTGCTTCAGATTCTATGTCTCCTCCACTCTCTGCCCCTCCACGCGTGTGCTCTGTCTCTCTTGGTCTCTCAATAATAAACATTAAAAAAAATTTTTTTTTTAATGTTTATTTTGGGGGGGTGCTGAGAAAGAGAGGGAGAGAGAGGGAGAGAGAGAACCCCAAGCAGGCTCCATACTGTCAGCACAGAGCCTGACGAGGGGCTTGATCTTATGAACTGAGAGATCATGACCTAAGCTGAAATCAAGAGTTGTACACTTAACCCACTGAGTCACCCAGACGCCCAGAGGACTAAATTTTAACGAGATAAAAACTTTGTTAAAACAAAATGAGATCATTTATATTCCTTCAAAGGGCCACTAAATCAGTTGAACTTTTGGGGGTTTATGGACCCCTTCTGATAATCTGAAAACAAGCCTTTCTCCATAAAAATGCACATATATAGAAATGTTTGGATATAATTTCATGGGGTTCTTGGATTTCATGGGGCACACCATAGCCCCCTCAGGCTGAAATTGTTTGAGATGGGGCTGGGATGAGGAAAAAAGCATTTAGGGAGAGAAGAACTTGAACGAAGACTATCAGCGACAGAGAACAAAATGGATTTGGAACGATTAAGTATTCCAGTTTTCCAAAGAATTGTGTATGGATAGGGAAGCAGTATGGCTGGCTGGGGCCAGATCATGAGAATCCTGAATGCAATGCTAGAGCCTGATGTGCACCTAGTACACCAGAAATGGTAGCCTCCTCAAGACTTATGAGGGAAGGAATTAACATAGTGAGGGTGCTAGCATCCTCTGAATGGTGCTTTAGAAAGATAGCTTTGCTGGCATATTGTAGAAAAGGTTTGAGTATGAAAAGCAGGGAAACCGTTAATTCCCTGGTAATAATGAAGGCTTGTGGTCATGGCTAAAACTCTACTACAGACATGGTTTCAAATAGTATGGATGGAGATACTTTAAAGGAAGAGCTGGCAGGATTTAAGGACTGACTACAAAAAATTTAACTGGTTTCAGTTAACAATAAGCAAGGAAGCCAGCAGGAGAGCTAGTTTCAAGGAAAAATATAAACAAAAGAAGAAAGGTGAAACAGGAAAAATTTTAAATTGAGGTATAATACTGTACACAAAATTAAATTCAAAATGGATGAAAGACTTACATGTGAGACAGGAAACTATCAAAATCCTAGAGGAGAATACAGGAAGTAACCTCTTGGACTCTGGCCAGAGCAATTTCTCACTAGACACATCAGTAAAGGCAAGGGAAACAAAAGCAAACATGAACTACTGGGACTTCATCAAGATAAAAAGCTTCTACACAGCAAAGGAAACACTCAACAAAACTAAAAGGGAACCTTCGGAATGGGAGAAGATATTTGCAAATGATATATCTGACAAAGGGTTAGTATTCAAAATCTATAAACAACTTATCAAATTCAACACCCCAAAAACAAATAATCCAGTGAAGAAATGGGCAGAAGACATGAATAGACATTTTTCCAAAGAAGACATGCAGGTGGTTAACAGACACATGAGAAAATGCCCAACCTTGGGGCACCTGGGTAGCTCAGTCAGTTAAGCGGCCGACTTCGGCTCAGGTCATGATCTCTCGGTCCGTGAGTTCGAGCCCTGCGTCGGGCTCTGTGCTGACCGCTCAGAGCCTGGAGCCTGTTTCGGATTCTGTGTCTCCCTCTCTCTGACCCTCCCCTGTTCATGCTCTCTCTCCCTGTCTCAAAAATAAATAAACGTTAAAAAAAAGAAAAAAAAGAAAAAAAAAAAGAAAATGCCCAACCTCACTTATCAGGGAAATACAAATCAAAACCATGACAAGATACCACCTCACACCTGTCAGACTGACTAAAATTAACAACAGGAAATAAGAGATGTTGGTGAGAATGCAGAGAAGGGGAAAACCTCTTACGCTGTTGGTGGGAATGCAAACTGGTGTAGACACTCTGGAAAACAGTATAGAGGTTCCTCAAAAGTTAAAAATAGAATTACCCTATGATCCAGCAATTGCACTACTGGGTATTTACCCAAAGGACACAAAAATACTGATTCAAAGGGATACATGAATCCCCATATTTATAGTTGCATTATCAACAATAGCCAAACTATGGATGTCCATCGACTGATGAATGGATAAAGAAGATGTGGTATATACATACAGTGGAATATTACTCAGACATAAAAAAGACTGAATCTTGACATTTGCAGCGACATGGATGGAGCTACAGTGTTTTATGTTAAGTGAAATAAATCAGAGAAAGACAAACATCATATGATTTCACTAATATGTGGAATTTAAGAAATGAAACAGATGAACATAGGGACGAAAAGAAAGAGGCAAGCCATAAAACAGACTCTTAACTATGGAGAACAAACTTAGGGTTGATGGTGGGAGCTGGGTGGGGAGATGGGTTAAATGGGTGACGGGGATTAAGGAGGGCGTTTGTAGTGATGAGCACTGGAAGTTACATGTAAGTGATGAATCACTAAATTCTACTCCTGAAGCTATATTACATTCTATGTGAACTAACTGGAATTTAAATAAAAACTTGAAATTACAAAAAAATATAAAAATAAAGATGAGGTATAACTTACATGTAGTGAAATGCACAAATCTTGGGTATACAGCTCAAAAAACATTTTGTTTTCATTTCTATTTCAACACATAATACATAATTTTGTATATATACATGCATATAACCACAAGTCAGATCAAGTTATAGAACATTTCCAATACTCCAGAGGGCTCCTTTGTGTCCTCTCAGTCAATAAACTCACCAAAAAGGGACCATTATGCTTACCTCTATCATCATAGATCAGTCTTATCTATTTTGACAAATTGTTCCATTTATATAAATGGAATCAAACAATATTAACTCTTTTGTGGGTAGCTTCCTTTATTCAAATCATGCCTGTGAGATTCGTTTATAATGTTGTATGTAGCACTTTATTCTTTTTTCACTGCTATGTTGCATTCCACTTCTTGAATATACCATAAACTATAAATTCCAGGCTGATAAACATTTGGGTTGCTTCCTGTTTTTAGCAAGATTTTTACACAAGTCTTTTGGTGGATGTAAACACTCACTGCCATCAGATAGAAACCCAGGAGTGTTAATGTTGGGTCACAGAGTATACATATTTAGTGTTTGGTGTTTTTTTTAATTTTTTTTTTTAACATTTATTTTTGAGACAGAGAGAGACAGAGCATGAATGGGGGAGGGTCAGAGAGAGAGGGAGACACAGAATCGGAAACAGGCTCCAGGCTCTGAGCTGTCAGCACAGAGCCCGACGCGGGGCTTGAACTCACAGACCGCAAGATCATGACCTGAGCTGAAGTCGGACGCTTAACCGACTGAGCTACCCAGGCGCCCCTATTTAGTGTTTTTTTAAATGTTTACCTTTGAGAGAGAGAGAGAGAGAGAGAGAGAGAAAGAGAACGCAAGCGGGGAGGGGCAGAGAGAGTGGGGGACAGAGGCCTGCATAAAGCAGGCCCTGCATGCAACAGCATGCAACAATGCAACAGGCCTGAGGCGGGGCTCAAACCCATGAACTGGAGATGATTACCTGAGTTGAAGTCATTCAACCGACTGAGCCACCCAGGCACCCCCATAAACTTAAACAGACACCGACAGTTTTCTAGAATCTGTACCAAGGTACACTCTCACCAGCAGTGTATGAGAGTTCCAGCTGCTCCACATCTATACTACTATAATACTTGGTACTACTAATTCTTTAATTTTAGCCATCCTGGTAAGGGTGTGGTAGTATCTCATTTAATCTGTATTAAATGATTAATGATTAGTGATTAAATGACCACTGAATTTTCCCTACTAGCACCTTTTCATGTTTACTAGCCATTTGGAAATCCTCTTTAATGAAGTACTAGTTCAAGCCTTTTGCCTATTTAAAAAATTAGGTTATCTTTTTCTTACTGAATTGTAGAAGTTTCTAAAATATATATAGTAGATATAAATACTTTGTTGAATATATACTGTAAATATCTCCTCCCAGTTTGTGGTTTGCCTTTCTTATGACATCTTTTTCATGAGAATCTGAATATGCTAACAGACAAAGGCCAGACTACATATATAAAAACAGAGCTCTGACTGACAACCTGCAGAAACCAGCCCAGGAAGGAAGCCAAACTGATATCTCCGCCACCTAGTGCAAGAAGCCAACCTACTACCTACAGTAACCAGTCAAGGAAGGCAGACTATCTCTAGCAAGTAGTCCAGGAAGCCGAAGAATAACCCCTGTAAAAAGCCCCAGTCGATACCTGGTTAATAACTGACAGCTTCCCCAATTTCTGTCCCTGCTTCCAACTTAGGAAGGCCAAATATGCATCCCTAACCGACCACATCCCTAACCAAGCCCCAACTTGTGGTTAGGCTGCCTACAGTGTTCCTATGCCAATAACCCCAAACCAGGACATACCTGAAGCTTTGTCTTTTTTCCACTTTTTTCCACTGGTCTACCTGCCTGTGAGTCTCTGCCAGTGCAAGTGATGGTGGCTAACTCCCCTGCCATGACAAGCTCTGATTAAATGGCCTTCACCTGTTCTTAATCTGTGGCGTTTCTTTATTTCTACATTAAAAGCAGCCTTACTGAGGTATAACTGGCAATAAACAATATCTGGAAGTGTAAGACATGGTAAGTTTTGACATATATTTGTAACTGTAAAACCACTGCCACAAAATAGTGAACATCTCTATCCCTAAGTTTTCCTCATATTCCTTTGTAATGCCTCCTTCCGGCCCCTCCTCAATGCCCCATCCCTAGGCAATCGCTGCCACGCTTTCTATCACTATAGACCCCTATCTGTGTTTTCTAGAGTTTTATACAAATTAGATCACACAGCATGTACTCTTTGGCTTCTTTCACTTAGCATAATTATTTGGAGGTTTACCCATGTTGTGTTCCACGTTCATAGCTTATCCCTTTTTATTGCTGAGTGGTATCCTCTTATGGAGTCTTTGAAAGTGATTAAAAGAGGTTCTTAAACTTTTTAAGTCCAATTTCTCAACTCTTTTCAGCACTCCTTTGTGCTCTGTTGAAAAATTTTGCTGATCTCAAACTCATGAAAATCTTCTACATTTTCTTCTAAAAATGTTATTGTTTACATTTCATGTTTAGATTCATGATCCATCATAAATTAATTTTTCTTGTAGTATAAGTTTGGGGTTGAGGATCATTATTTTTAGTCTTAGCCAATCAGCTCAGACTATATAATAGATTGAATTAGTAACACCAGAAGATCTATCTGAAAATGCCCAATTTGTAACTTATGAAAAGACTAAGACTGAGGTTAAAGTAGGAAGGGAGAAGTAGAAGAAGTAGACATTCTCCAAAAAGAAGGAATAGTTTAAAAACTATAGCAGTACATAAAATTACCATGGAAGATAACAGAAAAAAAAAAAAACCCAAAAAAACAAAGGCCACCAGAAAATATTGGCACAAAAGAACCATAAAGAGAAATGCAAGAACTAATCGGAGAAATAGGAGGCAAAAAGACTTCTGAGCTGTTATTACTGAAATCGAGAGGAAATAAGTTTCAAAATTGAAGCGATGGCCAAATAATATAAAAGAGGCAAAACTTTACCTCTACCCATCGTAGGTTTTCAGCTGGGCCTCTTTAACAAAAAGACAGATTAATAAGAGGAAAAAAACAATTTATCAACACCTGCAGTGCACATCTCACAAGAGAAACCTCAAGAGAAAGATAATTCAATATGGTGGCTTAGAACTGTTGCTTATATAGGATCTTCAACAAAGAATGGTAAATTTCTAGAGAAATGATGGGACAAAGGAAAGCAGTTCTTCCAAGGGTGGCAAACTGTAGGAAGGTATAAATATATGGGAGGAAACTAATGGAGTAAGGGGTGTTGGCAGATTCCACTGGTACCTTCTCTGAGCTGATAAGAGTCTGCCTCCAGGAAAAGAATTTATATCTCACCTTTAGGCAGAAAAGCAGAAGGTAAAGAAAGGTTCTCCTCCATTTGCTGCTTAATTGCCTTAATTTTGATCTGTCAAAATAATTTTTATATCGAAGAGACATATTTTGGAGTGACACATTCTGATTTCCTTTATTCTTGAGGTGAGAAAAAGGGCACTGGACTTGGTGGCATGTTGCTAATAACCTTTGAGAGGATTGGTTCTTAGAGTGGTGGTGATTCAACTGGCTTCTGAGAAGTTGTACAGAAAAAGACCTCAAGGTGTTGTTGAAAGGATTTTCTCTGTAGCACAGGGCTATCTGAGCAAATTTATGTGGGGTGGGGGGAAGAAACCAATGAAGGAGAAATAAAATACCTGAGAAGAAACAATCCCCGGACTCAGAAGCCACAGGAGAGTCCACTGGGAACAAGGACAGGTTAAAGCCTAAAGTGATGCAAATTATAAGGGACTTACCTTTTGGAGACTACCATTTGTATGTCTGACAGCATTTAAAACATACCACCCACCTTCAGACCTTCCTAATTGTGGTTAAAAATAACACAAACAAATGTTATGGTAAAAATTAAAAAAAACAAAACCAAAAAACTTTTAAAGGGCTAAACTGCTTACAGCCCTGAAGCAACCCAGCAACAGATCTGAGATAAGAATAGTCCTGGAGGATTGCACTGCCCTTATTTTATACTGAAGTGGGGAACTGTGTTCCCACCACCAGAACTTCAACCAATGCAAACATAATAGCACAATGACTCTTGAGACTTTTTGTACCACTGTAACACTAAAAGGATTATGTAGCTAGAGTTAGTTACTGAGCCAAAAGGGTGAGATCTCGACTGGGGAAAAAGTTATCTATCTCACAGGCATCAGAGTTTGTTGTTCCCTCAGGCCTTGTCTATCACACAGTTAGTTCACAGGCTACAACAGGAATGTAACACAAAGTCTACCTTACGTCTTACTTTTTGCAAAATTCCTTGAGTGTTCCAAGGAATACAAAGGGGAAATTTGGAACAAACATTAAAAAGAGACCTACAATTGAATTCTGTCCTTTTTTCTGCCCTTTACTAATACTAGCCAGTTACTAAATCCTTCAAGCTCTTGTTTCTGCAAACTCCTTTATATTTGCTACTCTTTCATTTCCAAAGATACCACCTTAATCCAGGTCTCATTTTTTATCTGGAAGAGACTCACTTGGTTAGTTACTCTCCATTTGAAGAGGATCAGGATATGCCATCCCAAAATAAACCACTTTGGCAAAAAGTTTATTTTTAGCTGAAGACATTTGAGATTCAACAGATGTAGAAAGAAACCTTCTCGGGCTTCCCTTATCTGACTAAAAGCAGAAACTTCTGAGAAATGAGGACAGCCATAAATTCCCATTTCAGGTTGGCATCTATTCCCAAGAGAGAGATCAGGAGTAGACCTACCATAAATCCTCTCTCTGGGGGAAGTTTCATGGTCATGAAGAAAAGGGAAAGACCATTTGCACCTACCTAAACAAACATCATCACAAACTTTCTTATCACCCATTTCTTCTCCTAAAAACTCATTTGTTTTTTCGAAAAAACCTTTTTTGCTCTTCCCATAAAAGCCTCTTCTCCTAGGCACCTTTCTCTTATTCAGTTAGGTATATAAGTCCCAAATTCTAGCCATCTGGGTTATTCATCGCTGAGCACCCCTATGGTTGCTAATTAGTCTTGTGTCAGTTTAAGTTGCAGGCCCCCAAGTACTAAATGTAAGAGTGTATAGGAAAACTTTTCCTCCCCAACATGTTCTAGGTTACACTGTAAACCTCAGGCAAACTGCTAAAAGACTAGTCTAAGCATGATGTCATTATATTGCTCCTATGCTCCAGAAATTTTGACAAACTCCTCAGTCTGACCTTCAAGATTCCCCAAGCAAAGTCAGCAGGAAAAACAGGTGAAGTGATTTTGAAACGGTGATCAGAGGCTTACTGGCACATTTAGGAAAGACCTCGGTCGCTAAAACTACCAAATAAATGGTGATCCAGAACCAATGTCTAGTCCTTGTATGTACATGCTCAGAAAACTAATTTTGTTAGTTCAGTCGAAGTTTTGAGAACAACTTCAGTTACAAGAGACTGCTTATATACCACAAATCCAATTATTTGAAAAATAAAATTGCTAAGTAGATGGAAAGAGAAGCATCAAGATATCAACATACTGCCTCTCCTAAAAGGAGACAATTTTGCGAAATTAAAATCATGTTGGATGGCTAACTGGTATCATCCCAGTATGAGGTCCATGTATCTTTCTCTCCCTCAGGGACAAGCAAGTTGGAATTCGACCACCAAGAACCAAGAGAACCTTCTCACTTGACAATGTATGTATTCGACTTTCTTTTAAGACACTGCCAACCATGGCTCAAGTTAGTTATTGTCACCAACAGTTATAACTGCCAAAATACATTAAGGGTGGAGGCCCTCTGATAGGGTGGGTTTTAAGGCAGTACATCAGCTGCTAGAGGACTGAGGCAAAGTAGGGCTTTTATGTTATCACTTAGTTCAAGTCAAGGCCATTTTACCAATTAGCATTCTCATCTCTCAATTACATTGCAAACTCTGCTGCAGACTTTTAAATTTCTTATCCCTTTCCTGATAATATGCTGAATATGTAAGTTAATTAGAGCTCCTTACCTCTTTATTAAATTTTTCGCCCTAGGGACATAACCTAATTACTGTATATAATTTCGGATATTTACAAAAAATTCTATGTGGTTCCCACCAACATAAATTTGATTAAATTTATCAAGTGTCACCTTTTACAAAATGACTTAACTAGGTCAAAAATATATTTACACATCATAATCCTCCAACAATTACTGCTTCCCATCAAGCTTAATCAACACCTATTTTCCCCAGACTCACCACTTACAGCTTTGCCTTCCTGAGAAATAACCTCAGTTAAGGCCTTTGTTCAAGATTTAAAACATTTAAGAAATAACAAAAAATTATTTACCGGGCCTTGAATAGCAATTTCAATTTAGCAACAGTCTCTGCACATCATTTTCATTAATAGAAATTCATAACAACAAATAAGTCTTTGAGGTTCCCAAAGTGTTTAGAACAGGTAGAGACTTATACCATAATAAATTGTTTTTAAACAAGTACCAAAAATATAATAAATCAGAATGTGTGGTGTATATATGCCATGGAATATTATTCAGCCTTAAAAAGGAAGGAAATTCTGGGGTGCCTGGGTGGCTCAGTTGGTTGAGTGTCCAACTTCGGTTCAGGTCATGATCTCACAGTCCATGGGTTCAAGCCCTGCATCGGGCTCTGTGACGACAGCTTAGAGCCTGGAGCCTGCTTCAGATTCTGTGTCTCCCTCTCTCTCTGCCCCTCCCCCTCTTGTATTTTCTCTCTCTCTCTCTCTCTCAAAAATAAATAAACGTTAAAAAAAAAAAGGAAGGAAATTCTGACACATGCTACAACATGGATGAACTTTGAGGACATTAAGTGAAATAAGCCAGTCACAAAAGGACAAATGCTGTAGGATAGCACTTTTATGAGGCACTTAGAGTGGTCAAAATCATGGTCAGAAAGTGTAATAGTGGTTGTCAGGAGCTGGAGAGGAGGAGAGAACAGGAAGTTAGTGTTTAACAAGTATAGAGTTTCAGTTTTACAAGATGAAGAGATATGGGGCTGGACGGTGGGGATGGCTACATAACAATGTGCAAGTATTTATTTAATACCACTGAACTGTACACTTAAAAATGGTTAAGGTGGTAAATTTTATATTACTCGTATTTCAACACAACAGCAACAAAAGAAAATATGCCATTAAATTAATTCTCCCATTGTTATGTAATGGATGTAGGTAATCATCAACCTCCAAATACTAGACAGAAGATTCTTTATCACTGCTCCAGTGCAAAATATATAATCAACTAAGGGAAAAGCACACTTAATCCGATAGGCAGGTTCTCTAGATCTTTTACTTTCAAACAAATGCTAATTTTAATTAAAAAAAAAACTGTTCTACTTAAATAGGCAGATAAACATTTATCTCAACTATTTTCCCAATCTCTAGTTAAAAACACAGAACTACAAAGGTTGTAAATAAATGTTTCCTTTTATAGGAAATAACAAATGAAAGCTATCAACAAAACACTGGGGAAAAAAGTAAGCAGACTGGTTAAGTATAAAGGTTTCCATGCTTATGTTTACTTCTGCTCACTCCTAAAACAAAACAACAAAGAATGGGGGAGGGGGGTGCTTAAAAAGCATACACACAGAAGATGTGGCATGGAGATATCAGGCATGGAGATGACAGCATCACAGTTCTGGAAGATGGAAAGCAGAAGAAACACATGAGTGAGGAGTGCAGAGCTGATATTCCAAGCCAGCCACAGGGCAAATCCAAAACAAAGCAAGTTCATCTGAACCAAAGAACCCAAGAAAGGTTAAGGAATGAGAGGTACCAGAACTCTCTCAACGTAGAATGGCAGATGGGGCTGAAAACAGGAGGATTATCTTAAGAGCCCACAGAAGAAGCAGTCAGACCCTACTCTGAGCCCTACACTCCTTTCATAACCCCACTCAGGGCAGAACTGCCCTTCCTCTCTAATTTTACAGGACCGGACATTAATTGTTTTGAAACCATGAATCAGAAAACATGCTGGACTTCAGGGTGATTGGGTGGCTCATTTAGCTAGGCGTTTGATTCTTGCTTTCGACTTGAGTCATGATCTCATGGTTTGTGAGTTCGAGCCCTCAACAAAGCTCTGTGCTGACAGTGCAGAGCCTGATTCTCTCTGCCCCTCGGCCTCTCTCAAAAATAAACATTAAAAAAAAAAAAAAAAGCATGCTCAGGGCGCCTGAGTAGCTCAGTCAGTTAAGCATCTGACTTCGGCTCAGGTCATGATCTCGTGGTCCGTGAGTTCAAGCCCCACATCTGGCTCTGTGCTGACAGCTCAGAACCTGGAGCCTTCTTCAGATTCTGTGTCTCCCTCTCTCTCTGCCTCTCCCCTGTTCACACTCTGTCTCTGTCTCCCTCTCAAAACTAAATAAACATTAAAAAATTAAAAAAAAAAAAGCATGCTGGACTTCAAGGATCAGATCCATATGAGGCACTCCCACTCCCATCTCCGAAGCCCCCTTCTTCACTTAGCTTGAAAAACACTGGCAGCCATGTTGGAGGCTTTCATCTAATGACTGGTGATCCCTTGGCTGTCCCATTCACACTTGAACATGAAGCACCAAAAAGACAGCAGAAACTCAGGTATATGAGTGAGGTTGGTTAACTGGTGGGGCTCACAGAGGGTCATCAGGAACAAGCTGCCCCCCCCCAATATTTTCAATTGAAAGAAACCTCAAGTGTCAGTATATAGAGGTTTGGCCCTCTGAGGACACTGAATTTTCCCCAGAGAAGCTTCTAAGAACCCTTGTCCTGCTGGGGACAAGTTTTCAATTCTTTATATGGTAAGCGTATGTTTAATTTTGGGTAGGGGAATGGGTGAAACAGGTAAAAGAAATTAAGAGATACAAACTTCCAGTTATAAAATAAATCACAGGGATGAAAAGTACAGCATAGGAAATACAGTCAGTAATACTGTAATAAATCTATATGGTAACCTTGTATGTATATCTCATTTCACGAATGACATACAATGCTAAATATCTTCTCATATAATTCTTTGCCATTTGTGTATCTTTGATGAGAGGTCTCTTAAGGTCTTTGGTCCATTTTTTTAATAGGGTTGTTTTCTTATTGTTGAGATTTAAAAATTCTTTGTGTATTTTGAATAAGTCTTTCATCAGATGTGTCTTTTGCAAATATTTTATTCTAGTCTGTGTCTTGTCTTCTAATTCTGATAACTTTAGTTCTTTTTTTTGAAAAGCAATTTATATATGGAACTAATCTAATATTGAACAGTTAACACTTCCTTGATTTATTTTAAGGATGACTATTATTAACCAAATTCAGTTGTTTTGAGTAATGACTCCTCACATACTAACAATATTGCTTTCATATTTATATAATGCTTATTTCTATTCATATAAATTACAAAATAGTAACCTCAAAAACTATTTTTTAAATGTTTATTCATTTTTGAGAGAGAGAGCATGAGCAGGGGAGGGGCAGAGAGAAAGGGGGACAAAGGATCTGAGGCGGGCTCAGTACTGACAGCAACAAGCCTGATTGCGGGACTCAAACTCACAAACTGCGAGATCATGACCTGAGCCAAAGTCAGATGCTTAACTGACTGAGCCACCCAGGCACCCTAACCTTAAAAACTACTAAAGAGTAATGGTGGGGGGGGGGGGGGGATGGCCCGGGGTGGTTCAGTCAAATATCCGACTCCTGATTTCGGTTCAAGTCATGATCTCGAGGTTCATGAGTTTGAGCCCCACATGGGGCTCCACACTGACAGTGCAGAGCCTGCTTGGGATTCTCTCTCCATCTCTCTCTCTGCCTCTCCCCGATCATGAACACGTGCATGTGCTCTCTCTCAAATAAACTAAAAAAGAGAGAGAGATAATAGTATATTTTGTCTATAATTAAAAAAATAAATTACTGGGGCACCTGGGTGGCTCAGTTGGTTTGAGCAACTGACTTGATTTTGGCTCAGGTCGATTTCAGGGTCCTGGAATGGAGCCCCACATTGAGCTTTGTGCTGAGCATGGAGCCTGCTTAAGATTCTCTCTCTCGGGGGGCATCTGGGTGGCTCAGTTGGTGAACCATCCAACTCCAGCTCAGTCATTATCTCATGGTTCATGAGTTCAAGCCCCGCCCATGTCAGGCTCTGTGCTGACAGCTCAGAGCCTGGAGCCTGCTTTGGATTCTGTGTCTCCATCCTTCTGTGCCCCAACACCACTCACACTATCTCTCTCACAAATAAATAAATACTAAAAAAAAAAAAAAAATTATCTCGGGGCACCTGAGTAACTCAGTCAGTTAAGCCTCCAACTCTTTTTATTTTTAAAAAAGAATTTTTTTTTTTAACATTTTTATAGGGAGAGACAGAGCATGAACAGGGGAGGGTCAGAGAGAGGGAGACACAGAATCCGAAACAGGCTCCAGGCTCTGAGCCATCAGCACAGAGCCCGACGCGGGGCTTAAACTCACGGACTGTGAGATCATGACCTGAGCCGAAGTCGGCCGCTTAACCGACTGAGCCACCCAGGCGCCCCGAGCCTCCAACTCTTGATTTCGGCTCAGATCATGATCTCAGGGTTCATGAGTTCTAGCCCTGCATCGGGCTCCGTGTTAACAGTGTGGAGTCTGCCTGGAATTCTCTCTCTCCTCCTCCCCTGCTCTCCCTCTCTCAAAATAAATAAACTTAAAAACATAATAGAATGTTTAAAAATTAAACTCATGTTTACATGCAAGAATATGTAGGTCTGGGGAGCACTAAAATTAAAACTCACAATTTTATATTTACTTTTCCAGCTAACAGTGAAAGATCAAAGACAATCTTTTCTTGCCAGTCATTTTTTCTACAGCAAGTATTTTCACATTTTCCTCAACAAAGGTTTCAAAGGCAGATGTATAAGAAATGGGTAAAGATTAAATACTTCTTCACAGTAGATTGTCAGGTAATAAGTGTATAATAAATAACAAAATTACAAAAATCACCATTTGCACCTATTATAGAATAAGTGACCCAAAATATCACTAGTGGATGATAAAAATCACTGGGTGAAAGTTTGCTGGCAAATGGAATATTTACACAATCTTCCCACAGATTACTTGTTAGTTACAGAGAAGTCTGGCAGTCAGAATCTTAACAAAGTGATCAAAGAAACATACCAACAATTGAAAAATTGACATTACATTTTTCTTGATGTGATGTAGTATGAAGGACATATTACCTAGGTGGCTTTCCTGCTAAAACTATGTAACCTGAATGTAAGCATGAAGAAGCAATCAGATGAGCTTAGGCATTTTATAAAATAATGGGCTTGTAGCTTCAAAAATGTCAATCTTATGAAAGACAAAAATAAAAAAAAAGGCTCAAGAACTGTTTCAGACTAAAGGCAATTAAAGAGGTTTAACAACTAAATGCAATGTTTGATTATGGACTTTTTTATTTTTAATTTTTTAAATGTTTATTATTTTTGAGAGACAGAGAGAGGCAGCATGAGCCAGGGAGGAGCAGAGAGAGAGACACACACACACAGAATCCGAAGCAGGTCCCAGGCTCTGAGCTGTCAGCACAGAGCCTGATGTGGGGCTTGAACTCATGAACCCATGAGATCATGACCTGAGCAAAGTCAGCACTTAACCAACTGAGCCACCCAGGCGCCCCAATTATGGACTTTTAAAAAAGTTTCTATTAGAGGCACCTGGTTGGCTTACTCGGTAGAGCATGTCACTCTTGATCTCAGGATTTTAAGTTCAAATGTAGAGCTTGAGTGTAGAGATTCCTTAAAAATCAAATAAATAAATAAATAAATAAACAAACAATATTGAAACAATTGGTAACATGTGAATACTGACCATATACTAGGTAACAGTACTGCATCAATGTTAAATTTCCTGGCTTTGATACAATTACACTTTGGTCAATCCTCTTGTTCTTCAGAAATACAAGTAACTTTTCTCAGGGCCCAGCCAAAAAAAAAAAAAAAAGGAAGGTGTCATATACTATTATATCATACAGTTTATGACACATAGATATATACTGTATGATAAGTAAAGCAATGTGGCAAAGAGTGAACAATGCGTGAATGTATGTGAAAAGTATATGAGAATTCACTGCAAAATTCTTATAATTTTTCTATTAATCAGATAGTTTTCAAAAAAATTTTTTAATTAACAAATAAAATCCATTCTCATCAAATGGTCTATAACAGGGCAGAGAATTTAACTAGCTTTTGCCCAGTATAAAATTTTCTAAAATTAGGTCTATCTCCTTGTGGGCCTATTTCAAACACAATTTTTCAAACATCTGAAAGACTGCTCTAGCTGTACTTCCAAGATTCTGTCACAGAATATCTTTGCCTTGGAGTAAAGTAGGCAAAGAGTTTAATGCACTGTGTCATGATAGATGTCAGTTTAAAATCTCTCAGGCGAACATCCAACAAGGCGGCTTGAAATGATGTTGTTAGTCCTCCCTCCTGCTACGCATAAAAATGCAGATAAAATATGACAATATAAAGGTTTTGACATACAACTGAATAAGAAAGATTGAGAAATCCCAGGTTCCAGAAAAGGGTAAGTCAACACAATAGATGTAAGGGGAAAAACTGATGTCAGGGAGCTGAGGCCTATGAGCAGCAAGGTCAGGTTCTTCTAATGAGTGTATTGGAACATGCATGGGCATGGAAGACAGGACCTCAATGTTACAGGCAGGTAGAAACCCAGTACCCTGCACAAAACTGCACAGCCAAGTGCTCGTTGATCACAGAGGCCAGAAGAACCCTAAAAAAGCAATAAAGAGGTTTGTCATCTATCATAGCAAGGCTCAGAGGTAGGAAAGTCACTCTCAAAACTTCAAAAGCATAAGCCAGTAAATTACATGGACGTAAGATCCAGCATTATACATGCATAGTAAGGAAACAAAAAGCCAAGAAATTCATCTAAAAACTGGTTTAGAACCATTGTAACCCCTAGGAACAGGCAGAAGCAAGCCTGGGAGAAGCTTTCACAACCTTGGATTATCAAGAGCCTGCTGCCAGGCCACAACACTCCCTCCCAACTTTTAGTAGGTGAATTCATAATTAAAAATTTTAAAGACTGGAGCACCTAGCTGGCTCAGTCGGAAGAGTATGTGACTCTTAATCTTGGGGCTGTGAGTTCAAGCCCCATGTTGGGAGTAGAGATTACAAAAAAACAAAACAAAACAAAACACCTTTTTAAAAATTATTAAAAAAATAAAAATTTACAGTCTGCACATGGAAATAAAACATCAAGAATGCAAAAGAACAAGACGATATAAGAAACTACATATCTGAAAGAGGAGAGTGTGCAAGTTGAAAGAAAATACATTTACTTGTGAATTTGGTAAACACATAAAAGAGAAAGCTTATGGGAGCTACAGAACGCTAAGGCCCAAATCATCAGGAGTCTGTGTGGGTATGAAAGAACCACAGTTGTAAAGATCTGGGTATAAGGTGCAAGGAAACGTAGTTTTGGAAAACTACAGAGTGTACAGTATTGGGAATGGAGAGTAGCTTTGAAGGACGGGGACACAGACCTGGAGCTTTTGAACTGGAGAAGCAGGGGTGATTTAGGATGTTGAGAAAGGCGATTGGGTGGGTTAAAAAAATTATTTCATAAGGTTTTTCTTAAAAATTGAGATGTACTGCATGTACCATAAAATTCACCATTTTGAAGTGTACAAATCAGTGCTTTTTACTATATTCACAAGGACGCACAACTATCACATTTTCATGACACTAAAACGAAATCCCGTAGCCGTTATCACTCACTCTCTACTTCTCCCTCCTCTTCCCAGTCGCTGACAGGGAGCGCTAATGTGCTTTGTAGTTACGGACGTGCTTATCCTGGACATTTCATATCAAGGAAATTATACAATATGTGGCCTTTTGTGACTTGTTTCTTTCACCTTAGCATAATGTTTTCAAGGTTCAATCTATGTTGTAGAAGGTCTCAGTATTTCATTCCTTTTAATGACTGAATAATATTCCATGGTTACACCACATTTGGTTTGCTGATTCATCAGTTGATGAACATTTGAGCTGTCTCTACTTTTTAGCTATTATAAATAATACTGCTAAGAACATTCATGTACAAGTTTTTGTGTTAACATATGTTCTCAATTCTCTATATATACCTACAAAGGGAATTACTGGGTCATATGGTAATTCAACATTTAACTTTTTGAGAAACTGCCAAACTGTCTTCCAAAGCAGCCATACCATTTCACATTAGGTAACAGGTTGAATTTTTTTTTAATTTAACTTTATTTTTGAGAGAGACAGCAAGGGAGGGACAGATGGGGGCGGGGGGAGAGGATCAGAAGCGGGCTCCGTGCTGACAGCAAAGAGCCCAACACAGAGCTCGAACTGTGAGATCATGATCTGAGCCGAAGTCAGACACTTAACCAACTGAGCCACTCAGGTACCCTTAATAGGTTTAATTTTAGGATCAGCACACAGAACGAGCACAAAAGGGACAGAGATAACACGTATTACGTATAGGTCTTCTTTTCCTTTTTCTCCAAGTATTTCCTTGTTCTTCACAGTCCATATCTGTTCCTCCTTTCCATTTTTACCCATAATATATATCCCAGATAAATTTATTATTGCTGTATTAATTTCTTTTTTCTTGGACCTAGAGCTTTATTTTTTTCAAATTTTTACTTAAATTCTAGTTACTTGACATACAGTGCAATATTAATTTCAGGAGTAGATTCAGTGATTTCTCACTTACATACATACCCAGTGTTCATCCTAACAAATGCCCTCCTTAGTCCTCATCATCCTTCTAGCCCATCTCCCACCCACCTCTCTCCATTAACCCCTTAGTTTTTTCTCTATCTTTAAGAGTCTCTCATGGTGGGGCACTTGGGTGGCTCAGTTGGTTAAGCATCCAACTCTTGATTTCGGCTCAGGTCATGATCTCACAGTTCGTGGGATCGAGCCCCACATCGGGCTCTGCGCTGACAGCATGGAGCCTGCTTGGGATTCTCTCCCTCCCTCTCTCTGTCTTCCCCTCCCACACTCACATGCTCCCTTGCTCTTTCTCTCAAAATAAATTAAAAAAAAAAATTTTAAATCTTAAAGAAAAAAGTCTCTCATGGTTTACTTCCCTCACTTTCCCCCCTCCTTTTCGTTCATCTCTTTTGTTTGTTAAATTCCACGTGAGTGAAATCATATGGTATTTGTCCTTCTCTGACTGACTTATTTCACTTAGCATAATACACTGTAGCTCCATCCACACTGTTGCAAATGGCAAGATTTCATTCTTTCTGATGACTGAGTAATATTCCAGGGTGTGTGTGTGTGTGTGTGTGTGTGTGTGTGTGTGTATGTGTGTATCATATCTTTATCCATTCATCAGTCAATAGACATTTGAGTTCTCTCCATAGCTTGGCTATGTTTTAATTTTTTTTTTAATTTACAAAAACAGTGGACATTTTTTTCTCTCAGAAAACAATTAAATGTAAAATTGTGTGACTTAAAGCTAATTTTTTAAGTTTCTATTGTGAAAAAATTTAAACATCACTATCTCCAATAATGTGGGATAAGGTCTGCCCTTAGCCTTTGCCAGAACCGCATTTAATTTCTCCCTGGAAGAAAATAATGTCACCCTAGCCCACAAATTGTCTCTACAATTTTTCATATATAATATCTGGCACATATTAAAATAAACTGGGCATTCATGGAGATAAACCCACATGACCAAAATCTAACAGATACAACATTAGAAATACACTAAAAATACATTAACAAAGTTATCAAGACAGAGACTTAAATATTACCATGCTTAATATGTTCAATTAAATAAAGCACAAAGTTGAGGATTTTGACAAAGAAATACTGCAAAAAAGAGCCAAGTAGAAATTCTAGAACTAAAAAACAAAAGAAAAAGCCCCCACTAAATTAAGGACTCAGTGGTTACTAGGAATTTATCCACAGGATACAGGAGTGCTGATTTGCAGGGGCACCTGTACCCTTATGTTTATAGCAGTGCTATGACAATAGCCAAATTATAGAAAGAGCCCAAATGTCCATCAAGGATGAATGAAGATGTGGTGTGTACACACACACACACACACACACACACACACACACTGGAATACTACTCACTGATGAAAAAGAATGAAATCTTGCCATTTGCAACAACATGGATGGAACTGGAGTGTATTATGCTAAGTGAAATAAGTCAGTCAGAGAAAGACATACCATATGTTTTCACTCCTATGTGGAATTTGAGAAATTTAACAGAAGACCATGGGGGAAGGGAAGGAAGAAATAAGTTACAGAGAAAGAGTCAAACCATTAAGAGATGCTTTTTTTTTCTTATTTTTTTCAATGTTTATTTATTTTTGAGAGACAGAGACACAATGTGAGCAGTAAAGGGGCAGAGAGAGAGAGAGATCTTAAGAGACTCTTAAATACAGAGAACAAACAGACTCTTAAGTGACGTTCAGAGACTCTTAAATACAGAGAACTGAGGGTTAATGGGAGTGGGGAGATGGGGTGGGGTGGGGAGCAGGGAAAATGGGTGATGGGCATTGAGGAGGGCACTTTTTGGGAAGAGTACTTACTGGGTGTTGCATGTAAGCGATGAATCACGGGAATCTACTCCTGAAGCCCAGAGTAAACTATGCACTATATGTTAGCTAACTTGACAATAAATTCTTTTTTTTAAAAAAAGGACTCAGTGGTTGAGTCTTTGGGCACCTGGCTGGCTCAATTGGTAGAGCATACAACCTTTGATCTCGAGGTTGTAAGTTTGAGGTTGGATGTAGAAATTACTTAAAAATAAAATCTGGTGGGGTGACTCAGTCGGTTAAGCATCTGACTTCGGCTCAGGTCATGATCTCATGGTTGGTGAGTTTGAGCCCCGCATCCGGCTCTGTGCTGACAGCTCAGAGCCTGGAGCCTGCTTCAGATTCTGTGTCTCCCTCTCTGCACCCCCCCCATACTCTGTGTCTCTGTCTCAAAAATAAATAAAACATTAAAATAAATAAATTAATTAAATAATTAAATAAAATCTTTGAGGGGCACTTGGGTGGCTCAGTCGGATGAGCCTCCTGACTTGATTTTGTCTCAGGTCATGATCCTAGTGTTGTGGGATCAAGCCCTACATAGGCCTCCACATTGAGCGTGGAGTTTCCTTAAGATTCTCTCTCTCTCTCCCTCTCTCTCTGCCCCTCTCCCCTGCTTACACTCTTTCTCTAAAATTAAAAAAAAAAAAATTTTAATACAAAATAAAATAAAATATTGAAAAAAACAAAGCAAAAGAACTCAATGGTTGGGTCTAACAGATGAGACCAGAAGAAGACAAAAATAGTGAACATGAATATAAGCCAAAAGAAAATATCAGGAATGAACTACAGAGAGGCAAAAGGATGGAAAATAAAGAAAAGTATATGACAGGCCCAGAATGACCATATACTTTTGGGATATTTTTGAAAGTGAAAGGGCACTATTTAAAGTGTTTTTTAATCATACCATGACAATAGGTACATAATGCGACATGAGGTTATCTGAGACATTGAGAACACAGAGAAAGGTCTAACATATGTGTAATTGGAGGCCCAGAGGGAGAGGGGAAAGAATAAGGGGAAGAAGCAAAATTAGGAAATGCATCCCTGAGAATTTTCATGTAAAGGGGTAAGGAAAAATAAAGTGGGTAGGTATGGTCTGGCCAGATTATTGGGGAATGACGAAAATGAGCAAAAAGAGACTCTAAAAGATTAGTAGGAAGTCAGTGCAGATTTTTCTTTGGATAAAGATTTAGGGACATTAATCTAAATACAGAGTCGTGGGGGATAAAGTAAAGGGACAAAAAGCAATGAGACCAGCTAGGAAGCTACTTCAGCAATCCAGACAGGGGTTGGTGATAACATCGGATTTAAGGTGATACAGGCAATAAAAGAAAAAAAAGGGCAAATAATTTCAAAGAAATAACTGAATAATTTGGCAAGAGATTATATAAATATGACTCCAGATGATATCTTTCGTCCTTAAAATTGGGAAAAATTAACTAAAAAAATAATCTGTTTTCCAGTTGTTGTTCTTGTTTTTGAGAGGGGGGGCACAAGTGAGCAAGGGGCAGAGAGAGAGAGGGAGACAGAAAGAATCCCATTAGGGGCAGAAAGGGAGAGAGAGAAGCTGGACTTACCAAAAGCTCGAACTCATGAACCGTGAGATCATGACCTGATGCTTAACTGACTGAGCCACCCAGTCACCCCTGTTTCCCAGTTTTTAACATGGAGTTTTTTAATATTTTGGATTCAGACTTAAAAGCTCAAGATGGCAAATCAAGAACAATAAAGAATAGATAAGTACAAGTACAAACAGAACAAAAGAGTAATCTTCCCACTTTCCAGGCATTAGAGTTATTATTAAATTGTAGAGATCCTCTTTTCCATTTAGAAAGTTCTTTGCAGACAAATGATGAACAGAACAGAAAGGTTTAAACAACTGAAACAGTCTTCCTACCTAAAAGAGTTACAAAGAAAGTTTGGAAATAAAAAACAGAAATATACTCTGCTTAAACAAAAAGAAAAAAAAAAGAGGAAGACGAAAGAAAGAAAAGTAAAAGAAAGGAGAAGTAATAATATTTATAACAGGATTCTGGGCCAAAAGTGATGAAATAAGATTAAAAGGGATATTGAGTAATGACAAAATACTCTCTGAAAATATAACAGCCATAAACCTTAAAAAAAATTTTTTTTTAATGTTTATTTATTTTTGAGACAGAGAGAGACAGAGCATGAACGGGGGAGGGTCAGAGAGAGAGGGAAACACAGACTCTGAAACAGGCTCCAGGCTCTGAGCCGAAGTCGGCCGCCCAACCAACTGAGCCACCCAGGCGCCCCCAGCCATAAACCTTTATACATAAGCAATATAGTAATAAAATACATAAAGCAAAAGTTCTTAGAGATAGTAGGAGAGCTTGATAAAACCAAAACTGTACCTGAATATTCAACTTTTGACAGCTCAAGTAGATATAAACAAAAATGTAGAACAACCGAATAATAAAACCAAGTCTATATGTATGTACTGGTATACAGGGCAAGTCACTCAATCCTTCTGTACCTTATATTTCTTTCTTATAAAATGTCAATAAGTGATACCTACCTCACAGGGTTGAGGATTAAATGAGATAGTTCCTATAAAGAGTACTTGCTACATATGAGACCCTCAATAAAGCTCTTGTTATCTAACTTAACCATTCACATTCTCTCAGGTTCAAGGAACATGATAAATTAATCATGCTTTTGACTGACAAAATAAATTTTCCAAGATGTTTTTGCCCATAATCCAATAAAACTAGAAATATACATGGGGCGCCTGGGTGGCTCAGTTGGTTAAACATTTGAGTTCAGCTCAGGTTATGATCTCTCAGTTCGTGGGTTCAAGCCCTGTATTGGGCTCTGTGCTGACAGCTCAGAGCCTGGAGCCTGCTTCAGATTCTATGTTTCCCTCTCTCTCTACCCCTCCCCTGCTTGTGCTCTCTCTCTCAAAAATAAATAAACATTAAAAAAAAAGAAATATACAATAAGAAGTTAATCATGTATAAATTAAATCATGTACAAATAAACACTTAAATAAAAACCAACGTTACAATTACCTAGAAATTAACAAAATGGAAAATATCTGATGACAAAAAAGAGATACAGCAAAAGGAGAATTCAGAAGAAAATGTAGAGCATTAAGTAACTGTATAATTAAAAAGATTAAATTTAAGTATTCAATTTAAGAAACCAAAAGTAAAATAAACCAAAAGAAAAGAAAGGTGGGAATAATGATAAAAGCCATGCTTGATTAATTATTTATACCACAGAATAAATAAGGCCAAATATCTGGTTTCTTGCAAATTCCAACAGAAATAGATTCAGGAGTAAAAACACCCTTAAACTTATATTTAAAATAGGACAACTAAATCTCAATAAGTATTTCTCCGTATAATCTCTCTCCTAATGACCTAATAGTTGTGGGCAATACAGAAGAAATTGGAGGGGGCAGGGAACAAACAAACCTCAATATTAGAGAGAACATAAAATGACTTTTAACTCTGTATTTTTCACATTTGTATGAATCGAAAGTCAAAAGTGAAAACAGCCATTTTCCAAAGTAACAATATTAAGTTAACACTTCTATAAATTCTTTATTTACCTTTATTTTACTAAGAAGCTACTACTGACTGATAGTCAACTGTGTGTTGTTAACGGAACTATTTTTCTAAGTATTGGTCCCCTTCTCTTGTAACCAAGGACATATAGGTGACACCACTAGGGCCAAACAAATTTCCTGTAACACCTACACTGGCATTTAGAAGATTTTTTTAACGTTTATTTATTTTTGGGACAGAGAGAGACAGAGCATGAACGGGGGAGGGGCAGAGAGAAAGGGAGACACAGAATCGGAAACAGGCTCCAGGCTCCGAGCCATCAGCCCAGAGCCCGACGCGGGGCTCGAACTCACGGACCGCGAGATCGTGACCTGGCTGAAGTCGGACGCTTAACCGACTGCGCCACCCAGGCGCCCCTAGAAGATTTTTTTTAAATAAACTGGCCCACAGTTTACTCTACAGTTAAAAACAACTGATTATTTAAAATTAATTTTAAACCTGTTTAATGATTTAAAATCTATTTTAAAGATTTAAAACCAATTTTACATTTCTGTAAGGATTTAAAATTCTTTTAAATTTAAAACCCAAACTCAAAGAAAAGTTTGTTGATGCTCCTTGCGCAGAGAGCACTATATAGCCTCCTTTGCATTTCTTCCTGGCTGCACTGCCCTTATCCTATCAGGGACAACCTGCAGTTTTTACTGGTGTCCACAATTTGACTAAGAGGAAGCAAAGATGAGCAACTCATACACCCTTTCCTCTATTGAACCCATGCTTGAAAAAATGGTGTCATACTCAGTTCAACACCCCAAATTGGTGTTGAATTACTTCCAAGTAATCCACACATAAAACCCAGATAACCTTTGTTCAAGAATTTTTAGAAGAAAAAAAAAAAAGAATTTTTAGTAATGTATACATATTTGAAGACTCTCAAGTCAGCATACAAGCGAAAAAAGTCTTAAGGAATATGAGCTCATTCATTAGCTTAACAGGTTGCATTTCTTAGTGAGTCTCTACACATTTACTGCATTAAAAAATAAAAACAAAAAACTACGTTAAATAATAAAAGGTCATAACAATGAGGAATTTTTTAGGTGTACTCTTCATCCTCTAATCTAAGCAGCTCTCCAACCAGTGTTATGAATGCAATTATTCATCTCTTCTATAATAAAGTTTTAAAAAGAAAAGAAATATTTGGGGCGCCTGGGTGGCGCAGTTGGTTACGTGTCCGACTTCAGCTCAGGTCATGATCTCATGGTTCGTGGGTTTGAGCCCCGCGTCCGGCTCTGTGCTGATGGCTCAGAACCTGGAGTCTGCTTCAGATTCTGTGTCTCCCTCTCTCTCTGCCCCTCCCCTGCTTGTGCTCTGTATCTCTCTCTCTCAAAAAACATTTAAAAAGTTTTAAAAGAAAAAGAAAAGAAATATTTAAAAGTGAAGTTTCAGGGGTTTTCAGGTATTGCCAAGGTTAAATAACTTCTCTCCAGACAAATATTCCAAAACAAATACCTTTCACTCCCACTTGAGCAAAATATAAATGCAGAGTATTGGGGATGTACTTTATCAAGTGGGTGCAATAAATTCTACAGTGGGTACTTTTTTTGAGTAGTCAAAATTATCTTTATCTACTCATACAGTAGGACTTGGGACTCTGAAAGCTCAAAAGTTAATGTCTTCTTTTTGCATTTAGACTCTTGGCACCCTACTCTGAGTCATGGAGGTCATAAGCTAATAAGCTAATGCAGAGTGGATGGGAGCAGGAAAGACAATGGAAAAAACAGAACAAAACATTTCTTGCCTCCACATCCATACAGTATAATTCCATTATGCATATAATGCATAGCTCCACTGTGTCCAGCTGATTCTTAGTCCTTAAGTAAAACACTATAATAGACTGTTGACTAGCTGAAGATCTGAAGTTTTTGCTTCAATTTTAATAACCACTCTTGAGAAAAAAAATACAAATACGCAAAAAGAATTGTTAAATTTAAGTACAATAGTTTAAAACCCAGTGGTTTGCCAATTTTTAGGTAATGTGAATCTCAAAAGTTGCCATACCCTTAACTTTATATCCAAAGGGATACAATTTGAAAAGAGTGCATGAATTAACTACATTCATCTTATTATACAGACCAGTATATTTGACACTTGCTTCAACACTTACTCATCATCCACTATGCATTAAAAAAAAATTTAATATTTATTTATTTTTGAGAGAGCGAGACAGGCAGAGCATGAGCAGGGGTGGGCAGAGAGAAACGGAGACACAGAATCTTAAGCAGGCTCCAGGCTCTGAGCTGTCAGCACAGAGCCCAATGCGGGGCTTGAACCCACAAACTGTGAGACCATGACCTGAGCCAAAGTCAGATGCTCAACCGACTGAGCCACCCAGGTGCCCCTAAAAATATTAACTCAGGGGGCCCCTGGGGGGCTCAGTCAGTTGAGCATTAGACTCAATTTCGGCTCAGGTCATCATCCCAGGGTCCTGGGATGAAGTCCTGACTCTGGCTCCATGCTCAGCATTGAGCCTACTTAAGATTCTCTCTCTTTCTCTCTCCCTCTTCCCCGCTTGTGCTCTCTCTAAAAAAAAAACAAAAAAACAAAAAAAAAACAACTTAAAAAATGAAAATTAAACAATATTAATTCAGGATTCCATTACACAACCATTCATAAGGCATCTGCTTAGCTGAAAAATGGAGTTGAAAACAAAAAAAAAAAATTGTAATTTAGTTGAAGCTGCAATATCCACACATAAAAAGGACTAACATTCATGAAACACACAAAAATCCAGATTAATTTAGTGTAAAGGAAGGGTCTGTTCTTTCCTATTATTGCACATTTCCCACTGAAACTGTTCAATAAATTCTATCTTAGGAGATTAGTTTTAAACTAGGTATAATGATCCAGCTTTCTCTCTCTAAGGGGAAGATACTAAAAGTGAAATACTACGCTCAATTGACAAGGCAAACTGGAAACTGACTTGGAAAGTGAAAACGTAGACAAGTTAGTGATGAACCCAAAAAAGGTGCTTAGCCACTTACCCAGAGATTTATTAAATGAGAATGGTTCGCAGGTTTCCACAGGTCGTTCCAACGACAGTAAGAAGATAGTCGTGAACTTTAGGTCCCTTTTTTCACTAGTCAACAGTCACCCTCACCTACACGCGGAGTACATATTTGGCACTCAGCAAATCCTTTTTTTTTTTTTCTTTTTTCTTTCAACAAATCTTGATTGAATGGAAACCTGCCTCCTTCGAACTGGTACCAACCCCGGAGTTACGGTTCCACAATTACCTCAAAAAGCCTTACAACACAACCCAAAGAGCGGAGAAAGTAGAGACGAAAGCTTTGGGGATTTCTGTTAAAACTAGGAGCCATCAAGAGCCAACAGGGCCTACACCAACTCTACTTCCCAAATAAAGCTCTGGTGACTGTACTGCGGCTACCCAGCTGCTTCTTCACAAGGAGGTACCGGAAAGGCCGCAGATCCATAGCCTCCCACCCGGGGGCGCTGAGTGATCTGGGGGTATTCCCACTAAAGTTAGTACCTGCAAAGCTGCGACACAGAGAATGGCTCGAGGCTCTCATTACGGAGGCCGGGGCCTGGGGCCGGCCAGTTGCGCCTCCTGGCTGAGGGCTCGGCGCTCCGGAGCTGCAGTGACAGCAGGGGTCGCAGATAAGATACCACACGCCTCAGGAGGCTCGTGGCTCGTGGACCCCGGGTGTTTCACTCCCAGAATTGCGCGAGTTGTCGCATTCACATTGACCGGCGTTCTTCAAGAGTGCCCTCACAGCTCAAGCGATCACTCCTGCCTTAAGCCCAGCAGCCGGTCCCCTCCCGGCGCCGCCATCGTCAGTGTTTGTTTTCATCCGGTCGGATGAAGGCGGGGGGAGCAAGAGGGCTATGGGTGAAATACAGCTGCCTAACCTCATCCGCACTTTCGCTACGGTATGGACGCCCTATTTCATCTCTTTCCTTCGAATTCCAAAAAAAATTGATTATATTTTCATATAAATCTTTCTCACCAATTTTCCCACGTGTCTCTGAAGGAAATAAGGCGTAAAGAGGGGGGTCCTTGAAAGGGCGAGAACTTTTGGGCCGGGGGTGGAATGTGCGCCGGCTTTCCGCACGTAGTGGTGGCAACGGCAGTTGAGATGTGGCGTAGGGAGGACGCTGACGCAAGGGGGGCGGTGCCTATGGTGAGCGCCGTGGCGGCTAGTGCCAGACCGCCGGTTCCGGAGGAGGGCAGGACGGGGCTGGGTGGGTGGGTGGGGAATGCTGGTAACCTGGCAGTCGCGGAGAGGTGGGTGATGGGCCTTGGCTGACTTTGAGTGGCCAACGTAATCAGACTTCTAAGTTTCTGAGGTGCCTTTTAAAAGCGGCAGTGTCGCCTCCCAGCTCTAGCTATTCCAGGATCTTCTTTTTGAGCCTACCTTCCAATCTGTGTGGTCTTCCCTACTTTCTGGTCCTCAGCCTCAAGATTTGGATTTAGTGGGGAGAAGGGAAAGCCTGTTGTTAAAGCATATGACCTGCGTCCACCAGGCTGGGCTGTGGGTAGTTTTTTGCCCCTCCTCTCTTGTTAGACTGGTTTGAGCACACCTCACGTCCATCTTGTACTTAACAGGTGGAACCAGAGGGCTTGGATAATGAAACCCGCTGGAACCAATTCCTGCCCTGAATAGTTATGACTTATATCAGCTAGTTCGTGACCTGTGTGGTTAGGAGCAGACCTCTTTTACCTTAAGGATAACTTATGCTGTCGCCTCCATTATTTTTTTTTTTTTTAAGATCTTATTTTTAAGTAATTTCTACACTCTACCTGGAGCTGGAACTTAAAACCAGAAGATCAAGCATTGCAGGCTGTACAGACTAAGCCAGCCAGGTGCCCCACAACATTAAGCTTTTGCTTTAACCAGTTTAAATGCCAGGCATTAAGTGAGCCACCAAAATCAACTTCCATGATCTATCTATATTTTTCTTTTTTCTTTCTTTTTTTTCTTTCTTACAAACCCTTGTATTGAGGGCTGACTTTCAATAGATAGCAGTGAGGGAGCTGCTCTGCTACATAGGAAACAACTCCTATTATCTTTCAAACCAAAGTGAGCCTATTGGGCAGCCATGAGCTAGTGGAGAAAAACCCAGTTACAGGTGTAGCACCTTTTGCTTGGACAGAATGGAAATCTGAGAAAAGGAACTGTTGTAGCCTTTGAATCACTTTGATGCCTTTGGTCGGTTTCTAATGCTTTTTTCTTCTAACCTTTACAGAGAGAAGATTACAAATGCCAGAACCATTTAACTGATGGATGCTGAACCATTTAGCTGCTGAATGCTGACACTTCTTTAAATAGCTTCTTGCACCAACATCTTCACTGGGAGGAATTCAGGAAAAGTAGCAAAGGGAAGGAGAGATCACATTTGCCTGTACCATGGCTATACCAATAACAGTGCTTGACTGTGATCTCTTGTTGTATGGCCGAGGTCACCGGACATTGGACCGCTTTAAGCTGGATGATGTGACCGATGAATATTTGATGTCCATGTATGGGTTTCCTCGACAGTTCATTTATTACTTGGTGGAACTCTTAGGGGCGAGTCTTTCTAGACCTACTCAGAGATCCAGGGCTATTAGCCCAGAGACACAAATCCTTGCAGCACTGGGCTTCTATACTTCAGGTTCCTTCCAGACTCGGATGGGAGACGCTATTGGAATCAGTCAGGCATCTATGAGTCGATGTGTTGCCAATGTCACTGAAGCACTTGTGGAAAGAGCCACACAGTTCATTCGCTTTCCAGCTGATGAAGCCTCCATGCAGGCTGTGAAGGATGAATTCTACGGGTTGGCAGGGATGCCAGGGGTGATAGGGGTGGTTGACTGTATCCATGTGGCAATCAAGGCACCAAATGCTGAAGATCTCTCCTATGTGAACCGCAAAGGTCTGCATTCTTTAAACTGCCTGATGGTGTGTGACATCAGAGGGGCATTAATGACTGTGGAGACCAACTGGCCAGGTAGCCTACAGGACTATGCTGTGCTGCAGCAATCCTCCCTCAGTAGTCAGTTTGAAGCTGGAATGCACAAAGATAGCTGGCTGCTTGGTAAGTCTGCAAGTGTGAATGCTTCATTTTGTAGCTATAGAAAAATTATGTAGCAGAGCAGAATGAAATTTGAGAGTCTATAGACCTGAGTCTCGGTCCTGTCCTTTTTTTAATGAGACGTCAGGGGCACCTGGGTGGCTCAATCAGTTTAGTATCTGACTCTTGATTTTGGCTTGAGTCATGATCCCAGGATCGTGGTGTCAAACCCAGTGTTGGACTCCATGCTGAGCATGGAGTCTGCTTGGGATTCTCTCTTATTCTCTCTCTTCCTCTGCTCCTCTCCCGGGCTTGGACTCTCTCTTGAAAAAAAAAAAAAAAGACCTCAGGTGAGAACTCTCTGAGCCTTAATTTTTTTTTTTAATCAACACTTAAAAAGACATTCATGAAACGTCATTTTAAAACATAGCATTTGACCCAGATCTTCACTTCTAAGGATTTATCTTGAGGCATTTCTTCATAGATAAGAACAGTAGTTGGGATGTCTGGGTATGTCAGTCAGTTAAGCAGTTGACTTTAGGTCAAGTCATGATCTCAAAGTTCGTGAGTTCAAGCCCGGCATCCAGCTCTCTGCTGTCAGTGCAGAGTCTGCTTTAGATTCTCTGTTCTCCTCTCCCTCTGCCCCTCCCCTGTTCATTCTGTCTCTTTCTCTCTCTCGCTCTCAAAAATAAAATAAGCACAAAGAAAGTGTATTCAATAAATAAATATGAGTAGCGGTGATGTGAAGTAAAATAACATTGCAGCAGTGTTTTATAGTTGGAAAAAAAAGCAACAACAACCCTACAAAAACATTCCCCTTAAATACAGCCAAAATATTTAATCAGTACAGATCTGGTTAAATACAGTACACCCATACAACTGAGCCTGAATTCTTATCATGTGTAAAATGTTAAAAATAATGCCAACAGTAGTAATACCTCTTGTTAAGATCAAGTGATATATGCGAGAGTTCACTATAAAGTATTGTACAAATAAAAGATATTTGTGTATTATAAGACACTGTAGTGTCTCTATGAAAATGATAGCAGTGCACTTACACAGTTCTTATGGGAACTGACTTCACAGATCTGCCCAAATGCTATTGGGAAGCCTGACTTAACGGTGTAAGTAGGACACGAACCCATTCAAAACTGAGCAGTGCACACTGAGGTGACTGCACAGCTGGGAGGAATATGGTTGGGTAATAGCGATAATACCCTTGAGCTTGGCAGCTTAGTTCTCTTTGTTTGTTTTAAAGCACTACTCTTATATGAGCAATAGGACAAAGGTTATCTTCTATACAACATACTACGTAAGAGACAAAAAGAAACCTGAATGATTGGAAGACCTCTCTTTCAAAACCACTGATCATATCTGCACTGCATGTACTTATAACAGTGTTCAACATGAAATAGGCACTCAGGAATTATTTCTCTTTGATATCCTTTTATTTCTCCCATGTTCCAAGTGGGAAGAGACTGCTGTCACGCTGATTGGTTTAGAGCTGCTGGGGTACCACATGCAACGTCTTGGAACTCTGATTTTCTTGAGTTCTTGCTTCTACACACCATCTTCAGTTACCACCTTCTTTTCAACATTTATTTATTTTTGGGACGGAGAGAGACAGAGCATGAACGGGGGAGGGGCAGAGAGAGAGGGAGACACAGAATCGGAAACAGGCTCCAGGCTCTGAGCCGTCAGCCCAGAGCCTGACGCGGGGCTCGAACTCACGGACCGCGAGATCGTGACCTGGCTGAAGTCGGACACTTAACCGACTGCGCCACCCAGGCGCCCCCAGTTACCACCTTCTCTTTACTCTACCAGACCTTTATCTTAATCCCACCTTGTGCCTTTTTTGAACTTTCAAAGTTTTTTTTCAAACAAGTCACACCAAGACATGAAAGAAAGTCTGTTTTGCAAGTATCTCATCTAGTTACTTCTGCAGCTGTGAGACTTCTTGGTTCCAAGCTCATTTCTTATGAAATCACTTTGGTACCTCTACTATAAAGCCAGCTAAAACATACTGAGCACTTAGAATTTGTCAGGCAATGTTGTAAGCACTTTGCATTAGATTATCTCACTTAATCCTTATAAAAACTCTTAAGGAGTTAAATACTAATATTACCAACATTTTTGTGGATGAGGAAATTAAGGCAGAGTATCTAAGCCACTTGTGGTTAACTTTTAAAACTAGGTCACGTGAAGAATTAACTCTATTCAGCAAATACTCCCTTTGCTAAGGACCTCAAGGTCATGTAGGAATTACTTACTCCCTTTTCCTTCACACCTTGGGACCCCAGATTCAGTTGGAAATATGGCTTTAGTTTTTTGAGGTGTTTACAGGACATAGTTGGAAATAAGGAAAAACTGCCTTTTTTTTTTTTTTTTTTTTAGTAGGCTCTACGCCCACAGGGTTTGATCTCATGACCCGGAGATCAACAGTCACATGCCGTCATGAATGAACCATCCAGGCATCCCAACTCTGACAAACTTTTATTTACTTTTCTGATTCCCTTCTTTACAGGAAGAGTGAAAGTGGGAGAGATGGATATGGCAACAACATTGAAAAAATGTTTATTAAGCCGGTTTTGGTACCGGCTACATGCTACGTAAGCACTAGGGATGAGAAAAATATACCCATGTGGAAATTGATTCCCTTAATACTAGCAATTCTAGCACATACCCCTTGCAAAGCCTCCATGAACTCTAACAAGAAAACTAGTTTGAAGAGCCCTGAACTAGTACAGTATTTCACAAATTTTCCAAATCAAGAGTTATCCGGAGAATATATTAAAAATACACATCATGGGGCCACATCAAACTTTGGGAGTGAGAATCTTCAAAGAAAGCCTCTAGATCTCCTTTTTAATAGATCCCTCAAATGATTCATACAAATAGATAAATTTAGAAAACACTGGTATCTAAAAGTTGTGGGGATAATATGGGGTAATAATTTAGGGGAAGATTGGCAGGATTAGAAGAATGGCAAGATGTTAAAAAAGAGAAGATGGCTGATTGTAGGGGCACCTGGGTGGTTCAGTCAGTTAAGCATCTAACTCATGGTTTTGGCTCAGGTCATGATCTCATGGTTCATGAATTCAAGCCCCATGTCGGGTTCTGCACTGATAGCATGGAGCCTGCTTGGGATCTTCTCTCTTCTCTCTTTTCGCCCCTCCCCTGCTCATGCTCTCTCTCTCTCAAAATAAATGTGTGTATATATATATATATATATATATATATATATATATATATATTAAAAAAAGGTTGATTGTATCTTAACGCCATCAGATTTGTGGAATAGTTCTGTTTGCCAAATGTAGAATTAACCAGATTCCTTTTGTTGTTGTTTTTAATTTGTTTTATGTTTTTTTTTTAGTATGAAATCATTTTTATAAAAATTTAAAACCAAGAGCAATATTATATTGCTTAGATACAATATAAACAAATGGGGGAAAAATGACAAAATTCAGAATAGTGTTTTCATCAAAGGGGTGTATGGGAGATCCTGTGTGTGTGTGTGTGTGTGTGTGTGTGTGTGTGTGTGTGTGTGTGTGTGTTTAGCATATTTTCACCATGGGTGTCATCCCTTCATGTCCTTCTCATGTCTCCCTTCAGAACTGCACTACCTAATTCCTCTTCTCTAAATGTACTGCAAACGATTCAGCCTGAGTTCTTATTTCTTCAGCTCTTGGCCTAGTATTGTTAAGCAGCTTTGGGTAAGATCTGCCAGAATGTCTTGTGGATGACTGATCATGTAAGCAATTGTAATCTGTTTAACAATTCTGATCCTAATCCCCTCCTGAGTGTCTGGTTTTCAGTGGTGCTTGGATTATAACCAGTTAATAACGATGGAGCATTTTATGAAAGGTCTGCATTAAGTAGCTTGTTTTTTATGTCTCCACATCTAATGCTCATACTATTTCTTAGAGAAATGTATAACAAATACCATTTAGTATCTCTGTGCTTTGGCATTCATCTTAATGTTTATCTTACTCTCTTTTACAGCATTACACCATTGTTTTCCTGACTCTGAGTCTGACATTAGTGTTTAGTGACTAGCTCCTTCTCTTTCCTTTGCCTGGCATATCAGAGGATGGCTGACATATATTTTGATCTTCTCATTTATAAAATGAGTTCAGTAATATCTTACCTGGCAGAGTTGGGATTGGATAATAAGGAATAATACTTTTGAAGTGCCCAGCACGGTGCCTGCTACATAGTAGGTATTCAATGAGTCACTGATACTATTTTCATTATTATTTTCAGCATCAGTTTCTTAAATTCAGTATTTAGTAGGTGGAGCTCAACTAAGATAGTTTGTACTTAAGGGGGAAGTCAACTGAATGTAAAATTTGAAAATGTTATGAGGCTTCTTAAATATTTAAAGCTAATCCGGTACACCTACAAATAATACAATGTTGTATGTCAATTATGTGTAAGTAAAAACATTAAAAAAAAATTTGGTGGGGTGGGGCACCTGTCTGGCTCAGTTGGTAGAGTGTGCAACTCTTGATCTTGGGGTTGTGGGTTCGAGCTTCATATTAGATGTAGAGATTACTTAAAAATAAAATCTTTAGGGGTGCCTGGGTGCCTCAGTTGGTTGAGTGTCCGACTTCAGCTCAGGTCATGATCTCATGGTTGGTGGGTTTGAGCCCCGTTTCAGGCTCTGTACTGACAGCTCAGAGCCTGGAGCCTGCTTCAGATTCTGTGTCTCCCTCTCTCTCTGCCCCTCCCCTGCTCTCGCTCTGTCTCTCTCTCTCTCAAAAGTAAATAAACATTAAAAAATAAAATAAAATATTTTAAAAAATAATAAAAGAAATAAATTTTTAAAAGTTTATTTATTTTGAGAGAGAGCTCAAGCAGGAGAGGGGCAGAGAGAGAGGGAGAGAAAGAGAATCCCAATCCACACTGAGAGTGCAGATACAATATAAACAAATGCAGAGAAGTACCAACTTGCACAATAGCTGTGTTCCTGACCCACTATCAGTTTTGGTATGTAGTTACGGACGGTTCAGAGAGTCAGGGCACTCTTCCAAAACATACACAACTCCTTTCTCTCATGAACCATGAGCTGAAATCAAGAGTCGGATGCTTAACTGGCTGAGCCACCCAGGTGCCCCTAAAAAATTTTTTTTAAATAAAGTTAATCCAGTTCTTTAAAAGGTAAGCTTCTGAGAGAAAGGAATTGTGTATGTTTTGGGACAGTGCCCCGACTCTCTGAACCGTCCATGACTACATACCAAAACTAATAGTGGGTCAGGAACACAGCTATTGTGCAAGTTGGTACTCTCAAGTTGTCTCAGATTTCTAAGGGGTTGTACCTCTGTGTGAGACATTTCATCCCCCAGGCCGGCTGTAGTGAGTCAGGACAATTAAGCATTATAGAAACATTGTACTGTTGTAACAGGACATTGCATCCCAGCCTTGTATTGTATTTTGTTCTTAGCATTGCCTGAGATCATTTGATAAGCAAGTCACCTTAGGAAAATGCCTTGCATATATTATTTTAACTGACTTATGATCTGATTTCCTTATTGCTGTTACTATTTGTATCATTGTATTTATGTGAAATTCTACCAGTTTCTGTTACAAAGCACGGTTCTAGCGAATGTAATATCTAGGAACACCTGAGGTCTGATCTCTGCCACAGGTGCTGGGACTTTGATCTTATTGTTCTTAGCACTGGGAGGATGAATGATTATTGTCCATGAGATATGCACTCTGAAATCCGTAGGTAGTGCTTTCAGACCTGACACTGTAATGGTAAGGTTAGAAATTTTCCTCACAAGTGTTTGGAGCTTTCCTGGAAGAACTCTCTCTTTCTCTCTTGTACTTTTTTCTTTGGAGATTTTGAAGGTTTGCTTGCTGTATGATAGTTTTTACTAACCTTTTTCAAAATTATTTTTTAATGTTTGTTTTCAAGAGAGACAGAGACAGAGAATGAGCAGGGGAGGGGCAGAGAGAGAGGGAGACACAGAATCTGAAGCAGGCTCCAGGTTCTGAGCTGTCAGCACAGAGCCTGACGCGGGGCTCAAACTCACGAACCGCGAGATCATGACCTGAGCTGAAGTCGGACCTTCAACCAACTGAGCCACCCAGGTGCCCCCTAACCTTTTATTAAAGAACAAGATCTCTGAGTTTAGAAAGTCAGGGATTTTATTTCCTTCAGTGCCTTCACCTTCTTCCCACATTTTTTTCAGACTTGGCTGTTTGGTTGGTTGTTTGTTTTTAAAGCTGTCAGCCTTTTTCTGTGTTGGTTTAAACCAAGGATATTTCCAGCCAAGACCCATGTCTTACTGCTCGTGATCCTAGCATGCCTTCTTTTTACCACAACATTTCCCTCTTGGTTTTTCTGGGGCATGGTGGCTCCAGAGTCTGTTGCATCCATTCTCTATATTTGTTCCTAGATTTTCCTTTCTGTTTGTATTCCAATTAGAATGACTTACTATTTCTTTGGACCTTCCCCACAGGTGATAATTCCTTCTTTCTCCGTACTTGGCTCATGACCCCCCTTCACATTCCTGAAACTCCAGCGGAATATCGCTATAATATGGCCCATTCTGCTACTCACAGTGTGATTGAGAAGACCTTCCGAACCCTCTGTTCCCGATTCCGCTGCCTGGATGGATCCAAAGGGGCACTGCAGTACTCACCAGAAAAGTCCAGCCACATTATCTTGGCTTGTTGTGTCCTCCACAACATCTCCCTGGAGCATGGGATGGATGTTTGGTCCTCTCCAATGACAGGACCCATGGAACAGCCCCCTGAGGAAGAGTATGAGCACATGGAGTCCCTGGACCTAGAGGCTGACCGAATACGTCAGGAGCTGATGCTCACTCATTTTAGCTAATGTGAAATCTGGGGGCGAGGGAAACTTTTCCAGGAGGAGTTGGGACAAACTTTCTCCCTCACCGCCCCATACAGAGTCCCCTCATCTAGCATGAATGAGTATGTGGACACTTGTCACAAATCGACATTTAATCTGTGTGTTTTAGAAGAGTTGTGGCTATGCCAGGATATCTTGATAACGTTTGCAAATATATTAGCTAAACCAAAAACAAGACAATAAATAGTTCCCTGCTATCCAGTGAACTCCAGATTGAGCCCCACTCATTTGAAAAGTCACTAGTAGTAGACATTTATGATTGTGCCCACAAAATCAAAGCAAAGGGGAAAACGGTGCTCAGCCAGATATTTTTTGTCTGTTTCTTAAATTATGTGGAGATTTCAAATGAAAACTATATGTGTTTGTCCTGAATTATTAGGTGGGATTATTAGGTGGAACTTTCTACTTTGCTGCCTATATAGACATCATCTGAGACAAGTGTAAAGAGTAAATGTGAGTTCGGGAATGGTTTTCGGACATAAGTGAGTGGCTGCTAATCTGAGTTTGCAGCCTTGTGTTTTTAGGAGGATGCTGGGGACAGTCTGAGACCTCCATCTTTCTGTAGTAGTTGGACTGTGACTTGCAGTTGGTTTCTAGGGAGAACATCTGGATTCCAATCTCCTCTTTCCAACCCAGAGGAGGAGTTAGAGGATAAATGGGTTTAAGAACCCAATCAGCTCAAAGAAGACAAGTAAAATATAGATAAAATAGCAAGTTTACACTTTACAGATCTAAAGACCCTGGTAGATAGATGGACAGAGGAGATTCACCCAGGTTTTGACAGCTCACATCTAAATAGATCACATTTCTTATGTTCATGATGTTAGAATATCCGTTTGGCCATTCTGCTCTGAAATTCATTGTACAGAAAGAAGACTTTGAGAATAAAAAGATACATGAAAGTAGTAAGAAAGTGAAGTAAAAAGAACATAGTTTCTTGGTGTGAAATGAATTTTGGCATTAGACCTATTTGGATATCTTGCAAAATCATGGACAGAATTTCCCAGGAAATGAATAATCCCCACCAAGTCTTATTCTAAAATTACACTGATATAAAAACAACCTAATTGGAATAAAGAAAGTGTGAATTAGGTTCACACATTGGTGCCTCTGCTGGGACAAAAAAGAGACTTTCCTGAGGATTGTCTTGTTCCTGGTGTCTCATCAACTCACCATGTGATACCTCAGAATTGTCCTCTTGGATCATTTCCTACCTGCCTTTGGCAGTGTTAATCTGGTGATTTTCAAAGTAAAGAAATGAACAGCTGATGACAGAAGAAATTTGGAAATAAACTGAGGGTGACTCATCCCCAAGATTAAAAACAATTATGGATTATTATCTGCTGTTTATTTCTACTCCAAATGCTATTTCCCATCATCATTCTACTCTATAAAGAGTGGGTCCATGTGGCAGGAGGTTGAGCTTGATGTGTACAATGATGTCATCGAGATGACAATGGACCGCAAAGAGGTGCCTGAGAATGTTAGTTCTACTCTTTCTGTAGAGGTGTCCTGTTACATATTCTTCCTTTGTAAAAGCTAACCTGTGACCAGGCTTGCTTTGTCCCCTTCATGAGGCAATATTTTAATTCTTGTGGTCTTTCCAAGCGTCCTGAGATGGGTATTTTTCCCTACAGAGTTTTGGTTCTGTTGTGCATATTGCATAAGGAAAGGGTTACTTGACATCCACATATCATAAGTGCCAAAGTGGAATGTGAACTTAGAAAGTGTCTGGCATTTTAGCCCGAAAAACTACATTAAAGGAAACTTGGGGCTTTTCACAACTTAACTCACTAGATGGTAACATGAAGCCTGAGTGGGAGGGACAGTCTTGGAGAGATTTCAAAAGTAATTTTAAGTCTATTACTTGCACACCAAAGATAATTTCTAAGTGCTGAAGTGACTGAATATTGGCTAGCAGTGTTTTTCCCTGGGAGCATTTTATTTCCTAATAATTCCACAGAGTAACTGTTCAAATCTATTTCTTTAATCTCCTTTCAACCTGAATTTTTACAGGCCAGGATTTTTTCAGTCCTTGGTTACAATTTCCCTAAAATGATCTAGGGTTGGGATCAGGGTCTGTATTTCGATTGCCAAGGGTTTGCCCATAGGGACTTTTCATAAGTGCCTGAGAAGTCTTCTCTTGAGGTCCTTACTGTGGATTTTTAGTATCTTCCTGGTACAGTTTTGGGAAAGAGTCAAGGATTATGCCTGTCTTATGTAAGCTTCATCTTCCTGTAGATGATGCCATCTGGTCAGCCCAGAAGTTTTCCAGATTTGCCCTTAGATGTTTCAAGACAGCAAAGTCCCAGGATATATTAAGATAAAACCACAATAGTGGGTCATCACTGGTTTGCCAATTTCAAATTCTACACAAGAGAGACCACAAACATTCTTAGTTTAAAATGAACTGAACAGAGATGGGTCTCCTTTCCTGACCCTTGGACTGTAAAGGATATCTAGCAAGTTAATCTAAGTTGAGACTAACGGGGTCATATAGTAAAGACATATAAGAAGCGGGAGGGGTAAAATAGAAGCTAGACAGATAACACACACTGTGATTGTATCCCAACCTGAAATGATAAAACAGCTCTCAGACTGAGCTTAGCCGTTGCTGTCCCTGACAATGGAAGGCAAGTTAGGAAAAAAAAAAAAAGAAAGAAAGAAATCAAGGATACTTAATCATTGTGTGTACGCATAACATGTCTTCAGGGCCCATATTGCTCTGTAGATCCCACCCAGATTTTACGAAATTGTGAGAATAAGATAACAGAGTTAAGTGAGAGTTGGTTGATCATGAGAATGTCAATGCAAGAAGGAAGAGAAAATACTAGCTGAATGCTGGGAACACTCCAGTTCCCTAACACATAAAATTCACAGGAGTTTTTATTGTTTTCATGACTACACTTTAAACCCCCTTTGTGATAATCAAATGAGAGTGATGAGATCTCTGATACTAGAAAGGAGCAAGGAAAATAAACCTCGAAATCAGAAGCTAGTACATTTCAAAAGAAAAAAGATCCAGGGGCTCCTGGGTGCCTCAGTCGGGTAAGCATCTAAATATTGATTTTGGCTCAGGTCATGATCTCACTGTTTGTAGGATCAAGCCCCACGTCAGACTCCACGCTAACAGCATGGAGCCTGGAGCCTGCTTGGGGTTCTTGCTCTCCCTCTCTCTCTGCCCCTCCCCAACTCGCGCAGTTGCACACTCTCTCTCTCTAAATAATAAACATGAAAACATTTAAAAAAAAAAAAAGAAAAGAAAAGAAAAACAGACCAATTGAAAGCAATCTCTATGTGTGTTCAACAAAACAGTAAGGATCTATCATTCTGTTGAGACTTTAACCCTTACATATATATCATAAACATGTTTATGAAAGGGCTGATTTGTCATTCTAGAGTCTTAACATGTTCATATGATTCAATCTATTGATAAACTGTGCCACTGAAAGCTTATCCTATATAAATAATTCCGAAGAAGGAAACATCTCCTATAATTCTGTGAATGACTTACCCGCTGTTCTGGGATCTCTCTCCTTCACTGGGCTGCTCCTATATCATTACCCTGCTTCTACCTTTACCACCCAGCCCAAAGTGTGTACATTACCCCAGAGTGCCATAAGACCAGGCTACAAAAGAACAGAACAGAATTGCAACTACAACTGGCTTGTCATTTGGCTGCTCGAGTCCCAATTCCTCTTCCTGGAATTCCTAATATGACTCATGGTACTGCTACAGGGTTCTTTCATCCTAGGCTCAGGCCTGATTTCTATTATGCAGAGTGTAGTAGATGTTTTTTAGAGCCCAGAGCCAATACAAGGAAGTTTCCTTCCCTTCTCTCCTTTTCCCTCCTTTCACCCTTCATCCCAGGCAAATCCTCCATGTCTACAAGTGCCAATCCTCTTTTCCTGGCTTAGTCTTTACAAGTTCCTTACATGTGATTGACATGGATTTACAATCCTTACAAGTGGTTGACAGTGGCTATGTCCATTCTTAGGGTAACCAACTGTCCTGGTTTGCCCAGAGCCATTGCAGTGTTAGCATTGAAAGTTCCCTGTACTGGGAAACCCCCTAATCCTCAGCTCATTGGGACAGATGGTCACCCTACTTCAGGAGAAGCATTATCTTACCTTCAAGGGGGTGGCTCCCCCAGGAGAGCCATAATACAATACATAGCCATAATACAAGCCAATACAAGCCATAATACAATAAGCAATAATCAACATAATAATGAATTATTAAGTCTTAACACTGATATGTAAGTATCAGTGATATATCCCAGTATGATCTTTACTCTGCCCACTTGGTTTAAGTCTCCCTCAATGTAAGGACATTCCTATAGGTTTGAGAATTTCAACTCCTGATCTCTTGTGATCTACTCTTCTGTCCAACTTGGCTTTTCCATAAGAGCCAGCAGTAGTTTACCGTCACACTGAATCCTAAATCCACCCTTGAAAAGAAACAGTTCTCTAGAGAAATTTATCTATAGAGATGCAACTCTGCCTGCAGAATAAATCATCTTTCTCATGGTTTCACAGAGCAGTTTAGCCTCAACTTATAAAATAGCTCCATTTTCAGGTGATGGTTTTAGATTTATATTTGCATACCCTTCAGGTGTTTTTCCCAAAATAAAAGTCTCCCATTTTTGAAGACTGAAAACTTCTTGTAGCCTTGAAATTAGTTTCTTTAGTTTTTCTCACTGAAATCAAGGTTTCAAAATAATGTTGTTATTTGGGTCAAATTTGAATGAGGGCTATAGCTTTAGATGCTTATGCCCCACAAGCCTTTCTAAGAAGGAAGCTTCTCTAAAACATGTATTCTGGGAATAGAATCTCAGTCCTGGATGACAGCAAAGGAAAGTCTATTTGTTGCTCCTCATCTGGCTTCAGGAATGTGGCAGAGACTGCTTATTTAGTTGACACTTAGTATCCTTTTGCTCTTGACTTTGAGAACTGCCCAGGATAAAGACTAATTCCCAATTAGGTGTGGCTATGTGACTAAATTCTGGCCAGTGGAATATAAGTGGAAATGTCCTGCGCTATTTTCAAGATATGTCCTTATGGCAGGAGACATGCCTTTCCTCTTTCAGCTTCCTGCTAGTTGGAATGTAGACATGATGGCTAGAATTTGAACAGCTGCCTTGGACCTGGGATAAAAGCCACTTATTGAAGATGTCAAAGGAACAAGATGGAAGCCTGGTTCCTGATACCAAATAGGCACACCTTACCCTAGGCTGTGTATCTCTGGGTTTCTTTTACATGATGGAGAAATACACTTCTACTTTGCTTCTTCACTCTTTTTGTTTAAGTGCAATAGGTCCTAATTGTAAATAAAAAGGTTACAATTATCTCTTTCCAAGAGCAGCAATGCCTATTACACAGAAAATGTTTGGAGGCAACATATACATCCAACAATGGGGAGCAAGGTCAGTATATCCTCTCAATGGAATATTGTGCAATTGTTAAAAATAACAACTCTTAAAGACTTAATAGGGAAATGATACAATGGGAAACAATAACACTTGTATCTCTGCTTAAACTTTAAAACATTATGCAGGCTATTTCTTAGGACTGCATGGGAGCATGAACAAATTAAAACTTGGTGGTTTTTTTTTTAAGTTTATTAATTTTGAGAGAGAGAGAGAGTGGGGGAGGGGTAGAAAGAGAGGGAGAGAGACAATCCCACACAAACTCTACACTATCAGCACAGAGCCTGATGAGGGGCTTGAACCCACAAACCACGAGGTCATGACCTGAACCCAAATCAAGAGTCAGATGCTCAACCAACTGAGCCACCTAGGCACCCCAAAACTTTGTGTTTTGGAAGTGGATTATTAAATTCTTTCTTTTTTAAGACTTTCATAAATGTTGCTATGTTTCCTTATTTTTAAGTCCCCTAAAACAGTAGTAGACAACAAAAGCCCAGTGTTTCATCCTCATATTATGGATGCTGATTCTATCCTGCATTATATATATGAGTTGTCCCTTGAACATTGTCATGGACTTAAAGGAGATTTTTAAAAATTATAATAAATTATAAATAAAGGTAATGTTGTAAGGATGTGACCTTTCACTTTGATTAGATTATAAGCTCTTTAAGGGCTTGGACTATCATTTCTTTTTTACGCCTTTACTCTCCCCTTAGGGGGGACTTACGGTAGCTGTATAATTGCTCACACTTGGTAATCCATATTTGGAGTGATCTATGTGATTTATTGAATTGTACCTAGGATGTACATATTAATTCACACTTGTGCTGAGAATATTAATTTGTCTACTACAAGACTTCAGAAAGGGACTATTGCTGTGATGATGAAAATTTAAACTTTTGCAGGTTCTGAACCCAAGGAAAATTTTGATCATCACGTAAGAAGCACACCCGTAGCTCCAGGCCTTTGAAAGAAAATTTTAAAAAGCATACGTGTATTTTTTTTTCCTGCCTTAAGTTCAGCCTACAAACCCCTGAATTTTTCCAACTTCTCTTTGCTGTGTTTTATGGGACCTAAAGTGGAACTTTAACAGCGTTGACTCACTTTGTTTCTCAGTCTGGATTCTCTCTCATTGTCTCTCTGTGCCTCTGTCATGTATATGTATGTTTATTTTTATGTACCTCACTGTCCGTGAGGGAACTAAGAGTCACGCTTGCTCAGTTGGGATAATGTTGGGAGTCCATAACTTAGTTGCTGAACTGGTAAGTGTCATTGTGCTATGCCTTGATCTCCAACACTCAAGAAAAACTCCGGTGCTCTAAACAACTTCGCTGGCAAGCAACACAGAAAATGGCAGAAGCACCGGCTACTTTACTCCGCCGCTTGTGATCTGGGTTTGTTTATTCATGCCTTGGCCAGGAGTCGGACCTAGGGTTGGAGCGGAGCAGTTTTTCGGCGCTCGACTGCATCTCCTTGAACGATTGGCTGGGCGCTCATCCTATGATGTCTGGGCCGTTCGTGTATTCGGTGATCTTTTGCGCCGTCTTCTTGCTTGATGTCTCCTGAGCGGTGGCGGCGCCGGGTCGAAGGCTGACTTATCCGCGAGGCCCCGCGCTCAGGCTGCTTTCTTCCGCTGGTCGGTAGAGCGGACCCCTTGCTTCCTTCCTGCCTCTTCTTCTTGTCGGTGGTTGGGTCCCGTCGCTGGGCTGCAGACGGAGCCTCCGCCCGCCTTGCAGGTAGGCCCGGGAGGAGCCTGGGAGGCCCGGCCCGGCATCCTTCCGCTGGCGGGTTGAGAAGACCTTGGCGCCGGCGGGTGGGCGGGCGGCTTGGCCGCGGAGACACGGCCGGAGGAGGAGCTACCCGGCTGCGTTCGGGGGCGCGGTCGGAGAGGCGGCAGGGCGCGGAGGGAGAGGCCGGAAGGAGGGAGAGATGCTGGGGCTGCTTTACGCGGTTAGGTAGGGAGGGGATGTTGGGTCTAGGGCGGGTGTTGGCACCCTCAGTGTGGGGGGAAATCGCCTTCCAGGAACGGATAGAGCTTTGCGCGCTTGCCCCTCCTCGGTCTCCCCTCCCGCCTCCCCGCCCCCAAGGCCCCGGGTGTCATGACTCAATTGCGCTGGGGACCTCCTCGGAGTCCGACCTTGGAAGGGACCCTCGAGTAGGTGGAAACAAGTGGAACACGGCCCCCTGGCTGCTCTGAGCGAAGTGTCATGTTCTTGCGTTTTGGGGATAGGGAAACTGAGGCAGGGTTCTGGGACTTGACTTTTCCCCACGTCCCAAATAGGTCTTTAAACGTACTATGAGTCGTTTTTTGGTCATTTGCAGGTTCGGGTTTTTTTTCCCCCCTCCCTCTCTATTTACCAGTCACTTTATGTACACAGCGATTTGTCGTTTGTGATCTCTCCTACCTGGGAATACAGATTCTGTCACTGGTGACTTCAGAAGTAAAGGGACCATGCTGGTTTTGTTTGTCAAAGTCTGTATCATTTTAGTGAGAAAAGCAATGGCAATTCTGTTTCTTGGATAGAAAATTTTGTTTGCTGACCAGTTTGCTTTCTGGTTGATACTTATTTCTCCCCCCCCCCCCCCCCAGCTTGTTCTCAATGGAAATCTTCCAACTATGTTGTTAAGTGGTTAATGTCCAAGGTTGGAGGATTGGTGAAGATTTTCAAATCAGGTATTTGTCCTGAAGAGTTTGCTTTCTAGGAAGAATCCAAAGGAAACCCAAGGAGTCGTTTCCAGAACAATTTTATCATATTCGATTAGTGGTTTAGTTGTGCGTATACTAAACAGCCATTGTGTAGGATTCATTCAAATATTGAAATATTTAAATTTAAAGTTAAAATTCTGGCATCTCCATTATGTTTTCCTTTCTCTCTCAACTTAGAAACTTTGGGGACTAAGCGTTCTTACTCATTTTATTTTCATTGGATTCAGTGTCACGATCCTAATTTGTGTAGCTTCTTTGTTGAAAAAAAATATTCAGGCTTTAGGTTGAATAAGTATTTCCATAGTATGTAAAATCAGTAGGACAGTGGTTTTAAAGAGAGAACAGATTAAATTTCTAGTCCTTGGGTGGAAACTATACAAGTATGTGTTTTGTTTTGTTTTGTTTTTAACAATTTTAGAATTCTAATATGAGTTGTGGAAAGGTTATTGTTCCTCTAATGTTTTTGATTTTGAGGTCAGCAATATCTAAGCGTGGGGTCCTTGGTCATCAATGATTTCCTAGTTACCAGGACCTCAGAACTTCCAGAAAGGGATTAAAGAAGAGCCACCAGACTGGAAAACCTAGATTGGGAAGTTAGGCTAAGAATGTGTGCTCTCTGAAAAAGTTTTTATGGTAGAAGAGAACGTATATCAGCATTTAGTGAAGGAAGTGACGTTATCTCCTGGGAATTGATTCTGCATAGAATTTGTAGTTAATGTAGTATCTCAGTGACTCCTAACGAATGCTAAATAAAGATGGAGTTTGCTAGGAGTGTCACAAAAAATGTTAGCAACATTTTGTTACGTTTCTATAGGAAATAATTAGCAGAGGTTTAAGTTGAATTGAGGAAGACAAGAAATTTGGTTGTGGTGCTGGTGGTGAGGTTATAGGGATAGAGCTTATTGGCTTCTACCCTGCTTTGTGATAGAAATTCACTCCACAATTTACCTTTCTTGGTTAAATCTTGCGCTGTTCTGTCAGTGTCAGATCAGGCTCTCTTCTGGCATTTCCTTTCAGAAATTTATGAGTTCAGAATGTGACTTAATTGTTCTATCTTCTCTTTTCGTGAGAAAGTTCTTGAGGATTATTAAAGATGTGAACTTCTTTGAATATCTTCTATAGCTTGTCCTGGAAGGAGTTATATTCTACCTTGGAAAAGATTAATTATATGTATCACTTGAAAACTACTGGTTATTTTTATTAACTGTAATAATTTGGTTTTATATTGTATAATTTTCAAATTATCTTCAATACACGTTAGGAAGCTTATGAAACTTTATTCTTTTTCTTTTTCTTTTTTTTGTAAGTAAGCTCCACATCCAGTGTGGGGCTTGAACTCACAGTCCTGAGATCAAGAATCGCATGCTCTTCCAGCTAAGCAAGCCAGACTTTTGTTCTTTTGATCATGCTTCTTTCTGCTTCTTATTAATACTGAGTCCATACATTTATGATCTTCAAGGATCTTCATGAATGTTGACAATGTATCTCACTATTCCCATTTATCCTGCTCTGAAAGCAGTTTGAGAAAAAGTTTTGTTGTTAGCACACTGAAGTCTCTTTTTTTAAAGATACATCTCAGCCTTGATAGAGTTATTTTGGAATGGGATGCAGATCTTTTTGCCCAGTGGTTTGGTTTACCAAAAAAACCCCCAAACCAACAAACAGAACAAAATAAACACCCCCCCCCCCCCGGCCCCCAAAACTCCTTAAGTTCCTTTAATCATAGTCATTCTTGTTTCCTTCTCCAATTGTTCCTCATAAACCCAGAGAGAACTTTCTGTTTCTTGTCATAATTTCTGTTTGTACAGAAGTACTATGGTACAACTTGTCCTGTGGCTTGGGGGTGATTTATATTTTATATTTTCAAGCCCCTTCTCCCCCCACCCCAAAGTTAATTAGATCTATCTTTCCCCCTTTTTGCAAAGCTAAAATTAGTTACTGATAGATAAAAATTTTGTGATCAGTTATTGTCAGAATGTATTTATGTGCCCAGTAGTATGTGGCAGTCTGCCAAAATGATGTAGTGTGAAGAAAACAGATTAAGGAATCAGGAGACCTGGATTTAAGTCCTAGGCTTATATACTTCATAGCTGAGAAATCCTTTACAAATTATTTAAGGAGACTGTAGGGAAGGTTGCTCCCCTTTACTGGGCATTTACTATGTCATGTTCTTCACAGGCATTATCTCATTTAATACAACAGTCCTTTAAGGTAGATATTATTTTCCCAGTGGATACTGAACTCAGAGTACGTAATTTGACCAAGATCACACAGCAAGAATGTAGCAGAGTTGGGATTTAAAAACAAGGCTTTGAATACTTTTATGAACCTGTGTTTAGAGAATGGGAAAGATAATACTTTTATCATAATATTTCTATTGAGAAAAAAGTATGTGAAACTGCTTTAAAACGATAAAGTGCTCTTTAGATATTAACTGCTATGCTATCTTACAGCAATGGTGAGCAGTCATCTAAGTTCTTGGGACAACTTGTTTCTTTCAAGGCAACATTATGCCTGACAGTCATGGAGGATAGAGGTGACAAACATTAAACCAGCATTGGAGGAGCTTAACTAATATGTGTGTGGAAAGGAGTGAATGCCTGGAAGTGCCAGTGAAAGAGAAGTTTTAAGTGCTGTATGTGTAGATGGGGTGAGGCTGAGAATATTTACCCCCTGTCTTCCAGTTAGTCCTGCCTGTGTGTCTATAGATTAATGTAGTATCTTTTCCATTTTGTTCTCTGTCTTTTCTTAGGGTTGATAATTTCCACTTCTCCACCTAAACTTTTTCCTTTCCTTATTGACTATTGTTCTTGTGCTGTGTTGTTTCCTAAGGTACATGTATCCCTATCAGACCTTTTGGAACTATTTCTTTTCTTTTTTTCTTTTTTAAATTTATTTTGAGAGTGATAGAGAGCAAACAGGGGAGGGACAGAAAGAGAGGGAAACAGAATCCTAAGCAGGCTTCAGGGCTTCGGCACAGAGCCCGATGCAGGGCTTAAACTCACGAACCATGATATCATGACCTGAGCTGAGATCAAGAGTTGGATGCTTAACCAACTGAGCCACCCGGGTGCCCCTCTTCTTCTTCTTCTTCTTCTTCTTTTTTTTTTTTTAAGTTTGTTTGTTTATTTACCTTGAGAGAGAGGGAGAGAGCATGGGGGAGAGGCAGAGAGAGAGGGAGAGAGAGAAAACCCCAAGCAGGCTCCACACCATCAGTGCAGAGCACAAAGGAGGTTTGATCTTACAAACCATGAGATCATGACCAGAGCCCAAATCAAGAGTCGGATGCTCAACCAACTGAGCCACCCAGGTACTCCAAGTTTGTTTATTTATTTTGAGAGACAGAGAGCAGCCATGTGAGTGGGGGAGGGGCAGAGAGAAAGAGAGAGAGAGAGAGAGAGAGAGAGGGGGGAGAGGAGAGGAGAGGAGAGAGAATCCCAAGCAGGCTCCATGCTGTCCGCACAGAGCCCCATGTGGGGCTTGATCTCCCGAACCATGAGATCATGACCTGAGCTGAAATCAAGATTCTGATGCTTAACCAATGGAGCCGTCCAGTCTCTCCTATTCTTTTTTTTTTTTTAAGTATATTTATTTTGAGAGAGACTGTGTGCGCGCAAGAACTGTTGAGTGCATGCATGCATATGTGAGAGCAGGGGAGGGGCAGAGAGAGAGGGAGAGAGAGAATTCCAGTTTCTGCACTGTCAGCACAGAGCCCCACATGGGGCTCTATCTCATGAACTGTGAGATCATGCCCTAAACCGAAATCAAGAGTTGATGCTTAACTGCCTGAGCCACCCAGGTGCCCTGGAACTATTTCTTGATTGTGACTCTGTGTTTCAACCCTTTCCTTTTCAGACTTTTGTTCATCTAGCAAATATTTATTGAATGCTCATTAGATGGTGGTATACAAAAGTAGACATGAATATTCTTACTCTTAATGGAGTTTATTCCAGTGGGGAGCAGAGTTGACCAGGAATCTGATGGATATTGAAATTTAGGCTGTGCTCTGAAAGAAACAAGAGCTGACAGCAAGATGAAGAAGTGAGGAGGGCGCTGGGTGTTCATGGGGAGAGTGGAGTCTTCAGTCATGGCATCTTTAATCCCATTAAAAAGTTGCAATCACAACATATCATGATTCAGTAAATTAAGGTTCTCTTTCTGCCATCACAGTGGAAGTCTTCATTTAAAATTGCTACATGTGGGGTGCCTGAGTGGCTCAGTCTATTAAGTGTTTGATTTCAGCTCAGGTCACGATCTCACACTTTGTGAGTTCGAGCCCTTCACCGGGCTGCACTGACAGTGCAGAGCCTGCTTGGGATTCTCTCTCTCTCCCTCTCTTTTTGCCCTTCCTCCACATGCATGCTCTCATGCCTCTCTCTCTCTCTCTCTCTCAAAATAAATTAAAAAAAAAAGATAAAATTGCTGTATGTAATATTTGTTAGTGTATGGTGACACTGGATTTGGCATAATAAAGGATCACTATGACTTAGAAATGTCCAGCATGCTTGGCTAATGAGTTTAATTTTTACTTCTAATGTGACCTGAATTTAAGTAGTTTTCATTTGTTAATTTTTTCTAAAATAATTATTCTTTGGAATTTGAGTTCAGTGAATTTAAACACTGGATACATGACTTCAGATTTATTTGTAGCAGAGACTAAGCTGAAGTACTTAGCCTTATATAAGGGGAAAGCTTTAGAAGGATTATAGTGAAATTGAGAGAGGGAAAATGTAGGCTGCTGCTGCTGAGTATGTGTATATGATAATATGTACTTATAATCTTGTTTAGTACCTTTCTTTCAAGATATTAAAAGTGTTTTGTAGCATTTTTTTACTGCTGCTTATTGGAATCATATGTCTGTCTGTCGAATTAACTGAGGCAAATTTCACATTTCATTATTTCATCATTTGTTTATTTCTGCTTCCCAGGATAGAACGTGTAGTTTCCCATGAGTTAACATTGTTTTGTTTTAGGTGTACATGCTTATGATATAATGAAACATTTGAAATTTTGCTGGGTTGCAGAGGATTAATATGCCTGTTTGACTTGGGGAGAGATTTGGAGTATTTCACCCTAGCTGACCAGTGAAAACAGGATAGAAAAATATGTCTTCCCAGACTCTTGAATAACAGCCTAGTGGCACTGATTCTTGGAGCCAGGCAGTCTGAGTCCAAATCTCAGGACCACTATTTACTAACTGCAACTTAACGTAAATACTTAACGTCTCTGTGCCTTTCTTCATGTGTAGAATACCATACGATTGTGAGAAATGAATGAGAGAATATATGTAAAGCATTTAGAACAGCAGATAGTGCTATATGTGCCACCTGTTATTGTTTTCAATATTATTATTATAACACCTTAAAGATTGTATGTTCCCCAAAAGGACAACAAACAGTAGTGATGCTTAGATTGAAGTTCAGTGTCTTCTGAGAAAACTTAAACAGCAAACAGGAAGTTCAAGCAGTGTATTTGTTTCTCCTTTTCCTCAGTGTGTTTCAAGTTAAAGTGAGAGGGTATGTCTTTACTGGGAGAGAGAAACCTAGAAAGCAGCAGTGTCTGAAAGAATTCCAAGTAGAAGAGACATGACGGAATTTTGAGGATTCTGTAATATGTATGGTAAAACAGGCCAGAGCTATTTTAGGAACAGAAAAACATTTCTTTGCCAAACAGGTAGAAAATTTTAGCATCTGAATTTTACCATGTATTTGAACTGTGATTAGTACTTGAACGATTTGGAAGAAGTTGTCTAAAGGCATGGAAGAGAATGATATTTAGGGAAAAGTCAAAGTTACCAAATCAACTTGGGTAAACTTCTGGAAGAGTGAACTTGTATTTCATATAGTGGTACAGAAATGCAGTAGAGTTAGTTTTTTATTCCTCTTGTCCCTTTATGCCATCATAAATTGTGGGTACTTCAGTCTTTACCTTAACTATCCGTTTTTGTTTTCCTCTCTGAAGTCTGTGTAAAATTCCTGTGCTGTCATTTAAAAAACCTATTTAATGAAGATAGTGGAGTCTTGTTTTTTTTTAATTAATTAACCCATCCATTCATTCAGTAAATGTTGTCTACCACTGTGGTAGGTGTTATGAATACCATAATAAGAGCTGATCAGAACCGTGCTTATTGAAGTGCTTTGTGCCAGGTACTGTACCAAGTGCTTTGTGTCATTAATTCTTTTCATTCTTACAGTTTTGTGGTGTAGGTACTTTTGTTTTCCTCATTTCGTAGATGTGGAAATTGTGGCACAGAGAGAGGTTAAGCAGTTTGCCCAGGGTCTTAGAGCCTAGTTAGTGGCAGCACCAGGATTTGAATCCAAGCAGTCTGGCTCCATAGTCTCCTGCTCTTAATCCCTAAATTATACTGATTCTAAACTACTTTAAACAATTCTAAACTCTCTAAACTACTACCACTGTACTAAGACTAGAGTGACAAAAATAGACTCTGTCCATGCTCTTCTAGAGATTGTTGTCCATAGGGGAGAGAGATGGTAAACAAAAAATACACTAATAAATGTGTAATTGCAAAGTGTATCAAGTCCTATGATGGAGAAGTAAAAAAGAGATTATAGTAGGGGACCCTGAATTATATTGGAGCCTTGGGAAAAGTTTCCTGAAGATGTGATATTTAAGCAGAGATTAGAAGGCTGAAAGGGAAAGGCAAAGGGAATAGCATGTATGAAAGCCTTGGGGTAGGAAGGAACGTGGCACAGTTTGAGAAGCTGGAAGAAGATTGGTGTGGCTGGAGTACAGTGAGCAGTGGGGGAGGAAGGAGCGGGGCACAGGAAGAGGATAGAGACGTAGGCAGGGTTGTGTTAAGGATTTTGGACTTTTTTCCTAAATATAACTGGAAGTGTTGGAAGGTTTTAAGTATGAGTGTTGTGACCCTAATATATGATTTTAAAAGGTTGCTCCAGCTACATTGTGGAAACTTTTGGAAATTTGTGGGAAAAATTTTGGAATTTGGAAAATTTGAAAGAGAAGTGGGGGAAGTATGATAGTTAAAGATGTCTTTTTGTGGTCCAGGCAAAAGATGACCATATCATGGCTTGGACTAGGCTGTAGGCAATGGAGATGGGAGGAAGTAGAAAAATTGAATAGATACATTTTTTTTTCCAATAGATATTTTAGAATTAGGACAGGCAAGACTTAATGATGGATTGAATATGTGGGAGGAGGGAAAAGTCAAGTATGATTCTCAGATTTCTGGCATGAGCATCTGGATAGATGAAGTTGCCATTTCTGAGATGGAAACATTTGAGGAGGAGCAGATTTTGACTCGAGTTGGGGAGCAGGAGGAAGACCTCAACTTAAGCCCTGCTGAGTGTGAGCTTTCTGTTAAAAACATGTGGAGACATCCCGCAAGGAGCCTTTGAGTGCTGCTGGCAGGGGTGCTGGCAGTAAATCTGATGCTCTTGGTAGAGAGGTGGTATTTACAGTCAAGGAACATGGTAAGATTACCTAGAGAGAATGTGTGTATAGACTAGCAGGAGAGTGTTCCCAGTCAAGATCCAAAGAATTTGAGGAAACCTCAGAAATCCACTGAAGTGGATTTAAAAAGTGAGACGGGAGGAAGTGGAGATGGTCTGTATATTTGGGTAATTAGCATGTCTGTCTTCCCAGAAGAAGTAATACTTTAAGAAGAAGTAATATAATAAGGTCCATGAAGATAGGAATGATACCTTTTTATTTTCTTCTTGGTGGCCTAGCCTTGGTGTCTTGCCAGGAGGTTGGATTAAAGGAGAAAGAGGTTTAAAAAAAGCCGGGGGGTGGGGGGGTGGAGAAGAGGTCAAGGAATGAGGGTAACTGCAGAATGGAAAGAGTAGTGATTCTCATGATTTGTATATGTGGCCGTGGAATTTAAGGGTTTATGTACTTTTTAGTTTTGCTGTCATTAGCTTCTCTTTTCAATTCCCTACTTAATGTGTCTTTGTATTTTGGCTTTTAAAATTTATTCCTTACTTTTATTTTTTCATATTGCTTTCCTGTGGTCATTGTTGCTATAGTCAATTTGCTCATGTGCTTGGTTATTTACTTTATCTTAAAAAAATTTTTTTTTAAATGTGTTTATTTTTGAGACAGAGAGAGACAGAGCATGAGCAGGGGAGGGGCAGAGAGAGAGAGGGAGACACAGAATCTGAAGCAGGCTCCAGGCTCTGAGCTGTCAGCACAGAGCCAGACATGGGGCTTGAACTCCCAGACTGTGAGATCATGACCTGAGCTGAAGTCGGCCGCTTAACCAACTGAGCCACCCAGGCGCCCCTACTTTATCTCTTTATTCAGTCACTTATTTATTGGTTCTTACTGCCATATAGAGTACGTATAAATATGACTCTAGACTTTATTTTGGTTTCTGTTTTGTTTCCCATTTACATATTCTTTGCTTAGAGTCTAATAGGCCATAATGAGATAATATTAAACGTTTTGGCTACCAGTCTACCTAGAATTTTATATGATGACTTCTCTGGGAAGGGCTAAGCATTTTATGGATATTGTCCCCACTAGTTCTTCTAGCCTTCCCCTCCCCCTTTTTTTTTATTCAGGTGAAATTCATACAATGCAAAATTAACCATTAATTAATTAAAATTTTTTTCTTAATATTTTTTTTATTTTTGAGAGAGAGAGACAGAGCACAAGCAGGGAAGGGGCAGAGGGAGAGAAGGAGACACAGAATCTGAAGCAGGCTCCAGGCTCTGAGCTGTCAGCACAGAGCCCAATGTGGGACTTGAACTCACAAACCACTAGGTCGTGACCTGAGCAGAAGTCAGATGCCTAACCACTGAGCCACCCAGGCACCCCTTGTTTATTTATTTATTTTTTAAAGTTTTTATTTATTTATTTTGAGAGAGAGCATGAGCAGGGGAGGGGCAGAGAGAGAGGATCCCAAGCAGGCGCCGCACTATCAGTGTAGAGCCTGATGTGGGGCTGGAACTCATGAACCGTGAGATCAAGACCTGAACCAAAATTAAGAGTCCCACGCTTAGAGGTGCCTAGGTGGCTCAGTTGGTGAAGCGTCCAGCTCTTGGTTTCAGCTCAGGTCCTGATCTTGTGGTTGGTGAGTTCAAGCCCCTCATCGGGTTCTGTGCTGATGGTGCGGAGCCTGCTTGGGATTCTCTGTTTCCCTTTATCTCTGCCCCTCACTTACTCTCTGTCTCTGTCTCTCTCAAAATAAACTTAAAAAAAAAAAAATGGACACTTAACCAACTGAGCCACCCAGGTGCTATTTATTTACTTTTTTTTTTTTTTTTAAGTAGGCTCCATGCCCAATGTGGGGCTTGAATTTATGACCCTGAGATCAAGAGTTGCAAGCTATACTGACTGGGCCAGCCAGGCGTCCCTTAAAAGATTTTATTTTTAGGAGTTCCTGGGTGGCTCAGTCTGTTAAGCTTGGGACTTTGGCTCAGGTCATGATCTCACTGGTCCAGAGTTAAAGCCCCATGTCGGGCTCTGTGCTGACAGCTCGGAGCGTGGAGCCTGTTTCAGAATCTGTGTCTTCCCCTCTCTCTGCCCCTCCCCCACTCATGCTCTGTCTCTTTCTCTCAAAAATAAACATTAAAAAAAGTTTTTAAAAAATTTTATTTTTAAGTAATTCTGCAAACCCAATGTGGGGTTTGAATGTACAACTCTGAGATCAAGAGTCACATGGTCTGCTGACTGAGCCAGCCAGGTGCCCCAGAATTAACCATTTTAAAGTGAACAGTTCAGTGGTGTTTAATACATTCATAATGTTTTGCAACCACCACCCTCTATTTAGTTCCAAAACATTTCGATTACTCCAAAGTAAAACAGTTTCTCTTCATTTCCCTCCTTCCACCAGCCCCTGGAAATCAGCAGTCTGCATTCTGTATCTATAGGTTGATATATTCTGAATTTCTTATAAAAGAGGAATCATAACAATATGTAACCTATTGTATATATTGTATTGTATTGTATTGTATTGTATTGTATATATATTGTATATATCATAATTTGTTCCTTTACCCATTGAAGAACATTTGGACTGCTCCCACTTTTTGGAAATCCTGAATAACGCTGCTGTAAACATGCATGTACGTGTCCTTGTTTTCAGTTGTTTTGGGTATCTACCTAGGCGTGTAATTAATTGTAAGGCTATCTGGTAATGTATTATTGTCATGATTCTTCCTAACCCATAGAGATCAAGCCAACATCTGCAGCTTCCTCAGAGTGAGTGATTTGAGAGTTGTTGGCTGGGCTTAGATTGGGATTGAGAATCTCTTGCCTTTATATTTAGTTTTTTGAGGAACTGAGTTCTCCCAACATACTGGTTTTATCATTTGCATTTTACTGATGGGGTAATTGAGGTACAGCATCTGCTTGGTTTTAACTTCCTATCATCTTCAGAGCAAGTCAGTGATGGAACTGGGAATTTAAGACTCTTAATCATGTTCTTTGTCTAAGATGACCCATTTAAAGCCATGTTGCATTTACATGAAGCTGTTTAAAATGGGCTTCCTATATTTTATAATCTCTTGAAGGGATATTGTTCAGGTGGTATTAAGCAGATGTTCTTTTCCCACAGAAGACAAGAGGGAATGTGTTTTAATTGCAGCAGAAGGGATATAGATTACAAATTAGAAAGAACTTCCTGACAACAAGATACTGGGATATTACTGAGGAAGGTTGTGAAATACGTTCTTCAAAGACTCAGTAACTGTCTTTGTAGGATGACTCAAGCATGGGCTTGTTAAGAAATGAAGGAGATGAGAAAGATGACTTCTGAGGTCCCTGGTAACCAAACCCCAGGTAGTTAATCAAAACAGTATCTCTGGCATTGTAATGAGTATATTTTCATTTTCTTTATGAAGAAATAATCAGTGGAGACTAGGTAAATTGCTGAAGGTCTCCTAGTAAAATGGAAGATTAGCATTCTGAATCTTCTTGGCTCCCATGTTCAACGCTCAGGGATGTGTTCTTTATCGTAAAGGAGTCTTTTCATGGCTATGTGATGTATTATTGTTGTGATTCTTCCTAAACCATAGGAATCAAAGCCAACATATGCAGCTTCCATAGTGTGTGTGATTTGAGAGTTGTTGGCTGGGTTTAGATTAGGACTGAGAATCTTTTCCTGTAAAAATTGTTTTGGTCTCCTGTTACACATGTAGAAATAGGAACACATTATCAATAACAGACTAAGGTAATAGATTCTTAATGACTGTTTAGAAGGGCCAGATTAAAATTGCTTAAGGAAGGTGCACATGACAGATGTATTTTTGTTTTGTAGTGCTTGGAAAAATAGAAGCCCAGAAGATGGGCAAATGAATGAACATTGGTTCATGCTGTAGAACATAAATATAAAAATACTCATTAAATGTAGTATTAAATTGCCAGTTTATTTACTATTATTTTTTTAATGTTTATTTACTTTTTGAGAGACAGAGCTTGAGTGGGGGAAGGGCAGAGAGAGAGAGAGGGAGACACAGAATCCAAAGCAGTCTCCAGGCTTTGAGCTGTCAGCACAGAACCCGAGGTGTGGCTCGAACTCACGAGTCGTGAGATTATGACCTGAGCTGAAGTCGGATGCTTGACTGCCTGAGCCACCTAGGCGCCCCAAAATTGCCAGTTTAAATGCTCAGCTCAGGAAATGCCAAAGTTAAATTACTGAGAACATTAACACATTCACCTGACACTTTAGGGTGTACATTAAAGAATCTCATAATAAGTGTTTATTAGTAAAAAACACCTTTTGAGGTTCATGGGTCATTGGGAAGCTAAGCTGGGAGGGGGTATTATCATTGGTAGGTTGCTTTAATGGAGGATTTATTATGTCTCTTTCAGTTGAGCTGTGGGAGCATTTACTTGTTCACTTCTCTGCTACTACAGATATCATCAAATATACTTATTGAGCTTTCTTGAATTGGCAACAACTGTTACCTCTGCAGGATAAAAGAGAGGGGAGCCAACTTTTGAATACTTAACATGTACTGGGAATTTTATATTTGTTCCTCCACGTAATATTCATAACAACTCAATGAAGCTCTATAAAATGGATGGTAGTATCTCTATTTTAAAGGACAGGAGGGGCGCCTGGGTGGCTCAGTCGGTTGAGCGTCCGACTTCGGCTCAGGTCATGATCTCACGGTCCGTGGGTTCGAGTCCCGCGTCGGGCTCTGTGCTGACAGCTCGGAGCCTGGAGCCTGCTTTGGATTCTGTGTCCCCCTCCCCTCAGCTCCTCCCCTGCTCATGCTCTGTCTCTCTCTCTCTCTCTCTCTCTCTCAAAAATAAATAAACATTCAAAAAAATTTAAAAGAAATAAAGGACAGGAAAAGTGAAACATTTTCTTGCCAAAGGTTATACAGATGGTGAATGGCAAACCTGAGATAGAGAAGTTAGAGTCTTTAAGTTAATGTTATTCTTTTCTTTTTTATACTATCACTTCTCTTCCTCCCTCCCTTCCTCCCTCCCTCCCTTCCTTCCTTTCCATGCCCATTGTGGTCTTATGACCCTGAGACTAAGGGTTGCATGCTGTACTAACTGAGCCAGCCAGGTGCCCAGAGTTAAGTGTGTTCTTTGGAGGTGCCTATGGGGTGGCGTGAGAGTCAGGAAGAGTTTGATTCTCCCACTCTGCTTAAACCAGAGCAGCTCACTTTGATCTCTTTTATATGTTAGTGTTTTCACATAAGATTTCATCTGGAAAAAGGGTTCTACTTCTTAAAGAAAAGAAAGCAACCTGGAAGGCCACTGAGGAATCACGAAAGAAAATTAGTTAAAAAAACGTGAAGATTGAAAAGTGGCTAAATTACATAACTGCCAGTCGGGAAATTATGTCAAAATTTTTAGTGACTTGATGTCCCAGCCACATATGCAGTGCAATTATTCTGTCCTAGGGAGTGTGGGGTAGTGGGAAAAGAGCAGATACTCTGGAGTTGGAATTAGCCCCTGGGGTGGCTGTGGAGTTTGGGAATATTTCTATAAACCTAGTGTGTGCAAACACCTCTTTCAAGAGTGGCTGTAAGGATCAGAAAGAACCTTCACCTTCAAGTTGCCTGGCTCATAGTGGATACCCCTAAAATACTAGCTGTTGCTGAGATGATGATGATGTTGTTGATGGCTTTTTTAATTTTTTAAGAATCTATTGACATCCCCCCCCCAATACCTGAAAAACTTCTTCCATACCAAGGATAGGCAGTCCTTTACCTCTATATGTACCTCATTATGGTGTTCAGCATGTTTGTTTTTGATAGTTTTTGAACTGTGCATGATTACTTATTCATGGATGCATCTAATTGTTGATGAAAGGAGAAAACCTGAACTTCATTAAGTTCATTTTCATTGAACTTAAAAGAAAGAAGCAGTAGTGAAAAGGAACCCCATACAATGACTTGAGAAACCTGGGCTTTTGTCTTAGAGCTACCCTTAGTGAATCTTGTAATGATGGACAGGTGAATTTAACTTTGTAAGATCTTATGTTCAAAATGATGTCTTCGTCACTTTAAATTCCGTACATCCATTGTTTGACCAGAAAGATTAAAGATACTTCATTTTCATTGCCAAAATTTTAAAAAATTGCATCATTACTTTTTGAGAAGGAGCTTTATGCCGACCTGAGTTGGCAGGCCTTCATTTGTACTTATTGAATGTGACCAAGGCAGTGTTTTATATGGAAGGATGTTGCATATCAGAGCAGAATTGAAATGAAGAGCAATTAATTGTAAGGAAGCTAATGTGAGAGATTATCATTTGCTTTTGGGTGGATAGCTGGATTCTTCAAACACATAGCACTTTGTACTTCCTTGTGGGTAGTACTTGCCACATTTCAGTATAGCAGCTATATAGTTACCGTATACAACAGTTGCAGGCTCCCCATCAGACTGAGAGCTCTTTGAGGTTTTGTTTACCTTTCTGTCCCTGTTACAATAGTGCTACATAGTATACTGTCCCCAAAATATACTAAATGGGGGAAAAAATTGGATCAAAATCAGACATGTGGAAAATGGCTTCTGCCTAACTACACTAAATAACAGTGTTCAATTTATTGACTCTCTTCTGTTGGTATGTGGTAATATAGAAAAACTGGATAAAGTAGGAAAAGCACAAGTTTTATAGCTTTGGACACCAACTTTACCGTGTACTCACTGTTTGACTACGGGTGAGCAATTTCACACTGAGCCAGGTTTTTGTCTGTAAAATGGGACTGGGGTAGGAGGGAGCTTTAGAGATAGAATATATAAAACATTAGCACTCAATAGAAGTGGTAGTAGCTATTACAAAAATGGATGTTTTAAAAATTATCAACTGTACATTTTGCACTTCTGCTTGAAGGAGTAATATATTTTCAGAGAAGTTTGTTTGGTTTGCCTTGAGTATGTGGGAGAATTATCCCCGCTAGCAGTTTTCTGCTGAAAAGAAATCTTTTAGCATTTCTTGCTCTGTGGGCCCCCGAGGATAGTTCCATGGAGGAGGCATTTGGGATCCTAAAATAGCTGCTGAAGACCTTGCATTTGTGTGGATCTCTTTACAATACTGCTTCTGTATTGTACTGTACTCTCTTTTTCACTCACTAAATGATGCTGTCTTAGCTACTGTATATTAACATGATAAACATTGTCAGATTTGTACCAGTTAGAAAATATTCTATACCTGCCATCCTGCTTGGCACTTAAAAGATTTTTTAAGCTCTTTATGGTACAGTGATAATAGGTGAAGTAGGTAGGTTGCAGGGTAATATGTAGTATATATAATCTCATTTTGATGCACAAAACATCTAATAAGATGCCTACATGTTTGTCTAAGCAGTGAGTTTGCATAGTTATCTCAGGAGGGTGGAAATGGGAGGGTTTGGGAGGGAGATTGATCAGACTAATTTTCACTTGTTACTGAGGAGCATATGTTACCTTTTTTTCTTTAAGTTAAACTTTTTATTTTGAGATAATTGTAGATTTACATGCAGTTTTAAGAAATAATGTGAGAGAGAGAGATCATACTCTTTACCCAGTTTCTCCTGATTTTAACATCTTACAAAACCAGGATATTTCCATTGAAACAAGATACAGAACATTTCCATCACTACAAGGATCTCCCTTGATGCCCTTTTATAGCCACACCCATCCCCAAATCATAAATCATCAGGCAAGTGCAATGGGTAAAGTTGCAGTAAAGCTTTGTGCAGAGAATCAAGGGAAAATACCCATAGGAGAAGGCGGTCCATCTCCTACTTCCTTTGCCCTATCTGTAATCCCCATCCCCTCCCGCCCCGACTAATTTGGTCTTTGTTATTTCAAGAATTCTATGTACATAGGTCAACTACAATTTAAAAAGGATGTAATTGTATGCCCTACTGACTGAGCCAACCAGGTGCCCCCATATGTAGCTATTTAGTTAGTTATAAAAAGTTTTTTTTTTTGTAAGTTTATTTATTTTTGAGAGAGAGAACATGAGCATGAGTAGGGTAGGGACAGGGAGAGAGAATCCCAAGCAGGTTCCATGGTGCCAGCACAGAGTCCGAAGTGGGGCTCAAACCCACAGATCATGACATCATGACCTGAGCATATGTAACCTTTTAGATTGGCCTTTCCACGCAGCCTAATTCCCCGGAGATTCAACTTGGTTGCCTGAATCAGTCAATATAGTTCCTTTCTTTTTAACTGCTGAGTAGTAGTTCATGTTTTGAGTGTTACACAGTTTGTTTAATCATTTGTCCATTGAAGAACATCTGAATTTTTCTCCAGTTCCTGGCTATTAGGAATAGAGCTGCTGTGAACATTTGTGTACAAGTTTTTGTGTAAGTTTTGCATTTCTCTGGGATAAATGCCTGAGAGTGTGGTTGCTGGGTTTTATGGTATGTCTTCTTTAAATTAAGAGAAAAGGGAGAAATTGGGGTGCCTGGGTGGCTTTGTTAAGCGTCCGAATTCGGCTTGGGTGACAATATTGAGGTTCCTGAGTTCCAGCCCCTTTTTGGGCTCTGTGCTGACAGCTCAGAGCCTGGAGCCTGCTTCAGATTCTATGTCTCCCTCTCTCTCTGCCCTTCTCCCACTTGTGCTCTCTCTCAAAAAATAAATAAACATTTAAAAAAAATAAATAAAATTACAAATATTAACTAATACAACCCTCCAGGAGGCAAGTAATGGTTAGCTGTGGTGAGAGTAGTCCCTTTTATGGATAGGTAGGTTGAGGCATGGATGTCAGGGTACATAGCATGAGTCACTGTGTTCTGACTCAGATTCATTTGAATTTATTCATTCTCTCTTCTGAATCAACTTTATAATTATGACCTGCTAGATGTGAGGACACAAAAAGGAATTTTTCTGGATCTTAGGTTTAATGCCGATTCTATAAAAGCAGTGTGTATAGTGGTCAGAGCATGCACTTTGGCAACTTACTTGGATTTTGAATCTCTCCTCCACATGGGCCAATCGTTTTAACTCCTCAAGCCTCAGTTTTGTGATTTGCAAAATGAAATGGGGATAATGATAGTACCTATCTTCGTAGTGTCATTGTGAGAAATAAATGAGATGATATGAAAGAGTGCTTAGCACTGCCAGGTGTGTAGCAAATGTTCAATGAATGTTAGATAAAAGTATTGCTTTAAATATACGTTATGTTCTGCCACTTTTGTTTATCAATTGGCGATAATTGGATAAATATTCGGATTTTAATGCTGTGTACTTACAAGGCTTTAAGATCACTGTTTACTTTTGAAGTAAAGGATGATTTAAATGTTACTTAAATTTAGTCTTATGTGTAATTAACAATAGGAAGTAATGTTGGATTGTATTTATTACAGTATTAAGTTACATGAAAATATTAAAAAATTTCTCCTGACTCATTTTCGCAGTCTCACTCAGAAAAATGGGAAATGATGCTCAGCTACTGATTTCCTCCCTTTGATCTGCCCCCCCAAAAACATTCCTTTCCATATTTTTTTAATGTTTATTTTTGAGAGAGAAAGAGAGCGCGCAAGCAGGGGAGGGGCAGAAAGAAAGGGGGACAGAAGATCCGAAGTGGGCTCTGCGCTGACAGCAATGAGCCTGATGTAGGGCTCGAACTCACCTGAAGTTGCAGCTCAACATACTGAGCCACCCAGGCGCCCCATCCTTATTTTCTTCCTAGCGTACTGAGTAATTGAAAATATCCTCAATTTTTTTTTTTTTTAAACATTTATTTACTTCTGAGAGAGAGATAGTGCGAGCCAGGGAGGGGCATAGAGAGAGAGAGAGAGAGAGAGAGAGAGAGACAGAAACCAAAACAGGCTCCAGGCTCAGAGCTGAAAGAGACAGAGAGAGAGAGAGAGAGAGAGAGAGAGAGAGAGAGAGAGAGAGAGAAACCGAAACAGGCTCCAGGCTCAGAGCTGTCGGCATGGGTCCCAATGCGGGGCTCGAACTCACGAACCGTGAGATCATGACCTGAACCGAAGCCGGATGCTTAACCGACTGAGCCACCCAGGCGCCACCAAAGTATCCTCTATTTGCTTATTTTTTTTTGCAAAAACGAATTTTAATTTTTAATCTTTAGTTTGATTTAACATTGCTTTTAGTACGATGCTGACACCAGCTGTGCAGAAAAGGGTCTGGAGACGTCCATAGCATCACACACCTGTGGGTCTTCTTTGGTTCTGGAGGCTCCAGGGCAGCCAATATTGCTTCGTCAGATACATTCTTCACGCCTTTTTGTGTGAGTGCAGAACACTCCACATACTTGACCGCCTTCAGGTCGCGAGCCAGCTTTTCAGCAGTCTCTGGAGTGACAGGCTTCTGTTTGTTCTCGGCAAGTTTCTCAATCTTGGGTCATCGCGGAGATTAATTTGGGTCCCAACAAGGAAGCAAGGAGTCTTTGGACAGTGGTGAGTTATCTGAGGCACCCAGTTCTCCTTCACATTTTCAAATGAGGATGGAGAGACCACTGGAAAACAGACTGGAAATACATCTGTTTGTGGATAACTCAGTGGTCGTAACCTGTCATGATCCTCTTGCCCTGTGGTATCAAAAAGTCCAAGGGTATATGGCTCTCCACCAATCATAACTGTGACTGCATAGCTGTCAAAAACAGTCGGTACTTACTCCAGTGGAAATTTGTTTGTTGTGTAGGATATCAGGAGGCATGTTTTACCAGCGGCACCATCGCCCACAACAACACCCTTAATTGTCTGCATTGCTGAGACAGTTTTGTATCCACTTTAAATATTTCAGATTCATTGATGACCTCAGCTTCTCTGCTGGGGTGTTGGCAGCACTCCTCAATTTTTTTTTTTAATTTTTTTTTTAACGTTCATTTATTTTTGAGGCAGAGAGAGCATGATTGGGGGAGGGTCAGAAAGAGAGGGAGACACAGAGTCCGAAACAGGCTCCAGGCTCTGAGCTGTCAGCACAGAGCCCGACGCGGGGCCCGAACCCACAAACTACGAGATCATGACCTGAACCAAAGTCGGACACCCAACTGACTGAGCCACCCAGGTGCCCCAATTTTTAATTACATAATGACATAAGCGTCTTGAGGGCAAGGATGTTCAGTAAAGTATTCTCAGTGCCTAGAATAGTGCTGAGTACATAGTAAATGTTCAATAAACATTTCTTGGCTATCATTGCTTTTGCATCCTTCTCCTCCCCTTCCTTTTTAAAAAATCTTTAAAGTTTATTTATTGTGAGTGAGCGTAGGAGGGGGGAAAGAGAGAGAGAGAGTGAGAGAGAGAGATTGAATCCCAAGCAGGCTCTGCACTGCAGTGAATTTATGAAACCGTGAGATCATGACGTGAGCCGAAACTGAGAGTCAGTCGCTTAACCGACTTAGCCAGCAAGGTGTCCCCTTCTCCTCCCCTTCTTTAAGTGTTTTTTTATTCGCAGAAAGTTGGGGAAATGGAATCCAGGTTCTTAAATCCAGTGATTTATTTTGATTGGCTGAGAAATGTGATTGGCAAGATGGAGGAGCATCTGGACCTTTTAGCATAAGAGCTCTACATTTACTAATTTCACTTCTTTTCCTGAAGCCTTGAGGGAGATTTTTTCTTTCCCTATTCTGGTCAGCCAAGAACCTGACCTGGGCTGACTCTAACATTGGAGAACACTGAACACAGTATCTGCCGAGCCAAGGACTGGGAGTCAAGTTCTGATACTATCTGAAGAAAAAGCCTGAATTCAAATCCTGCTTTGGCTACTGATGCCTCTTGCAAAGCTAGATGCATTTCGTAACCTCTTCCAGGTTTTATTTTTCTTAAATAATCTCATCTCAATAATCTCAGTAATCTCATCTGTCCTGGGGTTCCATGAGGATTCTTGGTTAATGTTCTCCAAGCTTTTAACAATACTGTTGCTATGGCTCTAGGGGTTTCCAGGAATCCTGGGGGCAATGTGTTACTGTGGGAGGAGAGTTACACTTCTTTTTCCCAAAGACTGTGCAGAAAACAGAAAGATGTGATCCTTCATGATTTGAAATCAGCTTTACTTCAGCCTCCTAATATTGTGGGTGGATGAAAGGGATGTTGTTGCCAAAGTCATTAGGTCTGTTTGCCTGAGGCAGTTGGGGTCAGTTCCCAGTTCTGGGGTTAAGCTGTTTTTGCCTCTGAAATTTCTTTCATCAAAAGCTACTCTTTTTTCTTTGCTTACTAATAGAAAGTCTCTCGCCATTTTTGTGCATTTAAGGCTAACGTTCCTGGCTTCTTGATTCTGTTGATAGCTTGGGACTCAAAAATTGAGCTTCACTTTCTTGTTGGTTCAGTGGTTTCCTCCTTGCTCTTCCTTGAGTTTCCAGGGATTCTTGTATTCCTAGTCCGGTTTCCCCAGAATAGTTTGCAGATAACACTTCATTCCTTTTTTCGTTATCCTTCTGAGGTAAGTGACAATAAGGAAAACTGTCAGTCTCAGATTTGGAACTTACGGCTTTCTGTTTCCAGTTTTGATCACACTTTGTTTTTGAGTACAAACTCTGCTGTGTTTCAGACATTAGGTCATGTTATTTTTACTTTAGGAAGCCCTAGTAAGCAAACTCTGCAGCAGAAAAGCTAGTGCTTTTTCCTCGTCTTTATTATAAAAACAGTAATTAGAATTTATTTAGTTTTGTACCTTCAAAACATTTTGTAAAGCTGTTAGCCTATTTGTGATACACCATGTAGAAGTGTGCCTTATTCTGAGTTGATAAATATAAAAAAACATTGGGGGTGATGGTGGATAAGAGAACAAAAGAGGTCGTATTGCTTGCTTATCTCTTGGTAAATTTGGGCTGACAATCTTTGTACCGGGTGCTCAATTCATTATCATGTCTTAGCCTGGCTTTCTAGGTGGAGACAATTGTATTGAAGAGTTTTGTAATTCAGAACATAGATGTTGTGCATATCTGCAGTAGGGGTGTAGGTTCTATTAGCGTTTTATCTCTGGGCTTTTGGTTCTTAGGAAGAATGTGTCTAATTTTGATTGCATTGGTTTTGATTCTCTCAAATTATTTGCTTCTAATCTGTCAGGTGATTAATTAAAGGTATTCTCTGATTCTGCTTCATGGCTCCTGCAGTTTCCTTTGCACTGTCTCATAACTGAAGGTGCCAGACTTCTTTGTACGAACTCCTGTTTATTGTGCACTGTCCTTATTGTTAGTTCTTAACTTGGCTTGTACTTCCAAAAGTAGTAACTCTGCCTTCAATTTTTTGTAACCCATTTCTTCTAATGTACTCCAAGGACATGATTCCTTTAAGTTACAAAAAGGGTGTTATTACTATCAGTTTGTACCTGGAGAAAAATGAAATTCAGCACCAGTGTGATTTGTAAAAGATTATATAACAGCTCAGTGGTAAGAGTCCATCATTGAAACTTCTTATTCTTTGTCATATCTTTACCCATTAAATCACATCACCTTTTTATCTGGCACTTTCAAGCCCCCAAAATATAATATCCCATATTCCCTTCCCTGCTCTCAGAATGTCCACTGCCTCTGTACTTTGTTCTGAATATGCTGTCTTTCAAATATGAAGCTGCCAGCCCTGGAACTGACACAGCCCTTCAGCCGTATTCTGTGGTCAAAACAAGTCACAAGTTCAGCCCCATATTCGGTGGGGGGGGAGGGCGGTGAGAAATATGTTATCCCTTGATGGGTGGGGCAGCATGGGAGTAGAGTAGGAAGGATTTGATGGCAGCTGTCTTTGGAGAGAGTCTAGCACAGGCTGGTAAACTAAGTTGGTTATAGAGAATCTTGATTTGGAATTAACTCTGGCAGTGCAAGGAGGTCACTAGTACTTTGCCCGCCACATGGATGAGAAACGGTTGGCATGACACCATACATGTAAGAGTCCCCTTCTTTTCTCAGATGTGTTTATGTTATAGTTCATGTTTGACAAAAGAGTATACACAGGTTTGACTGAGTATGCAGAATCATATCTTCTGTTGATTAATGTTTTCAAGATGTATGTTCTGGCCTAGCAGCCAGACAGAAGTAAATTTGCTGTGGCATCTATCTCTATTTCCTGTTGATAAGTAATTTTTTTTACTTTGATGGAGTTGGTAGTTGTGTAGGGTAAATACAGAGTGGCTGAATTTCATGATATAGTCTCATATGGTATTTTATCAAATTCAGAGTCATTTCTCGTCAAAGACTTTAGAGTCCTTTTTTCTCTCAAAAACCATATATTGATGTAAAGGAAGGGGTGAGAATTTTTTCATTTTCCTTGCTGTCATTCTTTAATTTCTTCTCCTTTGAGGAAATGAACATTACAAATATTAAGCAAACAGATTTCCAATTGATTTTGTAAGGCAGTAAAACAATTATTGAGGGGCTAATACATGAGAGGCTAGTAAATGACTAGAAGAGAGACTGACTAGGAAGTTCTATCTCAGGCACTATGGAGTTTTCTGTAGTAATTAAGTATTTATACTCTGGAGCCAGACTGCTTGGGTTTGAATCCTGAATCCACCACTGACAGTGTGACTTGTTCCCTTGGGACCTCATGAACCTGATGGGGTGGCTGTGAGGATCATAAATTAGTTTATGTAAAGTGCGAAGAACAGTTCCTGGGACATGAAAAGCACTCTGAGAGTGTTGGGTATTGTTATTTTAACCATTACCTTGTAGCTTTATTTTTTTAAAGATGTCAGTACTCAGATCTTTTATATGAAATGGTTTGGAGACTGCTACAGTGGACAGTTTCATTTTGCCTAAGAGAATTTGTATTAAATTTCATTTATCTGATTTAAAAATTTTTTCTTACTGCTATTTTAACATTTGCTTTTATTTATTTTGAGAGAGATAGAGAGCAAGCAGGGGAGGGGCAGAGAGAGAGGGAGACAGAACCCCAAGCAGGCTCTGCACTGTCAGCACAGAGCCTTATGCAGGGCTCGAGCTCACAAACTCTGAGATCATCACCTGAGCCAAAATCAAGACTCGGACGCTTAACTGACTGAGCCACCCAGGTGCCCCTCTTACTGCTATTTTAATTTTAATTCTTCATTATGGAATGAAATTATCATTCTAGTACAAGCATTGGCATTCTAGAATAGTGAGCACTTTTCATTTGGTAAATCTTTTAATCTTCATGGTAACCCTATTATTATACCTACTCTCAGTGGTCACATTTTATAGACGAGGAAACTGAAGTATAGGCTGGTTCAGTAACTGTTTCAAGAAACCTTCTTTTGCCAAGAAAATGACAGAGCTGGGATTCAGTTGGCCAGTCTGATTGCAGGGCCCATATACCGCTATACCAGGCCAGCTCTTATTTAGAAATTATGGATTAAAAAATTACTTAAAATTTCTCTATCTGGATTTAACCACATTTATCACTTTGGCATATTCTAGGGTATCTTTTATTTTTTAGTATTTATGCATTTTATGTATTTATTTATTTTTAAGTATGCTCCATGACCCTGAGATCAAGACCTGAGCCAAGATCAAGAGTCGGATGCTTAAACTGACTGAGCTATCCAGGTACCCCTAAGATATCTTTATTCTATTTTATTCTATTCTATTTTATTTTATTTCATGTATTTTATTTATTTTGTTTTAATGTTTATTAATTTTGAGAGAGCAGGCATGCAATATATGTATGCAAGCTGGGGAGAGGCAGAGAGAGAGGGAGAGAGAGAATCCCTGGTTGGCTCCACACTCAGTGTGGAGCCCTGCTCAGGGCTTGATCACGACCTGAGCCGAAATTAAGAGTTGGATCTTAACTGACTGAGCTACCCCAGGTGCCCTGCCCCTAGGATATCTTTTAGAAGTCCATACATAGTACTACACAATTCAGGTAATAGATGAAGTTTTTCTGCTTCCAGGTGTGCTTGCCTTCAGAATGTGTTACCTGTGTCTACCTGTTCTAGATTGGTGATGCTCTCCCTGAACTTTCTTGCCCACCTCTAAGCTCAGTCTAGTCTAGGAGTCAGGCAGGGCTGTGTGGAAGTATTCTAGTCTGGTTGCTGGCTGTGGCACTCACATTTTGGATTTTGGATTTGGATCCTATAGTGTGTCATTTGAAGTATCCTAAAATGTCTTGTAAAAAGTCCTATTAATGAAAACAAAGCTGCCAATTGTAGAAAACTGTATATTTCCACCTACGTGGAGTTTCTAAAGAGTACTCGGCCACTTTTAGGCCTCTAATTAAAGGCCTGACATTCTGTTGCTAATTTTCCAGTTGTTGGGAGAGCTTTACTTATGCAAGTAGTCCTAGATTTAGTATTTAAAGAACTTTTTTTTTTCTTGAGAGAATTAACCTTGGGATGGATCCTCTGTGTTATGGAATGTGTGTTGGTATTACACAGTTGATTGGACTCCTAGACTGCCTACTTAGTGCAGTGGAGAGAGATGCAGATACTCAAGAAATGAGGTGATTGGACTCATTTTAACAGCCCCTTTGAGGTCTGTTAGTTTTCTGATTCACACTCCTGGAATGCTGTTGGAAGGTAGGATTTTGGGTCTGAATTTTTAGCCAGGTTGCAGATACAGTTCTGAGTTAGTTCTGTTCTTATTTTTATTTTTATTAGAGAGAGTGAGTGTGTGTTTGTGTGTAAGAGAGAGAGAGAGAGAGGGAGAAGGAGAGAACAAGTGGGAGAGAGGGGCAGAGGGAAAGAGAGAGAGAATCTTAAGCAGGCTGCACACTCAGCACAGAGCCCAACACAGGGCTGGATCCCGCAATTCTGGAATCATGACCCAAGCCGAAATCGAGAGACACTCAATTGACTTAGCCACCCAGGTATCCCTGGTTGTTTTTTAATTGACTTGACTTTTGTAGAGGTAGCTCATATCTCATTTAATTATTTTTGCCACACAAATATCCTTTATTTTCCTGAGTACTTTTTACTTTGTTGTTTGGTAATAGCCTTTGAAGTATTTCTTAGAAAAATCTGCTACTCTTGGGAATGGTGGCATCTTGGGTCTCTGGGGTTTTAGTTGGCTGTATTGTTTGGCGAAGGAGACCACGGTGAACCCTGAGGAGTATTCAGTACTAGTGGCAGCAGTAACAGCAACAGTTTTGACACTCCACCAGTCTTTCTGTGTTGGAGCCTCACCACAACCTGATGAAGCAAATATTGCCATTCCTGTTTTACAAAGAAGGAAACTGAGTCTCAGGGAGGTTAAGTAACTTACCTGAAGTCCTCTAGGGAGAAGGTGGAGTAAAGTTTCTGGCATTAGTCAAATTGCTAGGGGAACCTTTAAATCTAACTTTTAGTTCCCACTGGGTTGTGGCATACTCTATAGGTGATTTTTGTCAGTAGTTGTTAAATGCAATTATGTCCTAGATTTAAGAAGAGAAAGTCTTTAAAGGTGGGTTATCTTCCCATCTTTTTTGAGTGATCAGTCATGTCATGGGGGGTGGGGTTTGTACACATTTCTGTGTGTCCTTCTGGTTCTCCTTGCATAAGGCTTTGGGGGACGGAGAATTGATTCTGGGGACTGTGTAATGGCATCACAAAGACTATTCTTGGCACCCTTTGTCTCAGCCTGCTTTAAGGGACAGATTGGGAAACTTGTTTCTTCCTCCTTTTTAAAAAGAGGAATGAAAAACACACTTGACTGGCACTTCCTCCTCAGCAACAGGGCCTGTCTGGCTTCAGTCTGATTTAGCTCCTTTTGTTCCTTATAGAGAACAAAGTAAAGTCTCTTCTCAGGTAGCTGTAAGGAGTGGAAGTCTCTTATCCTTTTCAAGAAACAGAGCAAATATTTTTCTTCAGACAAAAGAGGGACCGTGCAATTGTTTCAGGCCCTTTGACTTCTGGCATCAGTCCAGCTTTCTCTTGTTTGAACTTTTAGTGTGTCTGGGTCCTTGGGAATTGATAGATAAGCTCTTTGGTAAGCTCAGACTTGAGTTTTTAGTTTTCTTGATAACTGGTATTTGTAGTAGCTCTTTCCTCTTCCGATTCCTGTAGGAACTTCAGGTCATATCACAGTTTTCTGAATCATACGATGCTTGTGACCTATATTTTCTTCCTCTTGAGTCACACAGGTTCAGAAGGTCAGATTTTTTTGGTATGAATTGGACTGCTGCTATTTTTACCACATTATAAGATTGTAAATGGTTTACTTATCTAATTTTTAAAGTGTATTTATTCTGAGAGAGAGAACGTTTGCGTGTGCGTTGGGGAGGGACAGAGAGAGAAAGAAGGAGAGAGAGAATCCCAAGGAGGCTTCATGCTGTCAGTGCAGGGCCCAATGCAGGGCTCGATCTCACTAACCCGCAAGATCATGACCTGAGCTGAAATCAAGAGTCAGATGCTTAACTGACTGAGCCACACAGGTGCCTCAAGATTATAAATGGTTTAAATGTATTTCTGTGAAAGTAGTTTTATGTCACACTCTTAAGACAAGGGCCCCTCAAAACTCATTAAAAATTTTTTTTTAATGTTTATTTTTGAGAGGGAGAGAGAGAGAGAGAGAGAGCCAGCAGGGGAGAGGCAGAGAGAGAGGGAGACACAGAATCCGAAGAAGGCCCTCGGCTCTGAGCTGTCATTGTAGAGCCTGATGCAGGGCTCAAACTCATGAATGGTGAGATCAGGACCTGAGCAGAAGTTGGATGCTTAACCAGCTGAACCACCCAGGTGCCCCAAAATTCATTCCTTCTGAACTTCTCTGTATTAGGTAAAAGAATTATAGGCTCAAAAAAAAAAAAAAAATTAGACTCAGTAAAGGATTAAGATGAACTAATGGGAACTGTATTTCTGGCACCTTCCTGGTTAATAATTATTCAGCTGTGTGGCGGTTTAACTTCCAGACTTTTGGTACTAAACCGTGAGTTGTTAGGGTCACCAGGTAGATTATTTTCTTCCAGTTACTTCATCCTTAGTTTATTCAGGAGGTTGGCCTGCAGAATGTTGACATGTTCAGTGTGTACATATTTATATCGTGCACTAATGAGGGATGAGAGCTGTCCCGTGAGGATATAAGCTAGAGTTTGTTCCTTCATCACTCCTTAGGGAACTCTGCTGTATCCATCTAGGAACTTGGAGTTGTGTCTTTCTGTAGAGTCTTTCTGGCTTTTTACATTTTAATATGCCAGGGAGAAAACTCCTTTCAGCACAGGCTATAAATATTTTCCCTTCTGTCTGTGTTTGGATACGTCTAGTTGTATACTTTTCATATTGCAGCCATTTGTGAAATGTAAAAAGCCCATTGTTGTTTCATTTTTACAATAAGCATTTATTACTTTTTAAATTTAAAAACTGAAGAGAACATTACCTCTTCTAGTTACTAAGTCACTTATAGTCCCACCACCTAAAGACAAGCATGGTTAGTTGTTTTTTTTTTAATGTTTATTTATTTTTGAGAGAGAGAGAGAGAAAGAGAGAGTGTGAGGAGGGGAGGGCAGAGAGAGGGAGACACAGAATCCGACGCAGGCTCCAGGCTGTCAGCACAGAGCCTGATGCGGGGATCGAACCCACCAACTGTGAGATCGCGACCTGAGTGGAAGTTGGGTGCTTAACCAACTGAGCCACCTAGGCGCCCTAGTATTTTTTTTTTTTTTAATGTTTATTTATTTTTGAGAAGGAGAGATAGTGCATGAACAGGGGAGGGGCAGAGAGAGAGGGGGACAGAGGATCCAAAGTGGGCTCTGTGTTGACAGCAGCAAGCCCGATGTGGGGCTTAAACCCATGAACTGAGCTGTGAGACCTGAGCTGAAGTCAGATGCTCAACTGACTGAGCTCCCCAGGTGCCCTGGTTAGTATTTTTTTTATATATTTCTTTTGTATCACTGTTCTCCAAGATCTTTTTTTTTTTTTAACAAAATAGGGATCATACTATATGTGTAATTTTCTATTCTGCTTTTTTCACTGTATTTTTTCATGTCATTAAATATTTTAAAAATAAATTTTGGAGGCCCCTGGGTGGCACAGTTGGTTGAGTGTCTGATTCTTGATTTTGGCTCAGGCCATGATCTCATGGTTTGTGAGGTCGAGCTGACAGTGTGGATCTTGCTTGGGATTCTCTCTTCCCTTTTCCCTCTGCCCCTCCCCTGCTCACGAGCTCTCTTTTCTCTCTCTCTCTCTCAAAATAAATAAACATTAAGAAAAAGAATTTTAAAAATAGATTTTTGAGGCACCTGGGTGGCTCAGTCAGTTGGTTAAGTGTCCGACTCTTGATTTCAGTTTAGGTCATGATTTCGCAGTTTGTGAGTTCAAGCTCCTCATTGGGCTCTGACAGCTCAGAGCCTACTTGGGATTCTCTCTCTGCCCCTCCCCTGCTCTGTCTCTCTCTCTTTCTCTCTGTCTCTCAAAAATAAATAAATACACTTAAAAATTTTTTGAATAGGTAATGCATTTCAAAAATAAAAGTGACACAAAATGAAAACATTTGAGAAGTCTTATTTCCATATTTATCTCCATTCATTCTTTCCCTTTAGTCCCTAACGAGTGGCCATTAATTTCTTCTCTTATTCAAAAAGTTGCATTGCTATGCATATTGTTTTGTACTTTGCTTTTTCACCCCTATTAGCAATATTTTATTTTGGAGATTTCTTGTTATCAGTACCCAGAGAATCTTCCTTACTGTAGATTAGTCATCCAGTCCCCTTTTTACATCGACACTTTAGTTGTCCCCAGTTTTTTGCTGTTACAAACAATAAGACAGAAGTAGTAATTAAAGGGGAAAATAAAAAGGATTTGCTGTGCTTCAGTTATTAAGGAAAAGTTCTTTCCAAAGCAATGCCAGCTAGTAAATGTAGAAATAATGATGGAATTTGAGAATCTACATTTTTTTCAGCTCCTAAAGGAAATAATTCAAGAAGGAATCATTAGTGACTGCTAAATCATTAAGCAAAAAGTTGAGAAGGAACAGGATATTCAGTTGAGGCCAAATATTAACCACAGATGGCTGATTATAAAGGGGAGGGATGTACCTTTATAAAGAGAGCTCTGGCAGTTACAAACTCAACCAAGTGGTCATATTTTGCCAAATGATCACATAATTTTCCAAGTCCCACCAACTCAGACAGTCTGAGGATATGTGCCACCTGATAGGCTTCATTGTAGCAGGGGGTGGGGCTTGGGAGGGTGATACATAGATACTATCACCTGTGAAGCAGGAGCCAAAAATACTTCACCTAAATCTAATCAGTGTTTTAGATCTAACCTTCTATTTATAGTAAATGTGAGGGATAGAGAGGTAAGCTAAATGGCACTGTGAAGAAACAATCAGACAAAACTAGGATGTAAGACAGTCTCCAGGTACCTGTCCTGGGATTTTAAAAAGCTTGTGAATAAGTAAAGGTAAAACCAACCAAAGCAAAATTTGGAGGCCATTCTAGAATAAAAGAAACTAAGGAGATATAACATCCAAACTAATTGCTTGAGTTTTGATTGGATTTCTTTTTTTTTTTTAAGGCAACTATTAAAGACATTTTTAAACAGTTGGGGACATTTGAATGAGGACTGAGTATTAGGTGATAATCAGTGTACCTAATGGTATTGTGGTTATGAAGTCAAACGTCCTTATTCCCTGCAGATGCACAGTAAGGTAGTTAGGGTTAAAGCATATTGATGCCTGATGAAATGGTGCAGAAAAAAATAAAACAACACATATATAGTGTGTCCATAGAGACAGATAAAGCAAATGTGACCAAATGTTAACAGTTCTTGAGTTTTAACTGGTGAATACTGTGTTTATTGTACTGTTTTTTCAACTTTTCTGCACATTTGAAATGTTCCATAACATTTGAAGAAACAGTGCTACAGTGAATAACATTTTACATGTATTCTTCTGAAATGCCATTTTATTGGACTGCATATTCCATTGTATAGAGGAGCCACAATTCTTTGTTGCGCATGTGTATATATATTTTGCTGCTAGTTGACCTTTTTTTTTTTTTTTTTTTTTTTTGGTGGTGATAGTTTTATGCCCTTATGGCTTGTGGTGGATGAGAAAAAGGGACTGAAATTTTTTTCTTCTGTTTCCTCCTCTCTGTACTACTCTGGAACTTTTGTGGAAAAGAGAAAAGGAGAGTGAGAAAGATACCCCCAAAGTAGTCCTTATGCACATGCTTTTAGGGAGGAGATGAGTTGAGGCTGCTGCATAAGAACCAGCCCTCAAGTAATAAATAGCCTTTTAGAATTGGTTACCTGTTCTTTGGTTTGGAGGCTGCCCAAGTGATAAGGCGGGGGGGGGGGAAGAAGCTGGTGACTAAGGAGGCAGTGTGGCCCAGAAGGGGAGGGCAGGTGCTGTGTTTTGTTTTTTGTTTTTGACAGGGTTTTAGACCTTATTTATTTTTATGTGTAACAAAAGTTCTTATCTGATAAAATAATAACAGAGTAACTGCTTTAGAGAATGGCTTATTCTTTAGATATAAGGCTGATCTATTGATGATATGAAAGGAATTTAAGGATGAAATATTTTTGGAAAAAAAGTTCTGGGAGAGGGGTCTTTTCCTGAGAAAGTGTCATTAAATTAAAACACAAAACTTTCCTCTTTGAGCTAGAATCATGTTTTCAGTGGGAAGCTTCTCTGATTGCAGAATAGATATTCTTTAATTTAATGTCCATCCTTTAGATTTCCATGAAGACAACTTACAAGGACCTGAATGGCCTCAATTTAGCTGCATCAGCTTGCGGAGCTATTGCTTGCTCCTTCACTTCCTGTGCCTGGTGTGACAGTGGCTACTGAACGCCATGAAGGTTGTTCCAGAGAAGAATGCTGTCCGGATACTCTGGGGGCGAGAACGGGGCACTCGGGCCTTTGGAGCTCAGCGGCTTCTGCAGGAGCTGGTGGAAGATAAAACCCGGTGGATGAAATGGGAAGGCAAGGTGGGAACAATGGATATTTTTGACATAAGATTTTTAGGGGTAGAATGGGGTAAGATTTTTAGGACAGTAGAGTGGGGTTTTAGAATGGGCTAATTATGTAGAGTTGGGATACCATTTATTTTGTATGAGAGAATTGATAGATCTAACCTACAGAGTTTTAAAAATAAATTTGGAAGAATTCATGGGCTAGAAATATCTTTTGTCTTTAGAACTAGACATTTTTCTTAAAGGTAATTTGGATTTCTCTTTCAATTTGTGACTTTGATCACTGTTTCCAGTGTTTCAGCTTATACTGAATACTGATCTACTGTGGTTCATGTGCTTTTGAGATAGAGTGGGTCATAGTTTATAAATAATGTGTTTTAATTTTTTTTTTTTTTTTTTGGTTTGTTTTTCAGAGAGTAGAACTGCCTGATAGTCCACGCTCTACATTCTTACTGGCCTTCAGCCCAGACAGGTACCTAGTACTTACCTATAACTTAACCTAAGACTTGTGATAGCATTGCTTTATGTATATTTGGTCTAGCTTGGTCTTCCAAGTTACAGCCCTAAGGGTTCTTTGAAACATTGCTTGAATAGAGCTTTGCCAGTGTATCAGAAGGGGAAAGAAGGTAGATGAGCTGTGCTATCCATAGAAATAATAGGAATAAGCAAAGGAAACAACAGACATTGAGGATCAAAACTTGGGAAGTTTCTCAATTACAATCCTTTGCCTGTGTGATATAGGCCACTGATGGAGTGATCATTTTCCTACCTGGAAAAAAATATTCTCTGAAGGGGATGTGTGGAGAAGCCAGAGCTTTCAAAGATCAGAATATTTCGGTTGTTTGTAATGCCTGAGGTGTAGTTTTTTCACGCTAGGGTGGAGAATATTCCAAAGCCAATTGTCCAGAACTGAGAAGGTTGGTTACCCTCCTGTGTGCTTCACATTCACGTCCTACTCTTCAATTCTCTAGGACTCTGTTGGCCTCCACCCACGTGAACCATAACATCTATATTACGGAGGTGAAGACTGGCAAGTGTGTTCATTCTCTGATTGGACACCGCCGCACTCCGTGGTGTGTCACTTTTCATCCCACCATCTCAGGCCTTATTGCTTCTGGCTGCCTGGATGGGGA